>NC_054406.1:3558007-4206188 GCF_017976425.1 Toxotes jaculatrix
ATGTGTGTGTGCGTGTGTGTGCGTTTTCCAGGGGGATTTGAGGTGCCCTCAGATAATGACCTGACCCACAGAGTTCAAAGGGTGATAGCTCCCAGTTTGCCGCAATTAATTTGTTTCTTCACACACCAACGACACTGTAGAGGAACTGGGATTTGAGCTGACACACATGCACACAAAACGTGCACGCGCACACAGTGAAAAGCCGACACTGTCTGTTTTTCCTTTGCATGCATTTAATGCTACTCTTTCATGCAGAGAGAGAGAGATATGAAAACAGTTTCTATAAACACCACACGTATGCAAAAGCTGGTCCACTGTATGAAAACATCTTCCACGCACACTCGGGTCCAATATCCTTAGAAGCGGCGCAGTTCAAAGCCAACCTGCTCTATTCAACAACTCTTTTAAGATGAGAAATCCTAACAGAGAATGTTGAAAACTGTTCAGCGATCCTGAACGCTACCCTGGGACTCTTCTCTTTCACATGACCCTGTCAACAGCAGCCCGCGGCATCAAAGGCAGCCCCGGACACACTGCACACACACAGAGAAACACTTATTCATACACACACACAGCCCATCCTCACACACCGGGCCAGGGGAGAGAGGAGGCGGCGGTGTGACTGGTAACCACAGCGACAGGACAGCACCAAGTTGCTGGTGTGTTGTTCCACCTTTTCCACTCGTTCCTCAGGATTAAAAAAAGGCCGGGGCCTAGCAACACACTGTAAACTGGCCCAGAGGTGTTAACGGTTAACTTTAAAACAACAAAACCAAAACAAACTGTAAGTAAACTGGGAAATGTCTGACTGAGAGCAACGGCAAACAGCAGCAAGTGTGTGAGGAACACACACATCTGGAATTCTTGTAGTACGTGTGAATCAAACAGTTTAATGTCAGTCAGTGTGTCTCCTTCATGAACTTCACTTAAAGACGACAGAAACTCTTAAAACTCTAAACTAAACTGAATAAAAGGATAAACCCTCAGAAAAGGGGAACAACAGCAGCCGGGGAACAGATGTTTTCCAGAACAAAAAGACGAGGTTCAGCATGATCAGGCCAAACCGAGTTTCAGCAAAAAAAAATATCAAGAAGGAGAAACTGATGTATTTACCTTTGTTGGAAGAAGTCAGCAGGAACAGCAGAGGTAACATGGAAGAGAAAAGAAGATAATATGGTTAGATTTGAGATAAAATAAAAAAAAGTCAGACTGAAAATCCAAAAATCGCTAAAATATGATTGTGAATTTTATGTCAATCTGTTATTCAGTGAGTCAACAACACCTTTTCACATGATGGGACAACAAGTCAAACACACACACGCAACTGTAGGTCCCTGCCAGCAAAGTAATGAAATAAAAGCTACCAACTGGTACTTCATCAAGCTAAAGTCAATCTGTGCTGTTTACAATTCAACCACTTTGTGCTGCGGGAGAATTTAAAGGAGTGGAAGACTGGGAGCTGGATGAGGTTCATCACAGCAGCTGAGTTGGCAATGACTGTTTTGTATGAGTTTGTTTGTCTGCTTTAGTCCATTTGATGCTCAAAGTCTACATGCAACACCGTGTTTTGGTCAGTGCATGTAGATATATGCTTCCAGAGTCTGGAGTCTGTGTTTTTTCTTTCTGTCTAAATCAGAAGAACTTGCAGCAGGAGGCCAGACATCAGTGTTTCACATCTTTTGATGTGCTTCATGGCGACACAAATTGCATCTCTGGGGGAAGTGAAGTCTGAATCTAAGTACAGCATCCTTTAATGAAAAAAGCCACGTCTGGCAGGTCGAGAGAGAAGAGGAGGCGGAGAGGAAGAATGAGGAAAAAGATGAGAAATCTTGAGAAAAGATGAATAGATGAGTGGACAGCGTGATGTGTCACAGGGTTAAGAGGTGAAACAACGTTGGGCCTCTGATCGTCAGGGAGTGCACAGGGACTAACACATGAAACAATGGAGCATTCATGTGGGAAACCACGGAGAAGCGAGTCGGTAGGCTCTGTTCTAAGCACTGTCACGAGAGAGAGGGAGAGAGAGTGACGAACTGAACTTCACTGACTGAGAGACAGAATAGCTCAGTCAGACTCAGTGGAGTATGTATGTATATATATGTTTCATCTTCTCAAAGAATGGAGGGAGGGCAGATTTCTGCAGATGCATGTAGGTCAGTGAGAGCACAGACAGTACAGTGCAGTACACAGCAGAAAGACAGAACTGGAACAGCACTAGATGAAAGTGATTCTCAGCCTTTGTTTTACCATGCGTAGCATTTTCTGAGCACTGACTTCTGATTAAGTTCAGATTATTTTCCCGTCACCTTTTCTCTTCTCTTCTGTGACTGGCAGATTACGTAATGTCTCGTAATGTCTTGTCCGTGTGTCTCTGTAAATCCCACGCATCTGCTTCTCTAAGATTCAAACATATTTTGAATCCAGCTGGCGAGGTCCTTATGAGACAATGCACTGAAAGAAGCTGTTAGTGTGTTATAAATATTCATGGTCTCACGGTGTGCTGCACAAAAAGCGTCCCCACTGCTCTGCTGCAGCACAACACATCAGTTCCTTGTTATGTCATAGATTTCAGATCCCACGCGTTTCACAAGTCTGTGAGACACGTTTACGTGAGACACAGATATGAAGAAGCCAAGTGATGCAGAGAGGGGAAATAAAAAGCACTTCAGCCAAGTGGAGGAAAGAAGAGAGAAGAGGTCATTCAGGAAGAAAGCAGAGTTCTCATTGTGGCTATGATGTAAAATCCCCAGATGTCTCCATGAATATCAATAAAAAAAACTGAGAGCATCCAAAGACACAGTGCTATACAATGCTGTGTGCTGCATTTGTTTGCATTCATCTTAAAAACTCCCAGATTTTCTGAAATGCCTCTGGAACCTGGCATTGAAGGACACAGCTCAATAACACACACACTCAGACACACAGGCACACACAGGCAGGGAGGGGCTGGAGCTAAAGACCATGATAACTGAGACATCCACTACAGGTCCCAACAAGTCCACCCACAAACCATTACATGAGCTGTAACTTGGGAGCAGCAGGCTGGAGCAAATCAGACGTTTAGCACATTCTCACTGAAACTACTTTTTTTACTGCTTCCTTTGTGTGTGTGCTGCTGTCGGCTGTTTGACTTTCTTAGATAAATCACAATTGTCAATGTTGAGCCTCAACTATGTTGAACTGCCCCATGATACTGAATATAGTACTGAGGGGAGGCAAACTGTTATGAAGGAACATTTTGTGCATGTCCCATTACAACCGCAGTCAAAGGTTTCCATCATTTCTATGCAGCTTTTTATCTAGATTGACTGCTTGCCATTGTTGTGTCTCCGTAACAACTGCAGTGGAGGCCGGACGGGAGAGTGGAAGAAAGCAGGATGCAGTATTTGGCCGGTGGAAGGGTTAATGTCAGTGATCCACATCTGTCTGGTTTCCAGTAACAGCAGTTTGTTTTTTGTCAAGCGAACAAACTGAGCACCTAGCACGAGCAGCAAACCACAATGGCTGAACAAATAAAGCGAGGAGCACCGCAGAGACTCGAATTTCACAAACAGAAAACACACGGCAAAAGATAAACCACCGGAAAAGGCAGCAAAAATAAACTGCGCTGAGGTAATCAAACAGCTGAGCTTTATTTGTAAAAGTGACTGTTAGAATGATGCTAACTTATACTAATGTTGTAATAATAACAGTGAAATCATGGTGTAAAGGAAGCTCTGTGTGATGTAGCTGTGCAGACAGGAAAATCAGAGGTGGGTGGGAAAGTACAGGTGGTTTTTAAAAGAAAACTAGTGATACACACACGCACGCACGCACGCACACACACACAGTAGTGCTAGTACAATACACACAAACTCGCACACACAAATCTATTCATCTGGTGCACCTTTTGTGTGTCTATCTTCAGTGTGCTTTATGGAGTTCATGCCATTAGTGTCAAGCTTTTCACTGTGACCTGCCGAGGGCCTGAAGATGAAAATGTGCCTGTAGCTAATGTAACGCTGGTACTTGCACTGTGCAATGGCAAAAAAATTCCATCTGAAACTATTTGACTGTAAACGTAATGATAACTGATTAAATACAGCCGTGGGGTGTCCCATGGCCTAAGGTTGCGCTCCCCACCGTGAACAGATTCACGTGGGGACCTCTGCTGCATGTTATTCTCCATCTCTCCCTCTGCCTTTGTTTCCTGTCATCTCTCTACTGTCAGTTATCAAATAAAGGCATAAAATGGCAAAAACATATCTCAAAGGTCTGTAAAATTTAAGATTCACACACTGTCCCATGCACAAGACAACACCTGTCTGCTGTGCATAGCTTGTCTGGCCCACTTAGATTAAATTGCACAGCTGTTTAAGAGACTTGGAGACAGACGGGACAGAGTTGTCCTTGACGCCCAGACACACACGCACGCATACACACACACACGCGTTAACACAGTCGCATTTAGATAGAGTGGGTCAATGTGCGTCACAGAGCCCATGATAGCATTTTGCTAACACTACGCAGCCACCAAATAATGTCAGGTTCTCCTTTTGATAGGTGCTAATAAAGTGTTGCTAATATGAGATGCTCTATGATCATGTCCAAGTCAGCATTCTGCTAATACCAACAGTGAACAGACACAGTGAGCTACGCTGAATTAAATAAGAACTAAACTGTGCTCAGATACATTGGCAGATACTCTTATCTAAAGCAAACTGCATTAACACTTGTATATGTGTTGCTGACTTATCTTCACGCTTGGGAATAATACTGTGACGAGTAGAAGCTACTGTTGCTCACAGCAGGTTGTATGCATCTGACTCAGAGGCACAGTATATACAGTATATGTCCATTAGTGGGGGAGTGGATGATTGAGACAGAGGGAGATAAATGCATTTTTATGGAGTCCATAAATTGAAGAAGCTGAGACTGAACGACAGTGACACCGTTTCTGAAGATTCGCCTTTCTCTGGGAGTTCCCGAGCTGGGAGAGGAGCGTTATTAAAAATTCACACATTCATATTTATGAGAGATGAGACCGCCTGCAAACAAGCTCGGTCAGCACAAATGATCATGGAGGGGAATCACTCCGTGAGCTTTCATGTTGCGCTATGTGAGGCCGTTCTTAAGAGGAAAAAAAAAAAAAATCAATATGTTTTATGAGGAGCAGCTGCTTTTTCAACACAAACTTTATGTGAAAATCACTGGACATAACCTCTCCAGAACTTTAACTGCTGCAGCTCAAATCCAGTACAAAAAAAAAAAAAAATAGGGCAACATCATCCCCAACATCCAACATGTTAGATGTTGGGAATGAATGACTCATGAATGCAGTCTGCTGATTTCTACAGTCAGTGCAGATGACTAATTAATACTGTATGTTTCCTTGTTAGGGTACTAAAAATAATTTTAGTTAGACTTTTATATAGTGATATATTGTAATAGTATTCACTACAGGACCGTTTAAGAGGAGCAAAGTACCGTTACATAAATGGACCAAGTGGACCAGTGCAGACCATGCTCATGGCCAGAACTAAATGGAAGACTTGGAAGAGCTTGCACGGACACAAATGTGGTTATTCATCAGTTGTGATCAAAGGAAGCAGCAACATAAGCAGGAAGGACCTGCTGAAAAGGATAAACACTCAGTGACAAATGACAAAGTTTTCCTTTGTAAGAACCAACAGTCCACATTTTAGCAAAGATTTAAAATGTTGTTGTTCTGAAATAATAAATTGTCTCCTGTTAGTTTAGATAAGTGGAAAAGTGTGAGACATCAAACTTAACCACGCTGGAAGGTCACTAAGTAAGTCATAAAGGAGCTACAGAAGAGCAGACAGGAAAATGAGTGTGTACGTGAAAAAATAAAAACAACATCCTTATTCTATTCCCAGAGAAACCATTAACTCCGGTCATGCTTAAAGAGGATTTCTGCAACATGAGTACACACAGTGCAGGCTCTGTGCCTGCACTGTCAGCGACTGGCCAGCTCCTCATTTCATTAGAGAGCATAATTAATAACCAGTCATTAAAAGGCCAAACGAAGCAGCTGGAGAGAAACAAGGGAGGAAGAGGAGAGGCGGGAAGACACAAGGATTAGAGATGGGGAAACAGAGGACACTGGATGGACAGGCTGGTGGTGAGGGGACAGAGGAAAAGGGATGACAGGAAGCTGGATGAGACAGCTGGGGAGGAGAGGATGGCAGCTGACCCCAGAAGTCTGACCATCTATTTAGGGTGTGATCACCCAGTGGCCAACATTCAGCCATTTTCACTATTCCACCAACCCAGTGCTCTTTTAGAATAGAGGATGGTTTCACCAAGAAGCTGGTGAAGCAGATTAAGTTACCAGCCACTGAGAAATGCTTGCCCATATTTGGTTGGTGGTAATCTCCCGCCCCTGATCACACCCAGAGTATAAGTCTCAGCATCTCATCGCGATCAGCGATCAGCTTTAAGAAAAGAGCCTGGAAGTCCCCTCTCTTCAAAAGTCATCCCACTCTGAACTGACACCTTAACAAGAAGCTATTTCCAGACCGTGTGAGCAAGAAGACACTGGGTTATTCACTCAGTCTGAATTAGCAGCTTCTACAGTGAAAATGCAACTTGCACCCTCTGTTTTTCCACCATCACTCGTCTCCACCTTCTCCGAGCATGTTCTCGCTCTAATATGTTGGCTTCTATTAAAGTATTGCAATTTAGAGTTGTCTTTTTTTTTTAACTAAATTTAAAATTATATTTCCCAGTCCTTCTGAGTGTCTGTGACCTCTTTAGTATACAGTAAATATGTTCCTTCATTTATTCATCATATATATTAAAAGGTCTTTATTTTCTACTTTTAGAGCTGAAACTATTTGTGATTTAATTGAATTTAATTTAATCGGGCAACAATTCGTTTTTTTCTGTATTCCTGTGTTTTATTATTTTAAATGAAATCTATGAGGTTCTGACGGTTTGCTGGACAAATCAATATGAAGATGTCAGCTTGGCCTTTGGGAAATTGTGACAGGCATTTCAAACTATAACCTTCATTTCGTTAACTGATGGAATAAATGGAAAAAATAACCAAGAAATTAATCAATAGTGAAAATAATATTAGTTGCAGCCATATTCATTTATTTAACGGATACTAATACCTGCTGATAAATAAACTAAACTCCAACCTCACGTCTCATTTAACGACTGCATCATCATCGTGTAACTGGAAAACCAAAGGCAGACAGGAAAAGTTGGTCTGACAGCAAAAGCTATTTCTCCCCTGTGCTCATCTCTGTATGAAGTATCAGTGCACGTCCACACCCTGTAATGTGACAGCAATCAGTCATAACGCACAACATGCAAATACCGACCTGACTGCACCCAGCAGACCCCCGACACACCCTGTGACCACAAACAGCTGTGGAATACTGAGGAGTGGAGGGGTGTCAGCAGAGCACAGAGGGAGTCACCATGGCCAGGCACTGTGTCTGTATGTGTCAGGATATGGGTCAATAAAAAGAGGCAGACCTCCCATTACCTACAAAGCCTCTGTTGCCATCTTGTCAGCTGCTCGTCCTAAAGTATTTAAATGTATATTTTTTAAAATATCTAATGCCCAAAACTCCACATACTCCACTGGTGAGTTCAGCTTTAAGTGAACAGAACACATGCTCGCTGTTGATCAGGGGCCAGTTTTAAATTACATTTCTGATTCATCACTTCCTGTGGTTGGAGATACCAGCGATATACTTTACTGACGAGTAATCAGGGTGAATCTTCTCGACTTTACGGGGTGGAATACGCTCCTACTTTCAGCAGATAAGTTCCCCTGAAGTGCATGCTGTCATTTCTCATTTCGGTAAAATGGGTAGAAGGGGTCTGAGAAGAGTTTAAAGACAGGAGTAGGGTTAGGGTTGGGATTGGGTTCATACAGTACAAGCAGGGAAACTCCCCGCAGACCGGGTGTGCCAACAGAGACAGGTGGGCTACAAGACACTGCAACAACTGGGAAACATATGACAAACATATCACATTCACCCCGCTCCCTCTTCATCAATCATTCACTTCCCATCAATCCTCACGTCTCCCTTCTTCTATATCCCCCTATCGGCCCTCACTCAGCCACCAGGGACGTTTTCAGGCTGGGTAGGGAATTCAACAGTTGTTCTGATGGCTTGTATCCAGGTGTGAAGAATTTAGACTCACCAAGCACCTGTTTAAACCTCTCTCACTTAAGCTCCCCTGACTGCTGGCTTTTGAAATATCTGGACGGTCCGTCATCGCTCGTTTGAGCAAAAGGAAGCTTCTCATTCCCACATCATCTGGTTTTAAACTCAGACTAACAACAGTCAATCAAGAAGGATTTTTCATGATATGCAGGTCAAGTTTTAGGGAACAGACAAAACATAGTGACACAGAAACGTGTCTTAAAGGGCCACACCTCCGATTTTCAGTTTACTCATCATGATCAGTACATCTCAGGCCATGACAACAGTCTTCTAATGTCTTCTGTGGCACTGCAGGAGCTTTGTCAAGTCTGAAGAAATAACGACATAGTGATGCCATAATGTCATGAGCTGCAGATTTTCCCACTTTGGGAACTGCAGAGGTCAGCTGTCGTCACAGTACAGCAAAGAGAAAGAACAATGTGAAGGCTATCAGAAGCACAGGCCGCTATTAATACACTGTGTGTGGCATACAGGAAATTGTGCTCATATACGGAGCGCCTCGGGAACCATTCCATAGCTTGGGTTTCAATATTCAGACTGTAAAAGGAATTTGAGTCTGCGTGGGGAGTTAATGAAAGAAAGTCGCCTCTGGAGCCACACTACTACGCTCCACCACGGCAGTTAACCTCAAACAGTGAATCAGCCACTTATTACTGGACAACGAGCTGCAGAAACATGACACTGTGAAAACCGGCATGATAAAGCAATTATGACAAACCACTGCGTCAGTGTGGCTGTAAGGCGGCCACGTTTGTGAGCAAGTCATGAGGAATGGTTTTCACCCTCAGACATAACAAAGACGGCCGCTGGAGGAGAACGCTACATATGGCTGCAAAGCGGATGGTACAAAAATAGGCCTTTGTTCAACTTCTCGCTCACTCCCACTGCCCTTCCTGCTTCTATACCTCCCTTCTGTGACCCCAGCCTCTCCACTTTCTCTCCCTCCCTTTGGTGGATGTCCCCTTCTCCTTATCAACATTTCTCTTCTACAACCGCTCCATCCCTCCTCCTTTCTCTATTTCCTTAAATTGCTGCCATTGGTCAAGCATTTCTCCTTGGCTCACAGAAGTTATATACATTACATGTTACGATTAGGCATAACGATTAAGCTAAACATCTTTAGAAAATCCTTTTCTAAAATGAGTTTAGAACTGAGTTTAGTTCCAAATCTGCCATGTCCATAATTTCTGGATTTTTGAAGACTAGTCTTATGTTTACACATTCTGTGATTCAGAGGATACTTTGATGAGCTCTCCTGCATCCATTCCCAGGCTGTAACAGTGGAACCTTTGAAGCTGCTCGTTCACCTCAGCACTGAGGCCAGAACGTCCCATTAGGAGAAAATTCAAAGGTCACAAAGGAACCAAACTGCACAAATAATCGGCTAAACAGACTGTGCTGCAGTAAGTAAAGTGAATCTGTGACATTTGCCGATCTTTGGCATAACCTCGGCCTACGTGCGCACAGTATTGCGAGAATGTTCTTTTCCCAGGTTCAGACACTAGTGTGCATTATGCAACACTAATGAACCCGTTCTTACTTAAGCGCAAACTCCTAATGCCAAGAGTCATTCAGGCATCAAGTGGGACTCCAGTGTTTCCCACAGGGTGAGAATTTATTTAGTGGTCGACGCTGAGGGTATATTCAGCATTCAGCATCAAGAGGGGTATGGAAAACAGGACTGGACTCGCATGCTCAGGATTGTACGTAAATGAACCATTCTGGCATTTTTGCTTTTGTTTTTTTTTTTTTACCTTTTAATCTGCCATTTTCACCTGCTTTTCCACAGATTTTTGAAAGGAAGAAATAATACGTGCAAAGCAGGTGCAGACACATCTGTTTGAGCGGGCTGCTCATATAATTTCTGACGGAAAGACACGATTCTTATCTCCTCATAATCATTCACTGCAATTAGCCACCTGAGTGAGAAAATGTGTAATTACAAGACTCCCCCCAGGTGAATCTTATCTAGTCAGTATAGTGCTGACATACATCAGTGTGAAGTTTTGGCTTTTTAGAGATAAAAATGGTTCTTAAATTCCTTTGACAGAGTAACTCATTTATGCCAGTAAGTTGTTTGTTTTTTCTCTCGGGGGCAAAGAGACAGGAAAAGAAAAAGAGAGCACATAGAGAGAAAGAGCTGCCTGACCACTAGGGGGCCGAGTTCAGAGAGGATGGGGAAAAAAATAAAGAGAGGGAGGATAAAGAGATAAAGGGAGAGACTGAGAAATAAAGAGAGAAATACAGTAAAGGCGACACCACAGACAGCACCGCAGACGAGAACTCCACGAGGACAAAGTGAGGGTAAAATAAGAGAGGTAGACCTTGCAAGAGAAAGATGAAGAGTACGGAGGATAAAAAGGAGATAAAACCAAAGTGAGAAGAAGATATGTGAGAGCAGCCTTGTCTCCTTTGCATCACAGATAAAGATTTCATTCATTCGCCTAGGACAAACACCACCACTCTGTCCCCTCACCTCTCCCCTCCTCTCCTCCCCTCTGTTCCTTTCTCTTGGCCTTTGTTGCTCTCACCTCCCCTCCTCCCTCTTTCTCTCTCCCTCTCTTTTGCCCTGCTTCTCCTTCGCCCATTGATGTGAACAAAGTGAAAGGGAAATCGCATGGTGCAGGGCTGTGATCTAGCTCTGCTAACACCCACCCACTCCACAGTGCTCGGAGGGAGCCAGCAGAGTCAGAGCCACAGTGGAGCCAGCACTGGAGCCATAATGCAGACCAGTTTCACCCCCTCAGAGTACTGAGGCGCAGCAAAAAGCACTGCAGCACTGCCAGTAGCTGCAACCATGAACCCCTGGAGATCAAAAGAGTTTCTGACTGGCAGCACGGGGCCTCTGGAGGAGCCACGGGGTGATTTTAACGGCTCTCGTCTTGACATCACACTGACCAGTTTCTTGATTCAGAGTAAGGGAATGGTGGGACGGCAAAGCCCAGAGCCAGCATGCTCACTCATCCCTGAGACCTGGGGGAGTCAAGTGGAGCGAGAATACTGTCAGCAGGAGAAACACATACCGATGCAGCAAACAGCAGCAAATACTCCACTACACACAGCGTAATGTAAAATGTGATGTACTGCTGATGGTGTTTACAACACGTCAGGATCAGAGCAGTGCGATAAAGCTGAGAGGCTAACGCTGAAATTCTGGACGAACCGGGGGGAAATGGTCAAAAACAAAAACTGAGATTTAACCAAAGCCTCTCTGATATGTGAGGTTCTGCCCTTTCACTCAAGACAGCATCATTATATGTATGTGGGTGTGACAGCAGGGCAGCAGCAGGGTGAGCTGGGAGAACGTCCTTCAGCTGGAGAACTCACGTTCAAGCCTCTGATTCATCAGGCAACTACTATACTGTAAGGTCCTCGAGCCAGACACTGAATCTCTACCAGCTGTTTTGAAGCTGAGCCTGACCTTTGACCTCCCTGCAGGGTGCAAAAGAAAAGAGGGATCCATGAACTAGAGCAGATTGCAGCTATGCGCTGATATTAATAGTTGATTCTGGTATGCATGTGGAAAAGGGTCTGCGATGGCTGCGGTTTGCACATGAAAGCAGTTCATTCATGAAGTCACATTGTCTAGTTACAGATCTCGGGACTGCACCAGAGCTCATCAGGCCTGCGAACAGCACACGCAAATTAATTACTTAGGCTCAGTGTGATGGGGTGAGGAATGTAAACAAAACACACCATTAAATTTCACCATAGATAACAGTCTTTTTCTAAAATAACAGCTCTGTGTGAGGAAATAATCAGCATCCAATACTCGTCCAAATATTTTCTCATTTATTCTGCCTCTGTCAGGGCAGGTAATACGCTCATAAGTCCCAATTAACACATGTGCTGCTCTTTGATATTGCTGGGCAATAGAACTTTATCAATCAATCAATCAGACTTCATCTGTATAGAACTTGTTTCAAAAATGCAATGTAACACAAAGCGCATTAAGCACCACAATGCATGTACAGGCCTGTGGGGTAGCAGGCGGAAGGAAAGGGGTGGGCCCCAATCACGAACAAACAAGCTTTTCATTTTCGCTTGACAAAAATAGACCTTGTGCGTGTTTCTCCCAAAATAAACCCCTTCACCACAGAATGGATGTTGTGTCAAAGCAGGAACCTTTACTACAACAGAGCGCGTAAACAGACATTTAAACTGAAAGAGGTTCTACTCAGCAATCGCTCTGATCCAGGACCAAGGATGCACTGAATCAGAGAGAGGGAGAGACTAATCATTTATTCAGTAGTACTGGTGTAATATAACTTCTGGCCACTTGTTGCAGAGCTGCACTCCAGCCTTTGAGTGTGGAAAAAACCCTGCAACATATATGATTTTGCAAGGTTTGTATCACCTTCTATGGATAAGACCTTTCTGAGTCTCATGTTTTATGTTACTTTTCAACTGCTAGACGTTATTTTCTCAGCAGAGTTTTGTATTCTTCAACTTACTTCCTGTGACTGATTTTATGAAACAGTGAGTAAGTAAAATGCAGTAAAACTGTGTCCTGATCTAACCACAGTTTGCCTCAACACAGATAAAAATCCAGGGTTTCCCCCAGGAAACTTGTTAGCCGAGGTGGTAAGCAGTTATCAAATGATCATATTAGGTTAGCAGTCACCATTGCATCTTTCGTGATTATTTTAGTTACTAAGTGATGGTCTAACCACGGCCCTTCCTGCGTTAAAAAGCACCTCCAACTTTTTCTCTCTATTCTCTCTTATTTTAAAAAAAGTTCAGAGACAATGAAAGAGACAATGAAACAACAGCAGTTTTATTTTACTGCATTAGAAACATTACTTTTACACAGAGCTGTAAATGCCTCTCATTTGATCATAAATTTAAATGTCTGGTCAGATTTCATCCATTCAAATTCAGTCAGTCAAGTTCTGAAAATTTATTGTGCAATTTGGTGCTATATAACCAGTTAACAATATTTACTGTTCCCAAAGGGGGAAGCTATAAACAGTCAATATGTTAGTAATGATGGAGAGAAGCAAACCACAGGGTGAGAGATGGGATAAACAAATGTAGAATATTTTGAAAGGGAAAAGAAACAGAGAGACAAACACCAGAGAGGAGGCAGTGATGAAAAATTAGGAAAAGAGAGGGGAAGAGATTCAGAGAGAGAATTTCATTTAGTCATGAAATCAAGATGGGAAAAGTGCGTCAAAGTGAGGCCAGAGAGACAGACTGGATGTAAATACGATCGTAACATCAAGCCAAAAAAAAAAAAACACACGCTGAAATGACCACACTGCAGAGGCACACCTTGACACACAAGCACACATACAAGACGACCACCTCCTACTATGCTACACAGACGCACACACACACAAACAAGGATCAAAGGTCAGACGTAGTCTACAATGTGAGGGCAGAGTTATCTGATGCCTGAAGAGACGTTTCCTAAAAAGACAGATTTTATCTTAAGCCCAAGGCTGCACTTAAAACCACCTCAGTTTAATGCAGGACAAACCCAAACATCGTCTCTGTGCTGACTTAGCCTGAGGCAACAAGGCAGTACTGTGAGCATTACTATGATACTTCTATGCATTCTATTGAAAAACAACTTAAAAGGATCATTTCAAGAATATCTAGATCCTTAAATTAAAAGGACATCTGGATCAATCAGAACTCAGGGGGATCGTTCACTACACACAAAAGATCAAATTTGTTAATATCATAAAAATGAAAACATTAGCCTCTAAGAAGAAAAACCAGGAGAATAACTTCACACAACAGAAAACATATTTATATGTGACTATCGCTAATGCTGTCATCTACTCTGTTCCATTAATCTTAAGATGCACCATTAACATTTATGTACGTATCAGGCTTTTATCTGACACAAAGGTAAACTGGGGACTTTCTGCATCATTAAGAGGTGTATGAATCATCTGTTTCCTGGAGTGAGACGATTAAGAGAGTCATGATTAACTGCTGCTGTCTGACAACAGGTTTGTGTGCCTGAAAGGTAAACGTGGATGAAAGTGGGTGTGGATGCACAGTTTACATGTCATGTAATCAGATAATCAGGCTGCTATTGGACAAGAAAATAGACAAGTGAGCCGCTGAGAATTGAAACACACTCCACACAGGACCTCCATCACAGGCCGACAGCTAAACAGGCAGGTGGACAGATAAGGCTCAGTACCAGACAGGTAGGCTAACAGACACACACAGCCTCAACTATGTAACACGTGTGAGTGTTTTCTTTATATCAGGATCCAGGTATGTGCTCTGCACAAGCACACAGGCCTAATCTGCTTCTAGACAGCAGAAAAACTGTAAAAGGACGTGCCACAACTGGACCTGTGCTATCGCTGGATGTACTGCTGTAGGTGGTATCTCACTGACTCCCACAGTTATACTTCTACACTTCTGAGAGAAGCTGACGCACTGTATTCTCCAGGCACTAACCATAACCCCAAACTAAACTTCCTAAATGTCCTCAGTTTCCAAAATAGTTTTCACACAGTTCAAAAACTCAAATTTTTGAATTATCGTTCCTATGAATGAGAGCGCAGTCGCAGAGACACCCTGTATGCTGCTGCTGTTTTCACATCTGTACTGCTGCTGAATGTTTAAGGCTTACCACTGGCACTGAAAATGCCACGCAATTCCTTTAACTTACATCCTATTGATGCCGCTTGAGTAATGAACTGCATATATTTCTGAATTAACATTATTACAGGCTCCGACATGCAGGAACTCATTCTCCCACAGAGTGGCCTGATTTCAGAGAACCACAAGATGCACAGACACCCACAAAAAGGAACAGTCTGTGCTTACCCCCCACGCTAATTCAATATTCATAAGTTTTTCAAAACTAAAAATATCCACACTTTCAGGAGACAGAGGGCAGAGGCTGACTGCCATCTGGCTTCTGACAAGAAAACAGATTCAGATTTAATGTCCTGACGTCCACATAAAAAAAGGAGCCAACACGGAAAAATATGAAAATCACATCTGAAACCAAATTAAATTCTCCAGATTAGTGACTCATGATGTATGGTGATGGGCGTGTTGAGCATTTATATTATCAAGGGGACAACTGAGGAGATTCTCAAAATGTACCCCATTTTACAGAACAATCTATATTTCATAACACCTGCACCATATTTCCATCATCTGATCAGGAGAGTACACATTCAACTCATCATCCTCGTCTCAGGCTCCTGAACCTGGTCTGATCCCAATCTGTCTTGCAAGACTATACCTTCCTTTGTCTCTTGTGAACCGCATGCAAAATTCATCACTTGAGTACAATAGCGAGGCCAGCCGCAGCAACACCTGACAGCAGCAGACAACTTTTTAACATCCAGTAATATCAACCAGCTCTGTCATCAGTTTCACAAACCTTTATTTAAAAATGTGCCAGATACTTTTTTGCTATCTGTTTCACTTAGGCAGGTAGTGGCTGAAATACAGAGAGGAACTGAAAGAGACTGAGTAAAGACTGAGTAAATTCTATTACAGCTATGTACAGGGTCAGTGCAGACACACATCATCTGGCAAAATTCCTGGGTATGGCAGCACTGTCTGTTTTTAAATAGGAGTAATATCAACATGCACATACCAATAAATAAATAAGCGAGATGAACAGCAGTTAATTTCTGTCCAACTTTGACGGTTATTGATGAAACAATCCAAAATCTGAAAATGCTATTTGCTTTCATTAAACGATGTGCATGTTAAGAATGAGCATGTCCAGACCACATTTGTCAGGAAAAACTAAACCATCTTACCAGCAGACAGACACAAAGCAGAGGACTGTTTAGCAACCCACTGGAGTCTAGAAACATTACGCCCAAATGAGAAGCAGAACCAGGGCTCTCGTGAGACCAGCTGTGGATGCAAGAGCTTACAAAGGATAGACTGTATGCATGCATTCTTGGTACTCTCCATGCAGTAACAGGTTTATGTAGTCAGCTGTTCTCAAACTGTGCATTTGTGAGAACACGTGTGTAACTTTTCTCATGTTCCCACTCCAGACTTCACGCTGCCACTTTAAGAACAGTAGAAGAAAACAGTCCCAACTTCCTCCCTCCATTATGTTTGTTATTTCAGGAATGTTCTCCGGTCTCACTCATACCCTGTTCTGCTGTGTCACTGCTGGATGGTGTGCACACACACACATACACACACACTTTCCAAACATGCAGACAAGCTAGCCATACACTCTCAGGAATTTATATGAAAGTACATGTGAGTGCGTAGAGATGTAGGTTAACACTAAAATAAACAGAAATCATGACTTAACTGTGTATTTAACACACAGAAAGTAACTAGTCAAGCTCTAAAGCACACAAACAAACTATACACTGAGAGAACAGCCTTCAGCTATAACGTAAAGCCGACATCATCACACTATCTTCTCTCCCTCATCCTGTTTTACTAGTAGGACTTGAAAGTAATGTTTTAGTTCTCTATGAAATGTGGTTCAAGGATTTCAGTGATGAGTTTAAGTTTTAACCATCTCTAACACAGTGTTCTACAATGTGACCAAAGGACTGTAGATAATGAAACGTTAGATATCTTTATCTTTGTTAATCAAAATGAAGCTTATTACAGTGATTTCTATTTTTATTGGTGTAGTATTCCGCCAGGAAAAACGTTTTATTTTTCCTGTACATTTTCTATCAGCCAGGGCGGCTTCATCCCAGCAACAACGCATTTGTTTGTGTCTTTTCTGCAGCAAAATCCAGCTTCACAAATTGTTTTGCTGTTTTCTCTGCCAAGCAGCAGCCGGTCGTGATTTGTACGGCACTTCTCATCAAACGTCTGACAAAGTCAATAATAATTTCTGACAACAATTTGACAGGTATATATCCGACTGTTAAACCGGCACGGTTCATAGGAAATCAAGTTTGGCATATTATATAAAGTGCTACTTTTAGCCCCTTAGTGTGGATGAGTATACACATGACAACGTGTGCACAACTGACCTATCATCTGCTTTCAATCTCCCCCTCGCCCTCACTCCTTCCGCTTCTCTGTCCCATCCCCCTCCCCTCAGGACCCCTTCACACCTCTAAGAGCTGGTTGCCATCATCCCTCCCTGCCTCCACCCTATCCATCCATCCCCCTCTAGGAATGTTATTGTCTGATTAAATGCTTAGATTAAAAAAGAGGAGAAGAGGCAGAGTTAGGGAACGTCAGACTAGGACTGGAGGAGGGACAGAGGGAGGGATGAGGATTAGCGAAAGAGGGGTGACAGACGGGAAATCCGGGAGACCTGCTAACGTGGAGGAGGGCAGAAAAACTGCACCCTCCCCCTCCTCTGCCCCTCTTATTATCCTTCCTTCTTTGGGTGGTGGCATGTTTTGAAATACCATATTAGAACATGCTGAGAAAAACTATACCACAATTTCAAATTTATGTTCCACATATAATGTCTAGTTTTTGTCTTTCTCTTCATTCTTTTTTCTTTTTACAGAGCCCGCTCACTTTTAGAAATCAGCCTTATGACTTAAATTCCGTATACACGTACATGTTAGAGCCATTAGCTGATGTAGCTCAGAATTCTGTGAGCCTGTCAGAAAACAGGGAAATGCAGAAAGCAGGAGTGACCCAGAAAAAGAAAAAATCAATAAGTGTGAAACATGTCAGAATCTGGACATTAAAGGAGGGAGAGAAAGACGTCCATGCAGGCTGTCAAACAGAGCAGGGCTCTCCAGCCTGGCAAGTCACAGGGCTCTGAGGATGAGGTCTGGTGATTAAAGGGTGCAAAGACCCTCTGACAGATGGAGCAGGTCACAGAGAGTGGGACGTGCCAGGTCTCACACACACACTGACATACTTAACAACAACACAAATTTATGTGCACGTTCACACACACACACACACAATCACACAGATTCAGACATAATGTATATCCCTCTACTTAGGCATGCAGGCTTGTGCACACACATATACGAGAACATGTGGCTGCATGAAAAACAGGCATTCAAGGGCAGGATTATTAGTGAGAGAGGGCGAACTCAAAGTCACACCTGCAGACAGACACAGGTAGGTAGTCAGTGTGTGCGTACAAGTCAATACCCACAATTGATCTGTCAGTAAACATGTTAAAGCTTCCCCTTCAAACACATACATAGTGTTACTATAATTAAGCAGGACAGTGCAGGGTCCTGCTGTCTAACAGTATCTGTCCTGTCAGGTGAGTTAGTCCAGGTTCAGTTACTAACAGCTCCACGCTACTTGGTCATGTTGAATCCTCAGACATTATTACTGTCACACAGACAACTATCAGCAACATTTGCTTCCTTATTTTGAAAGATTTCCTGTTGAAATAGCACATAAAGGTCTAAAGCAGGTTTTATACTTGAAACATGCGAGTCTCACACCTTTCAGATGTCACATAGGAGAAGGTCTGCGCATTTCTGAAACTCTGCGAAACTGATGATCACACCCATGCTGTGACTGACCAGCTGTACTGAGGTGAGAAAGGAGCCAAGGACTGAATTTCTCACCAATACTGTTTTTTTTGTTTTGTTTTGAGGTTTTTTTACACAAGTATTTGTGGCACTTTTCCTTTGAACAACCAAGTGCATCATTATCCCAACATTTAAAATACTTTGTCTCCCCCCTCACTATCACGGCTGGCTTTTCACCCCGTCTTCCTATTCCTCTATCCTACCAGAAGAATTAGCCATCAGCCTTTTGCACCTGAAATTATTCTAGCCTCTCACCCAACATCTCATCTCTTTGGCAATGCCTACTGATCAGACACTGTCGGGCCCTGGGGCAATCAGGTCTCATCTCTGACTTCAAACTGTGCGGGATTGACTCTCCAACCCGAGACACACACACTCAGCAGAATCAATACACTTGTGATCTGATCCCAGACAGGATAGGAATCGCAAATAAGAGCATGTCCTTAATGAGGTCAGAGTGATCAAGATGTTCTTGTGATCAATGCTAATAAAATGAATAAAAGTCCTAATAATATGGAAATTATTGATCTGAATTTGATGATGTGAATGTTCAGTGCATGAGCTGAAACAAAGAGGGTGCATTAATCAATCAATCACTTGTTGATAAACAAGAATGTTTCTGATTGATCAGCTATCATTTCAACAGGGACAATGCATCTACTGAATGGCTCAATCCTAATAAGACACTGCGCTCACTCTGGTGCTAATGGAATGAGGCAAAAAAATGAAACACACGCACGCACGCACGCACACACACACACGCACACGCACACACACACACACACACACACACACACACACACACACACACACGCACACGCACGTACACACACACACACACACACACACACACACACACACACACACGCTCACACAGACATCCTTGCCTGCAGGATGGTAATTTTAGAGTTTCTCAATTAGGAGCAAAGCCTGTTAAGAGAAGTAGCTGGAGCTGTAAGAGATTAACAACAGCTCTGACTACTGACCTAGTAACGATAGGGAGAAGGAGAAGAAGAGAAAGCGATGACAACAAGGCAATGAGAGGTTTAAAAAAAAAAAGAGAGAGAAAAAAGGCTGAGATGAAGATAGCCAAAAATGGTGATAAGAAAGACTTGTAAGTACTCAAACATGAAAAATATGAAAAACAAAAACCTGCCTGCACATACTGTCTTTGGTCTCGGAAATAGTAGTGCATGAATGGACAGAGGGAATGAGAAAAGTACAAGAGGGAGGGAGAGAAGCTGAGTGTGTCATGAGAACACTATGATGGGAGTTTCATCGAGGACAGATAAAAATAAGATGATGAATCAGAAGTCTTAATACTCAGAAGACCACACCGACGGTGCTATAGTGGGTCAGGAAGGGCACAGAAAAACGTTAGCACCCACAGTATCCTGCTTCACACACTGCCTGAAAACACTTGTGTGTGTGTGTGTTATTTTAGTGACAACCTGAGTAACCGTCCGGCTGCTGTGCGTAAGTCTGACCAAATTACTTATTGACTCTATTTAAAGTAGGGTTCCTCAAACGGCCCAAGTAGCACTAGGATTTGATAATGTTTTATTTTTCAGAACACTTTTATTAAGTACTTAGAATGAGTGAGTCAAATATGCTAATGTTGATTTTCTTTAATTTTTTTATAAGAGCCAAATGTAGACAGTTAAACTAAACCTCTTTAGAAAGGGAAGTTTCCTCTTTGGAAGCCATGATTTAAGAGACCTTATCTGAAACACTAAGAAAATTTTGGCCCTCGTCTTCAACATATTATTCACACCACCTTAAAAATCCCTGATGCTCTCTGAAGAGGTGGGAGGAGGCAAAGGAGGAGGACATTACTGCTGACACAAAAAAGGCAAGAAGCTTACAGGGGGATTGTTGGGATCTTAGACAGCTCCACACTAAAAAGACAGACACTTAAAATACTAAAATCTGATTACGGCAATTGTGAGGGAGTACAGCAGTTCAGTGTTTTTATGTCAGTGGCTGCAGGTGCAGCTCTGATCACCATGATGTCGGGAACAGTACAGCAACGAATGACGACAAAGATTCAAATATTACTCCTTATTATCTTAGCGTCTGTTAGATGGCCATATCACATCTCGCTAAAACACAGTCAGCTTTTTAATCATCCAGAAATCCAATCAAAGGCCATGCTTCCTACTACTCCACGATGTCAGTGCCACGCTGAATTACATAAGAACCACAGTAAACCCCCCGTAGCAGCGAAACCAGTGGTACAGGCCTGACACCAGAGAAATGTGAGGGAATGGACCAGTCCACTGTGACGGGGGTGCTCTGGTTCCTTGCCATGGCGGTGGTGTAGTAAAGTGGATGAATGGGACTGGGGCTTGACCCCTGCTGGGGGGGGCTGTCTGTGTGACATCCCGTCAGGATGGACCAGATTACCCTCACAGCCTGATTTGAATGGCAAATCCTCACACCACTGCGCACGCACAAGCACATGCACGGGCGCGCAAACAAACACATTAACACACAAGGCTTACGGAGCGTGGGTCGAAAGCAATATACCGGGAAAAGGTCTCAAAGGAGAATAAAGAAAATAGTCTTAGAAAATTTAGAATTTAGAATTCTACAGTAATGCTATGACTAGGGGAGTAAACATGCTTGTGATGAATGTGTGTTATTTATAGATTTGAATAAACACACACCTCCACAACAACCCTTTGACAGTATCCACCTTCCTGTGTGTTTCCTGTGTGTGTACCTGCGAAGCGGCCCAGCTCCAGTGTGTGACCTATAGTCCCACAGTGAGTGTGCAGTCAGCTGAGAGTCACAGGCTGAAGGAACTGGAGCAGATTAAAAGTCACCCTGCTTCTCTCGCAGTCACAAGCCAGGGTCAACACTCACAGCCATTCAGCACATCCTTTCATCTCACGGGATTTAAGAGTAGAACACACGTCCAATCGGACGGGACGGACAGTTCACACAGTTATTAGGAGGCCTGGACAAAAAGGGGTGTGTGTATACAGTACACAAGCATCTCCGCTTAATCCCTGGATACTAAGTTAGTGAATAAAATAAAAACAATTTCCTGACAGACAACCTCCTGCCATTTAGTGAGTATTTTAATCCAAGATACTTTACAGTATCTTCACTGTGCACAAGAGGAGAGCAGCAAGTTAGCATGATTCTAAAACAGTCAAAACTCCAACATCAGCTGCCCTGGGCATCTACCAACACTGAAGCTTCTCTCCAGACTCTGGTGAAAGATGTGTGAACCAAACTGATTCACAAAGAAAGAAAGAAAGAAAGAAAGAAAGAAAGAAAGAAAGAAAGAAAGAAAGAAAGAAAGAAAGAAAGAAAGAAGAACCAAACGTTATTTCATCTGGGTCACTTTGCCATACATCAGTGAAGTGTAAAAATTACCATCATATTTATCATCTTGATTATATTTGTCTACTTGTCCTTCCTTTAATTTTTTTCAGGCCTTTAGGTTTTTATTATTCACCTGTATATATGTCTGTGCATGTCCCTGATAAAACCTGATAAGGTTTTAAACATTTAAACACAAACAAGTATTTGAGCCATGTTGAATACCTTACATGCAGCTTTACAGAGCACTCCACAACATGTCATTGGACATATAAATTATATCACTACATACCGACATGCAATTAACGCATAATTTAAACATACAGAAGATGTGCTTCTCCTATAGCATCCCATCCCTCAGTCTTCAATCTCAGTGGGATACAGACTGATTGAATAACATCTATCTGAATGACAGGATGACAGAGAGACAAGAGGAGGTATAGATTTACCTTCTGCAGCTAGCAGCATTACTCTGCCCTCATTAGCAAATTAACCGGGAGGAGAGGGGCTGAAGCAGTGAAAGAGTTGAGCATTGAGAACAAAACAAAGCTCGTCTCTGCTCGTGGATGTGAACGAGCAGAGACAGGGAGATATCAGAAAGAGGGAGCAATGAAAATAAATATGGAAAAAGAAAAAAGAGGAGGATGAGACATGAAGGAGAGTCAGAGGGCGAGATCAATCTTGAAAGACAGAATTGGCATCAGCGGCTTAGCTTCACCATCACAGTGAAGAACACGAGCTAATCTGTGATTTAACAGCCAAAGAATATTTCAGCGTTTCTCAAAAGGCCAACAACTGATTCTTACTGTGGAGGAGGGGAAATGAAAGAGAGAGGGAGGATGCAGAATACCCTTCCGACAGATGATGCCCTATAGGGGACAGAGCTGCAAGACCAAGGATGTGTGTGTGTGTGTGTGTGTGTGTGTTTGCCCCTTTGCAGCAGTGTGCAATCGATGCTTGCTGGAGACTAACCACTGTCCCCTATATTGCTTTTAGAGGAGTGTCCATGATTAATTCATTAACCGCTTCTCTCCATCTCTCTCCCCCATCTTACTTCATCTTGACAGTTCTATGTCGTTTAACACCCCTCATACCCACCCAATCACACCCGTACACACAGACACACACAGCAAAAACATTCAGAAACACAGATGTGAACAGGTGACGACTCTATTAAAGACGATGTTCATAATAACACTGTTCACATGTGAAAATAAAGTGCATCTGAACTAATGTTTTAAAGTTGTTTTTGTGAGGACATCTGTCCATACAAGCAAGACTGTCCAATAACAGAACAAGCAGTTAAAAGTGATTTGATCATGTGGAGCTGCAATGCTTCGTTAAATCAATTATCTTATCAGATGTGAGGATTTGTTGCTTTTCTTTTTCAAACTTTGGCTTTATTGATATTTCACAGAATGAGTTAGAGGCGAGTGAAAGTTAGATTTACTGCTTCCACGGCCCCCAGACACATCCACGCGGTTTCATATCATTGTTTTCCAAAAGCTCAGTTTTACCCTTCAACCCTAAAACACAATGAGAGGATTTTCAAATGAATGCACCATAGACAGCATTTTTTTCTACAAAACTACTGTCTTAGTGTAGAGAAGATGTCTTTTCAGATATAGCCAGCTTAATGTGAACACAGTCTGAGCCTGGATGTGTGTGTGTGTGTGTGTCACAGAGGGTCACAGCAACAGCAGTGTGTTACTCTGTCTCTTTCCTTGTGGAGACTTATTATTGACTGACGTCAAGGCAGAGCTCCAAGGATCCTGCAGAGCGTGCAGTGATATCATGCATGGCAACATCTACTGATATTCTTGACCTATTTTTTTTATCCTTTAAATAAATGCACATACTGATATGCAGCCAGAGATTCCCCCCCCCCACCTTTTCAGCAATAACATTCACCATTCAGGAAGCGCCGACAGAGACGGGACAAACAGCCCTCTGCTGCATCAGTGCAAACTCCAGGAGCTTTGACAAACACCACGCGATGCTAGAGAAAAGTTTAAAAGATGTGGGTCAGCCACACAGCCCTTACTGTCACAGTCTGTCATGAATGCAGGCCCTGTGTGCTGCTGAGGGAAGAGAGGGTCACTGTTACCACACACACACACACAAATATACACCAGCACACACATTAATATGTTGGAGCAAATATTTCACACTTGTTGGCTGCAGCCCTCACGACCATTCAACTCAATTTTCTCCCCTGACACACACAATGAGGCTCATTGATTATTTTACTAAAAATCAGCTGGGTGCTGGTTATGTAAGAACCCAGTGGGCTAAAGAGGGAACTGCTGCGGACAGTAAGAAGGGGGGAAAAAGGGGGAGTACATGGAGGAAAGGGGAAGGAGAGAAATCACAATGACAGATTTACTGCATATGAAGCTAAAATGTGGAGAATGCCAGAGACCAGTACCAGACAGATCTGCAGTGTTTTTCTTTTTAGATGATTTCCATAGATCTGTTGGATGTCATTATAACTGCTCCATTTTACTTTGAGACATTTTCCAAATTTCTGATGTCCATTTTAATGCATTAATAACAAGCAATTTACCCCAGCAGGGTGGATGTGCCTCCCAGCAGAGCCCAGAGCTCTGGGGGTGTTTGATTTCCCTGACGGCTTCCCCCTCTTTCCCTCTCCCTCCACAAACAGCAATGCAGGCTTTTTAGCTCGGTCAGCATTTGGTTTTTCCTGCCGCAGCTCTGACAGCGTTTGGTTTTCCTGCCGACACAGTCAGGTGCTGCTGGAGAATGCGACTAAACAGGAAGTAACGCGGGAAAGACGGGAAAGCAGGGAGGGGAAGAGGGAGGAGGCAGGGAAAGAGAGGGGGAGAGAGACAGAGCAAAATAATTAGGAGATAATGAAATAAGCAAGTGGGAATGAGGAGGAGGAAGGTGAAGGCAAGAGAGGGAGGAAAAAAACGATACTGAGAAGAGAGAGAGAGACAATTCAATCATGCAGCGATAGATGAAAAACAGGGTGTGATCTGAGAGACCAACATAGAGATTGTGCTGGATGACTGAGAGAAATGAGAGTGGAGCCATGAAGGAGGAGGAAGAGGAGGAGGAGGAGGAGGGAGGTTGTGTTCTTGCGGGCAGAGATCTACTGTGAGAGGAGAGCAGGAACGAGGGAGTTGGAAGGGAAAAACTAGGCCACGTGGAAAAATCCAGCTGTAATGATCCCACTCTGGGACCGGCCAATAGCTCGCATGTCTGCCTCTCTTCTCCCTCAATCTCTCTGATATTCACTGAAGTTGTTCTGTCTTCTATTTTACATCCTGTCTTTTTCTACTTCCCATCCCTTCCTCTCCTGAGACTACAACTCTCCATCTCTATACTTTAGCTCCTTTTCCATTCCTCTTCACTAATGTTTCCTTTATTTGCTCCGGTGTGATATTACTTAGCCAATAACAAGTTGTAGAACGGAAAAACAATTTTCTAAACTTTGCCTGCCATCCAATATTGATATTTCAGGGTCTAATTTCACCTCTTATGAGGTCACATTAGTCCCGAAGCATGACATTTCTCCAGCAGAGGCACAAAGACAGGAAACATGACAGAGAGGCTGAGTTAAAAATGGCATATTAAAAGCAGGAACAGATGCACTGTAATAGGATTCATGCGGTGGTTGGAAGTGCACAGGCGTCCTTTGTATGTCCACGGCGTGTGGAGAATCAGAGAGGCAGGTACAAACACACAAACACAGATCAGGAGAGGCAGGAAGAGCTGGGCTGCACCGGCCTGCCACTTTCTGTAGTCCACGAAAATGTGGGATGTCAGCAAACACTCAAACACTGCAAACTTCCTGTGTCTCCCTCTAGGTCACTGACCTCTGAATGTGTAACTGAGTGTACGATATATATGACAAAAACTGGAAGCACTATGTTTGAAATCTATGTTCAGTGGAGTTACACTATTATATGTTGTGTTATTTTCGAAGCAAAATGGTTAAACGGAGGAAAATGTGTTCTTCTAATCTGCAGTTTTATCGATAATGAAAATAATGAAAATGAAAATAATAGCACTTAGCAGCAACATGCTGAGATTTTTTGCTGCATTATTTGACAGAATGTCTCTGTTTGGACTTTAAGAGTACTCTCATCTTAAGAGCTAATTGTGCCTGTCAGCATCAGTATTGATGTGTATGTGTGTGTGTGAGCGTATGCTGTATGAGCATGTGTGACTGTGAATGTCAGTGCTGATTTACATTCAAAAAGCGTGTGTATAAACTCACGCGTGACTTTGAAGCAGTACAGTAAAACGTTAATCCAGATGGACAGAAAAAAAAAAACAGAGAATATTTCCTTTGCTTCATTGCCACACACCGGCCTATAGGGTCAACACACACAGATGCAAACACAGACACACACTCACAGGGCAGCGGGAGGACTGAGCTGCCAGAAGCTGGCACCAACAGAAGACTGATGAGCTAGAGGTGTTAAGTATACGGACAGAGAGAACATCGTGATGCCATCCTCAGCCAAAGGTCTGCAGCAATGCTAACCCTGCTGATTACACAAACACACACACTCGACTCGGATAGAGACAGCTCAGTTTGCCTAAGACGTGGAGTGAATCCAGACTGAGAGTACAGACGATAGAAGGCGAAACCAAACTGAAACTGATTAGATCTTTAGGACTGCAAGACAAAATTAAAGTACTCTGACTCTGTATCAGCTCATACACACATACATTTTCTAGTGTCTATATTTGTGAAGGGCAAAGTTCTGGCTGTGGGTTTCCTGGCCATCTTGTTCTTGTAAATGTCTAATTGTTCTACTTCCTTCCAAGTTTCCTGTCTTATATTTGGCTCTGAAAGGATTTTTAAAGACCGATGTTTTACCTGTTGTGTTTTAGTGAACATGGCACTTTTAAGCTGCTCTTAAGCTCATGTAATTATTATATATGTTATTATACGTGTCTGATCAGGATTACTAAAGAAAACCAAAGAGCAGATGAGGAGATGCATGCTACATAATCACCGTGGTGACATTTGTGTAAATATAACGTTCATGTGAATGCTGCTGTCAATCTGCCTGAAACCATGGGGTTTTCCACTGACTAAAAGTTTGTGTTAATGTTTTCTGAGTTACGTCCTAGTGTTTTTCCATATATTACCCACTCGCTATTGCTTTAGATATCCTGTCATTGTCACGCAGCAGAGTCACACACCAGTTACACACCAGCACAAATTCACACAAACGCGTAAACACAGACAAAAACACACACAAACACCCTCGTGAATGATTTAGACTGTATCAAATGTTCCTGCTCAAATTTCAGCCAAGTGATGCCGCAAGCAGAATGCCAAGTTCACATTTCTCTGTCTATTCTTCCTGACAACTGCTACAAGTGACTCACACACAGCTGACAGAGTATTGAAAACTCACACACACATACAAACAGGATAGCGGTTACGGGGTCATATGGCAGCATATGAAAATTGGGGAGGGAAGGAAAGAAAAGAGAACAATGTATGACAAAATGAATGAATGACAGGAGTGAATGTGATACCATCCAAGACAGTAAGCCTGCTATTGTCACTAACAGCCCTCAAAGAGCAAAACATGATTAGACAGTGACATATTGCTGCACAAGTCCTATTGTAGTGGAGTGACTCCAGAGGACACTGGACAGGTCCTATAGGGTTCCAGCCTCATTAAAGCTCTGATGACGGAGACGAGCTGAAGTCTAACAGAACACAGAGGCCTAAGACCAAATCTTGCAGCCTTATGGGTCCAGGAAACACATATAAATCTAAGGATATCCTTCTGTAACAGAGAGAGCTCAGGGTTATAAGTTAGAAGGTCTCTGGACCTTCTCTGGACATGGTTACATTTTCCAGAGAGATTACCGCTTCAAAAAACTGATTATCATCATTTAAATTGCTCTATTTGAACCCTTCCTTCAAACACCTATCTCATGGGAAACACTGTCTCTAATACCTTATTTATTTATTTATTTATCAAAGTGAAGCAATTCTGCTCACAGAGAAAACTGAACAGTGATTGCGATCGACAAATGGCACTTTAATGGAGAGCAACCATTCGATGCAGGCTGAGAAATGGACTGCAGTTCTGCCTGTGTGTTGAGGTGAAGCCATTCTTAATTTACAGTGCTCCTGAGTCTGTGTGAGTGGAAGAGAGCAAGAGAGATTTACTGGAGGTCCTACTGCCTCCTGAGGAACTTTAACACCTTTGCCATTTAGATTTATTTTAACATTAAACTAGTTATTAATGTCAGACGTATAAACACAAATCCCTGTGTGTCAATAAAATATGGACTTGGGTCTAACAGCATCTGTTTTAAGCAGCCTGAGTTATGAGAGGGATTTGTCACATTAAACAATACATTCAGTGGCCAGAAACTTTTTTTAATTCAAAGGAAAGAACTGTAAACTCATTTCAGCATGTTTTCTGTTATTTATACCTTGCTATGCCCCAAGTGAACTGACTGCTGCAGCAACAAGCGACTAATAATTGGGCCAAAAAGACTTGACTGATGTGTTGTACAGGAGATACACAGAAGACGTTTGCATATTTTGGCCTAGATATATTCCAGATATGGCTCATACTGTTCAGAGCCACGTGTTTTCACTTTGCTTCAATTGGAATCTTATTCCAGGGCCTGCAAATCACAAGAGACGGGCAAAGCGCTGCCAGAACAAACTGTCACTGAAACCATCTCCCATGGGGATTCGTCCTCTGTGGTTGGACAGGTTGGTTGTACAGATACTTGATGTTGGAGGATTAAAAGAACTGCTGACATGAGCCACCTCATGTCCCACATTGTCTCTCTCCACCTGTCTCTCATGCACACACATATGCACACATTTGCCGACAACACACTGAAGCTTAGTCCCAAAACCCAAGGAGTTTCGTTTCATTATCATAATCAATAATTAAAAACCACCTCCTTTTCATCAGCGCCAACATCACAGATGTGACCCGAGTCTATTGGCTGTGCGCACCCCCATCCTCACCCTCACACACACACACACACACACACTCCACCCCCCTCCCAACCACAGTCAATTTCAGTAGAGGCATTCATTTTTAAAGCGCTCCTGTCAGTGGAATTACAAAACGGTCTCAATGCTGGTGGTAAGGCCACTGCTGCAGGGGGTAACAATGCCAGAGTCACACATAGAAGGTGAGCGGCAGTAGCCCAACAAGCACCACTCTGTTTGCGCAGGTTTGTATTCTCATCTTAAAAGTGTTTAAAAACCCCATCTGAGACAAACTCAACCTTTCCACAGTCTTGCGGAGCTGCAGCTTTGATATTTACAGGACAAACAGCAAACACAAGGCGAAACATGAAGCTTCCCTGATGCTGGCAGGGTGAAGGGGGGGTGGGTTCATAAAACTGCTTCCTCCGGTGTCTCAAAAGCACACAAGCGATTACAAGGGAGTCAGGGCATGCAATTTGCCCCTACCCAGTGCAATACAGAGGGAGGCCAACGATTTGGCAGAGCTGGAAGCCTTGCTTTGTTTATCCAAATGATCAGCAATGAAACAATCCAGATTATGAAACTGACAGACTGGGCTGGCTGGCTGCCCAAGGATCAACTTACACTTTCAGACACACTCTGTGCCCCATGTTTGAGGTGTTTTCATCCTTTCCCTTTTATTCACTGACAAAAGCACTAAAACATTCCTTTAATATTCACAGAGGGACACATGAATATGTCTCAAATGACAGTAGAAAGTTAAGTCACCTCTTCCTGTGACATCAGGAAATTACTTGTTTATTTTGGGCCTTGGCTTTTGTATTTCACAACTTAACTGTAATATCTGTATGCATTCTCATGGTGAAAACAATTTCCCATTTCCTCTTTACCTTTATATCTCTCCAGCACATCTTCGTAAGCCTGGGCGAACTCCTTTTCCTGGGAATGGTTTGTCGGCAGCAGACCCGGTATGAACCCAGCCATGGTGCCTCTGCAGCCGGCTTGCGAGTAGAGAGGGGTCGGCCTGCAGACTACCGCAGTGACCCGGTCCGCTGCTGCGTGTCAAATCCCCCCGCTCCGGCTCCGTCTCCCTTCGGCGTCCAGTTCAACAGCACCTTGTGTGAAACTAGTGAATTTGATGCATTGGCGCACACCAAAAAGCCCGGTAGCTCACTTCCAAGCCGGGTAAGATAATCCTTCGGGATACTTGAGAGAATAAAAAAGGAAAACAAAAACCGTATGTGAGCGCGTATTTATGAAAATGTAGGACGTTAAAGCCGCAACTATCCACTTGAATGAAGGTTACATAAACGCTATCTATCCATTATCGCCGTGAGTGTGCGTGTGTATGCGGGAGCACACAGTCGCATCGCTCGGTGCGTTGTCTCCGTCCAGTCCCTCCTTAGATATCGGCTTCCACCCGGCGACTGCTGCTTTTTTGTAGCTCCTGTGTGTGTGTGTGTGTGTGTTTGAGGGAGGCAGTATATCAATACACACCCCAGATGAGTGTCCGTAGAGGGCGGGGGCAGTGTGCCTGTTTCCGTCCCCAAGTCGGCGGAGCTCCAGGCGACACCGTATCCGGACTCCCTATCTCAGGCTGTGTCGGCGTCCCACGGATCCGAGGCGAGCCGCCCGTACTCCCAGCATGCTTCCCAGCCGTAATGGCCGCTTCTGTGTGAGGCTTTGCGCTCTCTGCCCGTGTGTGAGTGTGTATGTGCGTGTTTCTCTGCCTCTCTCTCCCTCTTCTGCTCGGGTTTCTCAGCGGCGCTTCCTGCAGCGGCTGTCTTCCATCCCTCTCTACCGGCCACGCCAGGAACCTCCGCCACAGGAATTTGGAAAGCCGGCAGAGGAAGAGCTAGCTAGCTTACATGGCTGCCGGTGGAAAGTGGAGCTAGAGCGCCCCCAGATGGTGGACAGATAACCAATGAGTTAAACCCCTGACCAGGGCAAAATTATTCACAGTAATGCAATTATTTTCTTCAGTCACTTATTAAAGTCACTAATCAGAGCTGTAGCTGGTTATATAACTTTATCATCAACGGTTTACTTCCGTTAGCTTACCGCCGAAATTGGAGGCTGGATTCCCGCTGTGGCACCTTCATCAGTGGAAATTCATCATTCTCCTGTGATTAATTGTCGATGTCTGTCCAGGTTGTCTCATTTTTATTTGGCTTTTTAAATTATACTATGATGAACTTACCCCTTCAGGTAAACGTACAGACAAAGGTTTGATCTAACATGGCGGAGGTAACGGCTGTACGTGTAGAGGTGACGGCAAAGATTAAAAGGGGTGTTGTTTTTTTTTTGTTTTTTTTTTGTTTGTTTGTTTGTTTGTTTTGTTTGTTTGTTTTTTAAAGTTATTTTTTATGTAGGCTGTGACTGTATTGTTGAACTACCAGGTCATTGTATTACTAGACAGGGGCGATACATTACTGGAAAACCTAAATAAATGAGGTAGACGCTTCCAGTCAGTTGGCTGGCGTTTCCCTGTCATGTTTCAGGCTATAGGGTCACCTCAGAGCAATACAAATTTATTCTGTGTGAGCTCATTTATCTTATGATGAAGCACTTCTGTCGTGATAGGTGTGATCTCTTCTCTTCCAGGATAACAATCCCTTCCCTCCCACCCATCCACTGCTGAACGGTTTCATGAGTATGAAAATGTGTGAATCATGGCCATCATCATAGCACCAAATGAGACTTAGATGAGTGGTGTTCCTGGACAGATTATTAGGGGGAAAAAAGGAGCCTTTTACAAATGACAAATACAAAGTGAAAACAAATTATCCAACCATGTTGTCTGAATCTTTTTGCAGTCGTTTTCCATCCCTTAGTGTTCATTTAGCGTCTCTTTGTGGTTGTTTTGTATTGTCTCTGGTTATTTTGTGTGTCTAGTTGTTCGACTGATTTTTCAAACATGAGGTCTGTGCCTCTGTGTATACATGGACAGCCTGTACAGGAACATCACCCAGCACCTTATCTGGACATTAGGAGACTTTTGGTAGTGAATGAGTTGAATTAATGGAGCACACTGCCATCTAAAGGCTAACTGGATAAAACTTTTGAGTGTGTTAGAATATTTAAACTAACTGGAAGCCCTTTTAGGTCAATAAACCCACTAATACTTTACAATAGATTTTTTAGTTCCAATCTGAGTGTAACTAGGAGAAAAGCAATTACTGGGGGGTACATTTCATATTAGAAAACACCAGTAAAAAAAACGGTTGTAAAAAACATGTATCCACCTTAGAAATGTGCTTCCAGAAATAAGGCTTCATGTTTGACAACAATGATCTGCCCAAAAGTCCATCCTGTCCTACTGGGGGAAAACACCACCATCAGTGGATAATCTCAGCATGCACTCATCCTGAGGTCAAAGCCCATAAAGCAGCCTCATTGAAATCGTCTAGCGATTATGTCATTTAATCCCATAGAGACACATAAAGATGCTCTTAAAGTGAAGCATGATGTCAGACTCAGTCTCTACCAGAGATACTTTCCATTTCTCTGATCCATTTTTCTACAAAGCACACCTCAACTTTGTAGTTAAAGGTATCTACAGTCTGTGGTTACTTTATTAGGTACACCTGTACAAGTTGATGCCATCCAATACAATCGTTCTGCCATATGTTCAGCCTATATGTATGTTTCCATGTGTGTTTGCATACGTATATATAACGCTGGAGGTCTTTCAAGTGTGTGGGTCTGTGCTGCTGCTGTAACAGATCTGGCATTATTCGTGTGTCATCCTTCACACTGAGCAGAATCCCCCTCATGTAAAATGATAAAACAGAAGAGATTCGAGACGAATCAAGACGCTGGCTGAACCGGCATGAACAGCTCATACTGCATTGATCATATCATGGTTCAGGGACCAAGATAAACATTCATACATCACACCCTTTTCCCTCCCATCCTTCCTGTTAGCACTGAATCACTATCAAAACACATCATAAATAAGCAAGGCCATCAGCAAGAATCTAGCAGCTTCTACCGTCCTCTACGCTGCGGAAATCTGACAAATCGCTTTGCAGCACAAAACAGAAGGTTGCTCATGGCAATAAATGGAGCAACAAGCCACAGGTTGGAGGAAAAAACTTTAAAACTAAAAAAATCAGAGCTTGCCCTTTGAGAGCATGGAAGATATGTCTTAGATGCTACCAGTAATTTAGCAAATGCTCTCATGTGTTTACAAAAAACATTACCTTTAGTTACGCATTCAAGTCTCATCCTGTCTTTCATTATGTATTATATAATATCCTGTTTGTTACAAGACTAGCACAAATCATATTATCCACACTCCTCTGGAAATACAAACAGACGCTTTGAGGATTCACACTCATACATTCACACACATTGTCCAGCAGCAGTACGAGCAGGAGGCCCAAAAGTTTCAGATTGAAAACATAGCATCCTCCTGACACCCACAAGTCACATGAACAAGATAAAGGTTGGTGTGACCCTGGTCCCAAGGTCCCAGTAACACTTCATTTCCAGTATACTACAGAGCATGAAGCAGCTGAAGAAAAACATCTTTTACTCTATATAAACATGTGACATTAGATTACAGCCAAAGTAGCTGTTCTTAACATATTTTACCAGTTAACTGGTATAATGCCAAGTAAAACAGGTGGTACCTTTATACAGAGAACAAGGGTCCCTCTGTTAAAAGGACACAACCTGTCACTGTGTGAAACCTTTATGTCCCCGTCTAGTGGTGGACTATGGAAACTACAGTAAACTCTGACCCACACTTGGCCCAACTGATTGTAAAAAAGTTATTTTGTCCCTTAATGTTCTTAAATGTACATTTTCTGTTTATTTGGTCTTCGCCTCATGATGTGTATTAAGGGTAAATGTGAACATAAATGAAAGTAGTAAAACGTGTGTGTATGTGTATTAAAGTATGGCTGTTTAAAATAAATGAATGTGGACAATATATTGAGCCAACTCCTCTTGCCTGTTGTCTGTCACTCTCACTGTTTGTGTGCACATGAATATGAGTGCACACAGTATGTGTGAGTGTCTGTTGTTGTGGTTGTTTGTGTGTCTGTGCCGTCATGCAGAGTCAAGCTGCACAATGAATGTGCTCTGTCTCTCCGTGAGCCAAAAGGACATACAGTGCTCAACACATCAGCATGACCAACGCCTCAGCAGCTGAGCTCCACTACACCCTCTAAAACAAGAAACTCCCTAAAAGTCACCCACAAATATGTCCCATTCACAGTTTATCACCTAAAGCCATTTCTGAGCCTCTCAGTTACTGTCCTCAATGTTCCTGGAAGCACTGCCCTTCTGCAAAACAGCTAAAAGTGAAAGATATCTCAAACATCAAACAATGTGATTTCATTATTCAAGCCTGCATTTTTGTTTGAATTACAGCCGACTAAAGCAGCTCATTGCTTCAAATGACCAGGAGAGAGGGAGAGACTGAATGAAATTATTGTGAGATGTGCGTGACTTGGATTAGTGTTTTATTTGGCCGCATACATTGCAGATAATTCTTTGTAGAGTCTGATCTTTGCCCTACATTCTCAACTTTTGGAAATGACTGCAAACTTAATTACAGTTCAAAATTCCAATGTACCGTGGTAAAACTATTTACAATCACAGACCAATAGTTGTTGAATGGCCGCAAATCATCAAATATCAAAAACATTAAAACAAAGTCAAAGCCAGTGGAGGGGTAGCAGCGTTTCAGCAGGAACACTGAGAAAATATGAGAACTATTTTTTTTTCGTCTATAAACTTTCACACGAGTATCAAATTTGAAAAACCGGTGGACCACTGTTTTGAATTTGATCTAAAGACTTTAACTTTCGTAGATTAGCTCAACTATTTCCTTCTCATCTAACTTTGAGTTATCTCACTTGGATTCAATTTATTATAACACTAAACGATAAATGTGATTTAGATCATATCTACCTATGTCTTACAAAAACAACACGTAAAATCTGTACATCTAGGTACTTCCTTAATGTTGTCTTTGAACCTTTCCCTGCCCCCCCACTCCATCCATCTCCCCATTACCTCCTCCCCCTCTCTTTCTCCAACTCCCTTTCTTTCCTTCCTCTCTTCATTAGTTTTTAAACGGACTCAATCATTCACTCCTCTCTCTCTTTTTTCCTTTACAAACTCACTCCTCTTTTCTCCCTCTCCAAATTAAAATTCTGACACTCTCCCTCTTTCACTATTTGTTTTGCCCCCCTTTTATATCCAGTGTCAGTCTCTCTCACCCCCGCCGCCATTGCTTCTCCTTGCCTTTTATAACCATGGAAACAGAGGAGACCACGTCACCATGGCAACAGGGGAATAGCCTGGGCTTTGGGCCGAGGCTTCCTTTCAGTTGCCTGTAGAGAAAGAAATGTGGAAGGTGGAACAACAGGCGGGGCGGCAGACGCCTAAGTTACATGCAGGCACAGCTGTCTGGGGTCCTGATGTTCACGTGCATAAATTATCACTGCTGCAGTCTCACACACATTCACACACACACTTTCCTCTATGTCATCTTTTTGTCTTGTTTTGCCGTGAAGAGGATTATAGAAAATAGCCTTTTAGTCTTTTTGAGGAATCTAATATTTTAAACTACTAAACAGATTTTAACATTTTTGTTTTACTTCTCCTTTCACGTTATCATTGTACAAATAACTAAATCAAGCTTTACAGATGTCTCAGTGTGCTTTATGCACAGCGTCTTTGCTTACAGACCAACTATATGGAGAAAAAGTGGTCTCAGAACTGGTGACAATTGTGTGCATACACATTCAACAATCTGCAAGTAAACACAAAGAAACTCCACAAATATTGTTAGACATTTATGTGCACATGAAACTTTTGAAAAGCAAATGTTATTCGATTAGCAAACTCGAAGTTGGAAATATACACAAACACAGACATTTATTCAAGCGGGATTGAATTCATTTGTAAAATTGCTATATTAGCTCAAATTTGTTGGTATTTGTGGAACGCATTGGTTTGAACTCCATAAACTCCTCACAAATGTGCATCATGCACATTTGTAAATCTTGTTTTTATTTGTCGATCCTGAAACACGTATTTTCACCGGCATGGAGACTAAATACTCTCTGTACATGCAGGGCTCACTCTCACATTTATATGTAATTCAAAAGTTGAATCCAAAAACTCTTGTTTGCAGAAAGAGAAAAACCAGCAGCTGTTGCTGGGTTTCATTGACATTCATGCTCAGCAGGCAGGCATAGCAGTCCAGAGAGGCTGAATAACACAGTCCAGTCAGGACAGCAGTGTCTCTCTTTACCCTCTCCAGGGTGAATTCAAAACTCATCTCTTCACAAAGCTGCTTGTGTTTGCCTATTTCTCCTTCCATTACTTCATCCTGGTCTTGCTTCTGAAGGAGAGCAACTTTTCCCTCCTCTGTTTTATTTCAGTAATTTTTCTAACAAAAATAAATATTCTCATTACTCATTATTTCTGGGTCCTCGGACACTGTATTCCTTACTAATGGGTTCTTGTAATCTTTCTAATCAGTAAACAATCTATAATTGTTGCATTCATTGTTATACTCATTCTGGATATTGTAACATGACTGTAAACTATGTGACCTATTGGTACAAGCAGCTTAATATATTCACTTCCCACATTCCAACCTCTGCTTGAATGGAAATTGAGGTCAATGTAAACACATAGTCCATATTATGTAAAATGTAATATCATCACAATAGCCTTCACGCCCGAGCGAGTGCTGGACATGCCTGAGAGATACTGGATGTTACCAGAAACATGAGCTTGTACTGAATCACTCTGTGCTTACAAAGCCAATTTGGCAACATCACTACCACAGAGTGCCTACAGCTAGTCAGGGCAAGTCAAAAGAGACATCAGAAGATTAAAATCACCTAGATACACACTTTGCTTAGTGCAACTAAATAAGACAATTCAGGTCCAGTAAATCTGAGCGTTGCACAGCTCTTCTGTCTACCATGTTATATCACCCAAACATTTCCTAACTTTCTGTCTTTCCTGACCTCAACACATCCCTCTTTTAAAAGAACAGTTTAACATTTTGGGAAATATGTTTGCTCCTGCCAAGAGTTAGATTAAATATTATTATTGTTTAACCCTCAGCAAGAAAGTGAATTACCCTATTTCCCAAATTTAGTTTAGTTAAAATTAATTTTGTTCTCCAAAAAACATATTTTTTGTCTGTATGGGCCACAGTGCATTTTGCCCTCTTTACCCCCAGTTTAACCAAAATGAGTTAAACTGGACATGGCAAAGATGGTTTTAGATCTAAGAAATTTGAGCATTTGTGCAACTTGTCGAATTAGAAGCGATCAGTTTGTAAGAGGGGCTGCCACTTGTTGTAGTTTCCAAGCATCTTATTTTGGAGACAAGCTTCAAAATGAGTCTAGACACAGACTCAGTAGTATTGGCTCCACAGATCAGCAGCTTTTGTAAATGTTTGCAGGTGGAGAAGAGATTTCACACAGCAGAGTACTGGCAGTGTTAGCAAGGTGTCGTCTAACCCCCGGGTGGTTTGTGACAGCGCCAACGTCAACTCGGCCGCCGCCTGCTGCCGTCAGAACCGTATGATCTCCACACAAACAAGTCTGACTCGCTGACTCAGCCCAAAGGTGCTGCCAGGAACCCTTCCTATCTAACTATTTTAATAATTGTAATAGATAATAACATTTAAATGTTTGTTTTCAGAACAGTTGTCTATGTTTCTGCCTAACCCTCACTTTTCAAACACACATATTCTCACACACAAACCTCTGGTGTTCAAACTGTGGCACAGCTGTGAATTTTCACGATGTGCAACTTTCTTCCAAAATTCATTAAAAGAAAAGGAGAAGTGGAAAATTTCAGCCTCACAGAGCGTTCATTAAAAACATATCACATGAGATCATCTGTATTTACCTCCTCACGTCTGCCAGCAGACATGACAGACGGACTCACTGAGAAAATCTGGACTCAAGACTTGAAAGACGTATTTATGCAACTCAAACGAAAACTGGATGTGTTTTCAGCTTCTACATTTTGCTTCAGCATTTCTGCTTTACAAACATGTTTCTTTATCTATCTTGTCTGCTTAGAAAAACCAACTTGGGTCACGACAGTAATGAGGACATAAAAGTGACGCCAACCCTCTTTAAACAGACTCCAGCATGATAACGGATTCTTAGCTCAGATCTGGTTGTAATTATTCTTTCACATGTAAATCGTAAAGAAAAGACAAATACTTTTTTCAAGCCGTCATCTCCACGTGCTGGTGAAGTTTTTTTCCACTTTCCATGTCTCACAATCGACATTGCTCATAGAATTTTTAAGCAAGTTGTAGAGTCATTTTAAAACACTGGACTGTTTGACCTCAGTTCTGGACGCAATTTTTTGGCATTTTAAATGTCTCCACAAGATCAGATCTCCAACTCTGCAGTAACATACAAAGTTGAGTTCAGTGAATTCTTTTTTTATTATTATTATTTTACTTTCAGGCTACTTTTCAGTTTGTTCAAGTTGTTTTTTTTATGCTTTTAACTGCATTTTATATTTTCCTTTTGATCTATTAGTATCCCACTTTCAGCAATTCAACAATTATATGCACTCTCCTCCAAAAGATCCACTTATCCTCTCTGCCTCTCGTCTTCTCTTGAACACACTTGTTTCAACATCATCTAATTTTGCAAAGCTTTCTTGCTTAGAGAAATAAACTTATATTCACAGAGAATCTCATGTTTTCTTCATGCTAACACAAAAACAACCAAACACACACTTAAACCCAATTACACAATTTCCTCACTGAACTTCTGCTCTGAAACTCAATTTAATCCAACTGAAATGAGCATGAATAAAAGACAAAGTCCTGTTGCTGCAGCTGCCTTGGCTCACAGAAACTCCAAACATTTACAGACAGATTTAGGAAAGACTTGGCTGAAAGCTCGTATTAAACCAGCCATAAATGCAGGTGATTTTAAAGCAAGGTATCTCAGAAACACCACACAGTCTTCTCTTGTGAACGGATACAGAAGCTTAGAGACTCTAAAGCATTAATGCTGTAGGTCTGGAAGTGTCTGCCAACCGGAAATCCATAAGGAAATACATGTGAATATCATAAATTTCCTTCTTACATAAACACTTTATGAGCGTGAACACAGATATAAACACAATACACACACACAGAACTCCCACACTCCCTCTCTCGCCATGATCTTGGCAGTGACATCTACCCTTCACCCTGTCCTGCCCTACATGCCGTGTCCATGTCTGTAAAGTAGGCTTTTACTGTCCTGTCATCGCCTCTCTACTTCAACACCCCATCCCCCATTACTTTCCACAACTGGCATTTACAACATTAGTGGTAATATAGAGGCACTGTGAGTTTAAAATAGCTAAAAATGGCTGAGACAGGATGTCAGTACAAGACAAAAGTCTGACAGGAGGACTTGGGAATGCATGGTAATGAAGTTTTTGTCAATTCAACAAAATATCACAACCTCTATGCAAACAAAATAAACAGATAAGAGTGTTTTTCTTTGGCTTTATGTACTGAGCACGACTTTGATATCTGTCCTGATATAATAAGATATTTTTTAGTGATTTTTGGCCACTATATAAACACGAGGAGTCGCTTTACGCTATTGCTGGTGGTCTACTGTAAGGGTACAAGCTTATTTCATTGTTGAATCCAGTGTAAGCCACTTTAGAAATGGGGCTGAGAAAGCTGGAGGGCAGGATATTCATCTGCTGACACGTACTTATGTGATAAAAGCCTCAAATGGTAAATAATCAGCACAACTATGAGATGATGTGAGAAAAAGCCACAGATGACAAGAGAGCAGCAGCAGCACTAAGCCCACTTTTATATCATTCGCAACAATTATCGAGCTGCAGAGCCATCCCTCCTTCCACTAAAAGAGGGAAAGCTATTAGCGTGCTACCAGTGTCTCATTACGCGAGCAGGGGAACCCTGGCTTCTCCAGAGAACTGAGTAACCTACATTTCTCCTCCATCTTCTGTTACAGCAAGTGAGAGAGGAGAAAAAGGAACAGCAAAAAGGAAGAACAGTCGCTCATGTGGCAGGGCAGCAGTGTGGAGGTGTTGGCTCATGACAAAAACAAAGACTGACTCCTAACCTTGACCTTTGACATCTGCATGTAAGGATGGAGACGGTAAAACCACCTCCAGGTTAAGCTGTTCTCTTATTGTACTTGTTGTCTTCACAGAACAACTATAGCACAAATAAATGCATTATAAAAACATTTGCTTGACGTTCATTAGATCTCATGTTTCAACGTGAACCCTGAATGTAGAAGGAAGAAAAAGAAAACAAGCTTTTCACCCCGTGCTGACATTTACCAACCACAGCCATTACGAAAATATCTTAATAACAGCGATTAACATATTTGAATGTTACATGATAATACTTATAATAACATATTGTAGATCCTTGTATTTCAACACTTCACTGCTAAAGTATAAGATGCCATAACCAGATTTGTTTCTCATCTCTGTGACATTTACTGACTGAGGATTTTTCAGGAGATGAGGCTTTTTCCTCGTACGTGGGCCTAATGACAGTTAGAGGGAAGCCCTGCAATCAAGCGTAAGTAGCCAAGAAAATGTCAGAATGCAAATGAGAATGAAGATAAAAATGTTTTTACCAAGACACTTAATGACAAAAAGCTGAGGAGTATCAGAGCGACACACAGCCCGCTAAAAGTCTTCTGAACAATGAAGGTCAAATGTTAGTTTTTTGTACTTTGGAGCTGTTGATGCACTGCCTCCTCATCTCTTACCACTGTAATCCTCTGTTAGCTCGCCACGAACACCGGTGCCCTCTCTTTTTTCCTCTCTTGCTCTAACAGTCTCACATGCTTTATGATTTGGCGTAGGCAGCAAGTCATCTGGAAATCAAAGGAAGTCGGGATGCAACCTCTCTGTTGCCTGGCTTTTATGTTTTGTATGTGCGCTGGACAAAAAGTGATGCAGTGCATTTTATCGGTAAGTGAAGGTACATTCACACGCTCACACTGACTGAACAAAATTTCTGAGACAAGTTCAACACTTATTTTGCTTCGCTCAATCTTCCACAGCAACAACGTGCTTCACATTCATGCTCGTCCACACATTCACCACAGGAGGCGTCCCACAACAAGCACAGTCTTCTACCCTTTGACACTGAGCAGCTGCAGGAATATTCCCTTGCTCAAAGGCACACTGAAAGTTTCCAAAGACAGAGGGACTTTAAGACTTAACGCCAGCGTAAGATGGTTTCCCTCTTACCTGCGACACGAACCACCGCCCTCTCCGCTGGGTCCAGCACCGAGTCCTGGCTCTTCCTCTTCCTCCTCTCATGTTTGGACAGGTTCCACGGCAAAGTGTCTCCTGGTGGTCCCACAAGTCCTGATGGACACGGGGACAACGACCCCCCTGAACGCTCACTACGGAAGGACGGCTCGCTGACGCAGGAGCGCTCACTTAGAGTATCATCGTCTGACGACTCCATCTCACTTTAGGGCTGCAGGGAGGAGAGGGATGAGGAAGAGGAAGGGAAGGAGAGGAAGGAAGGGTGGAAGGAGGAGAGAGCGACGTAGAGCAGTGGAGGAGGGGAAAGAAACAAGGTCAAAAGAAGGGAGCAGAAGAGTTGTGGGGGAAAGAGAAAAGAAGGAGCTTTAGACAAAGTGGGTACACTGTATAATTCATCACTGGCTTATAGTGTGATCACGCAGGGGTCATGAATCATGCAAAGTTTCAACGTAACAGCACAACAGTAATAATGCAGTGATCAGGAAGTGGAAAAGCAGGAGAGAAACAACTGGGTTACGTTAGTCATCGTGTCTAGACATCGGTTAAAGAGTTCAGGAGGCTGCAGAAACTACTGAGGAGCTCTGAGGAAAAGATGAAAGAAGAAGAGAGCACATGACAGAGATGGTGATCCAGATTACTGAGGCCTGCTCAGAGGACCGGAGGTGTGTGAAGTAACTTCAAGCGAGGAACGAATGGGTCACACAAACCTTATCACATCCTTACTTATGTTCCTAATGTCTACAGTTACTGCAGCCGATAAATCAGAATCCAACAGAGAAACACAAACAACACAGGTCACTGATAACACAGATGATGGCTGTGATGAAAGACAGACAGCTCTGTGCCACGATGGAGGAATGGGAAAGAAGGGATTTCTTAAAAGTCACTGCACATGGTCGAGACACGGAGGAGAGAGAGATGAGATTTCAAAGCTTCTCTGGTGTTTCTATTTTTACAGAAGAGTCAATATTCCAGTAAGAAAGAGCTCTCCTCTCTTTCGTTTTCCCTTTCTCTCTTTTCCTTCTTTATCCCCCTCTGTTTCTCATCCATCATTTTACTGTTTATTAGCCTGAAGGTTAATTGATTCAATGTCTGTTTATTATAATGAAGAAAAATGAGTGATAGTAAATATTTGTTGGAAGCACACACACTAAACAGGGGTGTGTATGTGTGTGTGTGTGTGTGTGGACTCCAGGGACCTGATGCTCTGATCTGTCCATCACAGCATCGATAAATCAATACGTCCAACCTCAGCACACCACTGTCCTGAGAGAATGAATTGGCTTTAATTCGCTCTTATATTACAGCACCACAGAGACCTCCCAGCAGTTCAGCAGGTTAGTGAGCGTCTGCTGTGTGCTCATAGCAACGTAAAACTGAATCCAGCCCACAGTCGTTTCATTCTGCACTGTGTACCGGGCAGTAAAGACAAAACTGCTTCTTGAGTATTTCTTCAAGAGCTGAATAAGATGAACATTATAAAAAAGTTTGCCTTAAAATACTATTGGATATTCAGTTGTGAAATCATCTCTAGAGGGCTATATTTTATATTACTGCTGACTACTTTGTGAATCACGCCTGAATATCTAAGACATGTAAACAACAAACCATCTAAACCAAGTAAACTATCTCCATAGTAACTATGTAAACTACCATCATGCGCTCACCAGAAGAACCAGTCAGTGTCTATCAATTCACCCACGAACAGTTACAAGCAAAAACAGTCACATCCGAGAAAATCCCCTCAACAAACAACGAGCTGAACCTCCACACTGCGAGTGCTAATACTGACTAACTTCTGCTGCCTGCCAAAGAGAAGCTCACAGCAGATCTGTCTTTACCCCCATCCCAACCACCCGCCCCCGGGCCTGCAGCAGACTAAACTGTGTGGAGTGACCTGAGTGGTGGTCACAGGGTGGGAATGTTTCTGCGCACGAAGTCTGAGTCCAGCACAACGGCTGGGATTTCCATCTGCGCTGCTGCTGCCAAAAATCCTCCTCCTCCTGCTGCTGGCCCCTGGCTAGACCGCTGGCAAAGCCCCACTTCCTGAATCCACATCTCCATGGCAACGCTGCTAGGAAGAGGTAAAAAGCCTTCCCAGAATCCACTGCGGGTTCTCAAGTGTACGGTTGTGTCTTTCTGTCCTGGTGTTGGAGTTTTCCGTGTGTGTGTGTGTGTATGTGTGTGTTTATATGTCAGTTTCCCTGCTGCCCGCTGACAGTGAGTCAGTGCCACTGCAACTAGCGGTTTTATAAATAGAGCCAGAAAGGAGGCTTCAAAGCCACACTGTGTCATTACAGCTCTGTGAAGGCAGAGCGAGATCTTCTGAAGAAAGAGAAACTAACCAGCAGAAACGCTGGAGAAGCAGCGTGAGAGGGAGTGAGATCATTTCCTGTCTGATGAGACCCTTGCCGAGGTGCTGTCTCTTTATTTTCTACATTAGCACAAACAAACACTCACTCACACACTCAGATGTTCAGTAACTCTGCTCACAGCTTTATATTAGGACTGCAAGTTATAACTCTTTTCATTAATGATAAATACACAAACTACTTTTTTAGTCTTTTTAGAAAATGTGGATTAAAGTTTACAGACAATATCTTCAAATTTTTCTATTAACCAACTAATCCACTAATATACTGATATTATAAGTGAAATAGATTAATATACAAACTAATTGAATCATATAACGCATACGAAAATGCACATGAGTAAGCAAGCGTGCACCAAAGTTTTACAAACACATACACACATTTCCATGCAGGGCTCTTGGCTCCTGCCTCTTCCTGTGACAGCGTGCAGACCTGCTGGATGCTTGACCGGTCTGATTTATAACTCACAACCAGGATTTACATGGACGTGGCCTGTTCCCACAGCTAAGCCAGGGCAGGGTGTGTGTGTGTGTGTATGTGTTTTCCGTTTCTGTGTAACATGACACAAAAGAAGAAGAGCAGGAGTGACATAAACTGTAAAGAAGAAGACAGGGGTGTCGAGGGAGCAGTGAAAAGTAACAGAGAAGACAGGAAAAGAGAAAGAGAGAGGAAGAGAAAGCCAGACATTTAGAGAGTAACGGCCGCAACTGCCAGTGAAAGTCTTCGTGTCATTCCAGAAAAGCATTCCTGCGCTCCAACAGCCGCTGATGGGAGTTTCACCGACACTCGTGCTCAACAGACAAACACAGCGCTCAGTCTGCCAGAGAGACTCTGCGACACAGAGCTACCTGAGCAGAAAACACATGTGATCCACACAGATTCTGTGGTGAGAGTCATCTATAGGAAAAACACTCTAGGAAAATGAACAGGGGAGGTGTTAGCGCTTTGCCCAGTTTCTGCAATTACATCTGCATCTGAGTCTGTCTGAGCTTAGACAGACTAGCTATCACCTCCTGGCTCCCTCTCCACACTCAGCTCCATGCTGTGTTCACATCCTACGGCCACCAATTCCTGCTGTCACAGCTACATGAACAATATGGAGGCGCCATCTTTGTGTGTGCACAGGAACAGCTATCAAAATACTGCATGCGACCACCGTGATAAAAAACATTTTCAGCTGCAGTACAGATAAAAATTTCTAATTGGGTCACAGAATACGGAGAAACACCTGCCAACCCTCATCCTCCAGCTTTAAAGGAATAGTTTGACATTTTCTGAAAATAAGCCTGTTCACTTTATTGCTGAGAGTGTCCGTATGGTAAATGTGGAGCTAGAGCCAGGAGGTATTTAGTGTAACTTTGCATAAAGACTGGAAGCAGGGGAACAGAGCTAGCTAATGTAATTCCCTGCATTGTTGAGCTTTAAAGGTGCTTTTTTTTTATGTCTGTGCAGAGCAAAGACTGCTTCCCCTGCTATCAGTCTTTATGCTAAAGCTAAGCTAATCTCCTCCTGGCACCATACTTATGCCATGTTAATGTCATACCGTTCAAACCATAATTACAAGCAGCCGAGAAGATTTCCAACCTCTTTTCACTCTTGGTGAAAATGAGCACAGAAAGAGTCAACTCACGGGTGGCAAAAGGAAAGGACCTATTCTTTGTTTGTATCTTGTTCCACTTTAGCACAAACTGCTCTAAACAGCAGCAAAAGTAGCTAATTTAGGAATTTTAATGGTGTGAGTATGAGGCAGTGGGAGCAGCGATTATTGAATAATACATGAAATTGGATTATGAGGAGTTTTTACTTACTTACTCACAACCAAAATGTTATACTAGTCCTTTAATTTGAATATTCGGCTTTACTTTGTGCCTGCATCTTTGACTCTGACATCCAATTCCTCTAGTCTTTCTTGCCTGGGTCACATTTCTTTATCTTGCTCTTATACATGACATATACACATGTAAAACACACTCATCACACCAGTTATTAAACACGCAGATATTAAGCAGAGGATGAGAATGAATGAGTGATTCCTCCCCTTAAATCACAGCCCTCAGCCATGATGAGTAACACACTGACTGACTGGATAAATTAATGGCTAGACTGTGCTCCCTCATGCACACACACACATTAATACACATGCACTGACACTCACAGAAAATGCAAGTGTATATCTAAACACAGACACAAACTGGACTAGCTTGCCAACAATACTGTAGCTCATTACTCAGCATGACTGGACAGAGAGAGAGAGAGAGAGAGTTAATTAAAGTGAAAGTGGAAAAAAAGGCAACACTTGTGAAAGAGACACTGATAAATAAAGAAAAGTGTGTGCACAGGTTAAAAGTGTAAGATAAGAGAGAAGGAAAGTGAAAGAGAAGCACACAGTCAGAATGGAGTCACTGGGCCTGTGCTGTTATTGGAATAATGTCATCATACGGCCATCGTACACACACACACACACACTGATCAATATGTACCGCTCCGAGACGTCACTGTGAGCATCATAAAGATAACACTGTGTAAATAAGAAACATGTCCTTCAGTTTCGCTCTGTCTCTATTCTTTTTCTTCTTCTTTCATTCATGATAAGACGCTCAGAGCACAACAAAGAGCTGCAGGGAGAGTAAACCAACGCAGACACTCGTGGTCTCTCATGGATTTCACCAAGACAAAAAGGACAATTTCAGTATCATGAAAACCGTGCTGTTATGGCCACACTGAGGTCACAACAAGTAAACACTGCTTCAGTTTAAGGGGTCGTAAGCCAGAAAGGTTGGGAACCATTGGACTGAAAACCAAAATAATTTATCAACCAAAAATTACTGAACATCTGCTGCCATACGTTAAATATGTTTGGAGTTTGGGCTGTTATTACATATTACAAACATGTCACATACTAAGGGTGCACGCTGTTATCACCTGCATCAGACACGTATTGGTACTTTCCAGCTCCATAACACACAGGAGAAAAGGGGGGTGTGACTACGGCCAGTGCTGAGGAAAAGAAATGGGTGGTAGAGGCAATTTAATCACACAATTCTGCTTGTATGAAACTGAAATTAATCATGAATAGGTTGTTAGTGTCTGACTGTATCTCAGATCTGACTTAAGAGTGTGGTAGCCTGGGAGTTGAAGGTCCAACATAAGGCTGGAGGGAGATGTGCGTTTGACCATCTGGTACAAAGCGGCAGGAGGGGAGCCCTGAATCCTGATTTTTCTCTGCTCTCTCTCTGTCTGTCTCTCCGTTATATCACTGAGGTTTTCCAGACAGACAGACAGAGACAGACAGAGAGACAGCCTACAGTGATGGAGCCCACTGGGATTCATAAACCTGGAGCAGGTGGAGGTGGAGATGGAGGCGATGATGATGGAGGGTCTCTGGATGTAATTGGCTGTGGGGATTGCACGGATCAATAAAGGCATCCTCTCGCGGCGTGTGTTTGTGCACATAAAGCAGAGTTATAACTGCAGCTGGTGCTTCATGACACCAGTTTTGCACGCACGCATGCCTGTGTGTGTGTGTGTGTGTGTCCCTCTGTTTGGATGTGAAGAGGGGGAATGTGTTTGCATGAATGGACATCAGACATGGAGACCAAAACGCTGCGTGCACGCAGGAGCAGACTGGAAGCACGGGGCTCTTTGTCCAACACACCGCCCCTGCTCGGATGGATAACACCAACAAATTACATTTATCCATTTGTGACTGGCGCTGTTGACAAAATGCTGCCGCTGCCGAGTCTCTCATTAGTGGGAACGACCTCGGCAGCCTACTCACGACCCAGAAACCCTCTCTGACTGACTGTCCGCCGGTTATTTCCAGCCCAGCCCTCCGGCACACAAATCACGGGCAGCGTGCTTAGAAACAGGACGGTTAAAGGCAATGACAGACTACGTGAGATTATTATGCTGAGGCCACATACAGCGCACCTCTTTAAACCAGTGTCAGTAAACCAAGAGTCTGTGAATCAACACGTTATTGATCAGGCTCATGTGCAGCACGAACGAGCATCGAGACGACACATTACAAAGAGTGATTCATCAGCATGTTCATTATAATATGCACGGGTTAGGAGCAGGACTCAGCCCGGATGAAACGACAGCTTTAAATTCTGATTTGAATTTGTGGCTTGTTCGTTTCTACAGACCGTTTGGAAAGCATAGTTTTGATTGGCGTCCTTCTAAGAATTAGTTTTCGCGTTAATGAACAAGTAATGTGCTAACACGAGTCCACAGGTGCCGATAATACATGTGCATGATGATTTGAACAGGCACGGGTCAGCGTGAAGCAGAAACACCAGCAGGCTGCGTGAGCTCCGGAACCGCTTACCTTCACCGGGGCAGCAGCGGTCCTGGAATCCGAGCGGAGAGCGAGGGAGGCCGGGGATGCTGCCGCCGCTGCTCCCTATCCTCTGGAAGGAAGGATGGAGGGAGGGAGGGAGGGATGGATGGATGGGTGGATGGATGAAGGGTTGGGTGTTCTCCGCTCCACCGATCGGATTTCTGTTGCCAGGCTTCCTCCAAAATCGAGCCGACACGCAGCCGGGGGATGAGGCTGAGGAGAATAGCAGGCAACGTGATCCTGAATGGTAATGGCTGTCCTATTCCTCCTCCTTTCCCCCTCTCTCTGCCTCTCTCTCTCTCTCTCTGCTCCTCTCGCCTTCAACAACCCCCCACCAGCCCTCCTCTCCTGGTCCGCTTTCACACACACACACGCACGCTCCCTCTTTCTCTTCTGTAGGCTGTTGTCACGGCTCCGACACTTAACCCATGTCCATTGAGCGTGTTAAGTGTCGCGGAAATTGAAATTTCGGTTGTAGTCCTGCGTCATCCGTGGCTCAGCAGCACCGCCAAACCCAGGCCGGGACGTGCACACACACACACACTCTCTCTCTCTCACATACACACACACAGAGCATACACACACAGTAACACACACTTTCTCTCAGTTTGGGGAGGAGAGGGAAAGAAGGGCGTTCACACTGGTACATTTGCAGCAGCTTCTCATTCATATATATTCAGATTATTAATACTATTGCATGTGATCTGCGCTTTTACATCACATGCAATAGTATTAATCTTGGATTTTATAATCCCTCCACTCACACACACACCCCTCCCTCTCCAAACAGCTGGAGGAAGAGAGGGAGTAGCTCAAAAAGAAATTGATTACAGCTGGAGAGACGGAGAGGGGCTGAATTTGGGCTGCCGCTCCCAATCAGCGGGGAGACGGTCTTCACTGCTTGGCCTTGGATATGAAGGGGCCACAACCAGAGCCCCAGACCACATGGTCAATACGTTTCTCGTTTAAGAGTCAAATGCGCGCAGTCTTTAACAGTTACACATCCAAGACTGAGATCCCTGAACCCCCACTCATCCTGACTTTAAAGATGCACTGTTGTTTTATTTGTATGAACAATAATGAAAAAATACTGGTGTAATATAGAAGGTGTTGCACACAGACACAGTCAGAGACCAGCTGGTGAACACAGCAGAGCATTTAGCAGCTACAGACCCAGATACTTCCCTTGGGAGTTGGTGGAGGCCATAAGCAGAGTGAAAAGGAGACTGAATATTGGACCGACATTAATCAGGTGGCTAGAAACAAGACTCAGGTACAGGAATGATCTTACATCATGATTACTGGGCATAGGTCAGTAAGCCAAAAATTCATACACTCTAACGGTGGAAGAGGTGTCACTGCAGGAAAAAAACAAAACAAAACAAAACTTAAATTTCTTTCTTATTTGATGACAGAGTTTTGACCAAATCAGTACACAAATCAAAAGAAAGTCAACAGAGTGTGTATGTGCTGATTTCTTGGGGGGAAAAAAAATTGTAATTTCTTTCAAATTGTGTATGAATATAGAAATAAAATATATTTATTTTTTCAGAACTGAGGAAAGGTATGTATACAGCATTTTGGTAAACTTTAAACTAAATAATCTCTATGTCATGAGACGCTATGGAGCCAGAGTCTGACTGTGAGAGAAATCACTCAGCTCTGATCGAGTGGTAAATGGTCTTGTATTAGTTGATGTGTCTGTCTCTCGTGAGGCCGTCTGGTGCTCAAATTGATAAGACACTCGGTCAAATGGGTTTCACTGGAAATGCTGTGTATGTTGAGGGTGGTGGTGGTGGTGGTGTTGGCTCTGCTGCAGGATAATCCAGACTCTCATCCTCCCTAATCGGCCCTGTCAGAGAGGGAGAAGCACTGCTGGATTATCTGTGCTGCTGCCGTTCTAATCAAACAGCAGCTAATGGTCTGACCGGCCACATGAACTGGAGGCTCCTGTGACGACAAACAAAGGGTAAAGTTCACTTCTGTCACTGCTCATTCTTTTATAATCAGTTAATTATTGAACTGTGTTCAATTGATTATCTTTCAGTATAAACAGGGCGGTTTTACACAAAGTTCCTGACAGGAATGTACAGGCCAGTAAAGGTGCCTGACAAGCGCTGACAAGATTTAATTTATGCAATTGAAACCTTGTGATAATGTGAGTCCTGGATCTGTGTTAGGTACCGTTCAGTCCTCTGCGATGCAGCCATGATTATCTGTAATTTTCAATTCAATAAGGCCAATTTAGATTTGAAGAGGAGAACAATGAGGCCAGCTGCCCTTCAGACACAGCTTTACTGTGTGAGTCACTCTTCATGGAAAAAACTTAATCATCCACACATGGGCCTACACAAAGCCACAAACTTCAGTGGAGATTAATGGATAAGATTTTAAGATGTGTTAATGAACTGAGCACACAGGTTGTGGTGTTACTGTCTAACTGCCAAAGGCCAGTTCAGCATCACTTGTCTGTTTTTTGCTGTGTCAAACATCCCTCACTCCCAGTTTGAACATGAACTGAGCATGTAGCTGATTATTACACCTCTGTGAACTGAAATGAAAAGTGTGAAAATGAAAATAAAACTGCTTACAATTGAGGTGAGAGAGGATTTTAGAAATGTGGAGCTTTTAAGTTGAAATTCTCTCAGCAGAACCTCAAAAAAAAAACAAGAACATTTAGGATCAGCCACCAACCAGATTATACAAACTCTATTAAAAGAATCACACACAAAAATAAACCTGGTTTTACATTTATAACTGTTTTCTGTCTTTGTGCCAATCATATTATCTTGTTTGAGAAAACAAGTAATTCTAGATTGTAAATTCCTCTTCATAATATTAAACCCCCACATTTGGATAAATATAACTAAGGAAGTGACCTCAGTGCCTTCAACAGTAGCTATGGGTACGCTCCTAATTTATTCTCAGTGCCCTCACTGTGCAAACAAATGATCCTGGGAATTTAAACCTGAGGATTTCTAACAAACATGGTTTCACGTATATCCAGTAACAAAGCTGTACGATTCTATGATCCAATAAAAAGAGCACAAAGATTTGCCTGTAAAAGCAGAGAATAAAGACATGCCAGTTTTTCATAAAGACTTTACCTCCTGAATTATCTGTGGTCCTGGCTCCATCTTGTGGTGACTCGTGGAGCCTCTTAATCCCATCAGCCTGATTTGAACGCTGGTAATTGAATCAAGGATGTCAAAGAGCATCCATTCATATCTGTCTCTCATCGGAGTGGTCCAGCCGTCCCTCGGGAGCGTTTACTTGCTAAACCGTTGCACAGTTTACTAAAATTAGATCAGAGGGTTGAGAAAATGGACTGTAGTTTAACTTCCATTAACAGCAGAGGCACAGATGAATGCACTATAGACTCCCACGGCTGGAGGAATGACGTTAAACTGTTCAACCCAGGCCATAAAATCAGCCTCATCACTGACTGGTTTCACTGGTTTCAAGTACTGACTGTGTTTTTTTTTTACAGTGCAAACATGAGGCATGTGAGGAATTTTGATTGCTTCACTAATCGGCCCGATAATTAACAACAGCTGACACCAACAGTCCATATTAGGCTTTGAGACTAAACACATAAAACCCTTTGGATTAAAAAAAAAAAGTATAAGTAACAGTACTGTACATTGTACTGTATATTTCAGTCTTGTCTGTTTATACAAAAGATATTAATAGCAAGTTTTTTGTTGTGGTGCAGGAAGCAGTCAGAGTTCTCTGTTACTGCACTGAAAATATCACTTTACACAACTTTATTTCTAGTTATAATCTTTTACAGGCTGAATTAAGACCGACAGCATCACTTCACTTCAAATGACAACTCATTTTTATGCTTCTTATGAAAGGCATTTGGAAGCACTTTGGATTTGTATAATTGTCATAAGCCTATAAGTACGGCTCATGAATTAAAACCTGTTCAAATCAAACAAAACGTTTAAGCTGGTTTAATTTTCCAATCTGCCTCAGGGATCATTAATCTGCGAGCAACTGCTTGAGCAAAGCTCCCATGAACTGCAGCCATGTTGTTTTCTGTTTTTTGACAGTGGATGATAACATTTATTTGCAAACTTACAGGTGAACAGGAAATGGTGATATCTGATTTACTATACACAAGAACAGAACTGCGGACAGTTGTGTGTTCCTTCATGGCGTCTGGTCGGCCTTGCCTGAGTGGCACGGTGGCGCCGTGTAGGTCCCCTCCTTCACCATCTTGTCGCGCTGCTGACGGATCGCGTGCAGCCTCTGGCGCTGCAGGGAGGAAGAGAAGAAGAAGAGGTTAGTGCTGAGATGGAGAGGGGATAAGAACATTCAGACTTTAAAGAGGACGTGCTTCATCCCGCCACCTTTTTGTTTCTCTGTCTGTTGTGAGAAGGATAAAGTCAAAGATAAAGGTTAGTTTAACTTACCCCAGATCTGTGCTGTAAAGCAACGTGCAGATTTATGTCCAGATCCATTTCAGCAGCTCATAATAAAAGTCTGTCAGTCTTCTCAGATATGGTCTTGCGTATTTACAGAAATTACACCAATATCTCAAAAATTCAACTCTGGTGTTCAAATACTACATACAGCTTTTTAACAGCTAAACATCTTCACCGGATGTGGATTTCGAGTCACTCTTTGAAGTTGTTGCAGCTGACACTCATCTTTAATCAGCACTTCATCCTGTTTCATTTGAATGGATGAAGCTTACGGGCAAGACAAGGCGAGGACGTTCCTGCTGCTACAGCACATTCACTGTGAGCATCTGTCAATCTGAGCTCTGCTGACGCATGTTCTGCTGTCAAGGCTGAGCTCAGTTTAACTCTGACTTTGTTAAGAATATTCAGATTTGGATGCAATAACACATCTGTTATTTATTTCTAACAGTTTGTATCCCAGCCCGACAGATGCTGTCACACACACCAGACCCCATAGAAAAACCAGGCAGTTTAACGCTGCTGAGGTTATCTGAAATGCCACTTTGGGATATACAGTGCTATGGCTGAACAAGAGTTGGAAGGCATTGGGAGGAGTGTGTTGTAAATAAACACATTTCATTAACTGTGGTTTTCAAAAGGAACAACAGCTCAGATAATGTTAAAACCAGCAGCAATGTTATTTTACTTGGAGACCCGAATGATACAGAAAATCTCTTGAATGCTGTCTTAAAAGCTCTGAACCATGTCTGTAAAGAGTATCCACCCCACCTGAATGTTTTATTGTTTTACTGCCCCATGGAACAGTGGATGTATTTAACTTTTCTGACACTGATTTTTCTGTTGGTTTGTAATTTTCTGATAAAATGAAAATTATGTTTTATTGTAATTTAAGTTAAAATCAGTGTCAAAAAAATCCACAATGTTTCAGGCTTGCAAAATAGTTAAATGTGAGAGTCCAAGGGGGTTGAATTCTGTGTACACCACTGCAGGATTGCCACTAAGCAGAACCAGCAAAACCAGATTTTAATACGAAGATCCACAGACACAAAAAGAAACAACAGAACAGCACACAGTACATCTGGGTTAACAACAATTCTGTTTTCTGTTCTGACAATAGGTTCATCTGGCAAATATCATCTGGTATTTTGTCAATACTTAATGAGCAAATACCATCTTCGCGCTAAAACACTCACCGTCTTCTCCCTGTGCATGCACTCATAGAAGTCCTCAAACTCGAGCTGGCACTCCTTCTTGGCGCGGGTCTGCCCGATGCCGTGAGAACATTCGATCCACTCCTTCTCAAAGGCGTGGCATCGTGCCGCCCGTTTGTTGGGCTGCTCTCCGCTCTGCAGCAGGATCCAGCGGTCCAAGTTGATGCCGAGCCGCGACTGCAAGTCCACGAACGGCATGATGCTGATGAAGGATGATGGGGGGGGGGGGGGGGGGCGGCGGACAGACAGACAGGAAATAACAGTGACCAAGTGAACGAGACAGACAGCGAGAGACAGATCAGTCTCTTTTGTTCGCAAACATTTTACTGGATAAATCAGCTGCAGTGCTTGGTTATTACACAACACCAGTATAAACCTCAGACAAGGCTGTGGTCAGTAGTGCAGATTACAGCCCCTCCACTGTCTTCAGAGTCACCGTTTTACGTAAATCACTATTCTCGTCAGTAGAGCAATGTGCGTTTTAGAAAAAAGGATGACCATCACTCAAGCCTCATGCAGTCTGGGCAGTGTGTTCTTGCCTGACTAACTCAAGGATGTTTTGTCTTTCAGCCTTTAAGCTTGTTTTGTTTCAGAAGCAGTAACTTCACAGCCCACGGCCTGAAATTTAATTTCTGATTTATTTTAAGTGTGGTCACTCATGTCTTCATGGTGACATCAGAAACGCTAAAGAAAAGAGATGGGTCTTTAAACGAGTTTAAAAATATCAGTGAAGCGAGTTGGAGCCTCTGTTATTATTAGCTAGCTAGCAAGCTAGCTAGTTATGTACATGTAGCTAGCAAACAAGCTAGCTAGCTAGCTACATGTACATAGCTAGCTTTAACTGTTTTACTACACAAATAGCCAAACAGGGATATTTGACGGTACATTTTAATTACGCCTGTTTGATGAATGTGTGATTGGTTATATGTTTATAAGTAACGTTACAGACTCTTTCCCGATGTTGATTCTCCTTCAATGACGGTCATGCTAACGACAGGCCGCTCACATTCAACACTGTTTACACTAGTTACACTGCACACGGTACTAATTTCAAACAATATACACAACCTACGATGTATGATAGTATTTAAATTGCTGTTAAAATGTTGATAAACATTTGTATTTACCGTGTTTTGCAGGGTTCACTTTAACCTTCCTCCGACTCCACACGTTCTGCTTTACGGCAGAGCGGAACACGTCTTCTTCTTCTACTTCACGTTTTGTGGTAGCCGGAAAGCACGTTACCGCCACCCAGGAAGTATTCAGTTAAATACCGCCCCCCAACCCCCACGCCGCCCCCACACACACCGCCCACCTTTATCGTGTAGTGAGTTTTGTCATTTCAAATAAAAGGAAAGAAAAACAAGATAAGAAATAACAAGGAATCGCAATATGACAAAAATCAAATGTCATTGTATAGTGCATAAGATTGTTTCCAGAATTATGGATGTTTTGGATGCTTTTCTACTCAGATATACACTCAGTTGGTTTTATTTATAATTTATTCAGCATCTTTTTCATTAGATTGTCTCTCCCAGTATAAATGATAACAACTCGCTGCTTTGGTGCAACATCAGATTGTGTTTATTTATTTTTTCCCTCAAAGGTCCACAAGTTGTCTTTCACAGTCCTGCGTGTACATCCCCACACAAGGCAGAGCTTTAACAGTAACAGGAAATACACAAACAGTATAATAACACTTAAATATTGCTATCTATATACTCTAAAAACCTTTTCAAATAAAGACAGGACCACCTGTTTTCTTAAAAGGACATTTCATGAACACTCATTCAGACTCTCTCAGGAAGTTTGGGTTTCCGTCCGTGGTACATTCGTGTTTTCTCACAGGCAGGCAGAAACAAGTGATAAGTGCAGACCAAACAAAGCACTGCCAAGTCACATAAGCAGCTAAATCCATAAAGCTACTCTGAGATGAAAACAAGTTCCCAAGTTGATTCCTTGTGGACTGAAGGAAAACCTGGCAGAAAACCTTTTTAAACAGAAGCACGGAGGTGATACAAAGCTAAGAAACAAGTCAGGCGAGTGAGTATGATTAAGAAGGGCTTATTGGCATCAATAATTGAAGTGTTTGGCTCCAAAATGAGATGTCCAAAAGTGAAACAGACCTGCAAAAGATGATTTATACAACATAAATTAATAGAATATAAAAATAAGGTAATTATAGTCCTTGCATCACAAAATTGAGAAAAAACATGGATGCCCTTTAAGTTAATTTCAGAAAAGGTTATTTAATGTTTTTGAGCCAAACTCTTCTTTAGTTACATCCAACATAAAAGGCCTTCTGGTAGGTGATTTATTTTGGTTGTACCACAGACTTTTGTATGCAACTGAAATAAAATTATTCATAGCAACAGATGATGAACAGCAAAAAAATAAAAAAAAAAGATAAATAAGATAAATTCAGATAAAGTGCACAAGTGCTCATTCAAAAACAAACTGAAACAGATACATTCATCGGGAGTTCATTCACACACACACACGCACACACACACACAACATTCAAGTGGGTCAGACAGCCAGTTAACACGTCGGAAACCAAAACCAGTTGGGTGTGTGTTGTGTTGTGTTGTTGGTCAATGAGTGTCTCTAAGGCAGGCAGGCAGCCAACTGTCAAAACTGTCCACTGGTCACATGACACACACCTGAACCACACGGTGAGGGAGAGGTCTGACAATGACGGGCCACGATCATGTGTGCAGAGCTTTAAGAGCTGTCTGAGTGAGCGGTGTCAGGTTAGGTTGAGGCGGAGGTTGGTTTTGTTCTTTGTCATATACGACAGTAAACTATCTTTGCAGTTTGAACTAACTGAATAAGTTACACTTGGCTTTATAGAAAAAGGATGATTGGTTAATAGATAAAAAGCTACAGCTTACAATGTTTTTAAATACTAAAGACAGCAGTGAATTACATCTTATAACCCCTGCTGATACAAAAAAAAAATCTGTACTCAAGATCCACTCACTAGCTTTTCCAAGAGCTTTCAACCACACCTCAGTGTCTTCCTCAGTGAACATAGTTTACCCAGTTGTCATATTGAGAATGGTTGTCTCCATGACAACTCTAGTCCACTGAAAAAGACAGTAAGATGTGGTTCAAGTGTTTTTTGTTTTTTTTGTCAAAACACAAGAACGGTCAAGAAAGAACTGTCAAGTTGAACATTTCAAAAATGTTTGTCCAGTTAGTGTTGACTCAAACAAACAAACAAATAAAAGGCAAGTTGTCTGGGAGATGGCTACCACATTGCATGTGAATGTAAAAAGGAAAGCACAGTAAAATATAGAAAACTGTGTTTCCCAAAGTATCACTTAAACTAACCATCTATGTCTAAGTTTGTTATTATATACGTATAAACCAAAAGTTATATGCAAATTTGGCGCCTTTTCAGGGAACATTTTACTTTTATTACTGTAACAGTCTTGTGCAACCTTTTATATAATTGTCATACATTGCGTTCCGCATCAATGTAGCTCCTACGACACAGTTTGAAGTGTGTGTGTTTAAGTGTGTTATTTTAAATAACAGAAGGTTACAGAAAGTCCTAAACAGTTTCCTATTCAGCGAAATTTCACTAAAAACTAGCAGGACCTTTGGCTTCCGCATTTTTTGAGCTTATGATTATATAAAACCTGTGCAGAGTTTGAAACAGGTCCTACACTGTCACACACTACACTAGAATAGAAGAGAATAAAATTGCTAATCTTAGTGCATGTAACCGAAGTGTCTTCTGCCACGTCATTGTCAGAACTCAGTTTTTTACCTCTGTAATTCAGTAAGCCTGGACTCATTTTTTGTCATCATTTTTACCCCCCGTGCTCCCCCAGTCCTCCTCCTCCTCCTCTGTGCAGAGAAAGTGAGATTCAAGTGCAGCTTCTTTCTTTAAGTAAACTTTAACTTTCACCAGTGCAACAGAAACGCGCTGCCCTTTTAAATCTTTCACACAAGGCATGGCTCATGCAGACTCATGCACACGGCAAATAATACACTTTCAAGGTCATCTGAATATAAATAGAGGAAAAGAGGAAAATAAAGCCACAATAGTTGAGTACAAAGTCCACATTCATTCTCACATTGTTATAAACATCCCCTTCGTCATCAGCTAACATCCAGACAATCCTTCTCCCTCTGCTGTGCTTGGTGACATTTCACCTTGTTTCATAATTTCGGTTTTGCAATATTTCTTGTGGAAAATTTGTACTTGTTGTTTTTTTGTCATCTTTTCTGTTTTTGTTTTTTTTTGCTTAAGTAGCCAAGGCATTTTGCACCAAGGAGTAAACATAAATCATCATCTTATAAATCTCAGAGGTAGAACCCTGACAATTTACTCAGTGAGGAGATTGACAGGTAGATAGATAAGACAGACAGACAAAAGTAAACAAACGCTGTCTGTGTATAAGACGGTGTCTGTGAGTCGCAAAAGCAGCAAATGAGAAATGACAACAAAAAAAAAGCTATGAAATAAGGGAGAGTTCAGAAGTAAATGTTAGGGGACTAGTTAGTTTTTTGTGCAATCCTGAGAGTGGCTGTTCTCTCAGACGTAGAGGATGACGTTGCTGTCTGCGGGACAGTGAAGGCCTTCGGTGGAGGGGTTCAGGGCTCGGCAGGAGGGGGGCTGGGGCTGCTGTCCAGCCGCCAGGTGACAGCCTTTCGGGTGAGGCGAGTCACAGTCGTCCGACGTCAGCTCTGCGATGTCGTCTGACTGCGTGTCCGACATCTCCAGGTCGCTGCGGATGCTCTCCGGCTGAGCCAGGGTGACGTCTCTGAGCCCCTCTCTGATTGACACTCCCGGTGACAGTCCCAGTGCTGAGCCAGACAAAGCCCCGCCCCTCCTGGAGCTGCAGTCCTGAGGCTCCTCCCCTCCTGAGGCGGTCGCCATGGCAGCGGAGCCCGGAGGTGGGGTTAGGTCCTCTTCGCTGGTCAGGCAGAGATGGCTGGGTTTGGTCTCAATGTCCACCTGGATCTCCAGGTTGGTGCACTCCCTGCAGAAACACACGATTTACAAAAAGTCAGTCTCAATATGATGCTTCTAATGCTGTCTTCAAACAGAGACAGAGACAGAGACATGTTATACTGTATATAAGGAAACTGAAAACTTCAGACCCTGATGAAAGCCAGGCGTTTGTCCTAAAACCAGTCACCATCAAATAACCAGTTACAAATTAATTCAACCTTATTTTCAGTTTAACGTCCCCTTGAAAATGATTTACATGCTATTCTGACTATGAAAAACAGAAATGGAAGAGGAAGTTCAATGATTTTTAAAAGCAGCCACATGCAAATACATGTCACTATAGCTCTGATGACTGTGATATGGTTTATTTACTGTTCAGTAAATCTGCCCCTATTACAAAGAGGGATTTGTGCAGCTTTAGGCCTGTAGGCTGCAGAGCACACAACAACAGCAGATCATGGCTTCAAACTGCCAGGTCATCAGATTAGTTTTAATCCTGTTATCTCAAGCACATCACATCAAAATCAGAAGTGGCAGCAGCCTGGCAACTACAAAAAACTCTCACACCGTGTGAGAGAGAAAGAGAAAAGAGAAATAACGAAGAGAGAAAAGAAGCCAAAACATGTAAGTGATGCAGACATTTCAACAGGAAGCGGAGAGAGCTCAGAGACACCACAGAAGAAGACAGAAACCTCCTGTCTCACCTGTCAGGTAGTGTGTATGAGGAGATGATGGATCCGGCCATTCCTCGGGTGCTGGCACAGTCGCTCCCTGCTCCCAGGCTGCCTGTCTCCCTCTGGGCTGACTCTTTAGCCAACTCTCCTGCTTGAACCTCCAGCCTGCAGAACAATTAGATGGAGACGCTACGTTCAAAGACAAATAAAATTTCCAAGAGATAAATAAACAAAAGGATCTCAGTATGGAACGATTCAAAATACATTTCCTGATGAAAAACTAATGTCACTCTGCTTTGTTTGGACAGTAAGAGCACAGAAAGCAAGGCCAGAGCAGAGCAGGAGAAAGCATTCAAACACAGCTTCTCTTCCCTAATCCTCACCTGCTGTATTTGCCCGTGCGGGTTCCCAGGGCCCCTCCTGCCAAGGTGTTGAAGTGTGGCGTGTCACCCAGAGTCCCAGGGGCCACAGAGAGACCCTCACTGGGGGAGGTGGTGCTCAGACCGCTGACTGCCCCGTCCAGACTGCTCTCACCGAGGCTGGGAGACTTGAGCGCTCGCCACGCGTCCGCCACTGCCGAATTACAGAGTAACCAGATACATTAAAAGCCTCGCTCTGACGTGAAGGACTGTAACAGCAAAATCCGGAGATATCCTGATCATCCTGCAGGAAATTATCAGTTCAGTGTCCTCACCTGTGATGGGTCCGTCGTCCTCATCAAAGTCAATCCGGACGCCTCGTCCCTTCCCTCTGCTCACACCACAGCCCCCTCCCCGACACAGAGAAATGGGCACCACACCGTACACGTAGGCCAACATGATGGGCACGCCAATGCCTGAAAAGGGGCCGAAACATTACTCTTACATTACTCTTTGTGCTTTGGCAACATATGAGCAGTGTACCGTATGATCCCAATACAGTGAAAAAAACAAGTAACAAAGAAAGCAAAGAGAAAATAAAGACAATAATGAGTTTTCATTTTGGGACCATACATTTTCAAATTCACGTATTTCCATTTTAAAGAGATCAATTTTGATGATCTTAGTCAGCATCAGCAAAATGTATCATACTTTGTTTGGTTTTCAGCGTTAATCACTGAATTAAAACATAAATCTTTTTGGACATTAGCTCTTCCGTCGTCATAAGTGACGAGCAGCAGGCGCTGATAAAACTGTCCTTGGGTTTGTTTTGGCTGTCGGCCTCAGAGATTCACGCCGCATAGCAGATGACGGTGGTGCCGGCGAGGTTCTTACCCACGCTGACAGCTGCGATGACGGGGGCGGTGATGATTGACAGGGCCACGCCTCCTGTGATGGCCAGGTTCCTTCTGTGACGAGACGACTTCTTCAGCTCGTAGTGGGCGTGGATCTGTAGCAGAGGAAGAGGGAGATGTGCGCTTGAACGTACTTCACAAACACTTCACGACACGACTGAACTGAAGATGAACGCAGGCGTGGGGGGTGGGGGGGTTAAAGGTCGGCACTGTTTTGGAAACATCAGACTTTTGGCAAATCAAAAATGACAGAAACATAAACACAGCAATCATTCATGTGTCACTGGTAGATGATGATTCACGTCATTTCACCAGACTAACTGATAAAGACAGAGTCATACTGAGTTACTGTAGGTTAGCATCCAGGGACGGCTGACATTTCAATTACAGTACAAACTGTCAGACTGTGACTGGTGTAAACCGGTTTATGTTGGAACAATTTTCTGATGATCATCAAAAGTGCAGTTGATTTTTATTTTCTTTTATTAACCACACACAGTGTAACTTCAGATTACTTCACATCATCGCGTCATTACTCAAGAAACAAGCTGGCGCAAGTTCTTTTTCACAAAAATGTTTTTAAATGAGCAGTGAGCAGTGACGCATACGTTTCCCTCCACACACCATCTTTATTTCCTCAGACTCATTCAGGGTTTTAACCAGGATTTTAGAAAGCTGCAGAGTCCAATCACCAGAATGAAAACAGAGATAAAAGCACGAAACTCATTAAGAAAAAACCAATGTGATGCAGCAATGCTTGTCCTGCAGGGGCCTCACTGTGAATCATCACTGATCTACTTTTCACACACGGACCCATTTCTTTCAGACAGCTCTGAAAGCTCCTGTTTAAAGAAGAGAATCTGTGTCGTAGCTTATCACAGAGGAACAAGGCTGCAGCACTTCTCTCCCTGCGTCCATTTGAACTGAGCCATTTTCTGAAAAGATTCACAGCCACTAATTCAATGTTCCTGTAGAGATTTGAACATGAAGTAAACAAACAGCGTGTGTGGGTGAGCTGCTGTATCCAAGGCTCCAGTTAATCTAACTACTTAACCACTTCCAACACTTCACACTGTGCCAGATCTTCAGTCAAGCTTAAGCTTTAACATGCAGTTTCACTTTTCTCCACAGGAGAGTGCTACAGAATCTTAATGAGCAGCAAAAACTTCACTTGCTCTCTCTTGTGGTTACTGGAAAGACCACTGTCTTTTAGCAGAATGCTGTTGGTTTTCTTTTTTTTTATCTCAACAGATCAATGGACTCTAAAAAAATGACTATGACAATTTGACACTGCAGGTTGTGACTTTTGAAGACCTCAGATTGGTGTAATATTTTTTTGATTTTCAACTACTTTAAGACAAATAAATAAAAACTCAGGCTTTTTCCAATAAAAGATGTAAAGTTATAAACTAAAACTGAGCAAAACAAGACAGAGGAGCAGCTTCATTCAGGAAATTCCAGCTGTACCTCTAAACTAAAAAAATATCAGTGAATCTAAAAGATTTTCCAGTATCTCTGTTTTACTCAATGGGAACTTCACTATAAAATATAAAAAACCAAAACCGTAAAAATGTCTTAATGTATTTATTAAGACCAAGGCATTGAATTTATATAATTTAACAAGCTGAATATGCTTTAAGGACCCTAACTTTACCAAAAGTTTGGGCTCAAACTTCATCAGTCGGCTACAGGTTCTACTTTTGAAGTGCTGAAGTCTGTCTGTAGGTCAGTGATTATCACTATGAATAGAAACGGCTCTGTAGTCCCCAAAGGAACTGAAAATACCTTTCTTTCATTTTGAGAAAATGCTTTAACCCTCATTCAGAATGAGGACAGCATAATGAAACTTAGACAGCGAAGGTTTTCGTTCTGCAACGCTGTAAATTCCAGAGCGTTGTAAAAGAATGACTGGCAGCGCTGTAAACTATATGTGTGTGTCACCACAGCTCTGTGGTTTTCCACTTCTGGTTTCTGTAGCAGTGTGGACAAAGATAAATGTCAAGTGAACTGACCATGAAGATTTAAAAAAAGAGCTGCTCGGTGTGAAAAGCTACGAAGCTTTGAAGAAGGAAAAAGATAAAAAGCAGACGTTTGTTGCTATCAGTGTGCACTTCTAATGTTTATTTTCTGTTTATCTGTTTGTAGGACCGTATGAAGACAGTTAAGTTCCATGTTAAGATTATGAACACATGAGTAATGTTTCATAATGCACCTTATCTGTTCCTTTTACCAAGTTCCCTTCACGCCTTTCTGTTGTAATTTCTTGTAGATTTTAATTTCCATTTCCTTTTCTCAACTTCTTGAACTTCAGGACTTGGTTTTGAAATTAGGTCTGAAAAATATTCTGGCTCAACATCAAATTTTAGCTCTGTCTTTTATCAAAAGAAAACTTTGATTTTGACTTTTGATATTATTAAAAAAAAAAAAAAGATAGGGTCAAGTCACCAAAACTTATACTATTATTTATCTTGATCCCTTGACATGATCACTCAAAGGACTGAACTCTTTACTAGAAAATTATTGTTTATAGTGCTTCTGTAGGAGCTAAAGCTTCTTCTTCTACTGTTTCTTACTTTGCGGCCGACATAAACTGGGATGCCGATGACCATGGCGGGAACGGCGATGCCTGCGATGAGGGTGATGCCGACTGGAGCTCCGATCAGAGTTCCCAGCTGCCACAATATCTTCTTCTTCCTGCTCCAAGGTTTCTTCCCCCAGAATGTGCAGCCGGATGGACTGATGGAGGGAAACACAGATGGAGGGGAGAGGAGAGGAGGGAAAGGGAGAGTGAAAGGAAGTTCTGTATGACCGACTGTGTCTAAGGCAGCGCTGAGATCCAACAGGTCTACTATAGAGTGGAACAGTGAGACATTTTACTACCTGAGGTAGTGCAGGTCGGAGATCTCCTTCATGCAGAGCCAGCAAAACTCACAGCCGCAGACGGCGCAGGTCATGTGATTGCAGCTCCCATCATTCATCTTGATGATGTAGGCGCCACAGCGAGGACAGGGCTTGATGTCATCAGCTGGAGACAGAGAGGAGACGAGTTTAGCACTTGGACACGTCGCTCAGATCGAGAGCACAGTGATTTGAACAAATGATTTTTCCTTCCTTTAGCCGTTTTATTTATTCCATTAATATTCAGGAAGGTTTCAGGAATGCTTCCAGTTTCATGTTTGCTGTACTAACATGTGGGTATTGGTGATATGATCTTCTCATGTATCTGTCAACGAGAAGGTGAATGAGTGTGTTTTCCAAAATGTCAACAGTCACTGGCTTCACTGAAGCACCAAACAGCTCCCTCAGTTCCCACTCAGAAACTCAGCTGTGAACTATGCAAATTCAAAACACCAGCAACGACTCAGGTAGAAACCTGAGAGTAAAATTAAAAATTTCTTTGACTAAATTCAGTCAAAAAACTTGAAAAATATTTGTTTAAATGCAGGAAAAACTAAACTGCTAAGATTCTATAATTGTTCGCTTGTTGTTGTTTTTTCCCTCTTCTGTCGGCAACAAAATCAAAGCTCATTAGAGTAATGGATTGAACGATTGCAGCACTCTGTCCTCTTCTAATGCAGTATCAGGGAAAGAAAGCCAAGAAGCCAAAAAAAAAAAGTCAATCTACTGTGAATTCTGGATGCTGGGAACGCTCTTTGCTCTTTAAAGGGCATTTTGGCATTTTAACTTGCAGAGACTCTTGAAGTGGGCGCTGTGTGTGTGTAGGAGTCGTTGTTATTGTTTGCGTACTCTGTATTCTGCTGACACGACTCGACACACTCTCTCCTTTACCCTCGCTTTCTTCTTTTTTTTTTTCATTCCTTGTCTCTCCATCTCAAACCCCCCCACCGCCCCTCCCTGACATCCCATGTCTTCTCCTCTCTGTCTCTGTAGACATTGTCTGTATCCAGTTGACTAAGCAGCAGGTACGAACAGACAGACAGGCAGACAGAGACGGAGCAGCCTGGACAGTTTTACGAGTCAGTCTCAGCCGTCTGGATTATTGTCAGTTCTTCTGAATACTTGGCAGAGAGAGGCAGACTGGAAGTGGTGAATTAAGAAGAGAGAGAGAGACCGAAGAATGACTGAGGACAGCTGGAGGGATTTACTTGTAGATTTTTAATCAAAATGCGATTAAAGACACACACACACGTATAAGAATGTTTGCGCATACAAGCGCTCGTATTTGTAGAGTGTTATGTTTGCATCTATCGTCACTACAAGACTACTATCTGTTTCCCCCTGTTTGCAGTCTTTGTGCTAAGCTAAGCAAACCACTTCCTGGCTCTAGCTTCATATTTAATGAGGGTGGTATCAATCTTCTCATTTAAATTTCAGCAGGGAATTTTCCAAAATATCCCAATATTCATTTAAGGGAAACTGTAAATAACTGTACTCAGCCTTTTAAGACAAAATTGCATTTTAATCAAACGTAAATTATTGTATTATTTTATAGACACCACTGCATGTCTTGTGCGTGAGCAGTTAGCGGCTCATCGATTCAATTACAATTTTTGTGAGCAAAATTGTCTTTTATCTTCAGTGTTTTAAAATGTCAAAAAAAGGGATGAACTTTAGGAAGCTAATTTTAAACTGATTATTTGCATGACTGTTCAAATACAGTTTAAAAACAGCTAAAAAAAAAAAAAAAACCCAAAAGGGAACATACTGTCTTTGCATGTCTTTGGACCAACAGAGCAGAGCTATTCATATCTTTTTCTGTGGTTGAACTGCTGAGGTGGCTGACTTTTTATTGACTGAGAGGACTAAAACCGCACTGTGCAGAACTTTAGTCAGTAAATTTAATCAACATGTCTTTTTGAGAATCTGTGAGTTTAGACGGAGCGATGTTACGGTGAAATTTTTAAAATGCTGTGTGACAGGATGCACAGCGCCGCAGCCATCAAAGCACCGAGTGGTGAAACTGTGATATAAATAGCGCCTCATGCTTGATTGAACGCTGGATGCTTACCCCAGCGGTGGGAACGCTGGGGCGCTGCTACAACAGTCGTGAGACGGGTTTGACTCAGCGCCCTGACAGACTGAGGAGGCCGACATGCGATAAAGAGTGACAGAGACAGAGAGACAGAGTTCTCAGAGGTGTGAAGTATATTTTCAGGTCGGAAATGCTGGGGGAGATGATTTTATCTGTGTTTATGTCTGCACACACACACACACCTGCACAATGTGTGTGTGGGAAACTGTGGCATCTGTGTTTGACTTTCGCTTCAGTCCGTCTCTGGGGAGGCTGAGTGTCTGTGTGTTTTCCAGGTACTCACCGGGCCCCTGCTCCTGCGTGTAGCTGGGGGAGTGGTTGCTGTGGGTGTGCAGGGACTGTGCCCTCTGTTGGCGGGCAGAGTCGCAGGTCTGGTTGGGGTGCCAGGCCTGTTTGCAGTGGTAGCAGAACTCAGCACCGCAGCCTTCTCTGCCACAAACCAGCCTGGGACAGCTGGCACAGCCTGAGGCGATGACGGCAAACCTTAAGTGAAAGTGACAGACAGGGAGTCGAGTGTTCAGTAATGTGGTAACTCAAGAAGTCAAACTATGAAAACAGAAAAAGGCAGCAGAGGTTGATCTTTACGCAGCGATGACTGACAATCCTACAGCAAAATTAAGAAGATTTTTTTTATATTGACGCTGAATTAAATGAAATATGTACTGCTGATCCAAACGGGCTGCTCCATCCTTCTGAGTCTCAACACCCACACCTGAAACTGTGGGCAGCCACTCACAGCTGGTGAGTTCAATCACATGAACTCTACACCACCTGCATGGCATGAAAACTGGGAAAACCAATTTTTTCCCAGTTTCCCCACTGTCCCTCCGCTCATTTCTCAGAGTCGCTCCGCTCTTTGGTGGTCAAAACCCACCTAACCTCTGATGCTTTTTCCTCGTTGCTGTTTCAAATACAGTAAGTGCTCTGTGTCTGCTTCTTGCGACACTTCCTTGCAACTGCGGACACTTGAGTGAAATATCCAAAACCCAAGCCACCATGTTTGGCAACATGTTACATCATTGAGATGTAACTTTAGAAATCCTGCAAACCGTGAACCCAACCAGAAAAAAAAAACTCCAATATGGCCACTAATAGGCACATTACGTAGCCTGAAAGCTCTCTATAGACTGAGAGGAGAGAGATTTGATCAATGGAGTAATCACTTAGTAACAACACCGAGAGAGAAGGGGAAAGAGACGGGATGAGGTCAATCAATATGGATTTCACAAGAGAAAGGAGACAGGGAGGAGCAGGATGTTCGCAGTGGTGAGGTGTGTGAATACACAGCTGTGATGGAGCGATCCTGAAGAGCCTGACACAGACGTTGTGTTCAATGAAACATTAACAGTAAACCAAAGAACAAAAGAAATCAGTTGTTCCGTAGCTCTTAGCTTAACTTTGCACCAAATTTCATGGAAATTTCTTGTGTTTTTGTTTGATATCCTGCTAACAAACAAACGCAAAAACCTAAACGTCATAATTTCCGTAGTGGAGCGAAAAGCCGAGAGTACTCTCTCAAACACATTTTTTCCGTTAACTTCATGAAATATACAAATCCTCACTGAAACTCTAGCACACTAACTTTTCCATCTCTGTGCAGAGAAGTTCAGCCGGCGCACTTTTAGAGCAGAAATAGCAAAAATGGTGGGATTTTTTTTTTAACAAAAGGGACGAAGAGGGAAATGGAAGAGAGGGAGAAAAACTGAAATGTAAGAGATTGTCAATCACTGGGGAAATCACAATGGGGGCCTGTCATAAATCATTGCCACCAAGTTAAGTGGGAGTAAACATGTTGGAGGAGTGATAATAAAAGGAGGCAGGGATTTTAACACTTTTTGCCTTTTTTTTCAACCCTGACAAAACAAAGACGCTGCCAGTTTTCAGGCAGTTTCCAAGTTAAGCTATTAAAAGGAAGAAGAGCGTGGAAGACGTGATAACACGGTAAACTTGTAATTGTTTTGGCATCCCTCCAGCATGGCAGCCGCAACATGTCCCTCATTACCACCTCTTTCAACACCGTGACAGGCCCGTTCTCGGAACTGAATAAATTAATGGATATCAGAGGAGACAACAGTTTGCTTTCTCGGGACAAGATGAGACACGAAGTGGCATTCCTGCAGAGACACTTCCCCCTGCGTCTGTGAGGATTTAGCCACCAACGCTGTCTTAAAACATACATCCGCAAAATGCAGACGAGGTTCTTCTATAACGCTGAGACAAATGCTTTTTTTTTAAACTATCCACAGTGTTTTCAACTGGCCTCAAAGGTCAAACGGTCACTAAACTGACTGAGTTTTTAGATAATCATACAAACTTTCAATCCAAGTGAGGGAAACAAAAACACACGGGATGCCAGTTTTGCTGTTTTTTCTGCAACATCAGCGCTCTGGTTTAAGCTCGCCTAAACAGAAACAGAGCAGCAGACTGTCAAATGAGTAATGAACAAGCTCTTCACAAGACAGCCCATTTGTTAACCATTTCCCTGCGTCCAAACTCACTCTAGCCTCCCTGTGAAAACCCCTGTTTTGTCTAAGTTCTTATCATTTAAACGGTAACTATCCTCTGTGTTTTCGATGGCGTCACACCGGGATTTATATCTATGGATTATGGATTTTATGGCTATCCATCATTTCACTCAAAACCACAGACGTGAACCTCATGGTGGTTCTAGAAGAAAAGTCAGGGAGCTGCCCGCTGTCGGGGTTTTGTCTTCTTGGTACCAAATTTCACGGCAATCCATCCGAGAGACATTGCCGCGCTGCTAGCATGGCTAAAGAACAACTACAAAAAAACGATTGTGCTCTGCTTCACCGCAGCTTTTGACAGGGAGAGCATCCCACGTCAACGCTGTCTCACGATTGGTGGATTCTAATGCAGCACAGAGAGCCACTTGGCCTGACATTTCCAGGATGGGAGAGCAGAAAGAGAGACAAAACAGAGAGGGTCAGAAACAGGCAAAACAAAAGGAGATATGAGGAAGGTAAGAGGGGCGTGCGAGATCATGAGCCGAGATGTAAATGCAAACTGCAAACAAGACAGAGGCAGGGAAAGAGAGGGATGAGAAGGCGGAGGAGTTTTATGAGTGCTGACATGCTGCGTGTTGAGAGGAAACGTGCACAGACAGTCAGTGTTCAGCTCCACTGAGAGACACCTGGGAATCATGCTGAGCCTGTAAATGCAACGTTGCGACACATACACGCACGCACACACACAGATGCAAACTAATAGCAGGCTGTATTTAACACCACAAAGAACTCTACGTGCATCAGTCTGACTCACTCACAACGAAACATGAAAAACACGAGCGTTACGTGCCAGTCGGCAGCAAAGCACAAAATCCAGAACAATGGCACACACACACACACACACACACACACACACACACGCACGCACACGCACGCACATGCACGCCAGGTCCAGTGAGTACGTATTGATCTGTTTAATTAAGTCTCAACTCCTGTTACCCCTGGCAACGCTCCCTCTATGCGGCATCGATAGTCGCCATAGCAACTGACAGCCAGAGGAGACGGCGGAGGGCCACTCTTTGTTCTCACTGGATACTCTGCTCTGACAATCATACAGACTGGGACCTCATTGGCCGGGCGAGGGCCGCAGGTCAGAGGTGAAGAGGGTGGAGAGGGGACGTCAGACAGATTCATCAGATTCTAGATTTTTCCGGGCAAAAGTTTTTTCTTTTGTGATTAAGTAAAAAAAAAAAAAAAAAAAAAGAAAACAGTGAAACCAAAAGACTGTGTTCTTGTTCCGTGTACAGTGGAAGTGTTTTGTCTGCAGATATCGATCTAAAGTGGTGCGAAAAATTCTTCTCGATTCATGGTGTTTTTCCAGTGACCTTTTCCGATGCTTACCAGGATAAGGCCCGCAGCTCAGGAAACAGCGTCATGTTTCATGATGTTTGCCAAGGAACTGAGGAATTGTTTGGCAGTCTGGGAAATACGTATCCTATTTTATTTATTTATATATTTATTGTTATTATTAGTACTCTGTAGTTAAACTTCGGTTACGGAAACATTTTCTGGAAACAAGAACATAAAGCAACATTAACTGATTTTTAGAATTAGAATATTACTGATGATTAATAAATAGGCAACCATTACATTTTTGAATTTACACTGATTCTGTGTTTACCCATTAGGAGGGTAAGGTCTTATCATTTACAAAAAAAAGATTACATACAAAAAACCAGGTCACATTTACATAACTCTCCCACAAGTGGGTTGAGATGAAGCTTTAAACACAATAATACTGAAGAAATTCACACTTATTGCACTGTTTCTGTGGAAGCCTGCTCTCCAGTAACAGACAATGTGAAACTGCCAGCAGCTCCTAGGTGTGTGTGTGTGTGTGTGTGTGTTTACAGAGCTGTTTCTCTGTCTCCAGCCCCGGCTGTCTGTGGTGAATAGTAATTTGGACTTAGTCAACTTGTCTGATTTTGAGTCATTGCTGGCGTCAGACAGGGGATCGGCCCGGTAAATACAGTATGTAGGTCAGCAGTCGACCTCTCCTCCTATGACACTCAAAACTTACATGACTAACTGCAACCTTTACCGGGAACTTACCCGCGGTTCCAAACCTAAACCTAAAATCCTTACATTTGTCAATGGGGGCTGGCCAGAAAGCACAAAGTATAATCATGCTGTTCACTCAGTGCAGAGAGAGACAGTAACACGGAGACATAAACACACGTAAACCTTCTAAAACAATACATATAATAAAAATGATCCCACTCATCTCCTATAGATTTATGCTCAGGCTCAGTTTTTAGCTGAATACATAGCAAAACAAGGAACTATAAAAACAGAAATGGATGTTCACAGTTACTCAGCACTCATATGGTCCTGACAGTGACAGCCGTTGGCTGAAACATTGCTGACATAAAAAACACCCGACCTGATTCAAGTCAAACTGTCAACTTTGTGCACAAGGACCTGTTGTGTTTCCTGTGATGCCACAAAAAAAAAACAGTGGACACAAGTGCCACAGTCTACAGACCTGTTGAATCTTCCGGAAACATTAAAAAAAAATCTTCTGCCCTATAGGTTCTGCATGTAGGGGCGTGATGACGCACTGTTGTGGACAAACAGGAATAAACAGAAAAGTACACACATACAGGCACACAGAGACAGATTTATGCAAAGATACCACACAGACACTATGGCCTTCCCCTGAGACAGCGCCAGCATTACTGTACGAAACCACATCAGAAAAATATCACTGAATATCTGCATTTCACCTTCCCACACACACACACACACACACACAGAAACACAAACACAATGAATCACTCTTGCTTTCTATGTTGAAACAAACGCCTCTCATTTGTTCCAGAGACCTGACGAGAGCTGTTATACCTCCAAACCCATCTGACGCTCCCCTCCTCTAACCACAGGGCGAGCTAACAGCCCTCTAACCCAGTTACAGTTTCTCTCCTCCACTTTCAAATTCAACTTCCTCAGCCCGTATTTCTCTAACCAGCTCACACTGGTTCCTGTTCTTTCAGCCCAGACAGAGAAATACAGCCATTTGTGTGGATTCTGAGGCAATACCGTTCATCTGAAATCCAGGCAATTACAGCAGAAAGACTGCGGAAATAACCTAACAGCAACTGAGTAAGTGATTTGGTGAGTCAGAAAGGGAAAAAGAGGGAGAAAGAGGAAGAGAGAATGAGAGAAAAGACAAGCAGAGACAATGATTTTACAACCGCGGGCCTGATAGTGATGATACAAACAGGTCTCCTTTTATTAGTGATGCAGAAAAGGTTAGTGGGCACAATGTAAACCTGTAGAAAAAGTTTCCATGAACTAAGGTGAGATAATAATCAACAACTTCATTCAGTCAAAACCAGATGTTAAAGCGGACACTGCTTCCATTTTAATTTTAATACAGCCTAATTCTTTTTATGTATCCAGCCTTCTAATCCTCAACAACAATAAGTTCGATGACTTCTGGCAACACTCTCTGTCATAGAAAAAGAAAGGCCTCTGGCTTTGCTACATTTTCGCTTTTCGTCTCATTCACACCAGTTTAGTTTCTGTTTTTTTTTTTCACAGTTACTTATTTGTTTTCATTAGCTGCACAAGGTGAATTCCCTCGGGGGGAAACAGAGTTGATTTCAATTCCGGGACACACCAGTGAGGTAGATAGGTGATCGTAAACTACTTTACATCTGTCAGCTTAATCTCGGATCAGATAACTTTGTATTATCACAGAAACAGGAAGACGGAAACAATCAAAGCCTAAGCCCTGCACAGATGAGCCCAAACCAAAAACTTGGAAACTTACTCTAACCTGATATGATGTTCATAATCTAGGTGACCCAGTTTATTCTAATCCCTAGTCCAACACGAAAATCGTCCTTTTTTCTTATGAGGACTGGCCACAATGTCCTCAGCATACTCATACACTTCACTGAATTAGTACTGAAACTTTAAGTTGATTATAGTTCAAGCAAAAACTGTCAAACATCCTCTGGTTCTATCGGAGCTGTCACTTTTCCATCTTTTTACTTCATTGCAACTCAAATATCTTTGGGTTTTGGGTTGTCAGATGGTCGAAACAAGAAATTTGAAGATGTCACCTTAACTACAAAGTCATTATTACATTAATCACAAAAATAATCAACAGAATATAAAAGTGTCAGGTCACGTGTTCAGAAATAAACACAGCTGAAGCACAAGCAGATGAACCGATCGGCACTTTGAATAAAGTCAATAGACAGTTTCTTACCCGCAGTCAGGCGCTGGGCACCATCGGCAGTCCGGATCAGAGGCGAGGCACCTTCGCAGCAGGAACTCCTCATACTTTTCAAGCAGGGCCGCATCATCCAAGATGTCCGCCACCTGCCGCGGGGCCAGTCTCTCAGCACACTCCGGGCAGCTGAGCTGGACTCGGCTCTCTGTGATTTCGATGCGGAGGTACTGGCGCAGGCAGCAGAGGCAGGAGCGGTGGCTGCATCCCAGCAGCTCGGGGAGCTGGTCGGCAGGCTGGCACACCAGGCACAGGGGGCACTCCAGGAGGTTGGCCTCCCCAGAGGAAGGGGCTCCACCCAGGGATGGCTGGCTGGAGGAGAGTGGCTTTGATGGGGTGCTGGAGGCAGCATCCTGGGGAGTCGTAACGGCTGTGGTGGTTGTGGTAGTGGGCGTAGCAGAGGCTGCGGCAGACGCTGAGGCAGACGCTGAGCTCAAGGCAGAAGGCAGGAGCTGTTGTTGTGTGTGGTGATGTTGGTGATGATGGGATAAAGGGGTGGCCGCTGCTCCTTTAGGGCCCCTGGTGCCCCGAGAGCCCCGTTTGCTGTGGAAAAGGCTGTGGAAGGAGATGCGGCCCTGGCGTTTGCCTGCCGCACGGCACTTAGGGTTGGGGACGCCGCTCACCGAGGAGTGAGGCGACTCTGAGTCCTTTTCTGATCCCATTTTCCCAGAAGAGAGACACAGGGCTGGTTCTTGTCCCCTGATAAACGTTAATGTATCGCAGAAGGACAGTGATCTACACAAACACACACTCAGTCACACACACAAAGGAGGATTTGTCCCCTTGTGAAAACCAAAATGGAATTCAAATACTATTCAGGCTCCTGGCAGAGAAACTTCAGTCTGTCACGTCCTTTTCTTCCTTTTATGACAAGCGAAACGTTATCAGGAAAAGACAGAGTGAGATAACAGAAAGGCAAAAACAGAAAACAAAAGAGACCGCCCAAGTTCAAAGTGAAAATTCCCCTCAGCTCCTCGAGTTTCTCTCGAATCTGTCTGCCAAAAGGTTCACAAAGAAGAAAACGCTAGTCTTTCATCTCCCAGGCAGATGTCGGAGTCAAATATTCAAGATTCTCACCATCAAACAAAAAAAATTAATGTCTGTTTCAATGAATGACTCCTTTTTTCAAAAACACAGAAGGGTAAAAAAAAAGAGAAAAAAAGGTAAGAGGAAAATCCACCGAGCAGGGTTCAGTCTGAACGTCGTAATAATTCCTCAGTTTGGAGTGAATCCTCTCCAGCTGAGCCTCTCCTCTGCTCGTCTTCCTCTCGTTCTCGCTGAACACCGGCCTCTCTGAACCGTCTTTTCTGTCAGGAAGAAGAGAGCAGGAAGTTAGCACAAAGAGCATGCTCAGTATGACACGCACCTCTCTTCCTCCCTCTGCTCTCTCTGCCTCTGCGTTGCTCTTCCTTGGTTTCGATTTGATCATTAACTCTTGTGGCCCTGAACTGATAATTACATTTAAATACACAGACACGCCCGTTAATGCAAGGAATGTCGCACTACATGCGTGTGCGTTACATGACCATAATTAAAGGGTTAACTAGAGCTAAATTTGCATGAAGAGACACATTAAATCATCAGTCAAACATGTGACATCATCAACCAGTCTGACCAATCGTGTAATCCTTTGAAACCAGTCTCTATCTCTCTCCATCACACTGAGCACCGCAAGCTCTTCCTCCACTTCACACTGCGCTGCTAGTGCCGTTACCATGGCGACGCTCACTATGAGTGAGGAAAACACCGACCTGCTCTGTGACTCTGGCACTTATGTATACGCACGCACACGCACACGCACACGCACACGCACACGCACACGCACACACACACACACACACACACAATGTTAAATATTTTGATATACACAGCAATGAACACACTTTTAAAGGCAAAAACACACAGGCATTTCAAACACACATGAAAGCACACACATACAACACATACAAAAGCTCGTTCACAACTATAAATGAACACACAATATCTGAAAGTCCGAAAAACGCACACGCTCCAGCAGTGCCCACACACACACTACTTAACAAATACATACACGCACACTATCCAATGCAAAAACACACACAGTCAGACACATACACACACAATAAAAACAGTTGTGAAAACACATACACATCAATAACCAAACACACCCTATCTGAAAACTGTTAGTCTCACACACACACACACATCATTTGAATGAATACACACAAGTGAAAAGTGGTAATTATACACGCACAAACAGACACACCAATACACATATACAGTTGAGCATACGCACTGATAAACATGTAAATAGACACTTCCTACGTGCACAAACACACGCAAGTATATACTTGTAAATAAGTACATAGGATAAACCCTGTAAAAGAACACACACTCTCTGAAAATCATCAGACACACACACACTCCATGTACACAAACACTTCTTTGAATGGACACAGATACGTGACAGTACGCACAAACACACACAGACACATGATAATTACATCCTGTGTCCCCACTACAATTACAGGGTGGGTGAGCTATGTTAAGAGTGTGTAAGACACCCTTGAAGGCTCTTATGTGTGATCAAGGTGCATGTTATGTTTTGATTATACACAAATTTCCGTTGTGTGAGAATCTCGTCATGGTCATGTTTTACAGTAAAATCAGTTTAAAGACGTTGTGGCTGTTTATGGGCTGAGAAAACATCAAAAGACACAAAAGATCATGTTAAAATGCATTGTCTTCATAAAGCTAAGTTCCAGAAAAGTCCTTACAAAGACAGAACCGAAGCACTGGTGGAAATGTGACGTTACAGATAACAAAATCATTACTAAACTGAATTAGAATGACTCATAGAAGCACAAACACTCCCACAGAAGGGAAGATGTTTTCTGGTTTTCTCTCTCTGACCAGTAAATCTGATTAAGGACACACACTCAGGGTAATGCTGACCCAGTAAATGTTGTAACCTGTGTGTCTATGTGGGGAGTGTGGGGGGGGGGGGTTTCACGTCACTCACAGACTGACTGACCAATCACTGAGCAGCACACTGATTCTCACGGCATTGTCTGGTTTTCCACAAACTACAACTCATGACATCAGAATAATTTGAAAAGTACAGTAACCATCTAAAGGTCTGACACAGTGGCTTTTTATCCATGTTTAAAGTCAATAAAACGTTATTTTTATGGTGCTTTTGCATTATTTTTAAGGGGAGCCCAGAAAAAAATATGTTTCTGGTAACTAATATTTGACTAATGAAATTTACGTGTCTACAGTGTCACTTTTATTCCACATAAAAGCATAAAATCCAGGTCTACATGCATCCAGGAAGCACACAGGCTACATGACTGTGGTGCACAAACACAACCAGGTATCATATCAGCTAAAGTAAAACAGTGGCACAAAGTCCAAAATGGATGTTAGGCATCGAGACACTGACGCTACATTAGATGAAAAGTCAGGGGATCACCAAAGTTGTTTAAGTTCATCCGAAGGAGAACATGAATGTTTGTCCCAAATTTTTTTCAAGACATTTCACAGAAAACTTAAAATGTCAACCTCACTATAGAGTTAAAGGAAATATCAGAAATCAATAAAGTCATAAGGATCCATCCTCTGGGAACCATGAACGCCATCTCATCCATAGAGCCACGTCACTGCCGTGGCTAAGAAACGCCATTACTTTACTGATAAAGGAAAGAGAAAGCAGGTTCTATGTGCACGTCAGGGACACTTTACCAGGAAGTCAAAATGATCCTCTGTCAACTTGCCATCATGTTTGATATCAGCATCTCTCTGACAGATGTGAGATATTGACATAGTACATTGTTATCATTACTGTGCAAACCTGCAGCAGGCTGCAGGATGAGGAAGGAAACATATCTCTGAGCTGAGTCACAAATCGGTAAGAGAGGGGCGTGTCCACAGTTAGAGTAAATGATGCATACTGTACGAACACATACACATCCATTAACGGTTACCATGGCAGCACATCACTCGCCATCTTCTCAAGGTCAAACAGGGTCTTCGCTGAAATGTGGGTAAGTGTATAAAAAGCTTACAGTTTGTAATCATGTACTCCCACCAGCAAAGTTTGTAACAGCCCTCTCCTCACACACACACACACACACACGCGCGCGCACACACACACACACGCACACACACACACACACACACACACACACACACACACACACACACTTCTCCACAACTTGCCTTTGTTTGCTTTGAGGAAAAACAGAGGCGAGAATTTCAAGTGCTGACAAAGATTTCATACTTGTCTGAAGAGACAACATCAAAAGTCCAATGAGAAAAAAAAAGGCTTCTTCATCTTCTGTCAGATCTCTTTATCAGTTGTTCACCTCTTTCCCACATTTCTAACTTAAAGGCTCAGGTCGGCTCTTCTGTTCCAGTTAAATTAAAGTTGGCTAAGGGCCAGTGTGTACAGCAATACAACACACTGATACACCAGTACTTGGGCACGCAGCATGTACAAACACAAGTATTTCCTCCTTTGTTTGATGTGATTTCTATTTTCTATTTGTGTTATTTTGACATTTTGTCATCGCAGAAAAACCACAGGTGTATTTACAATAACATGAACAAGGACTGTATTACTTTATAAGTGAGCAAATGCTGTATAAATATACTTTTACGGAGCATTTCAGTTGTGATTTCTTCACATTCTCCTATGAAGATCTCGTCAGAATTTGCATAACAAAGTGTAAAATTGTAAACTGGAATTGGTCAAATAAACAAAGTTAAACCGAATTCTGTTATATTAGCATAATATGTAGGTGGAATTATCAGTTCCCAGAGTCTGGAGGTCTGATTGGTCCTTGCTTCTCTAAAGGCGTTCGCATGGTGCACCGATGATTGAATTAAGACGCTGACGCTCTAAGTAATAAGACAGACAAATAAATATTACAAGAGCGGCAGAAACTGTGGGTGTCTGTGAAAACGAGAGAGCAAAAGAAAGACAGAGAAAAAGAATGAGACAACAGGTTAGAGGACAGAAGAAAGAGAAATGCTTTGTCAGTGCAGTGAGAGTGTGAGAGGAGGGAGGTTTAGTGTGTGTGTGTCCATGTCTTTATGTGGTTGTGTGGACAATTTTTTGTTCGAAACCATCGCTGTACACCCACAGCTACAGATGGCTGTTTGAGAGCTAAGACTTGGTTTAGGTTAGAATCAGGTTTAGGTTATGGTTCGGGTTGGTGTGAAGCTTTTAGTTGTGATGGTTAAGGTTTAGGTGAGGCGCTAGGGAATGCATTATGTCAGAGACTGTCCTCACAGATATAGAAAGGCCAGTGTGTATGTGTGTGTGTGTTGAATTGAGCAGCAGTGGAGTAGGAGGACAAGTGTGGAACAAAGTGTGTGTGAGCGTGTTGATAACAAATCAAGCCCAGATTGTGAAGTTCTCAGGCTGTTCAGACCCATCTGCCAAACAACGGCATGAACTCAACACACACACACACACACACACAAAACACAAACAAACACAAACAAACAAACTTTTCTTTCACCCTGTTTTCCATATCAAAGTTTCAGAAACACATGGGGTCAAGCTGCAAGCACCAGTTCTCTCTGCTGGTTTTTATTTTTGCCGTCTGTACCAGGTGAGTGCCATTAACGGCCCGGTGTGGTGGAAAAAAAACCAGCAGCACTCTGTGTTCCCAGGACAGAGACACACGGCTTTGTATGTTTTCATATTTCCAGCTTCCCCTGTTTCACTCCCGTCAGTCCGTCTGTTGAGCAGCCAGCCATATGTCCATGATACTTGGCGTCTCGTTTCATGGTGCCCAGAGGATGATTTCTGAGGATTTAGGTGAAGTATTAAATAGGAAGCCTAGTTCCAAGCAAAACGTTTCCCTGACCAGTGGTGGAAGAAGTATTCAGGCCCACGGGGTAAGCAGAGACAGAGAGAGAGAGAGAGAGAGAGAGGTGTTCTGCAGGTAATCTGTTCTCAGCACTTCTCAGACAGATTGTTCTGAATCTACGCCTCAGCACTTTGGGATCTTCGAATCTCTGCAGGGCACGGCCAACCTACATGCTGCGACTGGCTGCACACACTCCATGTTACAGGTACACACACACACACCTACATAAAGACAGTATGGATAGGGCTAACATGATAAGTCAATGAGTCAGCTGTTCAGTGGGAACAGCATCAACTAGGGCCCTAGCAACTTGTGATGATCACTATTTTTAAAAATATTTTTAGACTAAACAACAACAACAAAAATCAACAGATCAATAAAACTAAAACCTTAGCTGTAGCTGTATATTTGGAGAAGCATTTTGCAAAAAAAAAAAAAAAAACCCTCAGTATTATAATGAGGATTACACTGACCAAATGAGTAATAAACTGTCCAGTAAAAAAAACTTAACAATGAAACATATAAACAAAAGTTTAGAATCACAGGAGCCATTTGGGCTGATTAAATAAGATGAATAAATATCCAATAAGAGTTTATAAGACTGAACTGACTCAGCTAGCGTGGGCTCCGCTGGCAGGTTATTCTACATTAGAGAGGCCATAATGAAGAATGATTGGCCCCACACACACACACACACACACACACACACGCACACACACACACACACACACACACACAGGCTTCAGAGTAATCAGCTGTGTGCTACAGGTGTTCTCCTGTGAGAGCCGATGCTGTTATGCAACAAGATGATTCACTGAGAGCCTTGACATGTCTGCACAAGATCCCCACATACACACACACACATACACACACACACACACACACACACAGTATACATACAGAGGAGAGCTAAACTACTTTAACATTCACAGCAATGAACCAACCCAACAATCCGAACACTTCACAGTCTCATGTGAGTTTGATAACGGAATCGAAGAAAAATATCATGGGACTGGTAGAGGTGGAGCTACGTATAACTACTTCTTATGCTGTTCATGTGTTTACTATCTAAGAACTAAGTGATCACGTGTTGTGGATGTAAAATCTGAACAACAGGAGCAAAGTTACATAAAAATATTCAAGTGAAGTAAAACAACCTCAAGTGTGAACATTAGGTGCAGTACTTGAGTAAATGTACTTTATTACTCTCCAGCCCTGTCTGTGACATGCTGCAGCCTTTCTCCGGCCACATAATCGAATCGTGGTGGGGAAATGTTTTTCCCCATTCTGTACTTCTGCCAAGCACATCTTTTATTAAATGTCCTGGGGCCTGCGTTTCCTAAGAACCTCAGCTCTTTTTATTGTCTTTCCCAGGAAAGTTGTCAGGCTGCTCTGAACTTTGCTTTTCTCACTGCTGCATGCTTCAGTTGTTAATGAGGCTGCAGATCTGCTCGAGGAACTGAGGAACTGTTTCGCTCAGTCTGGACAAAATGCATCATTTAAAAACCTAAAATACAACCTGTACACCCACACTGACGCACAAGCACGCAGCTTCACCCGTACACAGCTTCTAAGAATGTGTCTGTATGATTGCATTATATCTCACAAAGAACAGAAAAAAACATGCCTCAACCAACCAGTTTGTCGGCCTGTACTTGATTTTCGCATTTAGCTGATATTGCTGAACCAAACACACACACACATATGTAACAAAAAAAAATTGATTGATCTCTGCAGTCACACAAAAACAAGAACACATCAAAGTCTAGGAATATTTCTCTTTCTAATGTTTCACTAAACAGACTAAACCGATTATCCTGTAGTTGCACTCAGCGTCCAAGCGTATCTTATCACTTTGGATGAGAGCGTGAGCTAAAAGCCTGTAATCTAAACTGACTGATGACATTGTTTTTAACATGAGCGGGTCCACGGAGAGCTGAGGTCCAGCAGACGGCTCGGCTCAGACTATTAGCTTGTTTTTAGTGATACTGGCTAAAACCCTGCTAATCTGAGAGCAAAGGGCCGACCGCCGGGGGCCGACTGTCCCTGGACAGAACAGGTGGTCCCCTACTCAACCAGGAGCTTGTAATGCATTATGTGTGTGTGTGTGTGTGTGTGTGTGTGTGTGTGTGGGTGGGTGGGTGGGTGGGTGGGGGGGGGGGGGGGGTGTCTACGGAGGGAAAGCTAATTAGAGACAATCAGCTAAAAGGCAGTGGGATAGTAAAACCTTTGATAGCTGACCCTGCTGTAAAGATCCCTCTCTCTGTCTCTCTGTCTTTGTCTTTTGTGCTTTTACACAAAATTTGAAGCCAAACAAGGAACACATGGTGCTTGGCAAACACAGAAATGTTATCAGCAAAATCTACGTATTAATAAACAAGCTGGACTTTAATACTGCAGCTGGATGAGGTGGAGCTAATTTTGACCACCCTGTATACTGTTTGGTAATTTTCTACACATATACGACAACGCATCACATTTTATCGGCTCATCGCGTGTTTTTCTTGTAAAATCTCAATATTAGTCAAAGTAACTGGTAAATACAGTTGTCAAATAAATCTGGTGGGATAAAAAGCAAAATATTTCCCTTTGAAATATGCTGAAGTAGCAATAAATGCTAAACTACTATCCATCAACATAAAACAAAGTTAACTTCTCAAAGTACACAAGACACAACACTGTAGGTTTGAAAGGTGGCTAAAAAGGTTTGTGGTGTGCCTCTTCACAGAGAACAGCAGCTTAATTAAATTCATTTTGTTTTCAGTGTGAAAAAAAGTATCACACTGTCTATAGAAAATTGTAAAATTAAACCTGCTGCATAATCTAATTCCCCACTGTTACGCTGCAAACATAATATACAAGATGCTTCCACCACTGAAGCATCAAAGCCCCTGAGACCATGCTAGAATTACACAAACGCAGTGTATTTAGTGCGTTTTTATTATATCTTGAGAATTATCTTTCTGTTTGAAGTGGTGTGGGACTTCTGTCTCCGGCCGTAACTACAGAGGGACACACATCTTCATGGCTAGTGTAGGTAATGAAACCTAGTGACCCTTTATTATGAGGATTTTATTGTTTCAGCTGCACTCTCCCAGTGGCACTAAAGTAGCCGTTACTCTGTTGTTAGGCATCGTCCAGCCCTGAGGTAGTTATAGTTTTAATGGACCACATAGATCACCAGCACAGACTGCACATCCACATTATTAGTGACTAAACGTTCCTTTAAAAGAAGGGAGGTCGAGGTTGGAGGCTCTCTGTATCTTTGTGAAAACATTTGGTTCTCAGTCAAGGCTACTTCCAGTGAGCAGAAGGACCAACTGAGTCACACATTAAATATCACGACTGATTAACTGGGTTATAATGACACATTAGTGCGGAGAGAAGAAAGTGCCAACCTGATGCTTCAGAGTTGATTCACGGTGTTCTAGGTGACTTCGCTGCAGCCTCCTCCCGTACAGCTGCTTACACCACACCGACACACTAATTAGGTATAATTTTTTTAAAATTAATAATTCAGAAAGGCCATGTCCTGTTTCTGCATCTCATAGATATGCACACAATCAAGCATTCACACCTGAGTCTAACTGTGGGGTGTTAGTGGAAACAAAGGGGCTGTTGGATGTAAAAGCTGAAGCACACCTGGTTCATGTCCGACCACGACATGAACAAATCTCTTTTCTTTCTTTGCTTTTTTTTTTTTTGTTCAGTGTTTCCTGTCAATTCTCAGCTGTTTCCCTAACAGTCTAATAAAAAACCAAAATGCCAAATAAATAATTAAATAAACACTTCGCCAACAAATTAATAAAAAATAATCTTTCATCAAGGTCCACTTACCAAAACCAACAAAAACAGCTTCAAATTCACTTTAAACAGCTCGTGCTCTGCAAATTACACAACTGCACAAAACCAGTATTCAAACCAAAACCAGATAAAACCAATGATTTAAAAACATTCACTCTCACAACATGTATTAACTCTCTTTTAAATGTAATAACAATCACATCACTGTATAATAATAATGTTTTCCATTAAATATTGTTCCCTGCCCAGTGGCACCACAACATCTGCCTTTAAAGGAATAGTTCTCCTAGGAATAGGAGAAGTTCTAGAAAAATCTTAACTAGATTAACTAGTTTTAACCGGTGCAACAAGACATACTCTAAACATCTCTAAAGCTCGCTAATGAACATGTTATATCTCATTTGTTTAATCCATGCAAAGCCACAGTGTAAGAGCAATCCAGTCATTATATTAGGTTAAGCTAACCAGCTGCTGGCTGTGGCTTTATATTTAGCTCACAGGCATGAGAGTCTACAACAACAGCATAATGTTTTGCGTCTCCTTTTCTTGTCAGGTATACATCTATTAATTCCACACAGTAAATCTGGCCACTGGAGGATGTGTACCGCAGCTTCTTTTGTTAAATTTAAATTGCATCAAAACGCTCCAAGTCTATCACTAATGATAGCTTTATCTCGCTATCAAAGCGAGGAAAAGTCAACAACATCTGCTGAAGCAGATAAATCTGCCTCATAAAGGACAGGCACATCACACGTTCACACTTTGCTGGTTTCGTATACTTTGAGAGTAGGTGCGGGCTGTCTACACATCTACAGTGCAAGGCTGAGCAGCAGAGCTACCCACATAAAATCCTGCAGATCTGCTATTATTTTGTAAGCAAAGTGATTAGATTTTGGCATGTGGATGTGTGGGCGAGTTGACAAAGTGATATCACAGATAATGGAAGCACTATTCTGTGGAAAAACCACCCTGACAACCGCGTCTGGTTTTCAATGTGGATTGCTCTTCCTAGGAACCCAGCTCACACACAAGGTCTGTTCACTGTCGGTCAGTGTGTGTGTGTGCGCGCGCGCGCGTGTGTGTGTGTGTGTGTGTGTGTGTGAGTGTGAGTGTGTGTACATAAGCCTCTTCCCCAGAAAACCAGCCAAACATCTGGTAAAATGCAGCTACGGGTTTTTGCTTACTTCAACACCCCAAGGTGCGTAGTGCATAAAATGATTAAAATGTGTTTGCATGTGTGAGGGTGTGTTTTCTTCTGATAATGTTAACACACCCTTTTGCGTTGGAAATGAACAACACATTTGGCGGTTTTCCATATCACCACTTTAATGACACCGCATCCACTGTTGCAGAAACTAGTCTGATCTCTCTATCTGTCTGTCTATTAGGACATTTACTGACTATAATTTCTATTCAAGTAAAAGTCATTGTATTCTTTTTTTTAACCAATCCATTAGCTGATTTAAGGGGATTTAAGAAAACCAGCCAACTTGCTGAAGGTCAAAGTACATTTGTGAATATTACTGAGATGCAAATGTGATAAGTAGGGTTGGGCATCCTACTGGTATCAGTGGAATACCTGGGTTTTGGTACAGAAACGGCCTGATAACCAGAACTCTGCAGGGTCAGGTGTCCACAGCTCCCCAAAGAATTTGGCTTCTTTCAGCTCATTGTTTTGGTTTAACAGCCCACGACCTTTACTGTTTTGGTCCAGTTTAACCACTCACAACAACACAACATAGTTTTCAGCAATAGCAGGCAGCTGTTTTCAATTGCCAAATGGCAGACAGACAAAGTCAATGACTAGCTGGTGAACACAGTGCAGCATTTAGCAGTTAAAGAGCCAGATATTTCCCTCAGGAGCTGGTAGAGACCAGAAAGGAAAATGAATATTGGACTTTCATTCATTAGGTGGTCAAAAACAAGACTTCAAAGTAATACTAATGTTGCTCTGCGTCTGATCAACGTTAAAGTCCAATACCATCCATCTTATTCCAATTTTGTCTGCCATGAGTTTTTAGGCTCTGACACAGAAAGATGACGTCCCCATTCTTAACGATGTCTACAGCGTTGTATCACACACACAGACATACACACACATCCATCCAGTAGTCCAGAGTACTGCACTGGAAGGTGGAGGTAGAGAGGAATCAGGCTGGTAGCATCTATAATTAGAGGAGCGTTCAGGAGCCATACTGCTGAGTTGTTGAATGTTTAATGTCAGGGCTGCAGGCGCTACAGTCGCAAAGAGCAAACCTCTGAGCCCCTTTACACCACGTCTTAACACACTCACACACAAACTGAGGCCTGCGCAGAGACACATGAGGGGTAACAGTAGTAAACTGGAAGAGCGGACTCAGGTTTCAGAGAGGAAACGGCAGCACAATGCACGCACACACACACACACACACACACACACAGTACATCTGACAACTGTGCATGTAATTCCCGGTTATTATCCGGAAGCCGAGCCACGTGACCACACGGGAACCCGAACCTCCTCTGGATGAGGTAATGGTCTAACACATCTGACCAGGAAGACGGAGAGAGCACAAAGTCAGACTGTTGCACCTCACATACTTGGTAAAATGTGGTGTTTTTAAAATGCAATCTGGTTAGAAATATTACAAATCCTCAAAGTTTATTATTTGAAGAAGCTTACTGCATCTGAGCCCCTCAGACTGCTTCAGGTTAGATGTTAAGTCACAGAATGAGCATCTACAATTCATTTCCAAGCTCAACATGCCCACCCATCTGGTAATCTAAGCATCTTAAAACAAATGTTAATACTCGTTATTTGCTGTTCTGCCTAAAGGAAACCCTGAGTAGAAAAATAAATACACACCTATCATTTGCAAAATCTAAACAAATCTACCACTTCCTGCATCATTCACTGAATCATACATGGTAATTAAATAGTTTTTTTCAGTAATACTTTAACCACTGTTTACAAGGAAGCTTCTAAATAACTGAACAATAATATGAAATTGGGTACAAAGAATTACCCATCACAAACACCAAAGCCTACAATGACCGACAACACATTACAACTCCTTAAACAGGTATTTATCTACATTTATCTACAAGACCTACTGCAACCGTTTATCTGTTTATCTTGCTCATGGTTTAAGTTTCAGTTTAGTTTTTTACCCTGAACACTTTTTTTTTTTCAAGCACATTATGGTGCTTGAAAATTTCACCACACCTTTTCTACCCTGAGTAGCATGCTCATAAAAACTGGCCTAACAAAGAGGTAAACACCCAAAATATTCATGTAATATTCCTGTGAGGGCTCATTGCCTTCGTAGCGCCTGCTCTCACAGTGTATTTTATTATAATGTCTCCTCTGTTCAGAGTTCTGCTGCCAGTTTTCTGTTTAAATCCACATTTAGGATGATGTATTTTTTTCTTTCTCTACAGGAAAAACGCCGTGTCCTCAGACCAAACAGTGACCAGGGGGTGGCAGAGCAGACAGAAATGTGTTTTAAAGGGAAAGCCAGGACAGGGTTTTAACTCTTGGACATCCTTGGAACATGAAGCTGAAGATATTCTGGTTTTACAGTTATGTAAAGTAGTTCTGTAGTTCTGTATAATTATTTTCAGACATGACTCAGACTGGACACTGATTTGTATCCTCCCTGTGTGTAACAGCCTCTCCCTGATGATAATTTGGGTGGTTTTGGTCTGAGCTGACCTTCCTGACTATCAAGCTTGTCAATGATTACACAGAAAACATTATATTTTAGTTTAGGGTCGATGGAGGCAAACAGCCGCGCTCCCATTGAGACGACCCTGTTTCTTTTTCATCCAGGTGACACAAACGCGGCGAAGAGAATATTTAATCCATGACATCTCTGACAAACGGGGCATGCAGCAGAGGGTTCACCGCCGGGCACCTACCTCACTCAGGACCGGATTTCTTCGACGGGGGCGGCTGAGGAGCGATGCGGCGGCCACTCGGGCTCCTATATCTCTGGCGCCCTCCCCGCGTCGCCTCGCTCTTATCTACAAGCTGTGGTTGTGAAACGGTCCTCCGTTACCGTGTCTGCCTCTCTCCGGACTCCGGACAGGTGACGGCGGCCTCTGGTCTTCCTGCGCCCCGGTAGCGCAGCGCTGAAACTCTGACTAATCTCCGCAGCTCGCTCCGCTCCGCTCCGCTTCGCCTCGCGCTCTCTCTCCGGGTGCCGCCCCGCCGCCCTCTGACGTCATGGAGGAAAGCCCCGCTCGGTGACGTCACGCCGTCAAAAAATACGGAAACCCCACCCCGTGGCATCACGTCCCCCCGAAGCTCGAGCCAGTTTCCTGTAAACGTGTGTTTTATTGTAGAATCCTTTTTTTTTTTTTTTCTTTCAGTCTGAACGTACTGAAGCGCAGAACCTGGGTCTGCGGGCAAAGTCACAAGCAAATTCAACATGTGGTGTATAAAGTATAAAGACATTTGTTTTGCAGTCCAAGGCCTAAATCATGCAAACAGTTTCACAGTGGAACTCGTGAGTTTGAAAACCAAAAAAAACACACAATGTGCACGAAATGTGATGATTGTAGAAAAGCAGGAGATTTATTAGAGGTGGAAACACGATTTGCTCAAATGTTCTTAGAATCTACTGGGAATAGAAATGTGCTGACAACTGGGAGAGCAGGAGCACAGCAAAATTAACTTATGAAGTGTAAGGAATCCCCCTGTTGTCTGACACCACCCCCACCAACTCCGTCTGTCTGTCTGTCTGTCTGTCTGTCTGTCTGTCCACCCACCCGAGCTCTTTTTGCCAGCTCCAAATCTGTTGCCTCGGTGGAAATGGAGCAGCTCAGGATTCAACCAGCTGCAAGACAAGGGAGAAAGAGAGAGGGGAAGAGAAGTTTTGGGTGAATTACAGAGAAAATGCAACACGCCATGATTAATAATACCTTTTTTCTTTTTGGTCATTTAAATGCTCAAACTATCAGGAATGACAAAACAAAACAAAAAAAGTCCATTTCAGTGCAATGAGGTCGGCAACGTTCACTTTCACTTTAAAGTGCCCGTTTAAAAGTCACATTCATTTAGGGCAAACAAAACAAAACAACAGGGCTTTCAGTCAGGTTTAAACTCTACATATATACATTCACAGCTTTCAATAAGCGACAAATAAAAAGGATCTGAAGGCATCGTTGGGCACAGTACAGAATATTAAAGGAAATTTAGCATGAAATTGTCTCGTTGTGCTGAATAAAAGACTGAAATCTGCCTACTGGGAATGCTGAACATCTGCTATTGTTTTTCATCACAACAGCCCCGGGAGAATCGAAACACATCAGTATTCAAGGGAAAGTGCAGGTAACACAGTCTGCATGCAAGATGGTTCCACTGAACACAAACACCAGGTGACTACAGAGCAGGGAAGAAGCGAACAGGTCAAGGAGGAACAGAGGAGTCAAGCGCAAATACCCAGAGTCTGATGTACAGGAAGGTCCAGAGGCCATGTCAGTTACACGGGAAATAATTTAAGATAGAGAAACATTTATGAGAAGCATTTTTTCTTAATGTTAGACTGACCAGCTTCCTTCAACTTGCCTCTTTGGTCCATTTTACTGCACACAAACTGTGATGTCAGTGCTTATGCTGAGAGACCTGGCAGACCAGCACACAAGCACCAAATATATAATATATATATAAATATTTTTAGTCATGCACGCATAAACCACATGCATCACCAGGAGGAAAACGGCCTGTGAACCTTATGAAACCAGTGACGGCGATGAGGCAGACTGGGCTGACGTCACATCATTTAGATTTACAGTAAAGCTTCAGCTCCCTCACACTTCACACACTGTTCAGTCTGTTTCACAGTGAAGAGCATATTCATTTAACAGTTACCCACGTCCATCAAATAAATTCTTAATTTTCAACCAGTGCAGTCTTTCTAACATCCAAAAGGTCATTCATGGAGTCCAAGAGTGAGAGCAGTAGTTGAGCCAGGGAGGAACAGGAGACAGTAGACGAATGAAGGACAGGAAGAACAAAAAAAAAAAACAAAAAAGGAAATGTGTCCTAGGTGAAAGGTAGAGGAAATGTCTCCTGGGCACAGTGTTTGACACATCATTTGAACTTCCTGATCTGCGAGTAGTGATGTGCACTTGAGATCTGAGACCGAAGCATCAACAGAACTGAAACCTGTTATTGTGATGAGAATCATTTTCTTATTAGTGACACAAAACTGGTCTTTCCCACTGTTTTGTTTCTGCTTTATATGAAGCAGGAGTTTTCAAAGTCTGACACTAACTCTTCTCAGATAAAACCCTGGATACAGGGACATATAATGACATGAATAAAACTATGCTGAATTACAGCATATTTTAGCGTTTCCTATTCACACTGTAACGATGTTCCGACAACTACCACCGGATTACTCTGACACTGACGAAAACTAAAACGTGATGATTCTCAAGCACGTTCTGCAGTTACAAGGATCACCTTTTTTCTATGATTCACAAACAGCCATCTTCCATCTACAACCATCTTTGCAAAGCGTAAATCACACTGAATCTAAAACACACATATCATGACTGTCTGTTTCGATTTGACTGAGTTAAGACCCCTAGAAGCTATTTTTGACACAAACTGAGGCAACTGGACACCCAGGGTTTGTAACAGCCTTCGTGAGCTGTGCGTCACAGTCAGTGGTGCTGCTCTATCTGCTGACCGTGCTGATAAGAAGGACAAACCAGTGGGACAAACTACAGTAAGTTACATCCTGTTGTTTTCAGAGCCCCGCACGTAGCTATCCATTTTACCTCCAGCAGTATCTTTGCCTCGCATCTCTCTCTCTCTGCACACGCCCATGGGAAGGCACACGATTTAGGTTATGATTAAAACTGTCACATATTCCACAGGCAAATTACACTTTTTGAATTTTGGTCTCGGGACGGTCTTTGTTTATCTCAACTAACTTTTCAGCATTAATGTCACTCAACAGCTTTGGTTGTTTCTGAGGGCTACAAATTAAAACCAATTTGAAGCTGCAAAAGGTGACTCAAATTCACAGCCTAGATCGAGAGTGAACGTCTGATTCTTCTAATGCGTTTCCACCTTTACAGAAGCACCAGAGATCTGCTGTGTGCACAGGGCACTCAAAGACTAAGGAAAGGAAAAGGGCAAAGTTATCGATTAAACAAGAGCAAACCTGTCCAGCGAAGGCAAACAATATGCAACAAACATCAATATTTTTAAACATCTTCTGGTGAAAAGCATCCAGTGTTCCTGTTATATGCATTGAATTATTACTGCCGCCGCTGCAATGTCATGAAGTCGCAATTACACGACTCTGCAGAGGGCTTTTAATTTGAAACGACAGGTACAGGAAGTGGAGACACGTGGCGGCACCAAGGAGAGAGAGAAAGAAAAGAAAAGGTAGAGAGAGAAAGGTAGATTTAACTAGCTAACATTAATTTAGATAGATTTTTATTACCTATTGATATTCACGCCGAGCGCTGGCGTACTACGCGCATGCACAACCCAGGTACAAGAAAACCCTTCATAGTCCAACTCGCCACCAGGCATACCAGGACAAATCCCAGCGGGCCATCAAGGAAAAAAAAAATCAGTAAGTTTTTACCGGTCTCTTTTTTGGCCCAACCGACCCCACAGAACCATAAATTTCATTTTGCTAAGGTAAAAGGCAGAAGCAGCAGCAGCAGCACAAAGGCATGTTCTCCCTTATAGTTTGTAATGAGGATAAAAAAAAAAAAAGTACTTTACTGACTCCTTAAATCGCTTCTGTTTTTACAGCACTGTTGGAACATGGTGAATTTCTTGAATTGCTGATATCGCACTGAGTCTCCATCTTCCATATTTACACCTCACAAAGTTACATGTTGTTGCCACTGCGACACCTGATCAACTCTTGTATAATCTCCACCTTTGAGGGGGAAAAAAGAGCCCACTGGAGGGAACGTGAGAAGGAAGAAAAAGGTTTTTAAATGAAGAACACTTGGTCTTTACAGGCGGTGGCACGGGCGGGGGTTTCCGTGGCAGCGGAGAAAGCAGCTACAATGGAGGCGAACACAACGTTTGGGTTCTGTGCGGCATCGACGGCCGTGTGCAGGCCCCTGGTTCTGTAGTACTGCACCAGAGGGACCGTCTGCCGGTGGTAGGCGTCCAGACGGGAGCGCAACGTCGTCGCGTTGTCATCACTGCGGCGGATGAGCGGCTCGCCTGTCACCTGAGTGTAGACATGAGGAGGGACAAAGAGAGAGAAGTAAAAAAAGAATTAAAAACAGATGGTAAAAAAACATCTGTGTAATACCACGTCCAGTTTCAGTTCATGTGTGTTATTATGCAAGAGCTTCTTCTGAACACATTTCTCACCTTGGTTTCACACAACAGCCAAACCAAGTGTCACTTTACCCCTCTCCACACAGCTTTAGAGTAAATCTCTAAAACATTTTAAACATTCAGAACCCGTCAGAGCACGTAGTGTGAAGCAGTCTGACTGCCGCAAACCTCCAGCCTAGCAGTGATTTTAGGTAGGTGGCCGTTTAGGCAGAAGTGGTTTCTAAGTGGGTTGATGGTCAAACTACTTACGTCATCCTTCATGGGCTCTTTGGGGGGGTTGAACTCCTCGTGGTAGGAGCGGCCACTTGGCTGATGAATTAGTCTGGGGGAATGGAAGACAGGGAGAGGAGGTAGAGGACAGGACGGGGACAGAAAAGAAATCAGAGTGAGAGGAGAGGTGGGGGCGGACACATGAGGGTTAGATGGCCACAGTGACTCACTAACTACTTAACTGTCCTCTTCACATCCCACACGCTGCCCTTGTCCTACTTGGGCTTAAAAAGGCAGCAGCCAGCCTCCTCCTCACAAAGGACTCCCATGGAAAAAAAGACAGCTCTTTGCAAACTATCCGTATTTTAAAATCCATGTAGAGTGGTTATTGTGAAGAAAGAGGACAAACACTGTGCTGAAATAACAAACACCAATAAAAAGATTTCACAACACACATTTTCTAAAGCGCTAACACGTGTTCAGATGAAGGTCTCTGACACAACACGTCTGCCTATTCAATATGTGGGTCAGCTTCAAACCAGAGCACAGCGTGTTATACTGAACTGTTTTCAAACTTATGGAAATCATTATTTGTTGCTCAGTGGAGACAGAAGAGCTGGAGAGATGAAAATGTACCAAGAAATAAGATGCTTCCAATGAAATGCACCTTTCTTTTCTGTCTTTGGCCTCGACCTTCAGAGCTTTCACAAACCAAACAGACCAGGTGGGAACAGAAAGCAGGACAGAGAATTATAGCAGCACGTTTTTGTAAAATCGGTGGCAGTCGAAACGTACAGTGAAAATGTTCTGTGACTGCTTGAAGTGTCCGACTCTAGCTTTATTCTAAAAGTAACACAGATTCACGAAAAGAAGCGTTTCACCACACACCTAAAAAGCACAATCAGACACTGAGCAGCTTTGGCATTGGGCACATTTCATCAGGGGACTGACACGTCAGCTTCTTGGAGGATTCGACCTGTGACCTTCCCACAGCAGGACGCTCTCACACCCCTTCAGGCCACCTTCTCCCTTAATCGCATGCTTTCACGCTCCACTTCTCTCCAACATTATCTCACTGTCCCAGGCTCCTCTGTTCACATGAATCAATCTACCTGCCCAGGTGGATTTAACACGCCGACAGAATGAGGAGCTTCTTGGTCACAAAAAAAAAAAAAAAAAAACAAAGAAAGAAAAAGCCCCAACCAGGCAAATCATGAACCACTGCTGTGTACTGAATCCTCTCTGTGGTGCTGAATAACTGATTCTCTCTCACACCGGCTCCTACCTGCCACAGATCCTGCGAACCAGCAGAGAGTCATCAACGGCAAACTCGATCACAGAGTCCAGCTTCTCATGTCGCTTGTCCAACAAGTCGTCCAGCTGGAAGAGACAAAGACGGAGGGAGTCAATGGTGTAGTGTGAAAAATATCTAGTGACCAGAGCAAAACTCTCTCTCTTTCTCCAGCATGTTTCCCTTACGTGTTGATTTATACTACACTAAATAAAAGCTCAATGTCTAAAATGTTAAATCCTAACCATCTCTGCTTGTTTGACTGTTCGGGGGAATCCGTCCAACAGGAATCCATTCCTGCAGGCCGGTGTGTCCAGGTTCTTCTCTATGAGCTCCACGACCATCTCATCACTGACCTGCGAGAGAGCAAAAACCAAATGTCATCCATTTATTCACACAATCATCTGCTACAACCTGAAAGGAAACAGCAAGGAGCAACAGGAGCCACACGAACTCATTCAGCAACACAATGACCTGAACTAGAGATGCCGACACTGTTCAGTTGTATCTGGTACAATTAATTTCTTCAGTGTCCAAACACAGTAAATTTCCTTCATGCCGTTAAACATAAGCAGAGTGATTTTTGTATAGGAACAGCAAACAGACTTGTTTATACAGTGGATGTACATAAATATAAGCAAACGCAGCAGCAAACGATAAACAGATGAGCACAGATGGTAGAAAATGACGGCAGCAAGCAGCTCTGAGGAAATCACAATGAGAAATCAGTCACAGTCACTGAGACGCTGAAAAGACCAGAGAGTTACACAGCAGCTGCATAAATACAATTACTGTACGTAAACACAGACACAGAACAAGACACACAATCAGAGATTAGAACTCTTACAGTCTTGCTTTGCTCTATTTTACTCTCACTGCAATGAACATCTACATGATTGTGTATTTAACCTTTACAAGGAGTGGAAACACCAAATACTGATTTAATTTAGTTTTTTAGACAAATAAAAACTAATCATGGCATTGTTTTTTGCACAGTACTGTTTACAGCCTAAAGATTCAAATGTGTAATGTTTAAATGTTATTTGCTGAGTTTTCTTTTGTTGTACTTATAATTTTAAGTCGTTCTTCGTTTTCTTCCCTGTAGACATGTGGGACTGAACATGAAGGGCTGTAAAATCAACAGAGCCTCAGAGAGGGCGAAGGGTCAGAGGAAGAAAAATACACACAGATCATGAGAAGCAGATGAGAGGAAATGTTACCAGTTTGCCAGCATCCATGGTCTCCTTGAGCCTCTTTCCAAGCTCAGAGCCTGAAGCCACCATTGCCCTCAACATGTCTCCCGTGGCCAGGTGGCAAACACAGTACTGCTCTGCTAGCCGAGGGGCCTGAAGAGAGGAAGAAACCACAGATTTTACCAGTCGTTGTTAAACACTGACGTCACACCCAGCCAGCCAGCCACTTTTCTACCATATTCAACTGTCATACATACAATGCATTTGATGAATCTAATCAATATTAGGATCGTGTCTTTCTATAAAGCAAACGAATGAGGTGAAAATTTGGTTTCTCTGTGCGCGTCCTGCATTAAGAGGCAGTACCTTGATATTATGCATATGGCTGAACATGCCTGTGCTCTTCAACATGCACGTGCGACTGATCTGACAGTACGACATGATGTACGGGTGACATACGACCGGCCGAAGGGGGTCATTTTGGCATATTTTAATATCAACAGTTCACCGACATCTGGGCTTCTGTGCCCTGCAAAGTTGCAACACAAATCATTCTGAGTTGAGCAAGTGCGACACTGCATTCTTGCAAGCAACTTATAATTATGGGCTTGCCATCTTCTCCACCACCTTATACTCTAGCGCTTACACTCCAATTTTTGAATCGACTACTGTTCATAAAATATTATACAATACATAATACACATCAATATGTATGATTAATTAACTTAATATTCTTTAAAAAAGTAAATAGCCCATTCTTGAAAGACCAGCTGGTAAACCTGAAAAACAGGTTTGATAAACTTAATTGTCATTAAGACATTAAGTTGATAATTATATAAAACAAAGACAGGAAGAAAATGATCACATCAGAGAAGTTGAAACTAAGGAATGTTTAGCATTTTTGCCTAAAACTTACTGAAACTAATAATCGGTCATGAAAATAGTTGCCACTTCATTTTCTGTCATTCGATCAAGTGATTAATCAACTGATTGTTCCAGGTTAAATCAAACACAAGAACCCCCCCCCCCCCCCCCCCCCCCCCAGACCAGTGCACTCAGACTTGCCAAATTTGGACTGGATAAATTAGTTTCGCATAATGTCTGGAAAATAAAAACGGACCCGGTGTTTTTCATATTAAGTTCATCACGAAACTACGACAACTTATGGAACATTCATCTTTCTTAACGTCTCTAATTTGAGGAAGGCTGCTATGGTAGTTAACTTCATCATCTACCTGAAGTGATCATTAGAACCTTCAGGTGAGCCAGGTAGGTTAGCATTAGCATGAGCTTGTCCTACTACCGACCATGCGCTTTACTGCTTTCTCAAGCTAACGGCTAACAGCTAGCTCCGTTAGCTCACCTGAGTCCCCTTCCCGGCTCCGGGTGGTCCGAGCAGGATGGCACGGATCCCCTCCTGCATATCGGCTATTGCCTCCTTCAGTTGGGTGCTGGGGGCCATGTCTGGACTGGGAGAACCACTGGGGCAGAAACTTTAACAAAGTCTGTCCGACTAGTCCTGTTGAAGCCGCTGACGAGGCAGCCAGGAAAGAAAGCGCCTCCGCCTCCTTTTTGGTACAACGGTGAAAAACCCCACCCTTCGCTGGAAGATACGGCGTTTGATTGGCTGTCAGAATGCTCTGTCACTTATCGTGCGCGTTGATTGGTTAAACGTGTGAAACGCCTCATTGTGTAACTTCCGCACAAGGTTTTATTCGGGTGTTGGATAAGTGAGGAAATGCAGTTTATTTTTATATGCTTTCACTGCTTGACTTGTTGATGCATTCATGTACGTATCACAAACGTAGGAAGTTTAATCTATACTAATAAATCATGATTTATTTATGTACTTATTATTATTATTATTATTTTGTATTAATAATCTGGATCTGAATAGCAACTAAAGATGTAAAGTAAACGTAGCGCAATAAAACAACACTGTCTTAAGTGGTATAAAATGGGAATGCTCAAATAAAGTACCTCAAAACTGTACTACAGTACACTTATTTTTCTCTACTTTTTGAACTTGTGCTGTTTGATTTCCATGGCTATTCCATGAAAATTTTTTAAAAAGAATCAACTCTTAATCTGTCTTATAATTCATCATTAGAGTATTAATCATCATTTGTTCCAAATAACCTAATGGGTTCCAGGAAGATCTCATTCTTGTGAACAAGCGAGTTTGTAAAGCCCTCCCCACCCTTCAGTGTGAGAGGAAGGATTTCAACACTATGCTGTCAAACTTAAATTTAGTTCTCTTTCAAATGATGATCACAGAGAAGAAAATGCCTGAAGCTGATGTACTGTACTCTGATGTCCAGTTCACAAGAGGAAAGGGAAAAGCCAGCGGTAGGTAAATTATTATACAATGTCTTAAAGTTATATGTAAAGTATTTAAAAAAGAAAAAGGTAAAGTATATATAAGAATAAGACAAAGATGTATACTGACTGTTCAAATTAATGTGTGCAAAAGTCCTGAACTTTTCATTTTGAAAGTCTTATCTTCATAGCAGAATCGTCTTTGAATTGGTGGACTTAACTTCCAAAGAGTTGTTTCCTTTGTTTGTCAGATTTTAAGTAGAGAAAGGAAATGTTGAAACATGAACTTTATCAGAGGTCAACACACATTAGCAGCACATTCAAAAGCAGTTTCATTTTTTATTTTAATTTTTAATTGTTTTTTGTTTTTTGTTACAGTGACCAGTTCCCCCCCGGGTGAAACCACTTATTCTGAAATAAAGGTCGTGAAAACTGCAGAGCTGCCTGGTAGGTTGTGGAACAAACAGCTAGTCCTCAGCATGGTATGGTGGTGTGGTTAGTTGACTGACAGAAAATTAGTCAGCATTTGTTCTGACAATCAAATTATAATTTCAGACACTTTTTCAAGCAAAAAGGGTAAAAATTTAAGACTTCCTCTTTCTCAAATGTGAATATTATCTGGTTTTCTTAATCTTCTATAATAGTAAACTTGATTATCTTTAGGTTTTTGATTGTTGATTGAAAAAATAAGACTGGGAATTTATGAACTTTCACAACTTAATATAACTAAAAATATGTAACAGCACACAACTGTCAAACACTGGGTGAAGAAAGTGTCTGTTAGTTGAATTTAAAACTGCGTAAAAAGTCTGGGCTGAGGAAAAATGAGGAACTGGCAGTGATGATAGATCTCACATGAACTAAATCAGCAGTTAGACAAGTGCAAGCCCTCACTTTTCCTGTTTCTTTGTGCTTAGGTTCCTTCTAGTTTTACTAAACATTCACCCAATTTCATCTAATTTTAGAATTAAAAATAATATTTGATTAAAGAAAATAAAAAATAAAAAAGTCTGAAACAGGCTGGTTCCTGCAGGCAGGAGGCAATGCTCAGTATGTGCAGACAGAGGACTGTGCAGTCTAATGTAATAGTAAGACTAATGCAACAGTCCTGCAATAATTCTCCTTCCTGAAGGCTATAATGTTCAGTTTATATTGAAACAGTTGATTCAGCCGGATGATCATTTTAGAGGTAGTAGTTTGTGCAGCTGTCATTTTATTGTGTTAAACTTACAGGGAAAACTTTGTTTCTTCTTTTGTCTACCTTATTTATTTTAGTAAAATCAAATTCTGTATAAAAACATATGGTTTTCTCCAGGAAAATTCCTGCTCTAGTTACAGAAACCAGGTTTCTAATTCACCCAAAGTTTAAAATAATTAGTTTACTGGAGAAAACTCACTGTTACCTGGACATTCAAGTGCAGGTAAACCTCCTGTCTCGTCTGCTGCTGAACAGGCTCCCAACAACCAGCAGTGTCAAATGGCCGATCAAAGATCACCACAGAGAGAGTGGCAGTGCTGGTTCTCAGTGCTCTCCTGGCAGCTGCTGTTATTGCTCTTGGTTTTACCTGTGAGTTTTTTTAGTTCTATTTAATTGTTCATGTAAAACCAATGAAAATCTTTATTGCAATCCAATTTCTATGAAGAGCACTTCATTTTAATAAAAACCCCTCTGAGTTATTGACTCTCTTCTGATCAACAGACTCCTGCTCATCATTAAGTACTGACCTGTTTACTAAACAGTTATTTAATATTTTCTGACTATAAATTCTTTTTTTTGAAAACCAGTTAATGAAAACACACAAACCAAAGAAACTCTCCGAAAGCTGAAAGATGAGCATGCAAAGATGAAAAATCTCACAGGTAAGCTTATTACAGAAACAGTTTAAAAGCCTTAGTCAGCTTAAGTGTTTGCAAGGTCACGTTAAATGTGTCAGATTAATTTAGATAGTTTGTTGCTTCCTCGGTTTAATTCTGAGGTGAAGCCTGATATGAATCTGCTTCCAAATTTATGTCTCTTTATGTTTCATCACAACATTTATGATGTGTTAACTTTCTGATCAGACCATCCCGATAAATGATTGATCAGATTAAATCTTTTTTAATCGTCTTTCAAAACAGGGAGAAGTTGTGAAACAAAAAAATGCAACACGGTGCAGCCTACATGCCCAACACATCCTGACGTAAAAATAAGTAAGTTATTAAGTTTTCCTTTCACATACTTTCACCTTCTACTGATGATTAAAGAAGCAGTGATGGACTGACAGATACACTATGTTAGACTGTAGCTGCAGTGGCAGGATAGGTGCCTTGCTCATGGGCAGTGAACTGTATCTATGAAGGAGAGAACTGTTCATTCACGTCCTCTGATCGTCTCAGCTGCTCTCAGATTCAAACTCTCTACTTTTCAAGTTCTTGCTGCTTCTAAATCACAAGTAAACATTGATTTCTTCCACCTGACTGAAGTCTTTGCTGTAATCTCTTCAAAGATGATCCATGTATGAAGTGTGACAGAGGCTGGGAGCAACATGGAGGAAAGTGCTATTATTTCTCCAATAGCTCTGCAAACTGGGAACAGAGCAGACGTTGGTGCCAACGTGAAGGAGGAGACCTGGTTAAGATAGACAGCAGAGAGGAGCAGGTATGAAACACTGCTGCAGGTTCATGTTCTCACACATTTTATCAGATCCTAATGTTTCATCATCTCAGCTCAGAAAAGTCGAGTCTCACAGAGTCAGTTTCATCAGCTTTTCCTCTTCAGATATTCCTGGTGAATGGAGTGGGAGAGAAAATTAACATTATTGAGGAAAAATTCTGGATTGGACTGACAGACTCAAAGGAAGAGGGCAAATGGTTTTGGGTGGACGGCTCACCACTGGACACAAGGTTTGAGTGTTGTGAAAACAGTTTTGTCCTTTTCTAGTTCAAAGTTATCAGTTTTTATTGATCCACTTCTTTCTGTTCCTCATCTCTTAGTCTGAGTTTTTGGATCAGTGGGGAGCCGGACAACTGGACAGGGGAGAATCCTGATGGAGAGGACTGTGTGAGGATTGGGGAAAAACCAGGTCATAATGACCCAAAGATCTGGTTGGATAAATCCTGCAAAGCATCTCAAAGAAGTATTTGTGAGAAACGTGAGGAAAATGGACATTACGCTTTAACATGTGTCTGAAATCCAGTGAAGGTTGAGTCCTCAGCCAACTTAACAATCTGTGGCATGATGATGTTTTTGATAAAGCTAATGTCAAATTCAATGGAAACATCTGCAAACATTTAAAGGTTCCCTCCTGATGCATGTAAAAAATACTCTGAATAACATTTTGTGTCTATGTTTTATTTTTTTACAAAACCTTCAGTTTCCTTGTTAATGTTTCTTTAAATAACATCTGCTCCTCCCTCATAAAGAACCTATGTATATTAAATATTGCTGGACACAAGACGTCTCCTACTTCACTGTAAAGTCTGTTCTCAGTGTTTGTGACCTGGAGGCTTCAAGTTTCCACATCAAACATGTGCAAGTTACATATTTAAACAACGGCTTCAAACACGGCTCAGCTGATTATAATCAATCACTGGAGCTATATGTCGCAAAGTCGAGTTTTTAAAGACGTTTATCAATTCAGGAAAAGTTCAGATGTGACAGAGTTGAGTTTGTGAGTCATGAGTTTATGCAAAGGTTAAAAATGAAAAGAAAACAAAAACTTTTGCTCCAAAGAGAAGGGACAGGGAAAAGGAGCAAAAGCCCATAATAGAAATAAAGTCAAGACAAACATAAAAGGACCAGAAGAGGGCGACACATCCACGTCTGCTTTGCCTGTAAATTTGCTTTAATGAACATGAAGCTGTTAAAACAACTAGATTCTCCTCCCCATCACTGAGTTTAACAGGAAGTGGTTGTTTTAGTGAGAGGTGTGAAGCACTTACATCAGAGAGCTGATGGTCACTCAGTGGTGAAAAGCAGATGTTGATGGAGAGCTGCACGTTGGTGTGAACTTAAAAATCCTAAAAAAGAGCAGGAAGGTGAAATTAAAGCGGTGAGTCCTGAACATGATGCTTCCATGAATGTTGTTAAAATTTTCTCTATAAGCTGATCCGTGTCTGTCTGTGGCTTTTTGTTTCAGAGAAAGTTTCCTCATCGACTGACAGTGAAGTCAGGATCCTGAAGACTCGGCACAATGAGCCGTTCACAGGGCGACACAGAGGGTAATAACCAGTGATGCTGTTACATCAACAGGAGGGTGAACTGTGAGGCAAACAGCCGACAGGTTAAACACTGAACAAATGAACTGATAGACTGAGTTAAATCTTTATTTTTGGAAGCCTAACTATAAGATTTTAAGGAAAAGCAAGAGGTTGTTTTTTCGTCTTTAAGATCAGTTTTAAGTTGCTGATTTTTTTCTGCAACTTAAGAGTTTCACAATTCTAGAGATTTTTTTACCATATAATTCTGAAGTATATCACACAAATATCTAAAAAGCTTGATGATCATTTGAATATTGGTATTCAGTGTGCTTCTTAAATGATTATAATAAAATAGGCCTGTTTTACTGCCTCGACACCATCAGTCAAAAAGGCTTCAACTCAAGCGATGTTGAAACAGAGAAAAAAAAATAAGTTCACCATAAAGATGACTCATACTTAAAACTAATATATTTAGACAACAAGGAAGTTTGAAGTTTAGTGTTGAAATCGTGCATCAGTGCAGTGTGGAGTGAATAATGGTTTTGTCCACGCACAAAACACCAGTCAGATGTTCATGTGTGGGCGTGAAAATGTGCTCAAAATGTACGACTGACTAAAGTGTTACCTCTAAAAACAAACACAAAAACAAAACAAATAAACAAACTCCAGGTTTGCATATCAACAAAGGAAACTGTGGATAATACCATTTTTATTACGCCTTATGGCCAAATAAAAAAACATTTCTGTAATAAACTGCATTTACAAAAACAAATTAAGGCATGAAGGCGAAAATGCTTTGTAGCTGAATATGTGCAGATGTAGGGGGTCGACACAACAGCACAAAATCTGTGTAATCTCAAACAATCCAATGCAACAGCACTGCAAAAAAATAAAACCCTTATAAACACTTATAATGTTCTGTTTGTGTTGAGATCATGTCAGAGAGCTGCTGGTTCAACTGGTAATGTTGGCAATGGTTGTGTAAAATGATCAATGTCACAGTGTAGAATTACTCTACTAATACTAAAAACATCTAAAAGTGCATTAGGACAGTTTGATAAAACTTCAGGTCAGGAACAGAGAATAGTGTCACCTCTCCGACTCATGACGGCACGGTTCAATACCCACTGCAGAGCTTACGGACTGGTCAGAGCATCATTTGACATGAACACTGGGCTGTATAACATCACAGTATACTTCAAGTATCACAGCTGGTAACGGTGGGGCTCATTTTAACTACTGGGTGGATAAATCTATGGTAACACATCATGATTTATTAGTTGGTTATAATTTTCTATTAATAATCTGAATTTACAAGGTAGCTGGTAACTAATGTCAAATAAATGTACGAGATTTAACAGTACAATCTTTTCCAATGAATTATAGTGAACTACAAATATAAAGTAGCAGAAAATTAAAATACTCCAGCAAAGTGCAGGTGCTGTTCTGTAAATCGTATTTAATCACTGTCACCACTGGTTGATGAACAGATGCCATAACCACCCTCTGTGTATTGTCTGTATTCATGTCTCATGTCCCTGTGACATCTCTGTCTCCTCTAAATGTTCAACAGGTGAAGCTCCTGCCTCCAAACACACAGACTCAGGCAGAGGGTCAAAGGTCACCTCAGAGAGAGTGGCCCTGCTGGTTGTCTGTTCTCTCCTGGCAGCTGCTGCCATTGTTATTTACCGACTCTGTGAGTTTGTATAATTTTGTTGATGTAGATTTAGTGAATCGAGAGGCTGATTCACAGTAAATGGAACAGAGCAGCAGAAACATGCAGACTCATCCTGTTCACAGTAAAAGTAGAAAACCACAGGTAGAACAGATGTTTACAGAGGTTTGTGTGCAGAGGTACAATAATTTACATACAACTGAGCAACTTCATGTGAAGAAAATCATTACAGACAAGAACTTTTCTTGATGGATCATTCTGCATTTAATAGTTTTTACTGCTTTAGAAATTTAGTGAAATCAGCAAAAATCTAATGTTGTTTGGATCCAAAACTGTTTGAGAACTGACATTTACTGACTACTTTATTTTTGAAAAGCAGCTTTTGCTCATTTCCAAACCAAGAAAAATCTCCAGACACTGAGAGAAGAGTACGAAGCTGTAAAAAGAAACCTCACAGGTAGGTCTGCACGGGATCACAGCTGTCAACAAGGTTCAGTCCTGAGAGTCTCATTCAGCTGTACCAGGTCACTTTAACACGTCACACATCTTGGACCAAATCTGGATGGTTTATAACTTTCTTTAGTTTAATTCCAACAGGTGAAAGACGGCTGATGTCACTCTGTTTTCCAATGATTTCTCCTCATGTTTCAACTCAATGTCTTTGACTAGTGTGAAAGATTTTTGTTAGTTGTTTGTTCAGGTCCTGAAAAAACTGATGATCCTGACGAATGACTGATGGAAGTGACACTTTTTTTTTGATTGAACAGAGAGAATCAACACAGTGCAGCCTATATGCCCAAAAGATCCTGAAGTAAAAATCAGTAAGTTATTGATTTCTCCTCTCACATATTTGCACCTTCTGCTGATGATTAAAGAAGCAGTGATGGACTGACAGATACACTATGTTAGACTGTAGCTGCAGTGGCAGGATAGGTGCCTTGCTCATGGGCAGTGAACTGTATCTGTGAAGGACAGAAAACTGTTCATTCACGTCCTCTGATTGTCTCAGCTGCTCTCAGATTCAAACTCTTTACTTTTTAAGTTCTTGCTGCTTCTAAATCACAGGTAAACATTGATTTCTTCCACCTGACTGAAGTCTTTGCTGTAATCTCTTCAAAGATCAAACATGTATGAAGTGTGACAGAGACTGGGAGCAACATGGAGGAAAGTGCTATCTTTTCTCCATCAGTTCTGCAAACTGGGAACAGAGCAGACGTTTCTGCCAAAGTCAAGGAGGAGACCTGGTTAAGATAGACAGCAGAGAGGAGCAGGTATGAAACACTGCTGCAGGTTCATGTTCTCACACATTTTATCAGATCCTAATGTTTCATCACCTCAGCTCAGAAAAGTCGAGTCTCACAGAATCAGTTTCATCAACTTTTCCTCTTCAGATATTCCTGGTGAATAGAGTGAGAGAGAAAATGAAACATCCTGAGGACATGTTCTGGATCGGACTGACAGACTCAAAGGAAGAGGGCAAATGGTTTTGGGTGGACGGCTCACCACTGGACACAAGGTTTGTCCATTTCCAGTTCAAAGTTATCAGTTTTTATTGACTCAGTTCTTTCTGTTCCTCATCTCTTAGTCTGACCTTCTGGGCCAGTGTGGAGCCGTGTGACTGGACAAAGGAGAATCCTGATGGAGAGGACTGTGTGAGAATTGGGGGGAAACCAGGTCATAATGACCCAAAGATCTGGTTGGATAAATCCTGCAAAGAACATTAAGGAAGTATTAGTAAGACACATGAGGAAAATGGACGTTACACTATACCATGGGCTTTTGCCCCTTTCCCCCTGTTAAACTAAAAAGTTTTTGTTTTCATTTCAGTTTTTAAACCTTTGCATAAACTCAGCTTCCATAGTTTCCTCACTGATGGAGAAGTCTGTGAGATAGAACAGATTTTACAGCAGGAGAAAGTGTAATGTCCACAGACACTTCTCAAACCCGTCCTGCAGCATCATCCACTCGTCCTCTGTCTGTCTGCTCAGTGTGATACAAACACTGACAGTTCAGCACACAAAACAAAGTTTTTGTTGTATTTATAAACTGTAGATGTTGGATCAGTGGTTTCCATAGTTTTAAAGTTGATGAAGTTTAAAACAAAGTGAGAACACAACAAACAAGAAACTGAGTTTATGGTTGAAAGTAGTTTATAAAACATTTTATAGGTGACCCAAGCTGCTGTATCACAACTTCAGAAGATCATTAACAAGCTGAATGATTCTGTACAGTCAGTGTTTGTTCTCACGGTGTCATCTGTTACATCTGATTGTTTCCTGAACTGATAAACGTCTTTAAAAACCTCACTTTGCAACATATAGCTCCAGTGGTTGATTATAATCAGTATGTACCTTGCACATGTTTGATGTGGAAACTTGAAGCCTCCAGGTCACAAACACTGAGAACAGACTTTACAGTGAAGTAGGAGACGTCTTGTTTCCAGCAATATTTAATATACATAGGTTCTATATGAGGGAGGAGCAGATGTTATTTAGAGAAACATTAACAAGGAAACTGAAGGTTTTTGTAGAAAAATAAAACATATCAGACACAAAATGTTATTCAGAGTATTTTTTACATGCATCAGGAGGGAACCTTTAAATGTTTGCAGATGTTTCCATTGAATTTGACATTAGCTTTATCAAAAACATCATCATGCCACAGATTGTTAAGTTTCCTTGTTAATGTTTCTCTAAATAACATCTCCTCCTCCCTCATATAGAACCTATGTATATTAAATATTGCTGGATACAAGACGTCTCCTACTTCACTGTAAAGTCTGTTCTCAGTGTTTGTGACCTGGAGGCTTCAAGTTTCCACATCAAACGTGTGCAAGTTACATATTTAAACAACGGCTTCAAACACTTCCGTTCAGGAAACAATCAGATGTAACAGATGACACCGTGAGAACAAACACTGAATCATTCAGCTGGTTAATGATCTTCTGAAGTTGTGCTACAGCAGCTTGGGTCACCTATAAAATGTTTTATAACCTATTTTCAACCATAAACTCATGATGGTCACTCAGTGGTGAAAAGCAGATGTTGATGGATTACAGGAGTGTGCACAAAGTTACACATACGATAAAACACAACACTGCAGCTAAAAGATGATGATTGTTTGTCACAGAGCAACTTAAAGCTGATTTTTTCAGGTCTTTCTAAAAGAAGGCGGCACTGAGCATGTGTAGGGTAGACTGAGACTCACTGTATGTGGGAAGGTGTAAGTAGTTTTGTTCATATTTTTGGTAAACTGACGAGTAGCATAGTTATTACAAATAAATAAAAAATAAATAGATGTGATAAAAGTTTTACATTTGCATAGAAACCATTTATCATATGTAAGAACCGGATGAAACAGAACTAAATATTTTCTGTTGTTCATAGTAAAAACTTTTTCTTTTTCTGAAGGAAGTCAAATTTGAGGTTCAGCTTTTTAAGCTCTGAAAAACAACTTCCTGTCAATTCACACTTTAAGACACTTGGTATTTAAAACAGGCAAACTTCATTGGTTTAGCAGAATTTAGAGGAAAGAATTAACAAAGATGTCAGTTACAACCATCAAATTTATGTGGTGGTAATTTTTAAATAATTTATATGTGAACCATGTCCAAGAATATTTGGGGGTTTTATTCACTTTGTAAGCTAAATGTACTGATTTTCCCTAACCCCCAAAACACTTTCTGAATGTTAAATTGGTTTAATTGGCTGAGACCTGGTTAAGATAGACAGCAGAGAGGAGCAGGTATGAAACACTGCTGCAGGTTCATGTTCTCACACATTTTATCAGATCCTAATGTTTCATCATCTCAGCTCAGAAAAGTCGAGTCACACAAAATCAGTTTCATCAACCACAAACATTTAAAGGTTCCCTCCTGATGCATGTAAAAAATATTCAGAATAACATTTTGTGTCTGATATGTTTTATTTTTCTACAAAAACCTTCAGTTTCCTTGTTAATGTTTCTTCTTGGAGGTTGCAAGTTACATATTTAAACGGCTTCAAACACGGCTCAGCTGATTATAATCAATCACTGGAGCTATATGTTGCAAAGTCAAGTTTTTAAAGACATTTATCAATTCAAGAAAAGTTCAGATGTAACAGAGTTGAAACTATGGAAGCTGAGTTTATGAAAAGGTTTAAAAAATGAAAAGAAAACAAAACTTTTTGCTCCAAAGAGAAGGGACAGGGAAAAGGAGCAAAAGGAGCAAAAGCCCATAATAGAAATAAAGTCAAGACAAACATAAAAGGACCAGAAGAGGGCAACACGTCCACGTCTGCTTTGACTGTAAATTTGCTTTAATGATAATGAAACTGTGAAACAACTAGATTCTCCTCCCCATCTCTGAGTTTAACAGGAAGTGGTTGTTTTAGTGAGAGGTGTGAAGCACTTACATCAGAGAGCTGATGATCACTCAGTGGTGAAAAGCAGATGTTGATGGAGAGCTGCACGTTGGTGTGAACTTAAAAATCCTAAAAAAGAGCAGGAAGGTGAAATTAAAGCGGTGAGTCCTGAACATGATGCTTACATGAATGTTGTTAACGTTTTCTCTATAAGCTGATCAGTGTCTGTCTGTGGCTTTTTGTTTCAGAGAAAGTTTCCTCATCGACTGACAGTGAAGTCGGGATCCTGAAGACTCAGCACAATGAGCCGTTCACAGGGCGACACAGAGGGTAATAACCAGTGATGCTGTTAAATCAACAGGAGGGTGAACTGTGAGGCAAACAGCCGACAGGTTAAACACTGAATTCTAGTCAAAAGCAAAATAAATGAACTGACACACTGAGTTCAATCTCTCTGCTCCGTTCACAGGAGTGTGCACAAAGTTACACACACGATAAAACACAACATTGCAGCTAAAAGATGATGATTGTTTGTCACAGAGCATTTCTGTAAATGTTAAACTGACGAGTAGCATAGTTATCACAAATAAATAAAAAATAAATAGATGTGATACAGGGTCTCGCAGAGCTCATCATGTGCATAGAAACCATTTATCACCATTGCCAAGAACTGGAAGAAACAGGACAAAAGTTTTCTGCTGTTATCAGTGAAATGAAGCAGAGTTTGAGGTTTATCTTTTTAATGAGTTTATCAGATATAAGAAACAGCTTCCGTTCACAGGGCGACACAGAGGGTAATAACCAGTGATGCTGTGATTGTTTGTCACAGAGCAACTTAAAGCTGATTTTCTCAGGTCTTTCTAAAAGAAGACGGCACTGAGCATGTGTAGGGTAGACTGAGACTCACTGTATGTGGGAAGGTGTAAGTAGCTTTGTTCATATTTTTGTAAATGGTGTGATACATGCTTGACATGTGCACAGAAACCATTCATCACCATGGAAGAAGAGGAAAAAACAGGACTCGTTTTTTTCTGCTGTTAATAGTGAAATGAAGCTGAGTTTGAGGTTTATCTTTTTAATGAGATTATCAGATATAAGAAACAGCTTCCGGTCAATTCACGCTTGAAGATACTTGGTATTAAAAGCAGAATACTTCATTGGCACGGCAGAATTTAGAGAAAAACATTGGCGTCATTTGAGACCAGTTGTTCAATTTTATGATTCAGTGACTTTAAATTTAATGACTGATTTAAACCTTTATGTTTGCAAAGGCAGCTCACTGACAGAACGTGCTGTTTTCAGGAGTTGGTGTAAAATTTGAAAAGTTGGTGGTGATTTGTCTCTTATTCAGGGACAGTTTAAATAATTTATATGTGAACCATGTCCAAGAATATTTGGGGGTTTCATTCAGTTTGTAAGCTAAAATAGCAAAGTACTGATTTTCCCTGATCCAAAACACTTTCTAAAAGTTAACTTGGTTTTCAGGCAGTTTCCTCTGAAATACAGTGAACTACAAATATAAAGTAGAAGAAAATTAAAATACTCCAGTAAAGTGCAGGTACTGTTCTGTAAATTGTATTTAATCACTGTCACCACTGGTTGATGAACAGATGCCATAAATACCCTCTGTGTATTGTCTGTATCCATGTCTCATGTCCCTGTGACATCTGTGTCTCCTCTAAATGTTCAACAGGTGAAGTTCCTGCCTCCAAACACACAAACTCAAGCAGAAGGTCAAAGGTCACCTCAGAGAGAGTGGCCCTGCTGGTTGTCTGTTCTCTCCTGGCAGCTGCTGCCATTGTTATTTACCGACTCTGTGAGTTTGTACAATTTTGTTGATGTAGTTTTACTTTCAAAACAATCAAATGGCTGATTCACAGTAAATGGAACAGAGCAGCAGAAACATGCAGATTCATCCTGTTCACAGTAAAAGTAGAAAACCACAGGTAGAACAGATGTTTACAGAGGTTTATGTGCAGAGGTACAATAATTTACATACAACTGAGCAACTTCATGTGAAGAAAGTCATTACAGACAAACTTTTCTTGATGGATCACTCTGCATTTAATAGATTTTACTGCTTTAAAAATGTTGTGAAATCAGCAAAAATCTAATTTGAGAACTGACATTTACTGACTACTTTATTTTTGAAAAGCAGCTTTTGATAATTTCCAAATCAAGAAAAATCTCCAGACACTGAGAGAAGAGTACGAAGCTGTAAAAAGAAACCTCACAGGTAGGTCTGCACGGGATCACAGCTGTCAACAAGGTTCAGTCCTGAGAGTCTCATTCAGCTGTACCAGGTCACTTTAACACGTCACACATCTGGATGGTTTATAACTTTCTTTAGTTTAATTCCAACAGGTGACAGACGGCTGATGTCACTCTGTTTTCCAATGATTTCTCCTCATGTTTCAACTCAATGTCTTTGACTAGTGTGAAAGATTTTTGTTAGTTGTTTGTTCAGGTCCTGAAAAATTAGACAATCCTGATGAATGACTGATGAAAGTGACAGTTTTTTTTTGATTGAACAGAGAGAATCAACACGGTGCAGCCTATATGCCCAAAATATACTGAAGTAAAAAAGTTATCGATTTCATTTACGTCCTCTGATCGTCTCAGCTGCTCTCAGATTCAAACTCTCTACTTTTAAAATTCCTGTTGCTTCTAAATCACAGGTAAACATTGATTTCTTCCATCTGACTGAAGTCTTTGCTGTAATCTCTTCAAAGATGATCCATGTATGAAGTGTGACAGAGGCTGGGAGCAACATGGAGGAAAGTGCTATCTTTTCTCCATCAGTTCTGCAAACTGGGAACAGAGCAGACGTTGGTGCCAACGTGAAGGAGGAGACCTGGTTAAGATAGACAGCACAGAGGAGCAGGTATGAAACACTGCTGCAGGTTCATGTTCTCACACATTTTATCAGATCCTAATGTTTCATCATCTCAGCTCAGAAAAGTCTCACAGAGTCAGTTTCATCAACTTTTCCTCTTCAGATATTCCTGGTGAATAGAGTGGGAGAGGAAATTAACAATACAGAGGAAAAATTCTGGATTGGACTGACAGACTCAAAGGAAGAGGGCAAATGGTTTTGGGTGGACGGCTCACCACTGGACACAAGGTTTGAGTATTGTGAAAACAGTTTTGTCCTTTTCCAGTTCAAAGTTATCAGTTTTTATTGATCCACTTCTTTCTGTTTCTCATCTCTTAGTCTGACCTTCTGGGCCAGCTGGGAGCCGGATAACTGGAAAGAGGAGAATCCTGATGGAGAGGACTGTGTGAGGATGGGGTCGGGGAAAGAAGAAGATGATTACCTGAAGACCTGGTGGGATAAGTCCTGCAAAGCATCTCAAAGAATAATTTGTGAGAAACATGAGGAAAATGGACAGTGACACAAGAACATGTGTGTGAAATCCAGTGAAGGTTGAGTCCTCAGCCAACTTAACAATCTGTGGCATGATGATGTTTTTGATAAAGCTAATGTCAAATTCAATGGAAACATCTGCAAACATTTAAAGGTTCCCTCCTGATGCATGTAAAAAATACTCTGAATAACATTTTGTGTCTGATATGTTTTATTTTTTCTACAAAAACCTTCAGTTTCCTTGTTAATGTTTCTTTACATAACATCTGCTCCTCCCTCATATAGAACTTATGTATATTAAATATTGCTGGACACAAGACGTCTCCTACTTCACTGTAAAGTCTGTTCTCAGTGTTTGTGACCTGGAGGCTTCAAGTTTCCACATCAAACATGTGCAAGGTACATATTGCATATCACACATTACATATGTTTGTTGTGTTCTCTCTTTGTTTTAAACATTTAAAGACGTCTGTTTAAATCTGTCAAACACCGACGTCCCATTGGTCTATTAAATGCAAATCTATTAAATGCAGAATGATTTATCAAGGAAAATTTGCCTGTTATGATTTTCTTCACATGAAGTTGCTCAGTTGTATGTAAATTATTGTACCGCTGCACACAAACCTCTGTAAACATGTATTCTACTTTTCTACTTTTTCTGTGAACAAGATGAGTCTGCATGTTTGTGTTGCTCAAACCCGTCCTGCAGCATCATCCACTCGTCCTCTGTCTGTCTGCTCAGTGTGATCAGCTGAGTCGTGTTTGAAGCCGTTGTTTAAATATAGAACCTATGTATATTAAATATTGCTGGACACAAGACGTCTCCTACTTCACTGTAAAGTCTGTTCTCAGTGTTTGTGACCTGGAGGCTTCAAGTTTCCACATCGAACATGTGCAAGTTACATACTGATTATAATCAACCACTGGAGCTATATGTTGCAAAGTCAAGTTTGTAACAACGTTTATCAATTCAGGAAAAGATCAGATGTAGCAGGTGACACACAGTGAGAACAAACACTGACTGTACAGAATCATTCAGCTTGTTAATGATCTTCTGAAGTTGTGCTACAGCAGCTTGGGTCACCTATAAAATGTTTTATAACCTACTTTCAACCATAAACTCATTTTCTTGTTTGTTGTGTTCTCACTTTGTTTTAAACATTTAAAGACGTCTGTTGTAATCTGTCAAACACCAACATCCCATTGGTGTTTGACAGATTTGAAGCCTCATTCTGTGCTGAACTACCAGTGTTTGTATCACACTGAGCAAACAAACAGACAGAGGACGAGTGGACGATGCTGCAGGACGGGTTTGAGAAATTGGTTGCATCTCACAGACTTCTACATCAGTGAGGAAACTATGGAAGCTGAGTTTATGCAAAGGTTTAAAAAATGAAAAGAAAACAAAAAGTTTTTGCTCCAAAGAGAAGGGACAGGGAAAAGGACCAAAACCCAATAATAGAAATAAAGTCAAGACAAACATAAAAGGACCAGAAGAGGGCGACACATCCACGTCTGCTTTGATTGTAAATTTGCATTAATGAACATGAAACTGTTAAAACAACTAGATTCTCCTCCCCATCTCTGAGTTTAACAGGAAGTGGTTGTTTTAGTGAGAGGTGTGAAGCACTTACATCAGAGAGCTGATGATCACTCAGTGGTGAAAAGCAGATGTTGATGGAGAGCTGCACGTTGGTGTGAACTTAAAAATCCTAAAAAAGAGCAGGAAGGTGAAATTAAAGCGGTGAGTCCTGAACATGATGCTTACATGAATGTTGTTAACGTTTTCTCTATAAGCTGATCAGTGTCTGTCTGTGGCTTTTTGTTTCAGAGAAAGTTTCCTCATCGACTGACAGTGAAGTCGGGATCCTGAAGACTCAGCACAATGAGCCGTTCACAGGGCGACACAGAGGGTAATAACCAGTGATGCTGTTACATCAACAGGAGGGTGAACTGTGAGGCAAACAGCCGACAGGTTAAACACTGAATTCTAGTCAAAAGCAAAATAAATGAACTGACACACTGAGTTCAATCTCTCTGCTCCGTTCACAGGAGTGTGCACAAAGTTACACACACGATAAAACACAACATTGCAGCTAAAAGATGATGATTGTTTGTCACAGAGCATTTCTGTAAATGTTAAACTGACGAGTAGCATAGTTATCACAAATAAATAAAAAATAAATAGATGTGATACAGGGTCTCGCAGAGCTCATCATGTGCATAGAAACCATTTATCACCATTGCCAAGAACTGGAAGAAACAGGACAAAAGTTTTCTGCTGTTATCAGTGAAATGAAGCAGAGTTTGAGGTTTATCTTTTTAATGAGTTTATCAGATATAAGAAACAGCTTCCGTTCACAGGGCGACACAGAGGGTAATAACCAGTGATGCTGTGATTGTTTGTCACAGAGCAACTTAAAGCTGATTTTCTCAGGTCTTTCTAAAAGAAGACGGCGCTGAGCATGTGTAGGGTAGACTGAGACTCACTGTATGTGGGAAGGTGTAAGTAGCTTTGTTCATATTTTTGTAAATGGTGTGATACATGCTTGACATGTGCACAGAAACCATTCATCACCATGGAAGAAGAGGAAAAAACAGGACTCGTTTTTTTCTGCTGTTAATAGTGAAATGAAGCTGAGTTTGAGGTTTATCTTTTTAATGAGATTATCAGATATAAGAAACAGCTTCTGGTCAATTCACGCTTGAAGATACTTGGCATTAAAAGCAGAATACTTCATTGGCACGGCAGAATTTAGAGAAAAACATTGGCGTCATTTGAGACCAGTTGTTCAATTTTATGATTCAGTGACTTTAAATTTAATGACTGATTTAAACCTTTATGTTTGCAAAGGCAGCTCACTGACAGAACGTGCTGTTTTCAGGAGTTGGTGTAAAATTTGAAAAGTTGGTGGTGATTTGTCTCTTATTCAGGGACAGTTTAAATAATTTATATGTGAACCATGTCCAAGAATATTTGGGGGTTTCATTCAGTTTGTAAGCTAAAATAGCAAAGTACTGATTTTCCCTGATCCAAAACACTTTCTAAAAGTTAACTTGGTTTTCAGGCAGTTTCCTCTGAAATACAGTGAACTACAAATATAAAGTAGAAGAAAATTAAAATACTCCAGTAAAGTGCAGGTACTGTTCTGTAAATTGTATTTAATCACTGTCACCACTGGTTGATGAACAGATGCCATAACCACGCTCTGTGTATTGTCTGTATCCATGTCTCATGTCCCTGTGACATCTCTGTCTCCTCTAAATGTTCAACAGGTGAAGTTCCTGCCTCCAAACACACAAACTCAAGCAGAAGGTCAAAGGTCACCTCAGAGAGAGTGGCCCTGCTGGTTTTCTGTTCTCTCCTGGCAGCTGCTGCCATTGTTATTTACCGACTCTGTGAGTTTGTACAATTTTGTTGATGTAGTTTTACTTTCAAAACAATCAAATGGCTGATTCACAGTAAATGGAACAGAGCAGCAGAAACATGCAGATTCATCCTGTTCACAGTAAAAGTAGAAAACCACAGGTAGAACAGATGTTTACAGAGGTTTATGTGCAGAGGTACAATAATTTACATACAACTGAGCAACTTCATGTGAAGAAAGTCATTACAGACAAACTTTTCTTGATGGATCACTCTGCATTTAATAGATTTTACTGCTTTAAAAATGTTGTGAAATCAGCAAAAATCTAATTTGAGAACTGACATTTACTGACTACTTTATTTTTGAAAAGCAGCTTTTGATAATTTCCAAATCAAGAAAAATCTCCAGACACTGAGAGAAGAGTACGAAGCTGTAAAAAGAAACCTCACAGGTAGGTCTGCACGGGATCACAGCTGTCAACAAGGTTCAGTCCTGAGAGTCTCATTCAGCTGTACCAGGTCACTTTAACACGTCACACATCTGGATGGTTTATAACTTTCTTTAGTTTAATTCCAACAGGTGACAGACGGCTGATGTCACTCTGTTTTCCAATGATTTCTCCTCATGTTTCAACTCAATGTCTTTGACTAGTGTGAAAGATTTTAGTTGTTAGTTGTTTGTTCAGGTCCTGAAAAATTAGACAATCCTGATGAATGACTGATGAAAGTGACACTTTTTTTTTGATTGAACAGAGAGAATCAACACGGTGCAGCTTAAATGCCCAAAAGATCCTGAAGTAAAAATCAGTAAGTTATTGATTTCTCCTCTCACATATTTGCACCTTCTGAAGAAGCAGTGATGGACTGACAGATACACTATGTTAGACTGTAGCTGCAGTGGCAGGATAGGTGCCTTGCTCATGGGCAGTGAACTGTATCTGTGAAGGACAGAAAACTGTTCATTCACGTCCTCTGATCGTCTCAGCTGCTCTCAGATTCAAACTCTCTACTTTTAAAATTCCTGCTGCTTCTAAATCACAGGTAAACATTGATTTCTTCCACCTGACTGAAGTCTTTGCTGTAATCTCTTCAAAGATCAAACACATATCAAGTGTGACAGAGGCTGGGAGCAACATGGAGGAAAGTGCTATCTTTTCTCCATCAGTTCTGCAAACTGGGAACAGAGCAGACGTTGGTGCCAACGTGAAGGAGGAGACCTGGTTAAGATAGACAGCACAGAGGAGCAGGTATGAAACACTGCTGCAGGTTCATGTTCTCACACATTTTATCAGATCCTAATGTTTCATCATCTCAGCTCAGAAAAGTCTCACAGAGTCAGTTTCATCAACTTTTCCTCTTCAGATATTCCTGGTGAATAGAGTGGGAGAGGAAATTAACAATACAGAGGAAAAATTCTGGATTGGACTGACAGACTCAAAGGAAGAGGGCAAATGGTTTTGGGTGGACGGCTCACCACTGGACACAAGGTTTGAGTGTTGTGAAAACAGTTTTGTCCTTTTCCAGTTCAAAGTTATCAGTTTTTATTGATCCACTTCTTTCTGTTTCTCATCTCTTAGTCTGACCTTCTGGGCCAGCTGGGAGCCGGATAACTGGAAAGAGGAGAATCCTGATGGAGAGGACTGTGTGAGGATGGGGTCGGGGAAAGAAGAAGATGATTACCTGAAGACCTGGTGGGATAAGTCCTGCAAAGCATCTCAAAGAATAATTTGTGAGAAACATGAGGAAAATGGACAGTGACACAAGAACATGTGTGTGAAATCCAGTGAAGGTTGAGTCCTCAGCCAACTTAACAATCTGTGGCATGATGATGTTTTTGATAAAGCTAATGTCAAATTCAATGGAAACATCTGCAAACATTTAAAGGTTCCCTCCTGATGCATGTAAAACAACATTTTGTGTCTGATATGTTTTATTTTTTCTACAAAAACCTTCAGTTTCCTTGTTAATGTTTCTTTACATAACATCTGCTCCTCCCTCATATAGAACCTATGTATATTAAATATTGCTGGACACAAGACGTCTCCTACTTCACTGTAAAGTCTGTTCTCAGTGTTTGTGACCTGGAGGCTTCAAGTTTCCACATCAAACATGTGCAAGGTACATATTGCATATCACACATTACATATGTTTGTTGTGTTCTCTCTTTGTTTTAAACATTTAAAGACATCTGTTTAAATCTGTCAAACACCGACTTCCCATTGGTCTATTAAATGCAAATCTATTAAATGCAGAATGATTTATCAGGGAAAATTTGCCTGTCAGATTTTCTTCACATGAAGTTGCTCAGTTGTATGTAAATTATTGTACCGCTGCACACAAACCTCTGTAAACATGTGTTCTACCTGTGGTTTTCTACTTTTTCTGTGACCAAGATGAGTCTACATGTTTGTGTTGCTCAAACCCGTCCTGCAGCATCATCCACTCGTCCTCTGTCTGTCTGCTCAGTGTGATCAGCTGAGTCATGTTTGAAGCCGTTGTTTAAATATAGAACCTATGTATATTAAATATTGCTGGATACAAGACGTCTCCTACTTCACTGTAAAGTCTGTTCTCAGTGTTTGTGAACTGGAGGTTTCAAGTTCCCACATCAAACATGTGGAAGGTACATACTGATTATAATCAACCACTGGAGCTATATGTTGCAAAGTCAAGTTTTTAACAACGTTTATCAATTCAGGAAAAGATCAGATGTAGCAGGTGACACACAGTGAGAACAAACACTGACTGTACAGAATCATTCAGCTTGTTAATGATCTTCTGAAGTTGTGCTACAGCAGCTTGGGTCACCTGTAAAATGTTTTATAACCTACTTTCAACCATAAACTAATTTTCTTGTTTGTTGTGTTCTCACTTTGTTTTAAACATTTAAAGACGTCTGTTGTAATCTGTCAAACACCAACGTCCCATTGGTGTTTGACAGATTTGAAGCCTCATTCTGTGCTGAACTACCAGTGTTTGTATCACACTGAGCAGACAGACAGACAGAGGACGAGTGGACGATGCTGCAGGACGGGTTTGAGAAATTGGTTGCATCTCACAGACTTCTACATCAGTGAGGAAACTATGGAAGCTGAGTTTATGCAAAGGTTTAAAAAATGAAAAGAAAACAAAAAGTTTTTGCTCCAAAGAGAAGGAACAGGGAAAAGGACCAAAACCCAATAATAGAAATAAAGTCAAGACAAACATAAAAGGACCAGAAGAGGGCAACACGTCCACGTCTGCTTTGACTGTAAATTTGCATTAATGAACATGAAACTGTTAAAACAACTAGATTCTCCTCCCCATCTCTGAGTTTAACAGGAAGTGTTTATTTTAGTGAGAGGTGTGAAGCACTTACATCAGAGAGCTGATGGTCACTCAGTGGTGAAAAGCAGATGTTGATGGAGAGCTGCACGTTGGTGTGAACTTAAAAATCCTAAAAAAGAGCAGGAAGGTGAAATTAAACTGGTGAGTCCTGAACATGATGCTTACATGAATGTTGTTAACGTTTTCTCTATAAGCTGATCAATGTCTGTCTGTCGCTTTTTGTTTCAGAGAAAGTTTCCTCATCGACTGACAGTGAAGTCGGGATCCTGAAGACTCAGCACAATGAGCCGTTCACAGGGCGACACAGAGGGTAATAACCAGTGATGCTGTTACATCAACAGGAGGGTGAACTGTGAGGCAAACAGCCGACAGGTTAAACACTGAACAAATGAACTGATAGACTGAGTTAAATCTTTATTTTTGGAAACCTAACTATAAGATTTTAAGGAAAAGCAAGAGGTTGATTTTTTTCGTCTTTAAGATCAGTTTTAAGTTCCTGATTTTTTTCTGCAACTTAAGAGTTTTAAAATTGTTGAGATGTTTTTACCATATAATTCTGAAGTATATCACACAAATATCTGAAAAGCTTGATGATCATTTGAATATTGGTATTCAGTGTGCTTCTTAAATGATTATAAAAAAATAGGCCTGTTTTACTGCCTTGACAGCATCAGTCAAAAAGGCTTCAACTCAAGTGAAAATGAGTTCACCATAAAGATGATTCATACTTCATACTAATATATTTAGGCAACAAGGAAGTTTGAAGTTTAGTGTTGAAATCGTGCATCAGTGCAGTGTGGAGTGAATAATGGTTGGATCCACACACAAAACACCAGTCAGATGTTTATGTGTGGTAATAATAAATCTATGGTAACACATCATGATTTATTAGTTGTTTATAATTTTCTATTAATAATCTGAATTTACAAGGTAGCTGGTAACTAATGTCAAATAAATGTACGAGATTTAACAGTACAATCTTTTCCAATGAATTATAGTGAATTACAAATATAAAGTAATAGAAAATGAAAATACTCCAGTAAAGTGCAGGTACTGTTCTGTAAATCGTATTTAAACACTGTCACCATTGGTTGAAGAACAGATGCCATAACCACCCTCTGTACATTGTCTGTATCCATGTCTCATGTCCCTGTGACATCTCTGTCTCCTCTAAAGGTTCAACAGGTGAAGTTCCTGCCTCCAAACACACAGACTCAAGCAGAGGGTCAAAGGTCACCTCAGAGAGAGTGGCCCTGCTGGTTTTCTGTTCTCTCCTGGCAGCTGCTGCCATTGTTATTTACCGACTCTGTGAGTTTGTACAATTTTGTTGATGTAGTTTTACTTTCAAAACAATCAAATGGCTGATTCACAGTAAATGGAACAGAGCAGCAGAAACATGCAGACTCATCCTGTTCACAGTAAAAGTAGAAAACCACAGGTAGAACAGATGTTTACAGAGGTTTATGTGCAGAGGTACAATAATTTACATACAACTGAGCAACTTCATGTGAAGAAAGTCATTACAGACACTTTTCTTGATAAATCATTCTGCATTTAATAGATTTTACTGCTTTAAAAATTTTGTGAAATCAGCAAAAATGTCATTTGGAGCCAAAACTGTTTATTTGAGAACTGACATTTACTGACTACTTTATTTTTGAAAAGCAGCTTTTGATAATTTCCAAATCAAGAAAAATCTCCAGACACTGAGAGAAGAGTACGAAGCTGTAAAAAGAAACCTCACAGGTAGGTCTGCACGGGATCACAGCTGTCAACAAGGTTCAGTCCTGAGAGTCTCATTCAGCTGTACCAGGTCACTTTAACACGTCACACATCTGGATGGTTTATAACTTTCTTTAGTTTAATTCCAACAGGTGACAGACGGCTGATGTCACTCTGTTTTCCAATGATTTCTCCTCATGTTTCAACTCAATGTCTTTGACTAGTGTGAAAGATTTTAGTTGTTAGTTGTTTGTTCAGGTCCTGAAAAATTAGACAATCCTGACGAATGACTGATGAAAGTGACACTTTTTTTTTTGATTGAACAGAGAGAATCAACACGGTGCAGCCTATATGCCCAAAAGATCCTGAAGTAAAAATCAGTAAGTTATTGATTTCTCCTCTCACATATTTGCACCTTCTGAAGAAGCAGTGATGGACTGACAGATACACTATGTTAGACTGTAGCTGCAGTGGCAGGATAGGTGCCTTGCTCATTGGCAGTGAACTGTATCTGTGAAGGACAGAAAACTGTTCATTCACGTCCTCTGATCGTCTCAGCTGCTCTCAGATTCAAACTCTCTACTTTTAAAATTCCTGCTGCTTCTAAATCACAGGTAAACATTGATTTCTTCCACCTGACTGAAGTCTTTGCTGTAATCTCTTCAAAGATCAAACATATATGAAGTGTGACAGAGACTGGGAGCAACATGGAGGAAAGTGCTATCTTTTCTCCATCAGTTCTGCAAACTGGGAACAGAGCAGACGTTGGTGCCAACGTGAAGGAGGAGACCTGGTTAAGATAGACAGCACAGAGGAGCAGGTATGAAACACTGCTGCAGGTTCATGTTCTCACACATTTTATCAGATCCTAATGTTTCATCATCTCAGCTCAGAAAAGTTGAGTCTCACAGAGTCAGTTTCATCAACTTTTCCTCTTCAGATATTCCTGGTGAATAGAGTCAGAGAAAAAATGAAACATCTCGAGGACATGTTCTGGATTGGACTGACAGACTCAAAGGAAGAGGGCAAATGGTTTTGGGTGGACGACTCACCACTGAACACAAGGTTTGAGTGTTGTGAAAACAGTTTTGTCCATTTCCAGTTCAAAGTTATCAGTTTTTATTGATCCAGTTCTTTCTGTTCCTCATTTCTTAGTCTGAGCTTCTGGGTCAGCAGGAAGCAAAAGGAGCCGGACAACTGGACAAAGGAGAATCCTGATGGAGAGGACTGTGTGAGGATGGGGAAGGAGAAAGAAGAAAAAGATAATTACCTGAAGTCCTGGTGGGATAAATCCTGCAAAGCATCTCAAAGAAGTATTTGTGAGAAACATGAGGAAAGTGGACGTTACACTTTAACATGTGTCTGAAATCCAGTGAAGGTTGAGTCCTCAGCCAACTTAACAATCTGTGGCATGATGATGTTTTTGATAAAGCTAATGTCAAATTCAATGGAAACATCTGCAAACATTTAAAGGTTCCCTCCTGATGCATGTAGAAAATACTCTGAATAACATTTTGTGTCTGATATGTTTTATTTTTCTACAAAAACCTTCAGTTTCCTTGTTAATGTTTCTCTAAATAACATCTGCTCCTCCCTCATATAGAACCTATGTATATTAAATATTGCTGGACACAAGACGTCTCCTACTTCACTGTAAAGTCTGTTCTCAGTGTTTGTGACCTGGAGGCTTCAAGTTTCCACATCAAACATGTGCAAGGTACATATTGCATAACATATCACACATTACATATGTTTGTTGTGTTCTCTCTTTGTTTTAAACATTTAAAGACGTCTGTTTAAATCTGTCAAACACCGACGTCCCATTGGTCTATTAAATGCAAATCTATTAAATGCAGAATGATTTATCAAGGAAAATTTGCCTGTTATGATTTTCTTCACATGAAGTTGCTCAGTTGTATGTAAATTATTGTACCGCTGCACACAAACCTCTGTAAACATGTATTCTACTTTTCTACTTTTTCTGTGAACAAGATGAGTCTGCATGTTTGTGTTGCTCAAACCCGTCCTGCAGCATCATCCACTCGTCCTCTGTCTGTCTGCTCAGTGTGATCAGCTGAGTCGTGTTTGAAGCCGTTGTTTAAATATAGAACCTATGTATATTAAATATTGCTGGACACAAGACGTCTCCTACTTCACTGTAAAGTCTGTTCTCAGTGTTTGTGACCTGGAGGCTTCAAGTTTCCACATCGAACATGTGCAAGTTACATACTGATTATAATCAACCACTGGAGCTATATGTTGCAAAGTCAAGTTTGTAACAACGTTTATCAATTCAGGAAAAGATCAGATGTAGCAGATGACACACAGTGAGAACAAACACTGACTGTATAGAATCATTCAGCTTGTTAATGATCTTCTGAAGTTGTGCTACAGCAGCTTGGGTCACCTGTAAAATGTTTTATAACCTACTTTCAACCATAAACTAATTTTCTTGTTTGTTGTGTTCTCACTTTGTTTTAAACATTTAAAGACGTCTGTTGTAATCTGTCAAACACCAACGTCCCATTGGTGTTTGACAGATTTGAAGCCTCATTCTGTGCTGAACTACCAGTGTTTGTATCACACTGAGCAGACAGACAGAGGACGAGTGGACGATGCTGCAGGACGGGTTTGAGAAATTGGTTGCATCTCACAGACTTCTACATCAGTGAGGAAACTATGGAAGCTGAGTTTATGCAAAGGTTTAAAAAATGAAAAGAAAACAAAAAGTTTTTGCTCCAAAGAGAAGGGACAGGGAAAAGGACCAAAACCCAATAATAGAAATAAAGTCAAGACAAACATAAAAGGACCAGAAGAGGGCAACACGTCCACGTCTGCTTTGATTGTAAATTTGCATTAATGAACATGAAACTGTTAAAACAACTAGATTCTCCTCCCCATCTCTGAGTTTAACAGGAAGTGGTTGTTTTAGTGAGAGGTGTGAAGCACTTACATCAGAGAGCTGATGGTCACTCAGTGGTGAAAAGCAGATGTTGATGGAGAGCTGCACGTTGGTGTGAACTTAAAAATCCTAAAAAAGAGCAGGAAGGTGAAATTAAAGCGGTGAGTCCTGAACATGATGCTTACATGAATGTTGTTAACGTTTTCTCTATAAGCTGATCAGTGTCTGTCTGTCACTTTTTGTTTCAGAGAAAGTTTCCTCATCGACTGACAGTGAAGTCGGGATCCTGAAGACTCGGCACAATGAGCCGTTCACAGGGCGACACAGAGGGTAATAACCAGTGATGCTGTTACTTCAACAGGAGGGTGAACTGTGAGGCAAACAGCCGACAGGTTAAACACTGAATTCTAGTCAAAAGCAAAATAAATGAACTGACACACTGAGTTCAATCTCTCTGCTCCGTTCACAGGAGTGTGCACAAAGTTACACACACGATAAAACACAACATTGCAGCTAAAAGATGATGATTGTTTGTCACAGAGCATTTCTGTAAATGTTAAACTGACGAGTAGCATAGTTATCACAAATAAATAAAAAATAAATAGATGTGATACAGGGTCTCGCAGAGCTCATCATGTGCATAGAAACCATTTATCACCATTGCCAAGAACTGGAAGAAACAGGACAAAAGTTTTCTGCTGTTATCAGTGAAATGAAGCAGAGTTTGAGGTTTATCTTTTTAATGAGTTTATCAGATATAAGAAACAGCTTCCGTTCACAGGGCGACACAGAGGGTAATAACCAGTGATGCTGTGATTGTTTGTCACAGAGCAACTTAATGCTGATTTTTTCAGATCTTTCTAAAAGAAGACGGCACTGAGCATGTGTAGGGTAGACTGAGACTCACTGTATGTGGGAAGGTGTAAGTAGCTTTGTTCATATTTTTGTAAATGGTGTGATACATGTTTGACATGTGCACAGAAACCATTCATCACCATGGAAGAAGAGGAAAAAACAGGACTCGTTTTTTTCTGCTGTTAATAGTGAAATGAAGCTGAGTTTGAGGTTTATCTTTTTAATGAGATTATCAGATATAAGAAACAGCTTCCCGTCAATTCACGCTTGAAGATACTTGGCATTAAAAGCAAGAATACTTCATTGGCACGGCAGAATTCAGAGAAAAACATTGGCGTCATTTGAGACCAGTTGTTCAATTTTATGATTCAGTGACTTTAAATTTAATGACTGATTTAAACCTTTATGTTTGCAAAGGCAGCTCACTGACAGAACGTGCTGTTTTCAGGAGTTGGTGTAAAATTTGAAAAGTTGGTGGTGATTTGTCTCTTATTCAGGGACAGTTTAAATAATTTATATGTGAACCATGTCCAAGAATATTTGGGGGTTTCATTCAGTTTGTAAGCTAAAATAGCAAAGTACTGATTTTCCCTGATCCAAAACACTTTCTAAAAGTTAACTTGGTTTTCAGGCAGTTTCCTCTGAAATACAGTGAACTACAAATATAAAGTAGTAGAAAATTAAAATACTCCAGTAAAGTGCAGGTACTGTTCTGTAAATTGTATTTAATCACTGTCACCACTGGTTGATGAACAGATGCCATAAATACCCTCTGTGTATTGTCTGTATCCATGTCTCATGTCCCTGTGACATCTCTGTCTCCTCTAAATGTTCAACAGGTGAAGTTCCTGCCTCCAAACACACAAACTCAAGCAGAAGGTCAAAGGTCACCTCAGAGAGAGTGGCCCTGCTGGTTGTCTGTTCTCTCCTGGCAGCTGCTGCCATTGTTATTTACCGACTCTGTGAGTTTGTACAATTTTGTTGATGTAGTTTTACTTTCAAAACAATCAAATGGCTGATTCACAGTAAATGGAACAGAGCAGCAGAAACATGCAGATTCATCCTGTTCACAGTAAAAGTAGAAATCAGCAAAAATTTAAATAACATGTAATTAACAAATGTCACATTTTTTTGTTATTTTTTTTGGAGCCAAAACTCTGTCTCATGGAGCTCATATAAACATCATCACTCTGATTTAAGCTTTGAAGGAGTTTCTTCTAAAAACCAGTCGTCCTTGTTCATCAACAATTACTGACCTTTGCTGACCAGTTTCTTTTTTGAAAAGCAGCTTTTGCTCATTTCCAAACCAAGAAAAATCTCCAGACACTGAGAGAAGAGTACGAAGCTGTAAAAAGAAACCTCACAGGTAGGTCTGCACGGGATCACAGCTGTCAACAAGGTTCAGTCCTGAGAGTCTCATTCAGCTGTACCAGGTCACTTTAACACGTCACACATCTTGGACCACATCTGGATTGTTTGACTAGCATGAAAGATTTTTGTTAGTTGTTTCTTCAGGTTTTGAAAAAAATTAGATGATCCTGACGAATGACCGATGAACGTGACATATTTTTTGTCTTCTTTCATAACAGAGAGAAGCAACACAGTGATGCCTAAATGCCCAAAACATCCTGAAGAAATAATCAGTAGGTTACTGACTATTTCTCTCATATATTTGCACCTTCTGCTGATGATTAAAGAAGCAGTGAGAAGCAGGGGAGGTAGAGGGATCTGCCTCCCAATGTACTTTTTGAGATTCTAGGAACCACTGGTACTCTGAGCTCCTTAAGATATGATGGGGCCTGACCTGTGAGGATTTTGTAGATGCGAAACAGGATTTTAAATTCTGGGTTTCACAGATAGCCAGTCTAGAGATTTGTTGGGGCAGCCTGTTAATAAGCAATGCCAATAATTAAAGTAACAAAAGCATGGACACACTTCTGCTTTTTTTTTTCCAAAGGATGTGCCTGGTTTTTGCAATGTTACATGGGTGGAAAAAAGGCAGCCCTTTACGTTTCTTTTATGTGGGAGTTAAAGGACATATCCTGCTCAAAGACTGTTCCGAGGTTCCTTAAGGTGGTACTGGAGTGAAGCCAGGCCAGTGCCATCTGTAGTAACTGTGTCATTAGCTTAAGTGTTTCTGAGGTGACTGGGAGCCACTTAGGATAACTTCAGTTTTGTCTGAGTTCAGAGTTAAATTTCGATGCCATGCGGCAAAACAAGGTCAAGAGTCAAGCGCCTCCAGCAAATGACCTGCATTTATTACATTTAACATTATTACTAAAGGAGGTCGAGGAATAACTTCACTGAGCAGGAGAGACCAGGAGAGGAGAGAGGCTAACGCTAACTGCTAAGCTAAAGGAACTAGCAGATCTGAAGAGCGTGTAAACAACAGTAGGATTAGCGAGATTAGCTAAAAGAACAGAGATAGTTATGAGTGACTGAACACAACTAGTGTAAGTTTAATTGTACAGCGGGTAATTATCTGCTGTAACGAAGACGGCCGAGAAATTAACTGGTTAGAGACAGAGCAGAAAAACACGCTAACAACAATAACAACAGGAAGTGACACAACACGCTTACCGTAGCACGTCAGCACGTCAGCGTTACGCAGTGGTGTCTCCCACGTGACTGAAGTCTTTGCTGTAATCTCCTCTAAGATGATCCATGTATGAAGTGTGACAGAGGCTGGGAGCAACATGGAGGAAAGTGCTATTATTTCTCCACCGGTTCTTCAAACTGGGAACAGAGCAGACAGTTCTGCCAGCGTACACGAGGAGACCTGGTTAAGATAGACAGCACAGAGGAGCAGGTATGAAACACTGCTGCAGGTTCATGTTCTCACACATTTTATCAGATCCTAATGTTTCCTCATCTCAGCTCAGAAAAGTCGAGTCTCACAGAGTCAGTTTCATCAACTTTTCCTCTTCAGATATTCCTGGCGAATATACTGAAAGAAAAAATGAGATATCCTGATGACATGTTCTGGATCGGACTGACAGACTCAAAGGAAGAGGGCAAATGGTTTTGGGTGGACGGCTCACCACTGAACACAAGGTTTGAGTGCTGTGAAAACAGTTTTGTCCTTTTTCAGTTCAAAGTTATACGTTTTTATTGATCCACTTCTTTCTGTTCCTCATCTCTTAGCCTGACCTTCTGGATCAGTGGGGAGCCGGACAACTGGAAAGTGGAGAATCGTGATGGAGAGGACTGTGTGAGGATGGGGGGGAAACGACAAACTCTGTGTTGGTGGGATAAATCCTGCGAAGCATCTCAAAGAAAAATTTGTGAGAAACATGAGGAAAATGGACATTACGCTTTAACATGTGTCTGAAATCCAGTGAAGGTTGAGTCCTCAGCCAACTTAACAATCTGTGGCATGATGATGTTTTTGATAAAGCTAATGTCAAATTCAATGGAAACATCTGCAAACATTTAAAGGTTCCCTCCTGATGCATGTAAAAAATACTCTGAAAAACATTTTGTGTCTGATATGTTTTATTTTTCTACAAAAACCTTCAGTTTCCTTGTTAATGTTTCTTTACATAACATCTGCTCCTCCCTCATATAGAACCTATGTATATTAAATATTGCTGGAAACAAGACGTCTCCTACTTCACTGTAAAGTCTGTTCTCAGTGTTTGTGAACTGGAGGCTTCAAGTTTCCACATCAAACATGTGCAAGTTACATATTTAAACGGCTTCAAACACGGCTCAGCTGATTATAATCAACCACTGGAGCTATATGTCGCAAAGACGTTTATCAATTCAGGAAACGTTCAGATGTAACAGAGTTTGTGAGTTTGAGTTTATGCAAAGGTTAAAAAATGAAATGAAAACAAAAACTTTTTGCTCCAAAGAGAAGGGACAGGGAAAAGGAGCAAAAGCCCATAATAGAAATAAAGTCAAGACAAACATAAAAGGACCAGAAGAGGGCAACACGTCCACGTCTGCTTTGACTGTAAATTTGCTTTAATGATTATGAAACTGTGAAACAACTAGATTCTCCTCCCCAGCTCTGACAGGAAGTGGTTGTTTTAGTGAGAGGTGTGAATCATTTAAATCAGAGAGCTGATGGTCACTCAGTGGTGAAAAGCAGATGTTGATGAAGAGCTGCACGTTGGTGTGAAATTAAAAATACTACAAAAAAGAGCAGGAAGGTGAAATTAAAGCGGTGAGTCCTGAACATGATGCTTACATGAATGTTGTTAACGTTTTCTCGATAAGCTGATCCGTGTCTGTCTGTGGCTTTTTGTTTCAGAGAAAGTTTCCTCATCGACTGACAGTGAAGTCGGGATCCTGAAGACTCGGCACAATGAGCCGTTCACGGGGCGACACAGAGGGTAATGACCAGTGATGCTGTTAAATCAACAGGAGGGTGAACTGTGAGGCAAACAGCCGACAGGTTAAACACTGAATTTTAGTCAAAAGCAAAATAAATGAACTGACCCACTGAGTTAAATCTCTCTGCTCCGTTCACAGGAGTGTGCACAAAGTTACACACACGATAAAACACAACACTGCAGCTAAAAGATGATGATTGTTTGTCACAGAGCAACTTAAAGCTGATTTTCTCAGGTCTTTCTAAAAGAAGACGGCGCTGAGCATGTGTAGGGTAAACTGAGACTCACTGTATGTGGGAAGGTGTAAGTAGCTTTGTTCATATTTTTGTAAATGGTGTGATACATGTTTGACATGTGCACAGAAACCATTCATCACCATGGAAGAACAGGAAAAAACAGGACTCATTTTTTTCTGTTGTTATCAGTGAAACGAAGCCGAGTTTGAGGTTTATCTTTTTAATGAGTTTATCAGATATAAGAAACAGCTTCCGGTCAATTCACGCTTGAAGATACTTGGTATTAAAAGCAAGCATACTTTATTGGCACGGCAGACTTTAGAGAAAAACATTGGCGTCGTTTGAGACCAGTTGTTCAATTTTATGATTCAGTGACTGTAAATTTAAACCTTTATGTTTGCAAAGGCAGCTCACTGACAGAACATGCTGTTTTCAGGAGTGTGTGTAAAGTTAAAAAAGTTGTTGCAGCTGTTAAAAGATGACAAATAAATGGCAAAAATGGTGGTTTTTCTCTTATTCAGGAACAGAATAAATAATTTATATGTGACAGTATAAATAATTTATTCTTACAGAAAAGTGCAGGTACTGTTCTGTAAATCGTATTTAATCACTGTCACCACTGATTGATGAACAGATGCCATAACCACCCTCTGTGTGTTGTCTATATCCATGTCTCATGTCCCTGTGACATCTCTGTCTCCTCTAAATGTTCAACAGGTGAAGCTCCTGCCTCCAAACACACAAACTCAGGCAGAGGGTCAAAGGTCACCTCAGAGAGAGTGGCCCTGCTGGTTGTCTGTTCTCTCCTGGCAGCTGCAGTCATTGTTATTTACCAACTCTGTGAGTTTGTACAATTTTGTTGATGTAGATTTAGTGAATCGAGAGGCTGATTCACAGTAAATGGAACAGAGCAGCAGAAACATGCAGTTTTATCCTGTTCACAGTAAAAGTAGAAAACCACAGGTAGAACAGATGTTTACAGAGGTTTGTGTGCAGAGGTACAATAATTTACATACAACTGAGCAACTTCATGTGAAGAAAATCATTACAGACAAGAACTTTTCTTGATGGATCATTCTGCATTTAATAGATTTTATTGCTTTAGAAATTCTGTGAACTCAGCATAAATCTAATGTTGTTTGGATCCAAAACAGTTTATTTGAGAACTGACATTTACTATTTTTGATAAGCAGGTTTTGCTCATATCCAAACCAAGAAAAATCTCCAGACACTGAGAGAAGAGTACGAAGCTGTAAAAAGAAACCTCACAGGTTGGTCTGCACGGGATCACAGCTGTCAACAAGGTTCAGTCCTGAGAGTCTCATTCAGCTGTACCAGGTCACTTTAACACGTCACACATCTTGGACCAAATCTGGATTGATTTTTGTTGTTTGTTCAGGTCCTGAAAAATTAGACGATGCTGACGAATGACTAATGAAAGTGACACTTTTTTTTTTTTTTATTGAACAGAGAGAATCAACACGGTGCAGCCTATATGCCCAAAAGATCCTGAAGTAAAAATCAGTAAGTTATTGATTTCTCCTCTCACATATTTGCACCTTCTGAAGAAGCAGTGATGGACTGACAGATACACTATGTTAGACTGTAGCTGCAGTGGCAGGATAGGTGCCTTGCTCATTGGCAGTGAACTGTATCTGTGAAGGACAGAAAACTGTTCATTCACGTCCTCTGATCGTCTCAGCTGCTCTCAGATTCAAACTCTCTACTTTTAAAATTCCTGCTGCTTCTAAATCACAGGTAAACATTGATTTCTTCCACCTGACTGAAGTCTTTGCTGTAATCTCTTCAAAGATCAAACATATATGAAGTGTGACAGAGACTGGGAGCAACATGGAGGAAAGTGCTATCTTTTCTCCATCAGTTCTGCAAACTGGGAACAGAGCAGACGTTGGTGCCAACGTGAAGGAGGAGACCTGGTTAAGATAGACAGCACAGAGGAGCAGGTATGAAACACTGCTGCAGGTTCATGTTCTCACACATTTTATCAGATCCTAATGTTTCATCATCTCAGCTCAGAAAAGTTGAGTCTCACAGAGTCAGTTTCATCAACTTTTCCTCTTCAGATATTCCTGGTGAATAGAGTCAGAGAAAAAATGAAACATCTCGAGGACATGTTCTGGATTGGACTGACAGACTCAAAGGAAGAGGGCAAATGGTTTTGGGTGGACGACTCACCACTGAACACAAGGTTTGAGTGTTGTGAAAACAGTTTTGTCCATTTCCAGTTCAAAGTTATCAGTTTTTATTGATCCAGTTCTTTCTGTTCCTCATTTCTTAGTCTGAGCTTCTGGGTCAGCAGGAAGCAAAAGGAGCCGGACAACTGGACAAAGGAGAATCCTGATGGAGAGGACTGTGTGAGGATGGGGAAGGAGAAAGAAGAAAAAGATAATTACCTGAAGTCCTGGTGGGATAAATCCTGCAAAGCATCTCAAAGAAGTATTTGTGAGAAACATGAGGAAAGTGGACGTTACACTTTAACATGTGTCTGAAATCCAGTGAAGGTTGAGTCCTCAGCCAACTTAACAATCTGTGGCATGATGATGTTTTTGATAAAGCTAATGTCAAATTCAATGGAAACATCTGCAAACATTTAAAGGTTCCCTCCTGATGCATGTAGAAAATACTCTGAATAACATTTTGTGTCTGATATGTTTTATTTTTCTACAAAAACCTTCAGTTTCCTTGTTAATGTTTCTCTAAATAACATCTGCTCCTCCCTCATATAGAACCTATGTATATTAAATATTGCTGGACACAAGACGTCTCCTACTTCACTGTAAAGTCTGTTCTCAGTGTTTGTGACCTGGAGGCTTCAAGTTTCCACATCAAACATGTGCAAGGTACATATTGCATAACATATCACACATTACATATGTTTGTTGTGTTCTCTCTTTGTTTTAAACATTTAAAGACGTCTGTTTAAATCTGTCAAACACCGACGTCCCATTGGTCTATTAAATGCAAATCTATTAAATGCAGAATGATTTATCAAGGAAAATTTGCCTGTTATGATTTTCTTCACATGAAGTTGCTCAGTTGTATGTAAATTATTGTACCGCTGCACACAAACCTCTGTAAACATGTATTCTACTTTTCTACTTTTTCTGTGAACAAGATGAGTCTGCATGTTTGTGTTGCTCAAACCCGTCCTGCAGCATCATCCACTCGTCCTCTGTCTGTCTGCTCAGTGTGATCAGCTGAGTCGTGTTTGAAGCCGTTGTTTAAATATAGAACCTATGTATATTAAATATTGCTGGACACAAGACGTCTCCTACTTCACTGTAAAGTCTGTTCTCAGTGTTTGTGACCTGGAGGCTTCAAGTTTCCACATCGAACATGTGCAAGTTACATACTGATTATAATCAACCACTGGAGCTATATGTTGCAAAGTCAAGTTTGTAACAACGTTTATCAATTCAGGAAAAGATCAGATGTAGCAGATGACACACAGTGAGAACAAACACTGACTGTATAGAATCATTCAGCTTGTTAATGATCTTCTGAAGTTGTGCTACAGCAGCTTGGGTCACCTGTAAAATGTTTTATAACCTACTTTCAACCATAAACTAATTTTCTTGTTTGTTGTGTTCTCACTTTGTTTTAAACATTTAAAGACGTCTGTTGTAATCTGTCAAACACCAACGTCCCATTGGTGTTTGACAGATTTGAAGCCTCATTCTGTGCTGAACTATCAGTGTTTGTATCACACTGAGCAGACAGACAGAGGACGAGTGGACGATGCTGCAGGACGGGTTTGAGAAATTGGTTGCATCTCACAGACTTCTACATCAGTGAGGAAACTATGGAAGCTGAGTTTATGCAAAGGTTTAAAAAATGAAAAGAAAACAAAAACTTTTTGCTCCAAAGAGAAGGGACAGGGAAAAGGACCAAAACCCAATAATAGAAATAAAGTCAAGACAAACATAAAAGGACCAGAAGAGGGCAACACGTCCACGTCTGCTTTGATTGTAAATTTGCATTAATGAACATGAAACTGTTAAAACAACTAGATTCTCCTCCCCATCTCTGAGTTTAACAGGAAGTGGTTGTTTTAGTGAGAGGTGTGAAGCACTTACATCAGAGAGCTGATGGTCACTCAGTGGTGAAAAGCAGATGTTGATGGAGAGCTGCACGTTGGTGTGAACTTAAAAATCCTAAAAAAGAGCAGGAAGGTGAAATTAAAGCGGTGAGTCCTGAACATGATGCTTACATGAATGTTGTTAACGTTTTCTCTATAAGCTGATCAGTGTCTGTCTGTCACTTTTTGTTTCAGAGAAAGTTTCCTCATCGACTGACAGTGAAGTCGGGATCCTGAAGACTCGGCACAATGAGCCGTTCACAGGGCGACACAGAGGGTAATAACCAGTGATGCTGTTACTTCAACAGGAGGGTGAACTGTGAGGCAAACAGCCGACAGGTTAAACACTGAATTCTAGTCAAAAGCAAAATAAATGAACTGACACACTGAGTTCAATCTCTCTGCTCCGTTCACAGGAGTGTGCACAAAGTTACACACACGATAAAACACAACATTGCAGCTAAAAGATGATGATTGTTTGTCACAGAGCATTTCTGTAAATGTTAAACTGACGAGTAGCATAGTTATCACAAATAAATAAAAAATAAATAGATGTGATACAGGGTCTCGCAGAGCTCATCATGTGCATAGAAACCATTTATCACCATTGCCAAGAACTGGAAGAAACAGGACAAAAGTTTTCTGCTGTTATCAGTGAAATGAAGCAGAGTTTGAGGTTTATCTTTTTAATGAGTTTATCAGATATAAGAAACAGCTTCCGTTCACAGGGCGACACAGAGGGTAATAACCAGTGATGCTGTGATTGTTTGTCACAGAGCAACTTAATGCTGATTTTTTCAGATCTTTCTAAAAGAAGACGGCACTGAGCATGTGTAGGGTAGACTGAGACTCACTGTATGTGGGAAGGTGTAAGTAGCTTTGTTCATATTTTTGTAAATGGTGTGATACATGTTTGACATGTGCACAGAAACCATTCATCACCATGGAAGAAGAGGAAAAAACAGGACTCGTTTTTTTCTGCTGTTAATAGTGAAATGAAGCTGAGTTTGAGGTTTATCTTTTTAATGAGATTATCAGATATAAGAAACAGCTTCCCGTCAATTCACGCTTGAAGATACTTGGCATTAAAAGCAGAATACTTCATTGGCACGGCAGAATTCAGAGAAAAACATTGGCGTCATTTGAGACCAGTTGTTCAATTTTATGATTCAGTGACTTTAAATTTAATGACTGATTTAAACCTTTATGTTTGCAAAGGCAGCTCACTGACAGAACGTGCTGTTTTCAGGAGTTGGTGTAAAATTTGAAAAGTTGGTGGTGATTTGTCTCTTATTCAGGGACAGTTTAAATAATTTATATGTGAACCATGTCCAAGAATATTTGGGGGTTTCATTCAGTTTGTAAGCTAAAATAGCAAAGTACTGATTTTCCCTGATCCAAAACACTTTCTAAAAGTTAACTTGGTTTTCAGGCAGTTTCCTCTGAAATACAGTGAACTACAAATATAAAGTAGTAGAAAATTAAAATACTCCAGTAAAGTGCAGGTACTGTTCTGTAAATTGTATTTAATCACTGTCACCACTGGTTGATGAACAGATGCCATAACCACCCTCTGTGTATTGTCTGTATCCATGTCTCATGTCCCTGTGACATCTCTGTCTCCTCTAAATGTTCAACAGGTGAAGTTCCTGCCTCCAAACACACAAACTCAAGCAGAAGGTCAAAGGTCACCTCAGAGAGAGTGGCCCTGCTGGTTGTCTGTTCTCTCCTGGCAGCTGCTGCCATTGTTATTTACCGACTCTGTGAGTTTGTACAATTTTGTTGATGTAGTTTTACTTTCAAAACAATCAAATGGCTGATTCACAGTAAATGGAACAGAGCAGCAGAAACATGCAGATTCATCCTGTTCACAGTAAAAGTAGAAATCAGCAAAAATTTAAATAACATGTAATTAACAAATGTCACATTTTTTTGTTATTTTTTTTGGAGCCAAAACTCTGTCTCATGGAGCTCATATAAACATCATCACTCTGATTTAAGCTTTGAAGGAGTTTCTTCTAAAAACCAGTCGTCCTTGTTCATCAACAATTACTGACCTTTGCTGACCAGTTTCTTTTTTGAAAAGCAGCTTTTGCTCATTTCCAAACCAAGAAAAATCTCCAGACACTGAGAGAAGAGTACGAAGCTGTAAAAAGAAACCTCACAGGTAGGTCTGCACGGGATCACAGCTGTCAACAAGGTTCAGTCCTGAGAGTCTCATTCAGCTGTACCAGGTCACTTTAACACGTCACACATCTTGGACCACATCTGGATTGTTTGACTAGCATGAAAGATTTTTGTTAGTTGTTTCTTCAGGTTTTGAAAAAAATTAGATGATCCTGACGAATGACTGATGAACGTGACATATTTTTTGTCTTCTTTCATAACAGAGAGAAGCAACACAGTGATGCCTAAATGCCCAAAACATCCTGAAGAAATAATCAGTAGGTTACTGACTATTTCTCTCATATATTTGCACCTTCTGCTGATGATTAAAGAAGCAGTGAGAAGCAGGGGAGGTAGAGGGATCTGCCTCCCAATGTACTTTTTGAGATTCTAGGAACCACTGGTACTCTGAGCTCCTTAAGATATGATGGGGCCTGACCTGTGAGGATTTTGTAGATGCGAAACAGGATTTTAAATTCTGGGTTTCACAGATAGCCAGTCTAGAGATTTGTTGGGGCAGCCTGTTAATAAGCAATGCCAATAATTAAAGTAACAAAAGCATGGACACACTTCTGCTTTTTTTTTTTCCAAAGGATGTGCCTGGTTTTTGCAATGTTACATGGGTGGAAAAAAGGCAGCCCTTTACGTTTCTTTTATGTGGGAGTTAAAGGACATATCCTGCTCAAAGACTGTTCCGAGGTTCCTTAAGGTGGTACTGGAGTGAAGCCAGGCCAGTGCCATCTGTAGTAACTGTGTCATTAGCTTAAGTGTTTCTGAGGTGACTGGGAGCCACTTAGGATAACTTCAGTTTTGTCTGAGTTCAGAGTTAAATTTCGATGCCATGCGGCAAAACAAGGTCAAGAGTCAAGCGCCTCCAGCAAATGACCTGCATTTATTACATTTAACATTATTACTAAAGGAGGTCGAGGAATAACTTCACTGAGCAGGAGAGACCAGGAGAGGAGAGAGGCTAACGCTAACTGCTAAGCTAAAGGAACTAGCAGATCTGAAGAGCGTGTAAACAACAGTAGGATTAGCGAGATTAGCTAAAAGAACAGAGATAGTTATGAGTGACTGAACACAACTAGTGTAAGTTTAATTGTACAGCGGGTAATTATCTGCTGTAACGAAGACGGCCGAGAAATTAACTGGTTAGAGACAGAGCAGAAAAACACGCTAACAACAATAACAACAGGAAGTGACACAACACGCTTACCGTAGCACGTCAGCACGTCAGCGTTACGCAGTGGTGTCTCCCACGTGACTGAAGTCTTTGCTGTAATCTCCTCTAAGATGATCCATGTATGAAGTGTGACAGAGGCTGGGAGCAACATGGAGGAAAGTGCTATTATTTCTCCACCGGTTCTTCAAACTGGGAACAGAGCAGACAGTTCTGCCAGCGTACACGAGGAGACCTGGTTAAGATAGACAGCAGAGAGGAGCAGGTATGAAACACTGCTGCAGGTTCATGTTCTCACACATTTTATCAGATCCTAATGTTTCCTCATCTCAGCTCAGAAAAGTCGAGTCTCACAGAGTCAGTTTCATCAACTTTTCCTCTTCAGATATTCCTGGCGAATATACTGAAAGAAAAAATGAGATATCCTGATGACATGTTCTGGATCGGACTGACAGACTCAAAGGAAGAGGGCAAATGGTTTTGGGTGGACGGCTCACCACTGAACACAAGGTTTGAGTGCTGTGAAAACAGTTTTGTCCTTTTTCAGTTCAAAGTTATACGTTTTTATTGATCCACTTCTTTCTGTTCCTCATCTCTTAGCCTGACCTTCTGGATCAGTGGGGAGCCGGACAACTGGAAAGTGGAGAATCGTGATGGAGAGGACTGTGTGAGGATGGGGGGGAAACGACAAACTCTGTGTTGGTGGGATAAATCCTGCGAAGCATCTCAAAGAAAAATTTGTGAGAAACATGAGGAAAATGGACATTACGCTTTAACATGTGTCTGAAATCCAGTGAAGGTTGAGTCCTCAGCCAACTTAACAATCTGTGGCATGATGATGTTTTTGATAAAGCTAATGTCAAATTCAATGGAAACATCTGCAAACATTTAAAGGTTCCCTCCTGATGCATGTAAAAAATACTCTGAAAAACATTTTGTGTCTGATATGTTTTATTTTTCTACAAAAACCTTCAGTTTCCTTGTTAATGTTTCTTTACATAACATCTGCTCCTCCCTCATATAGAACCTATGTATATTAAATATTGCTGGAAACAAGACGTCTCCTACTTCACTGTAAAGTCTGTTCTCAGTGTTTGTGACCTGGAGGCTTCAAGTTTCCACATCAAACATGTGCAAGTTACATATTTAAACAACGGCTTCAAACACGGCTCAGCTGATTATAATCAATCACTGGAGCTATATGTCGCAAAGACGTTTATCAATTCAGGAAACGTTCAGATGTAACAGAGTTTGTGAGTTTGAGTTTATGCAAAGGTTAAAAAATGAAATGAAAACAAAAACTTTTTGCTCCAAAGAGAAGGGACAGGGAAAAGGAGCAAAAGCCCATAATAGAAATAAAGTCAAGACAAACATAAAAGGACCAGAAGAGGGCAACATGTCCACGTCTGCTTTGCCTGTAAATTTGCTTTAATGATTATGAAACTGTGAAACAACTAGATTCTCCTCCCCAGCTCTGACAGGAAGTGGTTGTTTTAGTGAGAGGTGTGAATCATTTAAATCAGAGAGCTGATGGTCACTCAGTGGTGAAAAGCAGATGTTGATGAAGAGCTGCACGTTGGTGTGAAATTAAAAATACTACAAAAAAGAGCAGGAAGGTGAAATTAAAGCGGTGAGTCCTGAACATGATGCTTACATGAATGTTGTTAACGTTTTCTCTAAAAGCTGATCAGTGTCTGTCTGTCACTTTTTGTTTCAGAGAAAGTTTCCTCATCGACTGACAGTGAAGTTGGGATCCTGAAGACTCGGCACAATGAGCCGTTCACAGGGCGACACAGAGGGTAATAACCAGTGATGCTGTTACATCAACAGGAGGGTGAACTGTGAGGCAAACAGCCGACAGGTTAAACACTGAATTCTAGTCAAAAGCAAAATAAATGAACTGACCCACTGAGTTAAATCTCTCTGCTCCGTTCACAGGAGTGTGCACAAAGTTACACACACGATAAAACACAACACTGCAGCTAAAAGATGATGATTGTTTGTCACAGAGCAACTTAAAGCTGATTTTCTCAGGTCTTTCTAAAAGAAGACGGCACTGAGCATGTGTAGGGTAGACTGAGACTCACTGTATGTGGGAAGGTGTAAGTAGCTTTGTTCATATTTTTGTAAATGGTGTGATACATGTTTGACATGTGCACAGAAACCATTCATCACCATGGAAGAACAGGAAAAAACAGGACTCATTTTTTTCTGTTGTTATCAGTGAAACGAAGCCGAGTTTGAGGTTTATCTTTTTAATGAGTTTATCAGATATAAGAAACAGCTTCCGGTCAATTCACGCTTGAAGATACTTGGTATTAAAAGCAAGCATACTTTATTGGCACGGCAGACTTTAGAGAAAAACATTGGCGTCGTTTGAGACCAGTTGTTCAATTTTATGATTGAGTGACTGTAAATTTAAACCTTTATGTTTGCAAAGGCAGCTCACTGACAGAACGTGCTGTTTTCAGGAGTGTGTGTAAAGTTAAAAAAGTTGTTGCAGCTGTTAAAAGATGACAAATAAATGGCAAAAATGGTGGTTTTTCTCTTATTCAGGAACAGAATAAATAATTTATATGTGACAGTATAAATAATTTATTCTTACAGAAAAGTGCAGGTACTGTTCTGTAAATCGTATTTAATCACTGTCACCACTGGTTGATGAACAGATGCCATAACCACCCTCTGTGTGTTGTCTATATCCATGTCTCATGTCCCTGTGACATCTGTGTCTCCTCTAAATGTTCAACAGGTGAAGCTCCTGCCTCCAAACACACAAACTCAGGCAGAGGGTCAAAGGTCACCTCAGAGAGAGTGGCCCTGCTGGTTGTCTGTTCTCTCCTGGCAGCTGCTGTCATTGTTATTTACCAACTCTGTGAGTTTGTACAATTTTGTTGATGTAGATTTAGTGAATCGAGAGGCTGATTCACAGTAAATGGAACAGAGCAGCAGAAACATGCAGACTCATCCTGTTCACAGTAAAAGTAGAAAACCACAGGTAGAACAGATGTTTACAGAGGTTTATGTGCAGAGGTACAATAATTTACATACAACTGAGCAACTTCAAGTGAAGAAAATCATTACAGACAAGAACTTTTCTTGATGGATCATTCTGCATTTAATAGATTTTATTGCTTTAGAAATTCTGTGAACTCAGCATAAATCTAATGTTGTTTGGATCCAAAACAGTTTATTTGAGAACTGACATTTACTATTTTTGAAAAGCAGCTTTTGCTCATTTCCAAACCAAGAAAAATCTCCAGACGCTGAGAGAAGAGTACGAAGCTGTAAAAAGAAACCTCACAGGTAGGTCTGCACGGGATCACAGCTGTCAACAAGGTTCAGTCCTGAGAGTCTCATTCAGCTGTACCAGGTCACTTTAACACGTCACACATCTTGGACCAAATCTGGATTGATTTTTGTTGTTTGTTCAGGTCCTGAACACGATGCTGACGAATGACTGATGAAAGTGACACTTTTTTTTTTTATTGAACAGAGAGAATCGACACGGTGCAGCCTATATGCCCAAAAGATCCTGAAGTAAAAATCAGTAAGTTATTGATTTCTCCTCTCACATATTTGCACCTTCTGAAGAAGCAGTGATGGACTGACAGATACACTATGTTAGACTGTAGCTGCAGTGGCAGGATAGGTGCCTTGCTCATGGGCAGTGAACTGTATCTGTGAAGGACAGAAAACTGTTCATTCACGTCCTCTGATCGTCTCAGCTGCTCTCAGATTCAAACTCTTTACTTTTTAAGTTCTTGCTGCTTCTAAATCACAAGTAAACATTGATTTCTTCCACCTGACTGAAGTCTTTGCTGTAATCTCTTCAAAGATGATCCATGTATGAAGTGTGACAGAGGCTGGGAGCAACATGGAGGAAAGTGCTATCTTTTCTCCATCAGTTCTGCAAACTGGGAACAGAGCAGACGTTGGTGCCAACGTGAAGGAGGAGACCTGGTTAAGATAGACAGCAGAGAGGAGCAGGTATGAAACACTGCTGCAGGTTCATGTTCTCACACATTTTATCAGATCCTAATGTTTCATCATCTCAGCTCAGAAAAGTCGAGTCTCACAGAGTCAGTTTCATTAGCTTTTCCTCTTCAGATATTCCTGGTGAATAGAGTGAGAGAGGAAATTAACAATACAGAGGAAAAATTCTGGATCGGACTGACAGACTCAAAGGAAGAGGGCAAATGGTTTTGGGTGGACGGCTCACCACTGAACACAAGGTTTGAGTGCTGTGAAAACAGTTTTGTCCTTTTCCAGTTCAAAGTTATCAGTTTTTATTGATCCACTTCTTTCTGTTCCTCATCTCTTAGTCTGACCTTCTGGGCCAGTGTGGAGCCGGATGATTGGACAGAGGAGAATCCTGATGGAGAGGACTGTGTGAGGATGGGGGAACAACCAGGTCATAATGACCCAAAGATCTGGGCGGATAAATCCTGCAAAGCACATCACAGAAGTATTTGTGAGAAACATGAGGAAAATGGACATTACGCTTTAACATGTGTCTGAAATCCAGTGAAGGTTGAGTCCTCAGCCAACTTAACAATCTGTGGCATGATGATGTTTTTGATAAAGCTAATGTCAAATTCAATGGAAACATCTGCAAACATTTAAAGGTTCCCTCCTGATGCATGTAAAAAATACTCTGAATAACATTTTGTGTCTGATATGTTTTATCTTTCTACAAAAACCTTCAGTTTCCTTGTTAATGTTTCTTTAAATAACATCTGCTCCTCCCTCATATAAAACCTATGTATATTAAATATTGCTGGACACATTTAAACATTTAAAGGCGTCTTTTTTAATCTGTCACCAAAAAAATGAAATGAACACACACACACACAGACGAAGACACTGGGCAACAATGAGACTTAAATACATGAGGTAATGGGCAACAGGTGACACCAATAAGGGCAGAAAATCACAAAAGGAGGGAAACCAGAGAAAGGCAGGAAGTAGAACAAGACAAGATACACAAGGGCTATGACTTCAAACTAAAACAGGAAATACACAAGAAAACTGAAACACCCAAAATAAGAGTAACTTGGCTTAACAAAACAGGAACTAACAGAACTTTAACTAGACCAGAGTCCAAAAGTCCAACAGTTCAAAATAAAAAAAAAGGGTTTAGAAAACAGCCTCCTTAGAGGCTGTTCATGACAGACTGTAAATCTGCCTTAATGAATATGAAACTGTTAAAAAAAAAACTTGATTCTCCTCCCCAGCTCTGACAGGAAGTGGTTGTTTTAGTGAGAGGTGTGAATCATGTAAATCAGAGAGCTGATGGTCACTCAGTGGTGAAAAGCAGATGTTGATGGAGAGCTGCACGTTGCTGTGAACTTAAAAATCCTTAAAAAAAAGAGCAGGAAGGTGAAATTAAAGCGGTGAGTCCTGAACATGATGCTTACATGAATGTTGTTAACATTTTCTCTATAAGCTGATCAGTGTCTGTCTGTCGCTTTTTGTTTCAGAGAAAGTTTCCTCATCGACTGACAGTCAAGTCGGGATCCTGAAGACTCGGCACAATGAGCCGTTCACGGGGCGACACAGAGGGTAATAACCAGTGATGCTGTTACATCAACAGGAGGGTGAACTGTGAGGCAAACAGCCGACAGGTTAAACACTGTATTCTAGTCAAAAGCAAAATAAATAAAATAATTCAAGCTGATTTTCTCAGGTCTTTCTAAAAGAAGACGGCACTGAGCATGTGTAGGGTAGACTGAGACTCACTGTATGTGGGAAGGTGTAAGTAGCTTTGTTCATATTTTTGTAAATGGTAAACTGACGAGTAGCATAGTTATCACAGATAAATAAAAAAATAAATAGATGTGACACAGGGTCTGGCAGAGTTTGACATGTGCATAGAAACCATTTATCACCGTTGCCAAGAACTGGAAGAAACGGAACAAAAGTTATCAGTGAAATGAAGCCAAGTTTGAGGTTTATCTTTTCAATGAGTTTATCAGATATAAGAAACAGCTTCCGGTCAATTGACGCTTGAAGATACTTGGTATTAAAAGCAAGCATACTTTATTGGCACGGCAGAATTCAGAGAAAAACATTGGCGTCATTTGAGACCAGTTGTTCAATTTTATGAATCAGTGACTTTAAATTTAATGACTGATTTAAACCTTTATGTTTGCAAAGGCAGCTCACTGACAGAACGTGCTGTTTTCAGGAGTTTGTGTAAAGTTAAAAAAGTTGTTGCAGCTGTTAAAAGATGACAAATAAATGGCAAAAAAGAGGTGGTGGTTTTTCTCTTATTCAGGAACAGAATAAATAATTTATATGTGACAGTATAAATAATTTATTCTTACAGTAAAGTGCAGGTACTGTTCTGTAAATCGTATTTAATCACTGTCACCACTGGTTGATGAACAGATGCCATAACCACCCTCTGTGTATTGTCTGTATTCATGTCTCATGTCCCTGTGACATCTGTGTCTCCTCTAAATGTTCAACAGGTGAAGCTCCTGCCTCCAAACACACAAACTCAGGCAGAGGGTCAAAGGTCACCTCAGAGAGAGTGGCCCTGCTGGTTGTCTGTTCTCTCCTGGCAGCTGCTGTCATTGTTATTTACAGACTCTGTGAGTTTGTACAATTTTGTTGATGTAGATTTAGTGAATCGAGAGGCTGATTCACAGTAAATGGAACAGAGCAGCAGAAACATGCAGACTCATCCTGTTATTAAATAACATGTAATTAACAAATGTCACATTTTTTCGTTATTTTTTTGGAACCAAAATTCTGTTCTGGAGTTTTTTCTAAAAACCAGTCGTCCTCGTTCATCATCAATTACTGACCTTTGCTGACTAGTTTCTTTTTTTTGAAAAGCAGCTTTTGCTCATTTTCAAACCAAGAAAAATCTCCAGACACTGAGAGAAGAGTGCGAAGCTGTAAAAAGAAACCTCACAGGTAGGTCTGCACGGGATCACAGCTGTCAACAAGGTTCAGTCCTGAGAGTCTCATTCAGCTGTACCAGGTCACTTTAACACGTCACACATCTTGGACCAAATCTCAGATTAAATCCTTTTTTAATTTTCTTTCATAACAGAGAGAAGTTGTGAAACAAAACAATGCAACACGGTGTGCCCTAAATGCCCAAAAGATCCTGAAGTAAAAATCAGTAAGTTATTGATTTCTCCTCTCACATATTTGCACCTTCTGAAGAAGCAGTGATGGACTGACAGATACACTATGTTAGACTGTAGCTGCAGTGGCAGGATAGGTGCCTTGCTCATGGGCAGTGAACTGTATCTGTGAAGAACAGAACTGTTCATTCACGTCCTCTGATCGTCTCCGCTGCTCTCAGATTCAAACTCTCTACTTTTAAAATTCCTGCTGCTTCTAAATCACAGGTAAACATTGATTTCTTCCATCTGACTGAAGTCTTTGCTGTAATCTCTTCAAAGATCAAACATGTATAAAGTGTGAAAGAGGCTGGGAGCAACATGGAGGAAAGTGCTATTATTTCTCCATCAGTTCTGCAAACTGGGAAAAGAGCAGAAATTTCTGCCAACGTAGACGAGGAGACCTGGTTAAGATAGACAGCAGAGAGGAGCAGGTATGAAACACTGCTGCAGGTTCATGTTCTCACACATTTTATCAGATCCTAATGTTTCATCATCTCAGCTCAGAAAAGTCTCACAGAGTCAGTTTCATCAGCTTTTCCTCTTCAGATATTCCTGGTGAATAGAGTGAGAGAGAAAAGGAAAGAGCATGCAGACATGTTCTGGATCGGACTGACAGACTCAAAGGAAGAGGGCAAATGGTTTTGGGTGGACGGCTCACCACTGAACACAAGGTTTGAGTGTTGTGAAAACAGTTTTGTCCATTTTCAGTTCAAAGTTCCGTTTTTATTGATCCAGTTCTTTCTGTTCCTCATCTCTTAGTCTGACCTTCTGGGCCAGTGGGGAGCCAAACAACTTGAAACAGTACAATGCTAATGGAGAGGACTGTGTGAGGATTGGGGAGGAGCGGAAAGCTTATGACCTGAGGGCCTGGTGGGACAGATCCTGCCACGTGAATCGAAGAAGTATTTGTGAGAAACATGAGGAAAATGGACGTTGCGCTGAAATCCAGTGAAGGTTGAGTCCTCAGCCAACTTAACAATCTGTGGCATGATGATGTTTTTGATAAAGCTAATGTCAAAATTCAATCTGCAAACATTTAAAGGTTCCCTCCTGATGCATGTAAAAAATACTCTGAATAACATTTTGTGTCTGATATGTTTTATTTTTCTACAAAAACCTTCAGTTTCCTTGTTAATGTTTCTTTAAATAACATCTGCTCCTCCCTCATATAGAACCTATGTATATTAAATATTGCTGGAAACAAGACGTTTCCTACTTCACTGTAAAGTCTGTTCTCAGTGTTTGTGAACTGGAGGCTTCAGGTTTCCACATCAAACGTGCAAGTTACATATTTAAACAGCGGCTTCAAACACGGCTCAGCTGATTATAATCAACCACTGAAATTACTGCAAAGTGATGTTTATCAATTCAGGAAACAATCAGATGTAACAGATGACACACCGTGAGAACAAACACTGACTGTACAGAATCATTCAGCTTGTTAATAATCTTCTGAAGTTGTGCTACAGCAGCTTGGGTCACCAAATGTTTTATAACCGACTTTCAACCATAAACTAATTTTCTTGTTTGTTGTGTTCTCACTTTGTTTTAAACATTTAAAGACGTCTGTTGTAATCTGTCAAACACCAACGTCCCATTGGTGTTTGACAGATTTGAAGCCTCATTCTGTGCTGAACTATCAGTGTTTGTATCACACTGAGCAGACAGACAGAGGACGAGTGGACGATGCTCCTGCTGTAAAATCTGTTGCATCTCACAGACTTCTTTGTGAAACCAGGCCCTGAAACATCAGCTGAAGTGTGCGATGGCAGCAGTTCAAGACCAAAAAGGGAAATCCAAAATGTTGTGAAACAAAAACTGGCTGTAAATTTTGAAAAACATCACTTTATTTATTTGTTGCATAGAGACTGAAGAAATCACGGAACACGGATGTGAACCTCCAGAGTTTGGAAAAAATGTAACTTTCATCATGGTTTCATCATAATCTGCTGATGACTGGATGAAAGAGGAATGTGATTCTCTTTAGTTTTTACATAATTTACAAACTTTTAAACTCAACTTAATGTTCTGCTTGAAACACAGACCTTCGAAAAACAACAACATAACAACAGAAAAGATCTTATAGCTGCCTTCATCATTCTGAATCCACCTCGTCAGGTGTAAATGTTGGGTCGTCTGTTGTCTGTTGGTCCATACCTCGTCTGTCTTCCCCCTGCAGCTCTCGGACGGTGAGCATTCGAATGAGCATGGCCTCCATGGTGCTGTCACCCAGAGGGGTGGAGGAGAACCACAGAGGGCTGCTGGGAACACAGCAGCGCTCTGGTTGAAGGTAAAACAAGTCGCGGCGCTGCCTCACTGACTCCGAGCTGAATGGAAGGAGGGAAAACATTTAAATTTAAAATGGTCGTTGTGTTTACACAGGTGTTCAGGAGCCGTTTTAAATTCTTGCAGAATAAATAATAATACAACACACGTCATCCAGAGTTTTAAAATGTGTGTCCCTTTCTCAATCTCTGTGCATTCTCTATATAATGTATTTTAGACAACGTAGCGACACTTGGAAACCGATAATGGTACAACTTAAAGTTGTTGGTGTTTGTTCAGCAATTGCCATTCATGGTATTTTCATTTTATGATAACCTCTCCATTGACACGTTTCCGAGCAACGTCAGTGAGATAAGGGTTCAAGCACGAGGCAAAAAATAACCCAGATTGTTGAAATTTTATGAGAGATTCAACATGAAAAGCATTTTTTTTGTGCTCACCACTTGGAGAGGTAGAACTCGTAGAGTCTGACTGGGCAGCGTAGAGGGTTCTCTGTGTTCTCCTTCATCTCCAGGATCTCCTCTTCATTCTCTTTTTTCCTGCGTTTTTTAGCAGGAACTCCGTCTGTATCTGAAGAACACACCACATCCATCATGTGAAGTATAACAACATAAACAGTATCATAAGATGTACGACGTGTGCGTATTCTTCTGTGTTATTACTGCAGGTGTTGGTATGGAAGTAGCAGGTATTTCATTTTGACCTTCAGATATTACGGTACATGATTCTGCCTCGTTTGTGGATACGGGCAGACAGAAGCGCAGGAAACTGGTCTTGGTGTTGTTCCGGTTGGTTCTAGCACCGCGCGTGATCTTGGCGAAGGACAGCTGACGGTGCTGCTCCACCGTGGTGAAGCCGAAGTATTTGCAGCAGAAGAAGAGCAGAGTGTTGAGGAGGACGATGGGGGAGTACGCCCCTAACTGTTTACAGTCCCAGAGAAACTCCTCCTCCACACGGGAATGGATGCGACCTGCCGAGGAGAACAGAGACTGAATATAAAATCACATCCGAGTTGATCAGAGACAGAAAAAATGACAAACCCTCGGACGATGACTCACCACGGGCTGTGACTGACGGTTTGAAATGTCCGAGGATCTTGGTGAACTCTGCGGAGAACTTGTTGTAGGTCAGATCACTGAATATGTTCTCCATACGACCATTCTCAAACAGGTACTACAGAGAAACAACAACAAAAAAAGAATAGTCTGGTAAAACAAGACCTCTGTGAGTATACACAGACTGATATATTATGTTTTGAGGGTGTGAGATGTAGTTTGCAAAGGCCACTGAAAAGAAGAAAACAAAGCATTAACGAAGTAGTGAACGTAAAGCTTCCAGCAGAGAGGCGAAATCCTACCTGTATGTTTGTGTCCTGTGTTGTTTGTCTTACCTGCTGTATGCTGAGGCACAGGTAGAACAGGCTGTCAGGGGAGTACGGCTCTCCATCAGGTCGCTTCACCTCACTGATGAAGCGACAGAGGCCGTCGCTCAGTTCAGCCGCAGATAAATGAAGAATATCCTCCTTTAACTCTGCAGCGTGTGCTTATGGATGAAAGGGAGAACAATGATATTTTTTATTAAAATTAAACTGAAAGATCTTAAAAAGCAGAAAAACAGCTGAGCACAATCTTTCAGTGCCGACAGTGACATTTTTAAAATGACTTGTTTTATCTGACTTACATTCAAGACAAAAAGGTTCTTAATTTACAACAATATAAAACAGAGAAAAGACAAAAAAAACCATACAAGAAGCAGTGTCCAGGTTGGTCGGTGATTCCCTCCACTGAATCCATCTCTTCCAGGCATCAATCCCACACTGACTCTTCAGTTTGTAGTGTTTCCTGGACATGACCTTAGAAAAGTCTCTTTGGGACGTCTCCTCTTCAGCTGCCTTAGACAACTGCTGGAACTTGGAACCCTTGGATAGAGAGAGAAACAAGTTTACACCAAAAAAAGATGAGACCACAGACTTTAAACTTGTCTCTACCAGGTGGTTTATTACCTTTTTCTTGTTGTGGACTTTGCCCAGAGTTTCCTGTAACAGCGGAGGAGCGGGTGCAGGGCTCGGTGAGCACTGCTGATCCTCTCTCATCCGCAGAGCAGGAGAAGGAGATGGAGTGTGTGGTCGAGCGGGTGACCCGAGGCTGGCGTCGGTGAAGGGGTCGTCCTGGCGGCTGAAAGTACCCAGGTCTTCTTTATACACGTCATGCCTGCAGCTGCTGGTGTGGTCTGAAAATAATGAGGACAACTCAGGGATAAACGTAGTAGTACGAAGTTTCTACAATGTATAAACTAAATTAGAACCAATTTCTCACCCTTAAGGGCCTGAGTTTCTTGTCTCCCTCCTTCTTTGGTCTCCTCTCTGGCCTTCTGCTCGCCCGCTCCCTTGTTGCTTTCATCCTGCTTCATCTCCTCAGACCTGAAGCTGAATCCCTTGGGGGGTTCAGACTGGAGCCTCTCCTTCGTGGCTTTCGCTGTTGGTTCCGATCCACCCGACGTCACAGGGAGGAACATGGGCACAGGCAGCTGTGGAAGTTTGGGAAAGACGAGATGACAGAAAAATAAGAACAGATTAATTAAGAACATTTGATTTATAGAAACTTCTATATTCTGGAGAAGCTTCGTATTCAAGTAATTTTCTTGACAAACTGTTGTTTTTAGAGAATTAGAGCATTTTTCTTGCTGTGAGAGTCTTGATGTTTGATATTTATATACGGTGTTTTACGTACCGGTAACGGCAGTGCCACAGGCTTTGGTGTGCACTGGCTGTACATGTTCATAGGCAGAGGAACATACACGGGCACTGGGACAGGCAGCGTTATGACCTGGGGTACAAAGTTGTCTTCACACAACAGAGAGAGACAACAGAATAGGGTATCAAGTGATATTTAGCCCAGGAGTACAGGGTTATTCCATGACCAAAAAAAAAAAAGTTTATGTGGCTGAATCTTTACGTAATGCTACCTGTTTGTGCCTCTGTGTCGACAGTCTGTGGTGTACAGGAGACTCCTTTGTTGTGGACCAACGGTGTGCAGAGCATGGACTTGTTCCTCAGTTCCTTGGGGACTGTTTGAATACTGGCCTGTAGAACAGGGAAGAAGCAAAGGAGCAAGAATGTACGTCTTAAATTCTCACGCAGGCTAACAGAAGGACTCTGATGATGACTGCAGAGGAGGAACTTACATGTCCAATGACCTTAGTCTGAATGTCAGGAACAGAGCCTGCAGACAGAGCGTGATTTAGGAGAAAAATATGTCCACACAGGTAAAATCTGAAGTCCATTAGTCTTTCGTGTCCAGATGTGTGTATTTGTGTATTTACCATGTTGTGCGGTGCTGGAAGAAGCACTGGTCTGCCTAGCCAGAGCACTGGCAAGTGAGATGACGTTAGCGATGACAGGGGAGGACTCTGCGGTACCTGAAGATCCAGGAGGCGAAGAGACTGCAGATAAGAAACAGAGAGGAGTCAGCAGATGCTGTTAATAAATCATTGACTTGAATGTGGCCTGTCCCACAACTGTCCCAGCTGAAATCTCTCTGGACACAACCTGCTTTTTACATTAAAGCGTTCTAGAGTTTACTGTTACTGTAGAATTAACTAAAAAAAAATCATGATGTTTCCTCAGTGGTTAAGAACAAACAGGCAACACATTACAACAACAACACGTACCAGTGTTCACCATCTGCACCTTCTTATTACAGAAATGTAAGAGACATTTCAGGTCACAGAAGTGTTTGACCTCCCCTAGCATCGGGAGACTCTGCCTCAGTTTCCCTTTACGACTGCAGGTGTCACACTTTGCAACCTGAAAGACAGCAACAACACACAACACACTCAGCTTCAGCTGTTCTTACACACAGGACACAATATTTTATTTTAGTGAGTGAGTAAAAATGAAAAAAGAGATTTTGTGTTTAAAAACTACATTTGCACCACGTTCGTGCATCCACCTCAACTTACGCGGCAGAAGAGCATTTTGTACTTTGAGCTGCAGTCTTCAGAGCAGAACTCCATGTCATTTCCTTCATACTTTGCCGTCACCAGCGTGCTGGAGATGGAGTGGCAGTAAGCGCACGAGCTACAGTGTTTCCCCCACTCCTGCTCCAGGTCGTGACGAAAGAGCATCTTGCACCCTGGGAGGGGAGAAAGAAGAGTCTTCATTTGGTTTCTGTACTGCTCTTTTGCCTTCTGGTTACAAAACAAGTGAATTGGTACATAGACATTGCATCTTTTATACTAATATACAGTAACTGACACTAAGAGCTAAAACAACCTAGGCTACACAATCCTTCACTACACGTTTTCATGGGTCTCCTCACCGTCGCTGCAGAAGTAGCAGTCTCTGTCGTTGACCCTCTTGGCGTCTCTGATGATCCGTTCATTCTTACAGAATTCACACACGCCCATGATGTTGTTGACTCTCTTAAACTCTTGAGAACAGGCCAGGCTACACACGAAATTCATTTTGCTCTATGTGCACACACACACACACACACACACACACACACACACACACACACACACACACACACACACACACACACACACACACACACACACACACACAGAGTGTATTTTAAAAAACATAGTTATACATATGTCATGCTACAGTCTCTAAGCTATTAAGGTTAAAGAAAGTTAAAGAAAATATACTTTATAATATATCAATCTCTGAAACAACATGTGCCCCCAGTGCCCTCAGATCATGTCCTACCTATTATACAGCTACCTATTTTAAAGAAACAGAGCCAACACACCTTTTTCTGGATAACTTTGGGTGTAGTTTTTATAATGCGTCGACACTGGGCACACGGCAGTTTCTCTGGTGGTTTGAGGAAATCACACTGGGTTTGGTCAGAGGCTCCTGTCAGGTTAGAGGCAGCGGCCATGTCGTTCTGTGTCTCCTGTGGTACAGACAAACAAAAAATGTGAAAAGGTTTTAAACTATGACATAAATAAGGCACAGTATTTGCAGAAATGTGAACATGATGTCACAGAAAATGATTCTGACGGCTTCTAAAAGTCTGACAAGAGTGTGGAAACGTGGCTGATAAACCACACAAATGTGGGTTTTCCTTATTATCATGTTGTTTAAAAAAAACAAAAACAAACAAAAAAAAACCTTACTGTGTTACCTTAAAAGCCATGGCACAGGTTAGAGTGCAGAAGTTTCTGATGGAGGCATCTGACATGGCAAGGTGGCAGGCTGGCACTGTGGTCTTTCCACAGTTATCACAGTTCAGTGGGGTACCTGTGGAGAAGGAGAGCTTACTTAGAGCAGCTACTTAGAGACTAATGTCAGAAGTATGTAATTTGAACTGTTAAAAAGAGGAGGAGAAAGACACAGAGCAGCTGTCCTGACAAATGAAAGGTCCAGTACCTGATGCACTGACAGCCTGGATCTTTGATGCCATCACACAACTGCTGGTACAGAAGAGCTCCACCATGTCCTCACTGTTTTTGTTTTCAACCATGTCTGATATCAGAGTAGAAGTGCGGCACATGGCACATGGCTGCAGCGTTCGGATTTTCTGACGAGGGTTAAAAAACAGAGAGAGTATTATATATAGATAGTATTATACCCCATCACCGACTCAGACCATTTTCCATTTACAAAACTTATTTTAGCCAGTACAGACCTCACTTAACATTCAGGCTTTTATTTTGATCCATCACATCACTTCACTTTACTATATGTTCTTACCTTTTTGAACTGAGCCAAACACTTTGTACTGCACAGTTTTTTGTCCCCATCTTCCACCTTGAGCACGATCGCTGTGCTGCAGTGGGAGTGACAGTTTTCGCAGATGGACAGACTGTTCATGTTGCAAAAACGGAGAAAGCAGGGCTCACTGCAGATCTTGTGGATGACCTCTTGTTGTACGATCTCATGTTTGCTCTGCAGTAGGATAAACAGAGGACAGTGTGTATCCCATAACTTATGCTCCTTTACAAACAGCACTGAGTTGAGATGATTATATGTGAGATGAGGATCTTCGTTTTAGTTTCCACTGTAATATCTATAAAAGGTTATAAAGGATGACCTACTGAGGAAAGAATGTTTACTATAATCAAAACATGTCCATCACACAATCAGTTTACAGTTAGTTTATGTGATCATTCTTATAGCAGGCAGTGTTCCTCCATTATTACAGTACAGACAAATAAAATATAATTTCCTACAATGCAGTATCTGCTGCACATGCTGCACTGTGAATGTGATGCCACTGGCACGATGGGCATTTTGGTGGACACGATTTTCTTGTAGTTGAAGGAGGACAGGCAGGTCTGGCTGCAGAAGTCTTTCTTTGTCCCTTCAGTCTCTGCCTCGGCCTGAAGGACATTTTGAGACTGTGTTATCACCCTGGGAGAACGAGGGAGGATGAGATCAGTTGACACTCTGACAATGTTTAGATGCTGCTGAGCTGCAGGATCCTGGTTACTACTTAAATATCAGTGGAATAAAGGCTCTTTTAAAATATAGTTTGAGGGCATTTTATGGAGAGCCAGTAGGAGAGAAATAACAGGAAATGAGGGGAGACTGACAACTAACATCCCCATGTTCATGACAGTTTAATCTATAGGTAGGATGCCCCAGAACAAGATGCAATAACTCAGCAAAAACATGACTGTTGGACTCACTGAAGACAAAAGTGGCAGGTCTTCTGAACTGGTTTCATTTGGTAAAACTTTAGGAGGCAGGAAGTGGAACAGAAGATATCTGGGTGGCTTTTCCTCTGGTAAACTGTCTCTCCATCCATCAGGACTTTTTTGCAGTTGGAGCAAGACGCAGGCAAATCCATGTGGGTGAGAGTGGGCGCCGTCGACTTTGAGTCTCCCGTCAAGGAGAAGACAGAACCAATCTTCAAGTCTTCTGCTGGCTAGAGATAAAATCCAAAGTCTCTAAATGTCTGCTACTGTGGCTCTGCTACGTGCTTTCTGCTTGTTTGTGAAACATGTTTTTTAGCTTCTCATGAACTGTAATGTGTCCTACCTTTGCGACATTTGGCTCGTCCTTGATGTCTTCTGCAGATATGGAGGGAGGGAGATTCTGGTTGTACTCCTCATCGATGGGCTCTTCTTTTATCTTGATGAGGAGTAAAGACAGGGGTGTTGAAGAAGTTGCAGAAACTACAGTCACATCAGATCAGAAATGGGGCTTTAAAGTCGTGACCTTGAATCAGTGTTACATCTATTACAGAAGACATAAAACTCACAAAGTCCAAATTTGGTAGCGACGGCTTCACATCTTTAATATCGTTCTCTTCAGATGAAGGGTTGTTCCTTTCTGTAAAGACATGGTAAAAGTGAGTCAAATGGTCATGAATTTAAAAACATGAACATGAACTCTACTTAAATGAAGAGATGGGAACATGAGGAAAATAAACATTTTTGGTTTTGGCAAAGGAAGAAGCCACACGCAACTATTCCGTGTCTTATATTAGTAAACTGCTGTCAAAACTCATTGGGTATATAATTCAGTGCTACAGTACTACAGTAAAGTTAGAGCTGGAAGAAGGAAAATGAATTGTTTAGAAAACATGACGATACAGTACCTGACACAGTGAAAGACTGCGCCTTGTGCACCATCATACACCTGTTGCTGCAGAAGAAGTCCAACCTGCCCTCCTCGTTTTTATTTTCAACCATGTCTGATACCTGATGTGAGGTCTGGCACATGGGGCACAGCTGAGGAGTCTTGACTCGCTGCAAAGTTATGAAAAAAAAAACACACACACAACACAGCTGATGTGAGACTCATAATTGTGTTTGAACCTTTGAAACTTTCAATTTTATTTCACAGCCAATCCACTCAGCTGCAAATGTCACTGTGTGAATTCTATTGTCTGTTTATAATGTTGCTGCAAATGTTGTGTCTCTTGTACAACATTCAAATGCTTCTTTGTTCGTAAAGTTTTGTTGAATATGTAGATATGGCAACACCAGATGCTTTATATTTACTGTCCTTGTAAAAATGACAAGACCATGATTGTGACATTTGATCTCTGCACCTCTTTGAACTTGACCAGACATTCTTCACTGCAGATGTTTTTGCTGTTGTCCTCTGTCTTCAGCACGAACTGTGTGCCGAGGCAGACGGAGCAGCAGACGTCACACACAGACACAGACAGGTTGTTGATTCTGCGGTAGGAGGCGAAGCAGGTGTCGCTGCAAAGCCTGTGGACGATGCCGTCCAGGGTCAGCCTGAATTTGCACTGAGGATGACAAAGGAACACGTGCATGGTCATCAGTATACATAAACACCATATTGTAAATGTATATTTCATATACAGTATGTGGTAAATGAACACATTTAAAAGGATAATGCTGGTGATAATTATTTATATTTCTTACTGTGAAAAAACCAAAGCTTTATATAGTTTATTCTTCTGTGAACAGACACATCTCAAAAAACTACTAAAAACTCATCACTGATTTTTAACCATTTTAATCATTTCCATGCAGGCACATTGCTCCAAAGATCTGCTGCAGGAACAAATGTGAGTCACTTCCACATCCTCAGACCACAGCACAAACCCAACTGTAACAAATACACAGAGTGAGTGTCTTTTTCCTTACATAACAATATCTGGCGCACATCCTGCACTCTGAGCGGGGTCTTACTGGCGGTAGGGGTTTCTGGGCAGCCATGTTCCTCTTGGATTGGACAGAGGAGAGGCAGGTCTCACTGCACAATTCCTTCATAGTTCCTGAATCATCCACCGGAGCCAGGATGATGTTGTGAGGCCGCAATATCACCCTGAGGAAACGAGGATGAATGAGAGGAGGCGACTTTCACAGCCAGGGGAAAATCTGTCGGTAGACTTGTTACGACACAGTGACCCTGCTACATAAGACAATGAAAAGCACCAACGTCTTACAACTGAGAAGCTGAAACTAGGGAATATTCGGTTTTATTTCTGCTTGAAAAATTAATAAATTACCAAAGTAGATGATCATTTTTCTGTTGATAACCAATTTATCAACTAGTTGTTTAACTGAAAAAAAATTGGGATGTGAACTTTGACTCCGTTTCTGTGTCTCTTTCATACAAATGCACATGGAGGCCGAAATAAAAATAAATCAGACCTCAGGAATAGACCAGTATGAAGTGAAATATCCTGCACTTACTGAAAGCAGTTGTAGCAGTGTTTGGGGACCACTTTGATGTGGGGATGCCGTTCAGAGAGGCAAGAGGCGGAACAGAAAACCTCCAGCGAGCTCTTCGGCTGGTAAAGGGTCTGTCCTCTCTGCAGCTTCTTTCCACAGTTGCAACAGACAACGCACGAGTCTGCAATGATGAGCATTGGTGTAGAGTCTGATTCAGCAGCTTGACAGGCATCATTTTCATTTACGGCTGAGTCCGAACCGACCGCTACATCCTCCTGTGGGATGATGCACAGTTATGATACAGTGATAAGAGGCCGTCCCTGGACTTGCGTGTGACCCCGGTTACCCAAGACTGAATCAGACCAACTGTTGTATATTAAAAAATAATAAGGGCTCCACATAAACAGATACTACGTCTGCTGAGTTTGCTGTTAAAGAATTAGCTCATACCTTGTATACTTTTCCTTGATAAAATGAACCTACTGTATGAAATATACTCACAGTATTTGATTTTTGTTTCGACTGTTTGCCTTTTTTCTTTTTCAACCGAGCTGAGCCTTTCTTTCCTGAAGGGAGAAATCAGAAACATGTGATTAGGTTTACTGCAAATACAGATATCGTATATAAAGAGAATGGATGACACTTTATTTTAATGCCCCTTATTCTGCATTTATAAGCACTATATTAACATAATGGTAGCAAGAAATTGTTTGCTAAATACTATAATGTGGTTATATGGAGCTGCAAGGACATTCTAAAGTGTTTACTAATGTAGAGTATTTATCAACAATTATAACTTCTGTGAGGATATACTTTATTTCAAACAAGTGCTCTTACCGATATTTGCGCCTCCTCCATTGAAAACAATGTATTTCCAACTCCATTTGTCACAGTTCACAGGAATATCAAAGGTGAGTGGAACCTCGTCCATGTTTATAATGTGTTCTGGCCGGATCTTCTTTTCAGTTATCTTGTTTTTGAACTCTGCATTGTAAGCATGTCTCTTGAATGGTGCCATTTTGGGGTCTTTATACACACACAAGTGGTGTGGAACTGGAATTTTTTTTACCGTTTTTACTATACGGTCTATGGTTTTTACCGCTCTTACCTCGGCGACGCCCCCTGACTACGGTAGCCATGGTAATCGACCTTGGCTACCGTACCGTGATCCATATATAAGGCGCATCGGCTTATAAGGCGCACTGTCGGTTTTTGAGAAAATTAAAGGCTTTTAGGTGCGCCTTATAGTGCAGAAAATACGGTACTTTAGATATTTAAAAAAAAAGAAGTTGTTCTGACAAACTTTTTGTCCATTACCTTGAAGCTTGTATATAACTGCAGGCTGTAGCTTGTATGACGTCACACAGGCGCGAGTGCAGAAGAGCTCCACCACGCCCTCGCTGCTTTTGTAGTGAACCATATCCGACGTCGGCTGTGAGGTGTGGCACATCGTGCATTGGAGGGGTGTCTTGATTTTCTGCAGAAAAGCAAAACAAGGAAAGTTTTTAATCCATGAGCGTGTAGTTTGACACGTCCTTGGTACCGTAAATGCTCACCAGCACACCCAAACGTGCACTAATCGGTGGCTGAAAATAGTCCCCCAACAAATGCAGCACTTAATCCTGCCTCACTAACTGCTCCTGTTCGGGTGAGGTAAAAAACAGACTGACCCACTTCTGCCTGGCTGAATGCCACGCATTGTTGGTTTTCCTTTTTTTTTTATAGAATTTGTTGACAATAACAGATATAGCCCCAGCTTTATCATTTCTGTATACTGTACCTTATTCCCATTTTGCTATTGTGCTTGTTATTAATATTATTATAACACATTTATTATAATTTATTTTTTTACACATATTACCAGTTTTCCACTTCCATTTCCTTGCTGTAGAATGAAACAACTAAAGTGGAGCAGAACTAAATATGACTAAAATGTCTCTGTTCATTTAACCAATAAGCCTGCTTTCACTACAGCTGTAGCCAGCTGTTGTCCAAGCTGTTTTATGCACACAGCACATGGATTACGACTGTGTATCTCAGTGTTTGAGTAATATTGCATATAGGCTTGGGTGTTATATGATGATTTTGAACCTGCACACTGTTTCAGTGATGTATATACTGTAAACTTTTGTGCTTTGTGATGCTGATATTTCTGCACCTCTTTGACGTTTTGCAGACATTCCTCACTGCAGATGGTTCTTGTTTCCTCCTCCAGGTTCAACATGAGCGGTTGGTTAAGGCAGGGGGAGCTGCAGTCCTCACAGATGGGCATGTTGTCTCTGCGGAAACCTTCCAAACAGGAGTCGCTGCAAAACTTGTGGACAGCCTCGTTCAGGATCAACTCACACGTTGTCTGTATAAGATAATGATAAAGGAGCAGTGAGTACGTCAAAGACTTTACAGCTAAAATTAACTGTTTTTTTAAGGGTTTTTTTCCTCTGAAGTTCAAGAAAATTTTGATTTGTTTTTGCTTACAGTGCAGGCTTTGTTGCACATACTGCAGTGTGACTGTGGCATTTGGGTGGACGCACTGTTGGACTTGAAAACGGACAGGCAAGTGAGACTGCAGAAGTCCTTCATAGTTCCTTTAATGTCCACTACAGCCATGATGAGGTCCAGAGGTGTTATTGCCCTGACAGATCCAGGAGGGGAGATGAGGAACAGTTAGTTACATTGACCTTTAATATGTTAATAAATCTTTGGCACAAAGTTAATGTTTACACAGAAGGATATGATGAGTTAAGCAGGGTATGGAAGAGGCTGAAAGGCTTGCATGTTCTGAGAGGAGGTGATGTTTTTCAGAGACTGACTTGTGACAATAATGACACGTCTTGGTGCCTGGTTTGTTGATGGGGAACATTTCGAAAAGGCAGTTTTTTGAGCAGAAAACATCTGTGAATCCCTTCTTCTGGTAAGCAGTTTGTCCCTTCATCATGCTCTTTCTGCAGTGGGAGCATGTCATGTGTATGGCGTCCTGGAAGAGAACATATACAGATTTGAATCTTGCTTTATTGGGCAAGTTTTCTACAAATGCAAATACATAATTAACTAAATCTATAGTAAGACATGGAATTTAAAATACAACTTTAAATGTAATTTTCTTCCATTTATATATTTAAAAAAAGCATACCCACATTTTATGAGACCAAAATAAATGTTTTTATAAATGCTTTATTCACTAACCAGGAGAAGTGCATTTCCCCACCTTTTCGTAGCTGGGCTTGTTTTTGACATCTGTGGATGTAGAAGACGTTTCACAATGGTTGCGGGGAAACTGGGAAATGTGGAATGAAGACTTCCAATTCTCCTAGTGCATAACAAAACAACCAGTATAGTTTCCATTGTCATTTCCAGTCTTGTACAGTGGAAAACTAGAGCCTAAAGGAAAAAAGCTACAACTAGAAATAAGCATTGTACAGTAGTACAGAGATGTACAGCTGTAAACTATGAATGTAATGACATCCTAATACTTTAACCCAGATTTTATGATATGAGATTATGAGATTACATATTTGATACTTACAATGTCCAGTTTTGGGATTGATACCTTCACCTCTCTCATCCCAGCCAATGCAGCCAATAATTTGTTCTTTTTTTCTATGAATAATGTGAAAACATGTTTTTGTTATACAGACATTAATGGTCCACAGAGCATGAACCCTACTGACCACCTCACCCTGCCACCATGAGACTGATCTTTTGGTTTTGAGAAAGATACCTTGACAGCTACTGGATGGACGGTCATGAAACTGACCTCAGACGTTCAGTAGAAGTCCCATAAGGATAAATTCTGGTGACAAGTTTTCCTCTTGTACTATCTATAGGTTTAAGTTTAAACTTATTCACTCAAATAGCCAATAGACATCTATTAGATGGATTGCTACAAATGACTGACTTTTCCTGTAGCACCACCGGGATTTACTTTACCTGTGTTTAAAGCTGCAGAGGACCTCCGGCTGTCCACATCCATCCAGTCAGTTTGTTTGCCTTCTTTCTCTTGATCTTTTTTCTCCACACGATTCTCTGTATCGATGTCCATGGGCTCTTCAAGGTCTATGTCAGTGATGTGCTTGTTAGGTGAGCTCTGTTTCTTCTTACTGCCACCAGTGTCCTTGTACTGCTTTGTGGTTTCTCTGACATCTGCCATCACAGGCTTTGCTGCCAATCCTTCTGAGTCACCATCTCCATCGTTCTCCTCCTCATTTCTGACATCTTCATCTGTGTCTATGTCCATATCAAAGTCCACATGCAGGTCCTCATCATCGTCACTAAAACAAATGTTTGTTGCATCCTCATTGCTACGAGATGGTGTTTCTTCAGGTGTTCTGACAGCACATTTCACAGGCCTGTCATCACTGTCTGTGTTCACCTCATGATTTTTCTTGTCGTTCAGCTCAGGCTCCTCATTTTCATTCTTCTTCCTCCTGCCTCTGCCTCGGACATTTTTCCTCAAGGAAGAAACTCTTGTAGATGATGAAAAGGAGCCTTTTCAGGAGGAAACACCAAGAGCAGACAGGGACGGATATGTGAGTATCAACAGTACTACGCTTTATTACTATCACTACATTTCCAATCAGCTCGAAAAATTTAAAAAAATATTCTATACATGTTCTTATTGGCTTTCTTTTAAATCCATATATATTACAGATAATATAGAATATGAGACGTTACAATCAAATCTCTAAGACGCAGTCAATTGACTGAAATAACAGCTTCACTGCCAATGATTTTCTGGCCCTCAAACAGATGGGGGTGACAGACTACTTTCAGTAATGTTTGAAGTTTTACTGCTAGTGATGACTAAAATGCTAAATTGCCTTACCTTTGGATGTGGTGGCCTTAGCCTGAGCAGTGTTGGTCCTGTTTTCATCTGATTAAAAAAAAAAAAAAGTAAAATGTTTTTTGGTACCAGAAACAAAGCCTTTACAATAAATGGTTAGAGACAGTAAAGGAGTAAACATTTCAGAACTGTCATTTGTGGGACAGCAACAACAAGTTGTGAACCGAACACTGACATATCATCAACTTCTAAGTTGTTATGTTTATTGTTCATCTTTGACATACCGCTCGGCTGTAGAGAATTTTCCGCGTCTTCATCGTCGTCCTCGGCCTCGCTGTTTTCAGAATCGTCCTGCTCCACATTCAGCTGCAATTCATCTTCACAGGAAAGCAACACATGTATACGTGTATTGTATCATGAGGAATTTGTGATATGGTTTCAATCAGTATGAATACATTAATGCAATTATCTTGATATCACAGTGGCATTCATTTCTTCAAAACAAAAACTTTGTTAATTTTTTTTTTTTAAATTACAATTGAATGGAATGATCCAGTAAAAAATATAAAAAAGGGAGCAGCAGAAGAAGACGACTGCTAGCAAGAAAACTTTTGTTTGTTTACAAGAAAACCTCCACAGGGCATCTTTAAGTTTTGATCTAGGCACATACCTGCAATCTCAATTTCCTCAAATGATTTTCCTTCAAATCTTTCAAGAGATCCATTCTCCATTGCTGCGAGTAGCTCTGAGATTTTTGCAATGTCGACAGCTGCCTCCGGCGTCTGGTAATACTCCCTGTCTGTCCGAATGTCATGGCCCAGCAGTTTGGCTAGCTGACCAAGCTCGTCATTTGTGAGGCTAAGAATCTGGAAAATTCTTACTACGTGCTTACGAAAAAGCACAGACCTGACGTTCTCTGGGTTTTTTGCACCACACCGAGCTGCAAAAGTGTTGACGCACGTTTGCCCGTGGTAGAAGCTCGTACATGTGGCGATGGGTCTTGCAAATAAGAAGGGATTACTTTTATGCACACCACATGCTTCTCTTTTGTTCATGAGCAGTGTTATTGCACTGAGCAGTCCAGGGGTCAACGTAACGGTAACTTTTTTCTCGCCAACTTTTTTGCCACTTTTGCTCATAACACTGATCTTCACATAGCGCTTGGACAGAATTTGCTCAAACTGTGACTGGCATGCAGCAGCGTCTCCGTGAAGCTCGGTCTCGTCCCTCTCCTTGAATGACTGCAGTGTTATTTTTGAAACTGCGAACACATTTTTGTTTAGGATTAACACTTGTGCAACTGTTACTCTGAGAAGTGCATTATAGACCGGTGAGCTTTCATACATCGCCAGGCTTTTGACCGCAGATGCTGCTGTCTTCTCCATGCACTGGTAGAAAAGCTGCACGTCACCTATGAACGGTATGGTTGATGGGCTGTTTATGTTTGATTTTGATGGGGGGATGGAGCTCCATTCGTTGGCACACAGCTTCAAAAATGTCTGTGCTTCATGCATCGTCTCTTTGGCAGCATCCTCTTTCACAGCCCTGGCGAATTTAATCTCACCAATCTTCTTGAGCGAATTTTCCAATTTCAGTTGAAGACTTGGTCGGTCACAGGACTTTGTCTCTTCATTGAAACCAGCGAGCTCTCTGACAGCTTCAGCAACTTTGCTGAAGTTTTCAGGTTTGATAGCATCTTCAAAGCTACTTATGGACTTTTGCCTTAATGTCAGCAGGAGTCTTCCCATTTGCCTCAGCCTCTGCTTGATGTCTTCGGCTCTTTTTGTTTTCCTTCCATCCATGGAACACTGTGCAAGCTGCAGGATGTAAGAGTCATTCCAAACCACAGATGAAATCTCATCTTTCTTCAGGTTTTTTAATATCTCCCTCACATCCGGGGAGATTTCTGTTAACTCTGTAGTGGCAACCAAATTTAAGAGTTTAATGTTGCCACCTATTGGTTTTGAGAACTTCTTTGAAGAACACCTCTGTATGTGTCGCCACATTACCTTGCGACTATACATGCCTTTACAATATATACAGAGTGTAAATGTTTTAGCAGTGGTGGATCCTGATTTTCGTTTCACTTTCAGCTCTCCACAGCGAGTCTTCAGAACCTCCTGATTATGTTTGTAATTTCCCCGGTTTCGTAACTTCTCCAGTAGCTTTTTACGTTCTTTGGAGTTTAGAGGTAATGCAAACACTTCCGCGATTTCAGCCTCCTCATTCTTATGGGTGATCAGGTGACGAGAAATTCTAGACTGAGCTTTCCCGCAAACATAACAGTAATTTCTGTTGGTACAGGAGGGCTCTCCATCAGAGGCAGAATCGTCAGAGAAGCAGTCAGCCTCATCCTCCTGCTGGACGGATGAATCATCAGTACTTTGTGGCACAAAGCTCTGCTCTTTAGAAGAATCTGACTCTGCGAAATCTGGATTGTTCTTAGAACTCTGACACCGCTGGTTGTTGCTCTTGCTACTTGGTGCATCATCAGGGACAAACTCATCACCAGAGCAGGATTCTGCAGGACTAGAGGCTCCTGCTGAGCCCTCAACCTGGAATTATGAAGAGGTGATTTTAAACACTTTATGTCACCAAACACAAAACAGTGCTTTTATTTCCCTACTATACCATACAAACATTTTCACATTCTCATTTTCTCTTCTATTCTGTCTCTAATTTTGTTTAGAATTGATGTCACACAGACAGCATATCCCATTATTCTTGCCATTTTTTCAACTAAATAATTAACGGATAATTAGCCATGCCTAACTTGAACAAAGCCACATCTACCTGGTGCTTACTAAGGGAAATCCACTCTACGCCCACCCTTTCATCCCCTGGAGACATCATTATACTGAGAGTAGTTAGTCATTAACACAGAGGGACAGAACAGTAAAATATTTGCAGACAAAAATGTACTTGGCTTATTTGTGAAATAATGACATAATAAAAACTCCCTTTCTCTCAAAAACAAGACAAATATTTACGAACAAAATCAAAATCAAGACAGAAAATAGGCAGAAAATAAACTTACTGTTGAGCGCCAGGGATATGAGGAGTCTCCGTAGTTGTACGTTATCTCCTCGCCACGCAATATTTTTTTCACCGCAAACAGGCACAGGTGTGGCTTCCCCTCATAAACAACCTTCTTCATTTCACAGTTGGGACTTATGTGATCATCATTCACAAGTCTACCAAGGCTCCCATCTTCCGCTGATGCATCAATGCTATTAATGTTAAGATCGATTTCTCTTTAACGTGAGCCAGCATGGATATTCATTCAAAACAAGAATCATCCTTCAATGACAAAACTGAAAAATAAGCAGTACACTCACCGCCAGTTTGTTCCATTCCACGAGAAGTCAAACAAATAATTGGTCAAAGTATCACCACATTTTGTTTTCTGGGTCTCTTTGTGAGTTAAGATGTTCCCTCTATACTCAACAACGAAGCTGGATGGTTCAATGGGTTTATGGGTGAACACACCTCTTCCTAGGAAAGCAAGAATAATAATGAAAAAAAAATTAGATCCTACTACTATACAACAAAAGGATAAAAATCCAAAACCGTCCTCAAATGAGAACACCCCACATTTGTTTATTACATTTCAGTGTTTTATGTGGGGAAACTATAATTATTTGTTATGAACAGAAACATAAATAATTTGTGTGAATTTTTGCCAATACAGACTTTTGGAAGAGTTCAACAGACAGTCACGTTTTGTTTTCTGAGTTAAAGTGGCAGAAAATAAGGCAAGAGTATGTTGCAACCGGTTGCAGCTGCATATATCACCAACCTTTGAAGGAGTCAATGAACATTTCCTCCAAGAAGGGTTTGTCTCTGCAGGCCTTTATGTGCCCCAGGGAATCTTGCTCAGGTGTCAGTTGTCTGCCTTGTTGCTCCACATTATCTGGAAAGTTATCCAAAAATATTTAATATTAAAGCATCAACAAGGCAAGATTTTTATTGGCACTCAGTAAAGAAAGGAGTTATTTGAATAAAGGGTTCTTAAATACTTTTTGAATGTTTATATGTTTATGTTTGGCAAGTTGGTTCAGAAGATTAATTAACTGCAAAAAATAATTTTAAAATTGTTTACTCAATGTTTACTCTACAAAAAAAGAACAGGTAACATTACAGGTAAATGGGTATGGGATTTTATCTTCATGACATACCATTCTGCTGAAGTAAAACATCAGATTCTTCATTGTCCTCGTCAACATCACTGTTTTTAGGGTTGCCCTGCTCCACATCTGGCTCCAGTTGGTCTTGAATAAAAAGCAAAATAGAATATGTGTTAATGTGTAGTTTAATAAGTGATCCTTTCTTACTGATCAAGCTCTGGCAGCTCAGACGTGTTTGCAATGGACACATACCCTCAATCTCAATTTCATCCAAAGAGTTTCCTTTGAATCTTTCAAGAGAACCCTTTTCCATGGCCAGAAGTAGTTTTGAAATTTTTGCGATTTCCACAGCTGCCTCTGGCAGACGGTAGTAGTCCCTGTCAGCCCGTATGTCGTGGCCCAGAAGCTTAGCCAGGTGATCAAGCTCATCGTTCTCCAAGTTGAGAATCTGGAAAACTCTTGCAATGTGCTTGCGAAGATGCACCGACCTGAGATGCTCTGGGTTCTTTGCACCACACAGATTTGAAAGGGTCCTAATGCAGTTCCCTCCATGGTACAGACTTGAATCAGAACCGTCAGGTTTTGCAAACAGGAAAGGATTGTCGTTGTGTACACCACATACCATTCTTTTGCTCACAAGCAGTGTTATTGCAGTGACAAGTTCAGATGTCAACAAAACAGCCACATTTTGACTGGTCTTGTTCAGAATATTTATCCTGATGAAGTGCTTGGACAGCACTTGGGTAGTGTCGCCCCTCTGCTGGAATGACTTCAGTGTCATGTTTGAAACCTCAGGCGCACCTTTGTTTAAGACTGACGCTTGGGCAAGTGTCACTCTGCACAGTGCATTGTAGACCTGTGGGCTTTCATACATCTTCATGGTTTCAATGGCAGAAGCTGATGTTGTTTCTAGATACCCGTAGAAAGCCTGCACATCACGGGTGAATGGTATCGTAGACGGGCTGTTAACTTTTCGTCCACCCATCGAAGCAAAGGCTGTTTGGGAGACAAGTTCAGGCCATTCTGTTGCACACAATGTCATGAATGTCTTTATGTCTCTCATCTGCTCACTGTCATCACTTCCAGTGAGGACAATGCTGCATATTTTTTTGAGGGAACGTCCTAATTTCAAAGCAAGACTTGGTTTGCCATAGCTCTTCTTTTTTTCATCGAAACCAGTCATGTCTTTGACCGCCTGTACAACTTTGTAGAAGTTTTGGGATTTGACAGCATCTTCAAAGCTGAATATTGACTTGTCATGCAGTGCTAACAACAGTCTTCCCATTTCTCTCAACTTCTGTCTGATGTAGTCGTGCTTTTTTTGATTATTTCTGTATTTCTCAGACAGATACTCTGCTAGCTGTATTAGAAGGTAATCATTTTGAACTATGAATGCAATCTCATCTTGTTTCATAGTTGAAAGCAACTTCCACACACCAGAGGGAATTTTTTCAGAGAATGGTGACTCTGCAAGAGCAATCTCACCTAAAACTCTTGTCTTGCCAGATGTTACGGGGTTTAACATTTTCCTGGAAGTGCATCTGGCCACATGCCTCCACATGTTTATGCGTTTAAACATGCCTTTACAATACAGACAGTGCACATATGTTTTAGCACTTGTTGCCACGCTTGTCGCTCGTCTTCGCAGCTTTAACTCTCCACTGTTATTCCTCAGCACCTCTTGATTATGTTTGTAATTTCCTCTGTTTCGTAAATTGTTGAGTAACCTTTTTCGTTCCTTGGAGTTTTTGCGCAATGCAAAGGCCTCAGCGATATCAGGTTCTTCATCAGCATGCCTTAAAAGATGACGAGCAATTTTGGACATACCTTTCCCACAAACATAACAATAATTTTTTTTGGTGTAAGATGGGTTTTTGGACTTCTTTATATCCCCACTGGGTGTGTAGTCTTCATCTGAGCCATGTTCATCAGAACTCAAAGCAGCCTTATCTGGTTTGTAGTCTTCATCTGAGCCATGTTCATCAGAACTCAAAGCAGCCTTATCTGGTTTGTAGTCTTCATCTGAGCCATGTTCATCAGAACTCAAAGCAGCCTTATCTGGTTTGTAGTTTTCATCTGAGCCATGTTCATCAGAACTCAAAGCAGCCTTATCTGGTTTGTAGACTTCATCCAAGCTGTGCTCATCTGAGTTCAAAGCATCCTCATCCTCCTGCTGGCTGCATGAATCATTGTCTGGTTGCTGCATAGAGGACCCTGCTGTCTCTTGAGAAGAATCACACTCAGTCAAAGGTGAACTGTCTCTGAAATCCAACTGACTGTTGACGTTGGCAAAGCCGTCACTGTCGTGGCTTGGTCTACTGTCAGGTAGTTTGTCACCATCATCATCATCAAAGCAGGATTCCTCAGAGCTGGAAGCTGAAGAGTCCTCAAGCTGGAAATACAAACAAGAAATTTTATACGCATGGTACATTATTTTATACATACACACACAGAAATACCTGTATTCTTTGCTAGCATGCAATCAAAATAATTATTAAAGGAATAGTTTGACATTTTGGGAAAACTACCTGTTTACTGTTGCTTACATACCGTTTCATTCATTGCTGCTGATGAACAAGCATATAAGTTTTTGTTTGAAGTACTCGATCCACCAGAAGACTCCTGTCAAATGCAATAAAAAAAAAAAAAGTCATTTTGAAATTTAACAGTTTAATATTCCTGCACAGGAGTTGGCAGCTATTTTCCATTTAAAAAAGCAATCTGTGTATACTTCATTAATCACATACATAGTACTGGGCAAAGGTTTTAGATACTTTAGATGTTCAGATTCTTATCCATCATTTAACACGATAAAGGAGGCCAAATTTATTGTTCAGAATGACAACAATTCCAGTCATACAGCAAGAGTAGCAAAGAACCATATTTGGAGACATGAAGATCAAGGAGCCTAGCAACAGATAGTATGGCCCACAGAACCCTGATCTCAAGACCTAAATCCACAGAACAACTGTGGCAAGTTCTCCAAAATGCTTGGAACAACTTACCTGTCAAGCACCTTGAAAAAAATGTGCACAGGTGTAACCAGGAAATCTAGCATTGTTGAGGTGACACCATCTAAATTTGTTTCAGGTTTTTCTGTTACTCAACGAATTAAGAAGAAGAGTCAAGGAAAGCATCCTCACTTTAACTTTTACAGCCTAAAACCTTTGCAAACATGGCCATGAACAGAAAGAAACTTGTGTTGAAACTAAGAGCGAACAATAAAGAAAACTGTAATGCTAGCTACCTGGTGGCTGTCTCTTCTGTAAGGCGTGGTCTTACTGTGTTTATATCAAACCAGTTTTTTTTTAAATATTGTTGTATCTCACTGTTGGTTACTTTGCAATGCACCCATGCTTTGCTAGCATGCTAACATTAACTAGCCAGTAGTGAGCAAGCTAGTAGAAGTTTACCAACACTTTGTCTATTGCTTCTGACTTCAGTAGATGTAACTCAATAAATATATCGTTTTCACACAGAGCAACGTTTACCTTAGCTTCAATATCCCAAAGGAGAAGCAAGAGGAGTTACACTGGTAGCCATCTTCCTTTCATTTCCCCTTTTGCAGACCCCATGACGGTGACGTCGCATTATTCGTGGAGACCGGCGGTTACTCCAGCCAATCACTGATTGTAACGTCACTGATCGACTCTCGAAGCAGCAAACCGGCTTTCGAGACAGTCTCGACCACGGGGAGCAGCGGTGGACAGTCAAACGCGAAATTACTAGTATGGGTGGTTTATGAGGACACACAGCAATGTTATTAAACTGTCCTCCTGTCCTCATATACAAGCAAAAAACTGTGGCGGAATGATGTAACCAAATACGTCACATTATTCCTCAAGTCCTGTACTGTCCATTCTTTTTGTTCCACTTTATACTTCTACTGTATTACACTGGGTGAAATATGATGAAAGATTATGCTAATTATGAAGGATAGTTCTCAACAGTACACACAAGTTCAGCTGAAACTATTGTTAATTAATCTATTATTTAATTGAGAAGAAAACTGTCAACCATGTTGATCATCATTTACGCTATTTTTCATGCAAAAACGCCAAACATGGCATTTGAGGAGACTTAGTTATTTATATTTACTTTTATTAATTTTAAGATTTGGTTGGATGAGGAGCTCTGTGAAGCACCTTCAGCTCTTGGTAATTGGGTATTTATCATATTTACAAATTTTTACAAACCAATGAATCAAGAAAACACTTAATACAAATTATTAGTCGCAGTCCTATACAAACGAGTTCAAAAAACTGTTTCGTCCACTGGCTAAAACAGGCGTAGTGTATATACTATGAAACATGCAGACATTATATAGCCTACCTTAAACCTCCATAACTGTTGAGTCTCACTGGACAACAATGTTTTGAAATGTTTTTTAATTCATTTATTTCTTTATTTATTTAAAAAGAACATACAATAGAAAATACTTAGTGAACCTTGGCAGCCATACTCTTCAGACTTAGGGTTAATATAACCAAGATATTCATGAAGGGACTGTATTTTTTACTTTATAATTCCAGGGTTATGGTAAAAAGTCAGTGTCTCCAGAGGAAGCTTTGAATGAAAAAGCATGCCCAAAATGAAGTCAGTACTCAGACTCTTCTGTTCACTTTACTGTTCAGGCAACAAATGGGGTAAAATTATAAAAAAAAAATTCAAATGGCATGAGAGTCTTCACCCTGTTTAAAAAGAGATGTGCTACATTTTTAGACAAGATTTTCCTAAGTGTACTCAAATCAGTTCCATCAATTAGACACTGGTAATCAAAATCTGTTCACTTCTATAGATGAGGTAAAAGGAAAAGATTGATTTTGTCATTTAACATAAAAGGCAAAAATCACAGGTCACTCTGTAATCTCACAATCTAGTGACCCTTTCAAAGTAAGATAACCTGAAGAACATAAGTTTTTTTTTCTGTAAATCCATCTTCTGCATTTTAACATGGCAAGTTGGAGAGGCTTATGCAAAATCTGTTAAACAATCAGATATTACAAAACAAAAATCCACTGTCATGATTTCCTAAATTTTCAAGAGTGACTTCCCAATAATTCCAGTATGACAAACGTGCACAAATACTGAGTACAGAAATAAGCATTTGCTCTTTGATTCTTCGACTGGGAGACTGACAACTAATCTTTGCATTGATGGATTGCTGAAAATCAAACTGTACTGCAGGTTTGCCACACAAAATGACGATTGGTGATTTACATCTACATCAGAGAAATGCTTTCAGTTTGTATCCTGGGGTGGACATTTATTACTCACTGCAACAAAAATCAAAACTGTTTTTCACTGTAGCTCTCTTGCTCTTTATTGTGGACCTCCATACCTTCAGGAAGGAGGGTTTGTCTTATGAAAAAAACTTAGGTCCAATTTGTACAGGAATTTTAGGAATATTAACACATGGAAGGAAACAATGGTAGCATTATCCATGAGAAGAAACCATTTAGTAGACACGCAGAAATTCACCAATGTGTCCTGCTGAGAAGTAGTAAACAGTCTGAATGTTGAGCTGAGTCTTGCATCTCAGTGTCCAAGTCCCAGCTACACAGACACTGTGCATTTGAGGATCTTCTATAAATCCTGATCAACATGATGCTTAGGAAGTATGACTCTTTTTGCAGTTCAGCACATTGTAGGTATGATTGTGAGAATTTTATGCTATCCATTTATGTTTATTGGGCCATGTTTAAATGAACATTTCAGTTAATGTACAACCATTTACACCACAAGCTGCAAAACCAATAAAAGGTCACTTCTGTTCTCATAGCTGTTCATCACTCTGAATCCTCATCTTCCTCCTCGTCAGGTATAAATGGTGGGTCATCAGGGGTCTTCTGACCAATCCCTCCTTCTTTTCCCGTCCTGAGATGCAGCTCTCTGACAGTGAGGATGCGGATGAGCATGGCCTCCATGGTGCTGTCATCCAGAGCGGTGGACGAGAACCACAGGGGGCTGTTGGGGACGCAGCAGCGCTCAGGGTGAAGGTAGAACAGGTTTGTCCGCTGCTTGACCGACTCCGAGCTAGATGGAAGACAGATGTTAATGTCAACATAGCCATAATCTACCAAATCTAGCAAAGGTGTTGGGAATACTGGAAAAAGTATTATTCCTGATTAAATTCAAACTATATCATATAATTGAAAGGTTACATAGTGACTGAACAGTTAGTTTACAGGTCAAGAAATGCAGAGATGACTTCAAACAGCCAGAAATAGCTAATGAGAGTTTTGGTGGGGTACTGTACTCACCACTTGGAGAGGTAGAACTCGTAGAGTCTGACCGGACAGCGGAGAGGGTTCTCTGTGTTCTCCATCATCTCCAGGATATCCTCTTTAATCTCCTCCTCCTTACGCTTCTTGGCTGGAACCCCTGGATCCGAGGAAGAAACAGTACACAAACACACATTTCACACTTCACAATCCACTAACTCCACTTGTAGAGTTAATTGCTGCGGTAGAAAAGATTAACACAGAACTGCTGGTAAAATGAATGCTGAATTTGGAATAGCACTAAGGTACTTTCCTGTTATGTGAATGTCAGACTGTTGAATGAACACACCAAATAATAGACAGATAAAATGATCAAATACTGTCTGTTGTGTGTTTTTAAATGTTTACAGTGCAAAACACTTTGAAATCCTTATTGTTGTTGTTATTATATATGCTGGCATGGAACTAATAGGTATCTAATTTTAAGCTAAACCATACTGGTACCTGGATCTGTTTCATTTATGGATATGGGTGGGTAGAAGCGCAGGAAGGTGGTTTTGGTGTTGTTCTGGTTGGTTTTAGTGCAGCGCATGACGTGGGCGAAGGACAGCTGACGGTGCTGCTCCACCGTGGTGAAGCCAAAGTACTTGCAGCAGAAGAAGAGCAGAGTGTTGAGGAGGACGATGGGGGAGTACGCCCCCAGCTGTTTACAGTCCCAAAGAAACTCCTCCTCCACACGGGAATGGATGTAACCTGCCGAGGAGAACAGAGGCTGGATGTAAATCTGGGTGTGTTCTCACGAGACAGAGGCCGACAGTATGAGAATGAGTGATAACTCACCACTGGCTGTGATTGAGGGTTTGAAACCTCTCAGCATACTGGTGAACTCAGTGGAGAACTTGTTGTAGAAGCGATCCATGAATATGTTCTCCACACGACCGTTCTCAAACAGGTACTGCAGAGAGACAAACGGTTCCAGATTTATGATAAGTAAAGAGAAAATGGCTGTCATTTATTTCAAATGCTGGGAACTAAGGATAAAGCTGTGAGTTACAGGCTCAGGTGGTGTCTTTAGTTAGGTTTTGTTAAGGGACTGTAAATGTATGTCCATGTCTAGTTTTAATCGTGTTCAAGTGTATGCATGTTCTTTCAGGATATTTAGGTTCTACTCGATACATGTTAAGTGCCTGTGTGTAAAATGTTCTTGCCTGCTGGATGCCGAGGCAGAGGTAGAACAGGCTGTCGGGGGAGTACGGCTCTCCGTTTGGTCGTTTCACCTCAGTGATGAAGCAGCAGAGGCCGTAGCTCAGCTCAGCTGTGGTGCATCGAAGAACGTCCTCCTTCAGCTCCATGGGACGTGCTGAGTTCAAGATATGAGGAGTCCAAAGTAATGACAGCTTGAAAAATCTCCACAAGTTTGTTTCTGATGCAGACAGTCAAACATATATAATCTGTGCAAGGATAAAATTTATAACAATTTCCCAAAATGTGTTGGTGTTGGCATGTTTTTATCTCTATGATTAGGAAAAACATTTTTGATTTACTGCAGTTTCACACAAAAGTCACATAACAAGTCAGATGATATTAAAATCACCTCCATAGAGAAATAAATTGCGATTTATTAATACTAATATTAATACTAATTAAATACATGAAACTTTAAAGTTTTATTCTGTTATTACAACCTCAAATCAATAATTGAGTGGTATTCACTTTATATGCAGACTTACAACCGAAGCGTGGTTTCTCCAGGTTGGGCTGAGTTTGCCTCCACTGAATCCATCGCTTCCAGGCGTCAACTCCATACTGACTCTTCAGTTTTGGGACTTCTACAGCTGTGGGCCTGTTGGCAGAGCCCCTCTGACACGGCGTTTCAGTTGCCTTCGACGACCGCTGCGACTTACGACCCTTTAAGTGGAGAAGGAGAGCGTGCTGCAACACCAGTACCCTGAACTATGAATTATAAATAAAACCAAATCTAGTCTACTTACATTCTTTTCTCTGGCTTTCCTGTGAGCTTGTCGTCGTCGTGGAGTGGCAGGTGGAGGGCTCGGAGGTTGCTGGGACTGCTCTCTCAGGCGGGCCATCTTCTCCAGAGTCTCTGCCCATTACAGCACATGACACATTGGACCAATCCACCCAAAAGCCAAACCTCAGTGTTTTCAAATCATTGCTGTCATCTAGGATAAAATCGTGATTTCTTTTTTGGCTGACCACACACGAAACAAAGCGGCCTCCACTCTTTCAACTCAAACAGCGCCCTGAATTCATATATTTATACATCTTGTCTCACCGACAGTAAAGTCAGCTTCGACATCCATGGGAGGCAGAGCTGGAGGTGGGGGCTCGGAGTACGGCTCACTGGGCATGCCCACAGGAACATCTATAATCTTCTCATGGGCGTACGATCGACTCGGCGACCTGAGACCTGCGTCAGAGGAGGCGTCCTCCCAGTTGTTGAGGAAACTGGCCAAGTCGTCTGTATCCAAGTCGTCACTGTAGGTACTGGCGTGGTCTGCAACATAAACATGAGTGGAACTCTTAAAAACATTCAGCATGAAAATATTTGTGGGAAATAATTTGACATAATATTTATTGTAGGAGAGGCCATAGTTAGTTTGGGCAAGAAAACCTAATATGCAGCGCAGAGAGACAACATTTTTAAAAATGTTCATAGAATTGTGTTACCATCTGTGGCAGGTACTTCATGTCTCTCTGTCTCTTTCTCAGCCACTTTCTCCTTTGGTCTCTCCTGTTTGTCGTTCTTCTCATCTTGCTCTGCCACCATCTCAGCCATGAGGATGAGCTCGGCCTCGAAAGGATCAGACGGGATCTTTTCCTTGATCTCCTGGATGGTCTCTATGATGCGTTCAGCACTGTCCATCGTCACAGGAAGGAACATGGGCACAGGCAGCTGTGGCAGACAGGCCGATTTATCAGTTAGGGTTAGCAATGCTAAATATGAATTACTCCAGGGTGTTGTCTAATATGCAAATCTTTCATGTCAAAATCCTGCTCTTGATAGGACAGTGCGTATGTGTCCCTTGGAGAGACGTACCGGTAGCGGCAGGCCCACAGGTTTGGGGGTACACTGGCTGTACATGTTCATGGGTACGGGAACATACACCGGCACAGGGACAGGCAGGACCATGATTTTAGGGAACACGTCATCTGTGGAGAGGAAAACAAAAACGAGGAACAATGTCAGTCATAAAATTATGATTGAAAAATGTTTCAGTTAAATGTTTCAATTAATACAACCAGTCAGGATATGTAGGTAGAGAGAAGACAAATTTCTGTGGAAGTGTTTGGATGGAAATACCTTCCTTCCAAAGCATTTAGCCAAAACAATTATTTTTAACATGATCTTGTTTGTAAAAGAACTAAAACTTCCAAGTATGCTAGGTATATCCCTCAACAAGTCGAAGTAATTTAACTATCTGCTACTGGCAATTACACCTGCTTGTTTGTCTTAGAGCAGAGATGTTGTTACCATACGGGCCCAGTATGTGGGTGTTGATTTTACCTGTCTGTGCTTCAACATCAGCGGTCTGTGTTTTACAGGAGACCCCTTTGTTCTGCACCAGTGGTCTACAGAGAAGCGCCTTGTTCTTCAGGATTTTTGGGCCAGAAGGAGGATGAGGTTTCACAGTTTCAGTCTGAATGCTGACCTGAACGACAGGAAAGTGACAAAAAACAAGAACAACTACAGAATGAATCATTTTCAAAACAAGAACTGCATCAAAGAGCTCACCTACTGAATATGGACACATCTGTTTCTCCACTTATTTAAACACATTTTACGATATTTTACTAATAAATTTAAATTTACTTTATATAATATAAACACAACACTTACATGTCCAGAGTTCTTTGATTGAAAGTTTGAGACTGTGCCTGTGGAGAAAATGGCAAAGTATGAAATCTCAACAATCAACATAGGCAACTGACTGAAAGTGAATACAGTCCGTTTTTCTCTCTTATGTTCTGACATACAGGTCAGAAATACTTGTGTGTGTGTGTGTGTGTGTGTGTGTGTGTGTGTGTGTTGTTTTGTACTTTGTGGGGCTGTTCTGTCGGAAGCATTGGATTTCCCCGTTGGAGGGCCTGCAAGTGAGATGACGTTGGCGATGACAGGTGTGGCCTCACCCGTACCTACAGATCCAAGAAAACAAAAGAGAAGGAAACACGGAGGAAGTCCGTTTAAATTCCCCTTTATAAGGCAAAATTTAGATTTCTATCATGTCTGTGCCTCAGTTACTTTGGTTCAGTATCTCTTACACTCATTCTGACTTTGTTGTGGTTGTAAAATTTAAAGTGTTACCTTTCAAAGGAGACCAGGGTTATGACTGTAATCAAAAGGGTTGAAGAGCATTAACCTTTTTATTTTTGAGTACAAATTTTCTGGGCTTGTGCACAACAATGGGGGTGTCTGGTGACAGGTTCAATACAAAGACGCATCAGTCTGCATAATGATATCTCCTCTCATCAAGCCGCTCTGCCACTGACAGGTTCCACTCTGAGGTCAGAGGTTTTTCTTGCTCCTAGGTTGTGATTCTGAGCTGCTTGGCCCTCACTGACTTCATAACATTTCAAACAAGAAGTCAGACATGAATTCAATCCGCAACACAGGAAATAAAAACACAAAAAGGCAACCACCGTACACACCTTTGAAGACCTCGCCCTGTGTGGCCACCTTATCGCTGCAGAACTGTAGGAGACAGCTCAGATCGCAGAAGTGCTTAACCTCCCCCAGCATGGGAAGACTCTGCTTCAGTTTCCCTTTGCGTCCGCAGGTGTCACACTTTGCAACCTGAAAACAGCAAGTGAATGTTAAGTTGAGGCAAAGCGAGGTCGTCGTCATCATCATCACCACCACTGTTAGCATAACTGAGTCTTTCGGGCTTACGTGGCAGAAGAGCATGGTGTATTTGGACCTGCAGTCCTCAGAGCAGAACTCCTCTGTGGAGCCTCCGTACTGCGCCGTCACCAGCTTCTTCGACACACAGTGGCAGTAGACACAGGAGTGACAGTGTTTCCCCCAGCTTTTTGTCAGGTCGTGTCTAAAGAGGAGCTTACAGCCTGTGAGGAGAAAGAGAGGCTTCACGTCACTATCATGGCGCAGACTGGACAATCACATGCATTACTTCTGACATTACACTTTTCTATCAGCCTCCTTACCGTCGCTGCAGAAGTAGCAGTCCTTGGTGTTAATTCTCTTGGCGTCTCTGGTGATCTTTTCGATCTTACAGTATTCACACAGGCTCGTCACATAGTTGGCCTTCTTGAACTCGTGAGAACAGTCCACGCTACACACAAAAACCATCTTGTCCTGCACACACAAAGTTGATAAAATAAAAACATCAGATCAGCTAGAGTGATTGTCATTTTTTTCTCAACTCACAAGACTAAAACTGCCAATATTTAAGTTACAGGCTCAAGAAAATGCTGTTAAGATAGTAGACACTTTGCCTTTTATGACATAATTTATTTTTTGGGTGTCTACTTCCTAAATAAAATAAATCGTCATTTTTAATGTATAATTTAGTTCTAAAGTTTTCTTTTAGCTCTTATTTTCTAATATTCTTCATGTCAGACACTGAATGCCTGTCTCTGACTTGATAAGTGGCAGGCACAACAATGGAAATACACTCAGTTGTCACTTTATTAAGAACACGCAGCTAAAACTAATGCCATCTAATGCAACAATCCTCCTTCATGAAAATGATCAAGTTCAGTTTGTGCTGAACTGGTTTTAGGTTCTGTTTCTAATTTATATAAATGAGAGTTGGATAAATAACAGATGCACCTCTGTGTATGACACACATTTCAACAGCAACACAAATTAAATCTTTGAAAACAATCATAAAGTGGATTCAACACATTTCTAAAAAAAAGTTTCAACAAACACCGAACACTGCAACCTTCATGAGGGGAGAATTTATTGCAGGAATGTCAGGAACGATGACATCAAATTGTTGGAAATAACCCCAGCAAAAAAAAAAAAAAAAAAAAAAAAAAAAGGATCAATAAGGCACCTTAAACATTCTGAACAAAGTGCACAGTACAAAACACAAAAGGTTTCAATTTAAACCCCTCATCATTTAGGTCCCCTCTCTGCCTCTGGAGCCACAAAAATGTTCCTGCAGATCAGCAGGAGCACGAAAAGGTCCAAAATAACTCGTTTACTTTCAAGTGTGAAACAAAACAAAACAACAGAAATGCCGCTTAGTGTCACAGCAGGTTTTATTCTTCTAATACAGCAGATGATGAACATACAGAGATTCACATTAATCCATAAAGCAGGTCGACTTCTTTCACTTTCAGTGCCACAGATCTCAGCTTGCTTCCCATGGTGCCTCTTATAACGACTGGTGCTATCTCGTTGAAGTGGCTTTGGACAAAGGCTACAAAACATCAAAGAATTAGTCATTAGTCATTTTTTTTAGCAGCAAAAAAAAAGTTTCAACCTCATTATTTAAAGTCGGTTTTTCACACTGTATCGAGTGAAAGTTTTCTCACCAATGATGGCAGAGACTTTGTTTTTGGACAAGGCTGGTTTTGCCACTGAATCTGGGAAAAAATCTGACTTTTTCCCAGAAACCGATGACACAGCCATCTCCTCTGTGGTGAACAAAATATCCATCAGGCCTCTGGTCATCTGCCGATAGTTTTTTGTGCTGACACAATACAGTTTTTCCCTTGGAATTTGGACACCAAAGCCCAAATCAACCTGAAAGAGAAGAAAAGTTTTTTTTAAACTGAACCTTATTTGTTGTCTTTCCTATCTTCTCCATTCATACTAATTCATACTAACAAAAATGCTGAGACAGGTCTGTTGCAGTTTAATTTTATCTTTAACATTATTGGTGGCAGGTATTTGGTCCCTGGCAAGAGCTTATGTTTTCCCTTGCCTCCCATGTTTGCATTAAAACTTACACACAGTTGAATGTGTGACGACCGAATGTCTCACATGCCATGGACCATGGTGTAAAAATGTATGGTCTGTAAGGTCACTCACCATGTTATTATCAGGTGGGTCCTGCGGTGGTTCAGGTGCAGCAGTAGTTGCGACACGAGCCCCTGGTGGCTTTTTCTTGCCTGAAATAAAAATAAATAAATAAACAAAACAAAAAACGAATCAAATTAAATGACACCAACACCTCAACAATAAAAATAAGCCATGCATTAGATACTTTTCTTATAAAATAGTGCTTTATATTAACCACGTATCTGTAAGATCAGGCTGTGAACAGAATAAAAACATACGATTCATCTTCTTCATTAGAGCCACTTTCAGCGTGATGTTGTCCGACTGCAGCTTGTCGTTCATATTCTGCATCGTATTTACTTTTTCCTCCAGTTGCTTGACTCGTCTCAGGAGGTTGCCAACAACCTGAACCATCTTTGGGGAAAAAAACAAAAACATTCTTTAATGGCATATTATTATTATTAATGTTACTGTTATTGTTGTTATTATTATTATTATATAATTCAACTTAAGCAAAACAAATCAGTTCTTTGTTTGACAACTAAAATACTGATTGTTTAACATAAACTTTCCAGGTAAATGCAATTAGAAACTGAAGATTTGTTTTGAGATATTTTATCGTTACAACAATACTGAAGAAGACTTAAGAAGTGTGACAAGCTACAAGGAGAACCTCACTTCATGGAATAAAGAAGTTTTGCCCCTTTTGCTGTTTACTTTGCCATTTGTGGATAAATATAAGAAAATTATGCATAAAGACCCTCTTACATTTTCAGTTGTGACGCGTGAAGGATTGTGGATCATCTGAAAAATTAAGAATGAACATTAATTTATGATCATATATTATATAACTTATGAAGATATTAAAAGTTTGATATGTATAACATAAAGTATAAGATTTTTTTCAAAAAGAATGGTAACAATGCTGTCTATGAAATATAAATGAATATCCATGCAGTTTAATGACAAAATAAAAATACCCTGTCAACCCTACATGGCTAATATTTAAGAACTATGTAATACAACCTAGATACTTTACTGTTTATAGCTGCTTCTTAAGATGGTCAATACAAAGACAACTATAAGCCTCTTCTGCTTTTAAAGGAATTGCCTCATTTTAAATTACAAAGTCATGCATGTTGCAGCTTCACCTTTCTCTTTGGTGACACAGGCTCCTCCACATTTGAACCCGAGGCCTCCGGACGCTTCCTTTCGCTCTGCTCTGTACCTTTGGGAATCTCATCCGACTTCCAAAGACAAGAATAAGGTATAATAAAATAAGAAGAGGACAGCTGAAGAGGACCGTGAGATGCGGTTGAAAGCTCAGAAAACTAGCGAAGGACCTTTGAGTTTAAATCAAATACGAACACCTTCTGTTTTGGTCACGTGGACATAAATAAATCATTGTGTAGTTATAGAAAAAGCTCCAGGTTATTTATCAAACCAGCCGGTGTTTCTCTGCATGAACCTACTGTATTTAAAAGCTTCTATTGTTAAAGGAACAGTTTCATGTTTAGGGGAATACTTGTTTATTTGCTCTCTGGCTGAGAATTAGATGAAAGGAGGAACATTACCATCATGACCATGTGTTAAATATGAAACTACAGCCAGCAGCTGTTAGCTTAGCTTAGCACAGTGACTGATGTTCTCATCTAACTCTCAGCCATGAAGTGAATAAATTTAATTCCCAAAATGTCTCAAAACTATTCATTTTTCTAAACTATTTCAGAATAAAGACCGTGTTGTTTTATGGCATAATAATCTTTACCCGTAATCTAGAACAATTTTTTATTCCTCATATTAAAGTTTAAAGAAAAGTAGTAACGCAAACAGCTTACTTTGGCATTCGCCTCCATTGTTGTGGTGTGGCAGCAAAAAATCCGTGGCAAATAATTTGTGCATCATGTGCAGTTTTACAAAATGCTGTATGGGATAAATATGTTTTTTTTGTTTTATATTTTTTACATAATTCATATCTTGGATTTAAGCATATGTTTAATACATTTATATTATATGATTAAGTATCTCAGGAGGATTTCTGTATCTTGTATTCAAGTCTTTGTATTTTATGTTATGTTTACTGACAGATTTCATAAACTTGGAGTTTCACACAGCAGGTGCTCATGAGGTCAGGATTAGGGTTAGGGTTAATGGAAATCTTATTGTGTTTTTATTTTCTTTTGTGAACTTCAGTTTAAACCCACAGGTCTTGTAGGATTATTGGACCTTTCTCTCCTGTCTCTCTCTTTACTTGTATCTATTGAAATATTGCCCACAGATCAATGAAAACAACAAGCCAGGTAAAAAAAATCAGGCTGCCTGTTTTGGGAATATAAGAGCCCACACTAGAACTCGTGAAGACCACACTCTCATTTTAAAACACACACTCTCTCACACAGACACACAAGTTACCTTGATCTGGATGAGCTCAGGTTTGAAATTTATGCTGCGGGTACACTGGGAGCAGTCGAGCTTCGGCGGCTCTTTGGACACGTCTTGCTGAGGTTGTGTCGGTGTGACAGACTGGATTTGTGTGGATCCGATTGGCAACTTGGTGAAAACATTCACCTGTTTGTGGGTCTTCTTGAACTTTTCCTAGAACACAGAAAAACACCACAAAGAGTCATCACTGAGAGCCACTACAAAAAAAAGGCACAGTAAAAATGTGTTTCCCAAAAAGGATCAGAACTCAGTAACAAAGAGGCCACTTTGATTTGACCTGTTACAGTTACAGCGTCTACTTAATAATATTTAAGATCCGCTACTGTATTTAAATGTATGAAAAAGCAATGAGTTTAACTCAGAGAGTAAACGAATGTTTCCAACATCTTATAGAATCCACGCCACAAAGAACTGACGCCGCTCTGAGAGCGATGGGAGGCACTACTGGGGAGGGAAAATAGGCTAAAAGTCTTTATTTTGCATTTTGCAGGCATGTGAAAGCCATTACCTGAAAAACCATGACACATGGTAGTGTGCAGAAGTTTCTGATGGAGGTATCTGACATGGCGAGGTGGTAGGCCGGTACAGTGTTTTTCCCACAGCTATCACAATTCAATCGAGCACCTGTCATAAAGAAACTAGTTTTATTCCAGAAACTTGGCCAAGAATGAAAAATTAAAAGCCAACATTTGAAAAATGTAATGAAAACTTGTTGAAAACCAGTACCTGATGCACTGACAGTCTGAACCTTGAATGCCATCACACAGCTGCTGCTACAGAAGAGGTTCACAGAGTCATCACTGTTTTTGTTGTCAACCATCTCCGCCAGCGAATGGCTGGTTCGACACATCGAACAAGGCTGAGTTATCTTGGTTTGCTGCAGCAAAACAAAAGAGAAAATGAAGGAAGGAACACTGGGGCAGCTTATTCTATTTTAGTTGAATATTTTTTTACGTTTTTGTAGCTTTGGATTTTCATACCTCTTTGTACTTGGTCAGGCACTCTGCGTTGCACAGGGTTTTGTTGCTGTCATCTATCTTCAGCGTGAGCGGTTTGTTGTGGCAGTAGGAGCCGCAGTTCGCACAGCCGGCCATGGACAGATTGTTTACTGTTCGGAAGCGGTTAAAGCAGGCGTCGCCGCAGAGCTTGTGGACAGCACCGCTCAGGATCACCTCATGTTTGCTCTGCAGGGGGGACGACAGTTGAAACAGTTGAAATGCAGTTCACTGGTGTAGAGTTAAGCGATTCTGTGACCTACCTCTGTGCCGTTATACAAAACAAAGAGATCCGACTTATAGGAAATTATAATGGGTATATTTAACTATTCTTGGACATTTTACACACAAGACAACAGATTGATTAATCACAAAAAAGAACTAACAGACTGAAATCTATTGAAAATAATCATTAGCTGCAGCCCTATAGACTTACAATGCAGTATCTGGTGCACATGCTGCAGAGTGACGGTGGTGCTACTGTCGGTGGTTTTTTGGTGGTGGCGGTTCTCCTGTAATTGGCGGTGTTTTTCTTGTAGTTGAAAGAGGTCAGACAGTTCTGGCTGCAGAATTCCTTCATGGTTCCTTCGGCATCTGGAGCCAGGATGACGTCCTGAGGCCGAAATATCAGCCTGAGAGAGGGAAAAGAGACGCGATCAATCTGAGGTCCAAATTCAGTAAAACTCAAAATCTACCGGTCAATTACTCGGCCTTATCTTGATTGTCTAAACAGCTGTAAATATGGAAACATGAAACACACACAGGTTAGTTAAAGCATGAAAACAGCATTGCTTTCTGCTGAACTAACTTTTGGCAGTTGTGGCAAATCTTGGTGACTCCTTTGACAGTGGGGAGAGACGTGGTGAGGCAAGTGGTGGAGCAGAAGAGTGACGAGGAGCCCTTCCTCTGGAACGCTGTCTGTCCCCTCATCAGGCTCTTCTTGCAGTGGGAACAGGACATGTGCATGGACGATGGGTTGACGGTGGGCAGCATCTGTGTTTCAGCAGCTGGAGTCACAGAGAAGACCGATCCAATCCTCAAGTCCTCCTGTTAACAGGAGAACAGTGAGACAGAGGTCAGTGGTGGTCCAACGATTCTGGATCCACTCTGTGAGAAAAACTGGTGAACTCAAATCAAATCCTGACTGAACATCTGGTATAAGACTTCAACACTTCATGCCTCATGGACAGACTGGACAGAAATCCGATCTAAAAAAAAACTCAGTGTTAATGCATCCATGAGTTATTCACAAACAAGAAGCTCAGATGAGAAATTAGGTTTGTGACTGTGATTAAAAGTGTAAAATATTCATAAATCGTCGTGAACCGAGGTGTGAGACCCACCTTGGCAGTATTAGGCTCATCCTTCACGCTTGCCATCGATGCAGAGGATATTAGAGCCTGTTCGTACTCCTCGTCTACAGGCTCATCCTTCACCTTGACCAAAGGTGGTGAAGGAGTCGACTTGATTGACTGAACCGCTGCACGTAATCTCTCCTACAACAGGAAAAAAAAAACAACAAAAACTGCCTGTTGGAACCTCCTATTATATCTGATGTAGATTTTAATAACTCTGCTTTGCACCAACTTCCACGATCATAGCTGAAATCAAGCTTTTGAGAGACGCACAGACATGTCTCAGATTTCCTGACTTATACTTACAGCGTCTAATTTTGGTATTGATAGCTTAACTACTTTCATCCCATTCATCATGGCTGCTGGCGATGAGTTGCGTCTTCCTGTAAGGAATATAATAAACATGTGGATTAATTGTGTGTAAGGGTGAAAAGTGAGTACATACAAATACATGCAGAAAATAATCATCCCATTATCCCATTAGCCAAAAGATCCAAACAGTGTCCGACCGTTTTCTGTGACTTTCCAACGATCCAACATTTACACCCAATCCATGCCTGTGAGAACCCAGGCGTTTTCTCTTTATAGCTCTTTTTTTCCATTTGTTACTGAAGTATTTGTGGCACTTGTTATGTCAACAAGAGCGTCTTCCTTCCTGATGTTAAGCACCTTTCCCCTGTAGTGCCTCACCTGCACTGGTCATGGTTTCAGACGATGGACGTGAGCTGGACTGGACTGAGTCCAAAGCTGCTTTCACGTTCTCCACTTGGTTCTCTTGTGCGGGTGGAGGCAATACAGTGGGTTTGACATCAGTTTCCTCCTCAACAGTGTTGCTTTCCTCTACCGCTGAGACTGTGGGGGAAAATAAAAACACAGATGTTGGGATGCTATGGACCACTGCTTCTGGAGCAGAAACTTCCAAATGCAAGGCATTGAGTAAAGGTAAGTCAAGTGAAGTCCCTGGGTCAACATTTCAAAAAGTTACAGAGAGTATTACATTTTATTATTAAACATGTACATCTGCTCTAAATGTTACATGTATGTTATAAGTGGTTCAGTTAAGGGCTGCATGATTCGTAAAATGTACAGGGATATATTACATTTTCTAAGTGTGTTTTACTTAAAGAAAATCACAGCGGTGAGACCGAACTAAGGGCCGTCAAACCGAAGCAAGTACAAATTAATTACAGCAGCACATTAAACACCCACAAAGCCAAATTAAATGCATGACTTGTTCCTCCTCCTTAAGAGCACAGTAATTGCATGATCAACTAATGATTGTTTTCATTGCTGATTAATCTGCTAATTATTTTTTTGATTAATCAATTTGTTGTTTAGTCTATAAAATGTCAGAAAATAAAAAAAATCATTTGATCTTTTATTCATGAATGTAAAGCTGAGTGATGCTGAAAAACACGATACAGGTTTACCTGATGATGACACACTTTGTGATAAACCCACTGAGAAGCAGAAGATCTTTTATTTTACCTGTGTCTGAAGTGGTTGGTGAACGGCTGCTTTCCACATCCATCGCACTGTTCGGTCCCTCCCCCTCTTTCATCTGAGCTTCTTGTTCCATCTGATCCACTGTGCCGATGTCCATCATCTCGTCGAGGTCGTCAGCTGTAGAAACCTTGGGTTTACAGGCATGAGCTTCCTTTTCCTCCTGTGTGCTGATGGCTGGGTCCGTGTTCACGTCAGTGTTTGTTATCTCCTTGTGGCAATCAGAAGTCATGTCCATATCTGTGTCCTCGGTCACATCTGGTCCTGCAGGACTTTCCTCTAGGCTTTTGTCCTTTACTGCAACATTTTCTCCTTTCAACTCAAGCTCTTCCTCAGTTTTCACCTCAGTGCCCTCCTTTCCAGACTCTGAGGTGCTACCTGGCTCACCATGAACCAGAGCTGTGCTGAATGTCTGGTCTGTAGTGAAGGACGACTGTGAAGGTGATGGATTTTGAGGAGACGTAAATGCAGAAGAAGGGACCACAGCTGCCTCAGTTTCTTTATGTTCTGTTTCTTTTTCAGCAGCAACACAGTTGTCCTCCACTCCGTGTTCAGACAGTCCAGGGGTAGATCCACAAATAAGCTCTGGGTGTCCAGCGTCCGCTGTTACTACTGCCTCTGAAACAACTTCCATGGACTCTCCGTCTGTCCCCTCTGTTACCTGTGTTAGACAATATATTTTTATATGTATCCTTCATATTGCTGGTTTGTCTGGTGTAAAGAAACTAAACAAAACCCACTGCTTAACAACTTAACGGGATGGTTGTGATGAATACAAACAAATATTTATTACAATGGCCCGAAACGCTGCAGGAAATTGCAGGAATGCTGTTCTGTGCTTAACCAAATGCAAATGATCAACCTGTTTTGTTTGTTTTGGTAATCAGCTGCTCTGGGTGAGTATTTGTGGCATTACCAGAAGGATGGTGGTTAGTTTTCAGTACTTCTCACTTCAGTTCTCATAAATGCCAAAAGCAGATTTTTGTAGTCATTTTAAATAATAAAGTTATGTTGAATGATACAAAAAAAGGCAGGACTCAACTGTGACCCAGAAATTAATCTTGTAGTTTTTCTTCATGAAAAGGAAAATGTCTTATGTCTTATAAATATTCTGCTCACAGTTTTGTTAAACCATCACTTGCAGGCTAAAGTTAGCAGAGTGGAGAACAGGACTCCAGTATTAACAGACGAGACCGGTCGACCAACACACACTGCAGCACGTTTACCGAACTTCAATCAGCACTGGTGGGCGAAGGAAGTGGCTCAGTCATGAGTCTGCTTCATTTCAAAAGCTCAACACTGGATAATGCTGCCTTCCTCTGGTAGGAGCACCACAGCAAAGAGGCCATTCTCCACAGCTGGTGATAAAACGTTAACACCACCACAGTGGAGCACTCCACTGTTTTCCTTCCCCCCTCTTTTACTCCAGAACACACACACACACACACACAAGAATGCCCGTGAAGACAATGCTGTGAACCCACAAAGAAGTGGTCTCAAACGTGGTGATAATGGACATGCATGAATAAAAAAACAACTATAATCAAGGAAGGGTTGAGAAAATATAAACAGACATTGCTTAGGCGTTATTTTCTGTTTAAGACGCCAAACAAACACGACATTAAGTTAGCTTGTTGCTGATACTGAGCGCTGCCCTGCAGTGTAAACACAAGCCTGTTTAACAGCCACGGCCTCGTGTAAAACTAAAAATCAGGGATTTAATTACCTCTACATGAGTCGCTTCCTTTCATTCATCCATATTACAATATGTTTATTAATTAAATGATCCGTAAACAAGAAAACAACTGGCTCTCCGTTGGCTAAGCTAATACTAGCTTCCTGCCTGCATGTTAGCCCGCAGGACTTAGCCAGCCATTGCCGTGTAAATATGTTCACCCAGCACAATAACTGACCGCTGTGCTGGTTTAATACCAGTTCTAGCTGCTGTCTTTCTTATAAAAACGCTCTATTTGATGTATACAGTCGTAACAACGTGCAGAAAATTACCGCGCCACAGACTTGGACAGACGGGACTTGATTGGTGGCCAGACGCTGGTGTCCATCGCCACTTTCCGTAGCCGCCATGTTTGCTCCAAAATCCCGATCCGTTGGTTTTCCCAATGAAACAAAATGCTCAGCGCTTTTAAAAACGGACTCTACAACCGAAAAACTCTGGTTACGTGCTCCTAACTACTACATCATTTGCCTCCACTAAGTTGCTTGTTGCAGAGCGTCTTTCGTCTTCGCCTTCTTCTTCTTTTTACTTTTTGCCACTTATTGAATTTCAGGAGCTCAATACCGCCCCCACTGATGCGGTGGGTGAACTGGTCAAAAGTATGTAGACATCACTGACCACAGACTGTAGTTTACTTAGTCTGGGAGTGTTAGTCAGTCAGAATCAGATTTATTAGTCAGGTTAAGCCCAAGGGGGGAATTGTAGGTTTCAGCAGTGAGGATCACTTCCGCGTTCAAAAAGCTGCAGTTCCTCGGCTGCACGCTGGGGGCTGGCTCCAGAAGTGAGCAATTCTCCATTGACCCCCATGTTAAAATAGCTTTACAGCCTAAAAAACATATTTACAGCCTGGTACATTTTTTGTTTTTGGTCTCTATTGATAGTTTCCACCTCCGTGAACACTGTGGGGGAGGGGTGAATTTTTTTTGTACCACAACCGTTTTAGTGTTATTTAGGCTTAGAATTCTTACATAAATTAGGGCGTGGTTACGTTGAGTGACATCCCCATAGACAGGAACTGGCAGTTAGCTCTTTGCTAAAGCATCGGCTGGGCTAGGCGGCTACATCCAGAGGCCTCCGGCTACCTCCAGCGGTTGACAGGGGCTGCAGTGTCCGTGTTTGTTTGCCAATGTTCGGATATGTTTTTGTGTCATATATGGCTTGTTGTAGTGTAGACTGTACTAACCGACCGCCGAAGGAGTCTGTGTTGCAGTTTTTCCGGTAAGTAAATTTCTCACTATTTTACCTGGATGTTTGCTCTAATTAGCATGTGTTAGCATATTTTTGCCGCTGGCTTATGACTTAAATGCCGATTTATGGTCGCTGCTGATACAGATAGAGGACCGGAGCAGCTAATGTTAGGAACGCAGTTGCGGTGTGTTCCGTGCTCTCAGAGTCCGTTTATTGCGGGAATACTAGGCTACAATTTTATTTGGTCTCATTTTTCTGTTTAAAAAGTCCGACATTGCAGGGACAGAGCAGCTCCGTCAGTAAACTGCTGTTGTTTTTCTAATATATTAAAAATCCAGGTCATTTAAAAACACAAATCATTGTTCTGCAGGTATCTCTAGAATCCAAAGACTCATCTGACTGTCTGCATGAAAAAAAAAGTTGATGAATGAAAAACAAAATACATGTGACTTTACTACAAAGAGACACAAACAAAGTCAGTTCATTGTCTGCCAGTTTTCTCTGGGATGTGAAACAAAGCTTGTCAGAGGATGGACATCCAGGGACAGAGAAGACAACCGATGGCGGCATAATGAAGCCTCAAAACAGTTCAGCCTACTGAACTGAAGTCTGGTAACTGGAATTATTGCAAACCATATATTTAATACAGACAGTATGGATCCATTATTTTTATTTCAATTAAAACTTTAACACACTTGTGTCTTTGTGAGGTGGTCATGCAGAACAACTATGAATGTTTACTCAGAAAGTGCTTTGTAAAGGCAGATTTATTACGCAGCTATTCTTGCCAGACCTATATAGCACAATGTTAAAGTTATAATTCAACAGAAACAGAATAGTGATGAAAATGTTTGTATATTAATGTAAATAATTCATGAAAATGCATTTATTTTCTACCAAATACATCTGAGAGAGTGAAATCTAACATAAATCCCCTTATTTTCAGGTTGGGAACTCTGAAAAAAGTTTTCTATTCACATATATACAGCTGTGGAGACATTCAATGATGAGAACATTGGTGAGGTCTGATACTGAAGTGGACTATGAGGCCCAGGTCCATGTCAGCTGCTAGCTGCTACCATAGGTATTGGATGGGCTTGATGTCAGGGACGGGGAAATTTTGGACCTTTCTTTGGACCTTGTTTGTGTTCAGATCATTGTCATGCTGAAACAGGACAGGATCTTCCACGAAGACAGAAGCACGTTATTTTCTCAAACATAATTTTTCTGCAGCATTGAGATTTCCCTTCATTTGAACAAAGGAATCCCAAATCATAAAAAGCCCCAGACCCAAAATACATGGACAGGGTTGTCCATATACTTTTGGCCATATAATGCAACAACGGGTGATCCGTTTTGCCTGTCAGTGGTATGTAACTGTCTTTGGCGCACCCTGCTGGAGCTTCAGAGAGGTTATCTTACTGTCCAGCTCATCCATGAAGCCTTCATCCACAGACTCACTGTCCACCTCTTCTCCCTCTGCCTCTGTGGGTAGAAACACATGAAGCTGAGTGCGAGCTGGACCGGCAGCAGCAGCTGGAGCAGGGCGTGGACTGCAGCTCAGAAGACACGGTTTCCCAATGACAGACAGAGGCTCTCCCGGACAGGAGGAGTTACGATACTGAAACCCTGAAGGTCGGAGGTCACCGATGTGTACGCTCAGGGCCGGGTTGTGTGAATGACGCCTCACTGGTCTTGGCCTGGAGCTGGGCTGGATGGCATGGGAGAAATGAATGTAGGCCGGTCTGCTGCAGCTTGGGACCTGCTGCTGATGAGTCTGGCTGCTGCCAGGTGGATGACAGGTGTTGCAAGGGAGCAGGGCTGATGACTTGGAAACTGGAGGAGGAGGTGGGAGCCGCTTTTGTAAAACACTGGGCCGCCGGTTGCTTGAGAATCCCGCAAACTGGGTGTTCTCATTTGTGGTGAGAAGAGATGGTTCACTGAGGCTGTGGACAAAGAGACGAAGATAGACTTAGTATTTAAAACATTTTAAGCAGCTCTGTGAGGCTGTACTTATGCACAGCAGTAAAAGAAATTCATCCTCTGGGGACCATGAATGCTTATATCCATCCAACAATTGCATATTGTGGTCTGGACCAAAGAGGTTGACATAGCATATCTAAAAACAAGACTACAACTATGTAAGCAGCTGTACTGAAGAACAGCAGTTAAAATTCATCAATTCATTGCAAATATTTGTACCAAGTTTCATTAAGCTCTTTTCCAGCCACAGGACCATAACGATCTGTAACCTGGAACATGCCGTCATTTTTATAAAAAGTTTAACAAGTCCTTGTTGATCTATACACAGAAGTGCAGTGGTGGTTACTGTTATACTGCTGTGGTCTGGACCAAAGAGGCTGACATAGCAGAGGTTGCTAGTCCGATCACAGCCCCACCCCCCTCATCCAGTACCTGAAACTGGATAACTGGTAAGTTCAGTTACAGATGGGTAAGTTCCCACAGTGGAAAAGAGCCAGCCAATAGTAACACATCAAATCGTTGTCAATACATGTAATTTAAATCCAAAGATGTCAACATGCTGGTTTCACCAGAGGAAACGTCAGGGAAGCGTCCGTCTGTCTGTGCAAAATCTCATGACTCCCACTTTATTTGATGGTTATTCAAAACCTGCTCCGCTTGGGTGGGAGGAGGTCATCAAATACTCTGCTGGACAGTGGAGGTGTGTTTGTGTGTGTGTGCGCCTCGCTCAGGTTTCTCCCTCCCGGAGTGTCACCGGTGGGTGCTGCATCAGGCGTCGGATCAGCTTCCACACCTGAGATTTATGACACACTGGTCCCTGGCCTTCTGTACTCAAAGGAGGGCCATGCTACGCTATCCCAATGGGGACAGACCACAGAGGAAACAATTACAGTGTAATTCCAGTCAAGTGTTCAACCTTCACTTTGACAGACACTTTTGCTGAAATGAATAGCAGAGACAGAGGAGATGGGACAGTACAGATGACATACAGCCGATTAATCACATTCAGAGCCGCAGCGACACAGCTGCATGATGGGTACTGTAGGACTCTTGTTTTGATGTTTTGAAATGTGTCAGTTCTAACTTATTTTTCAGTCTGTTAATGCACATTTATTATGACAAAAAGTGATTGTTCTCTTTTTAAGACACACACCAGCTGGGGGTCTCTCCCCATATTTCATGTCTACACTGTTGAACTATCCAATGAAGGCAATGATGCTAAAAAGAAAATGTTTAAAAAAAGGAATATGAAATTAAGCCCATTTAGTTTTATTCATTTAACCCAAAATCACGAAAACCTTCAAGAAAACAAACAAAAAGCCAAAGCCCAACAACAAAGAACCTCAGTGTGAATGAGAACAGGGAACAGAAAATACTTGAGATTTTATAAACTCCCAGTTAGAGCAACCGTGCAGTGACTTTGGCTTCATTTTCATTAGGAAACTTTATTTCAAAACCACGAGAAATGGATCCCAGAGACTCAAAAACCCAACTTAATATTAATCTTAATCTACTCAAGTTGCTTCTCTCTTTCCTTATCCAAACAAAGATTGAACACCGATGTGATATGTGTCCATGCTGAATTTGTACACATATAAAATAAAAAGTATAAAAAATTATTTGAAATAACATTTAACGTTTATATTTTTCTTGTGTCAGACAAAATGAATGAAATGATCTAAATGATCCGTCCCTCTGGCAACCTGAACAGAAAATTCTACACGATGCATTTTTGTGTACACGTAAGAGTGCTACACAGGCTTTAACATGAGTTGTAGACAGGCAACTAAAGTTTGACGTGTAGCTCACCTGAGACGAGCCATGCTGCTTCTCCTGCGAGGCCCTTTGGCCGTAGCCACGAGAGAAGGCAGCCTCAGGGGAGCTTTGGTGCCCCTGCTCCCTCCTCCTGCTGCGGGTGGAGGGTGTACAGAGCTGGTGAGCAGGTAGGTCTGGACCAGTGCCCTGCTCTTCTGGACGGCTCTCTGGTGCCAGGGTCCACCGATGTCCAAACCCAAGCCGAGTGTGGCTGTCGGGGGAGCAGCTCCAGCGGTGCCACTCATGGATGTCAGAGTATCTCTGTCACACCTGGAGAAGAATTTACCTGAGAAAGTCCTGTGATAGTTAAGGCAGAGTTAACCTACCATACATGCACAGCCCTGAGAGCGACAGCATAATAACATGAAGACCCGGATCTGTCGTCTGCCTATCGACAGGCCCTGGGGGGTGAATGGAGAGGGGAATGTACCGCTCCACCTGTGGGCAGCGGACGCCATCAATGATGCATGTCCATTAATGATGCATGGCCAATGCTGGTCAGGTGGACACCACCTACTTTACCTCCTCTCCCTCTCTCCCTTTCCCTCTTCCCCATGTCGGTTTACAGAAGGCGGGAACAGGTGGTGAACGGACAGGGCGAAGTGAGGGTTGGTTGAAAGTCCAGGAAACGTGGATGTGATGGAGCGAGCTTCAAATAGAGGACAGCATCACTCAGTGGTTTTATTGCTGGACTTCACTTCAGTTTTTTGTTTAAAGTAATTCTACTAGCAATATGTTCTGAAACTGCTTTTTATTCTGAGAAGAATTAAAGGAAACACCAACATAAAGAGTTACAATCAGGTTTTGTTCCATTACAACCAGCATTATTCCAGTTTTGATGATGGTTTAAAATGATGAATTCATGACTCACACTGAACATTTCTGCATAATGTTGTTTATCCCCTGCTTTTTCCTTTGACTTCTCACCCGTTGTGTATTTGGCCGCTAACAGCCTGTTTACAGCATCAGAGTGTTGTCGTGCCAGGGAGCAGCTCGGGTCAGACAACACAAACCTGACCCACATCCCTCGCTTGGCTTGTGGCCCCAGGCTCCTCCGGATCATCTTGCTCCCCGCGGGCTGGACCTTCTCCAGGGTTGACAGCCAACCCTCAGGATACAAGTGTGATCCAGCAGCGGAAACACTGCACCTTCACCCTTAATTGTAACTGGCCTCAGGCAGCTTCAGAGCAGAGGCACTGAGGCAAGTCAAAGGCAGGAAGGCTGTGGTGGTAGTTAAACATCTACTCTGAGAGAAGCTGGAGCATTTCTCATGGTTTTGATAAACTACTTGCTCTTTGTGGGTCTCTACACAATGAAATGTTAATTTTAGTAAATATATGAAAACTATAAATTCTTATAAAACCTTCTTTTCAAGTCTTTTCAATGTAACAGGTTTAAATTGCCTCTGAACTCATAAATACATGAATGGGTGATCATCAGCTTCATAAGAAATACAAAGAAAAGTCAAGTTTATTAAACTTCCTTTATTTATTATTAAAACTTCAAAGCAAGAGTAAACAGTGCATCCGTCCTCTGGCCTGCAGACTGTTTGTCCTCTGCTGGATACGTCCTGGTACTGCATCACCATCTGCAGCTCCGCAAGGGACAAGCAGGACAATTATTTCTATGGTCAAATCTCCCTGTGCAGTCTTACAACTCACATCACAGCTCAGGGAATTTTTGACTTCTAACACAATAACGATAAAATGCAGGGAAACTCACATGGAAGTCATCCTGACGTCACCACAGTGCAGTTGCTGAGTCTTCTGCAGCTCTGGTATTTTATCAGTCTTCATTTTACCTACAAAACAAGAACAAAGTTATTCAAATGTCACACAGACCCAACAAAAAAAGACCGGGCACTGGATACACCACAGGGATTTTTCAAAATAAAAAGCATTTACAAATAATATTATTAAAGTAATTTATTTTGAATCTTTGGAAATAGATACATTGCACATACTGCATTATGCTAACTGCTGTGGATCTTACCGTGGTTAACTGATGAGGATTCTCAGCCTCCTTCGACTGCTCGAGGCTCCTGTGGCGAGAAACAAACAATGAGAGCCTGGCAGTGAACTCATCAGCAAGTTTCAACCATTACTTTTTCTGGTTTGCTTTAAATAGAATTACTGTTTTGAGGCTTCCACCTTTAAAAGATGAAATGACAGCCTGGGCATCTATGTATGCGTGTGTGTGCATGTGTTTGTGTAGGCAGTGACTGGAGATTCATAAGGAAACCAAACACACTGTTTAAACTGTAAATACAGGTTATGATGTTAAAATGTGATCATGCATTACGAGTAAATGTGTATGTCAGCGTGAGGAGAGGTACAAATGTGTAGTATGACAAAGTTCATACACAGGTAGGGTTATAAAGAGGCATCTCAGCACACTGAAGTAGACTCATTTGTTCTGAAACTGCAGAGGGGGACGAGACAAATTCAGGACGACGACATTCAAATCTGTTGCAATCCTCAGGGAAGGTAATTCTGTTACCAAGCCACGTGAAGCTGGACTTCATACTGAAACACATGAGGTTTGTTACTGCAAAACCCCAAACAGAGCTGGGAGCTGCACATAACAGATGAGTAACCTTGTACTGAAGTTGGCTGTTTTCAGTGCAGACTCTGGGCAGTGCCCTCTGAGACGAGGCCGATAGAGGCCGAGTGGGGTCATTCTGGCATCACACTCTGAGACGGGACATAGGAAAGACTTCTGGCCAATCGGGACTGAGGACTTAAGTAAGAAAATGGATCACAGTGCAGAGACACATCGAGAGCCTCCAGGGCAGGATTCAGGGCACTGACTGAACACACTGAAGTTTCCTCTTGATCAAAGCTCATCATAGCTCGTGAGAACCATAAAGTTCAGGTTGCACCACGGTCCTTAGCAGCTACAACACAACTCCTACGTACAAGCAACAAAAGGAAACGGCCACAGTCGTCGTGTACGGTACCTTTTCAACATGGCTGGCTGGTCACTGGCATGACAGAACATTCGTGTAGCAGACAGAGTGATAAAATATGAGTAGTACTGTACTGAGAGGAGAGAAGGAAAGGAAGGAACAGAATCCAGCACTTCTGCAAAATTTTAATCTAAGAGGAAAAACTCACTTTTACTCTGACAAACCTTTGATTGTCAGTAGAATGAGAAATAATCAGTAAATCAAAGTTAATACGTTTTCTGTGCCTGGTATGTCGGTCTTACACTGTGTGTGAGATGTTAGTGTGTTCAGATTTGACTGAGCAATGATTCAGTTTTGGATGAGTGTATTTCCAAAACAAACTGTGAAGAGTTTTAAAGCATTTTAACATTTGACAAATGGGCCCAAAACAGCAGAACAGGCTACAGTAACTAACTCCAAGCTGTTTTCCAATCACTGGATGCCCCTTAACCCTTCACCTCTGATTTAGATGTTTGTTCTGTCTGGTCTGCTGATAAACAGTGAGAGGCAGAGGAGTTTCAGATGCAGTCAGTCACTCTGTGCCTGTTGGTGGACCAATGAATAAAATCCTGCATCTAACTAAACTCTTGTCTACTGTGAATAATGCAGTGAGGTAGCGGTCAGGCCAAACATTAAAAAAACTGGCAGGATAGTTTCCCATTATCTCCCATTATTATTCAATTATTAAACAGATGTGCAAAAAGAACTGAAAGTGAAGAAAAACATGAACTGAGTCATTATCAGTTTGAATTAAAATATTTCCATCCTTCAACAGAAAAAAATAAAATCCACACCAAACTCCATCTATACAAACGCACAAAGTCACAGAGGTTGTGGTGTGAGGGGTCAAAGTACAGCAAACTGCATCGAGCAGTGGATTAAAACATGGCTGACAGGGATTTTCATTTTCTACCATCCCACCCAGAATAACACAAGCAGCATGTGACACGTCTCACTTCAAAACTGCAGAGAGAGCCCAACCCAGTACCACAAATATTAATGACTGAATGTTTATATATGGACATTTTACAGGCAGAGACAGAGGGAGTCAGGAGTAGTGATAACAGTGTTGGTGAGGTACACAACTCAGAGATGATTGGAAAGTGCAGACTAACACACATTTTGAACAGTTTGTGTGATTCTGTTTTAATTTTGATGATGATTATACGGTGACCCACACTGGCACTGCTGCACACTTTATTTTGTTTATGAGAAACTAAGACTGGCTGCAGGCACATAAGCTGTTGTTTCTGAAGGGCAATAAGCCAAATGTAGTTACTGAAGGCACCAAACCAGAAACAGAAATACATTTCTGTACAGTGTTTTGATCTGACATAGAAATACTGGACTGTTTAAGATGTAAAACAGGTGCAGCACAAAGAGAGGAATCACCCACAGGGCTTTCTTATAGAATTACTGCTGGAAACGCCATCGCACATGTCGGCCTTTGTTCGCTGTTGCACACAACTGGTCAATTTCCAGCAAGTTCACTGGTCAGTTGGTTCTAATATCTGTAATGCCAAAAAATAAAAACAGGACTTCCAGAGTTTGCAAAATATGACAAGTGTGTCAGGTTTCAGCACCGTATTCCACACACGTGCGTTCTGAAACTGTGGTGTTGAACCAGTGACTCAGCCGTCCAGTCAGTTGTTTTCATGCATACATACAGAGAAGCCAAAGTACTGCAACCACACACACACACACACTGCACGGGCTATTATGCTTCGCCGCACCCACACACAAAAAGGTTGAAGAACAGAGATCTGCACTGTGATGCCATTCTTTTTAAGTGTGATGCCAGAAGCCCTGTAATGGTCACTCTGAGCAGTGACATGGGAAGAAAGAGTTAAGTTATAGGAGAACTATGCATCTTGTATTATAAACATGGATGGGACACTTACCTTACTTGTTCAGCTGATCTGTGTAAGCATACCTCTGGCTGCAGTGCAAACAAGTCCAGGCTTTACTGTCCACTGACTTCTGCAGAACTACTCATCGTCATTGTAACCCAACTGCAGAGAAGAGCCTCTACTGTGGACTGGGGCAGCCTGTCTCTGACAAGCTGGCTGACAGCAGCTAACGCACCTCACATTTACCCAAAGACATGAAACAAACACACACACTCACCCACACAGGCACAACACACCATACTCTCTTCAGCCATAAGGTGCATGGGGCTTCCTACCCCAGGTTGGTTGGTGAATAAAGGCGGTTGGTCAGGTGTACAACTGTAGTTTTTGCCAACAGCTTTAAGGTCGGGGCATTTTTCAGAAACGAGGAATAATATGGTTGGGTGGGGGTTAAAAGTGTCAGTGTCAAAGCTTTGGCTTTAATTTTTACTCCAAAGTCAACATGTAACAAGGGACATGCTTGTTACTGAGGAATCTGTTTAAACAGACCTTGACCTTGAGTTATGTTTAACAATGTGTGTGGTTTCAATTGTTTGCTACAGTGACACAAAGTCAAAATGTGTTGGCAACGGGACATCCCCATTCTCAAACTCTCTGACACACTTACTGAGCAGTCTGTTAGGTGTGTGTGATGCTGCCTTTAGAACTTAAATGTCAGCGCCAAAGTTCAGATTTATATTTTCACTTCAATAATGCCGTCAGAGTTTGTTGGAAATAGAGGACACCCCTTTACAGACCTCTGTATTAGTTACTGTATTGTCTGTTAAGTGGGCTTGATGATGCCTCTAAAAAAAACTTGACTAAGAACTTCTAAAAATGGCAGTTAGGGTTTTCCATATTTACTTCAATACCAAAGCTAAAATGTGTTTGCAACAGACATCCCTGTTCCAAACCTCTGTAATACATTATTGTGTAGTCTGTTAAATGTGCTTGGTGCCACCTTCAAACAAATCTTGACTATGAGCCTCTTATAAAAACTGTCCAAGCTTTCAGTATCACCCTTTTCAGACACTGAATAACTTTGTCTCATTCAGACATGGGTGACTTCCATGTTAATTTTCTTAACTACTTCATTTAGACGGGTCAGTTACAGAAAGAGTCACGGTTAGTGCGTGAAATCTGGCATCTACCACGTGAGACGAGACAATACAGGAAGCAGGGTATAACAGCAGCTTCCCTTAAAGTTCTGTCAAAGATCATGGTTATCTCGTGCTTGGTGCAAAGGAGAATAGATCTCTGATCTTGTGAATGGGGAAAAAAATCCAGGTAATTTTTGCTGAAATATTTTTGCTTGTTATCCAAAAAAAATAAAAAACAATTCTTCGTTTAAGTCAAATATACCACTTCAAAATGATGTCTGGGATTATGCTGCGACTGACTGGTATTCATAATGTACATGCTTATCCATCACTGTGACGGCATTCACTCAGATCTGGTCTGTGGTGAAAAGAATAAAGAAATGTTACTGGCTCCGACCTGGTAAGATTGCCATTGTTACTTTTACAGAACAGAGACCACAGTGCTCATTCAGACATGAGGCTGTCACGTTAAACTGCCGTCAGATTAACAGAATACGGCGCATGTAGAAAGGGGCTTATTTGTACTCCAGTAATGCAAAGTCACAATGTGATGGGATGTCTCTGTTGTGAACCTCTGTAATGGACCTCAGTTACATTTTCTTTTCTTGTGCAAGAGGAAAGGCCAAATGTTAAAATCCTCCAACTTTCCAAGCTGCAGACTAAGTCAAAGAGCGGCCGACTGTCGCAATCAGTAGTAAATGTAAATTTTTCAAGATAATTTTTCAAGCACAGGTGCTATCTGGTTCTCGAGAGTGACGGTTTGTCATGAACTTAACTGCTCTCTGGCTTCAGCTGAATGTATAAACTGCTAAATCTGTGGTTACCACTGACTTTGATTTTCTTGGTTTGGAAAGTTCCTTCTCATAGTCCAACACCTTTAAAGACGGTCAAACCTGTTAAAGAAAAACAAATGGTACACAACACCAACACACATACATAACATTCCAAGTTTTAAAATTTACACTTCAGTCCAATTATTTTACCAAATCCACCTGAGTATTTGTAGTCCTGTTTGTGGGAAGTTCAGATGCTGTGTGGAGGAGGAAACCTCTGATGAGATTATTCTTTAAACTGGCAAAAACCTAAACTGACCTGCTTTCATTTAGAAATATGGTATCTGGTGTAAAGTGCTTATTTGACACGAGCTTACTATAAACTGCATTACACAGTGTCTGTATACAGCATATTTTACACTTATGGTGCTAAATAAACATGTAGTTACCTTACCAACTTCAAAGTATCAAATATCATTTCCATCTTTTCCCTCTAAGTTTCCATTTGCTATGTGATCAAGAAAATTTATTTCAGGGGATGCATTTTAAGTAAATAGTCCACATACAAATGCTGTCGATAAAGTTAGCCACTGGACAGTCTCAAGTCCATGCAGTGGTGGGGCTAAAAATTTCATTGTCCATCCTAATAACATAAGAAATGACTCCTTAAGGAAATAAGCATCAAACACTAAATGTATTTATCATGTCATTTTATGATTTACATTATTTTCTGGACAAAAATCAGTGTCCTAGTAAATAAACATGTTTCTAGAAGATGCCTACAGAGGTTCGTGTCTGGAGCAACCCTCAAAGCCGATCTTGGCCAAGGTAAATAAAAATCCCCTGTAAGTGGTTATAGTTTTGCATGAATAGTTAGTTTTAGGTGGAGATCTGAAAAATAACAAAAACACCAGCTCTGGTCCACAAACATCTCAGCTGTAAAAAGGTGGCAGAAGAAATTTCACACCTGAAACTACAGAGACTGAGAGTCTATACCCATATGTTTTGTGAAAGTTATGACTCAAGTATGCAATCCCTAAAATCTAAAAACAACAGAATTACAAAGTGTTAGAATTTACTTATTCACATCATCTGATCATCGATGTAAATACTCACGTTTCAGCCACTAGAGCAAATAAAATTCAAAAAATTCTATGAACCAAATATATGTGATGACCTATCAAAATTTGAGAATATGATTTTACCAAAATCCTTTAAATTGTAATTTTAAGTCAACTGAAGATCAAATTGAAGGTTTACTTATGTAACTGTTCTATATACAGTTGTTACAGGAATTTGATATGCAATATGAATCCACATGAATAAATCTGCAATGTAACCTAACTTTCAGTCTGTATTACACAGACTCAAGGCTCAAAATGTGTGGAAGACAAATGGCTTCCTTGCTCCAAAGCTCTGTGCACAGTTCCAGCTGAACCTTGCTAACTCGGGTAATTTGCACAAGTCGAGCATTTAGGTTATTTTGTTCAGGTACTCATGATTCCATTCTACACAGCCACAAATTCCTCCACAGTCCACAATCTTTAAAGCTGGTCAAACCTGTTAAAGAAAAAATGTACATAACACAAACACACGTAATAGTTCAGGTGTACACTCCATGATATCCAGTAGTATTACCAAAACCATCCAAGGATCTGTAGTCCTCTGTTTTGCACTCTGCAGGGTTCTCATATGCTACATGAATTCAGATTTACTTTTTATAAGCAAGTAAAAAGGTTCTTGATGTCTCGGCAGTCTTTAGTTATTTGACAAACTACCATAGGATGCACTGGAGTCATTCCGTCACAGGTGTTGTCAGCCTCTAGACAGACACTTGCAAGTGACTCCATTGTTAGAGCAGAAAGCCACTTATTGTTCATCTTGAAAATGAGAAACAGAATGTCATGAGGAAAAATGTGACCAGGGTTCAAGCACTGAAGACAAGTGTAGCTAAAAACAGGAGCTATTATAAAGTAAAGTAACTGTCCACAAAATGGTAGAGCCACGTTCTGTGACTGGCCCTGCTAATCTCTCAGCACGTTTTCATCACAGAAAATTCACTTAAATGTAACAGATATTCTTGTCAAGGTTTAAGGAAGATAAATCAAAAGTTCTTGGTCTCAAAAGTTTACTTACGCTCACTGTTTCAGTCCAACCCCGCCTATTGTTTAACTATGAAAAATGCTTGCCGAGGCAACTCAGTGAATGGAGGCGCATGTCCATTTGATGCCAAAGCGATGTGGTAATACTTCGAAACAGGTACAGACATCACTGAATTTCAAATGCAAGGTGACATTAACACGGAGGGTTCAAACTTTTTTTCAGCCGTATATGTGCAGACACCAGAAAACTGTTTTCACACTCGTCAGCTGACCGGGGAAAATTTCTGAGTTTCTCTTAAATCTGGGGTAGGATTTTGTGACATCACAACGGGTTTGGAAACCAATAGTGGTCCAAAATACCACTTACACAGGAGTGATGTAGAAACTTCAAGTGTCCAGAGCACGTGACAATAGACAGACTTTTCAGAGAAGTAGGAGACACCTTGTGTCTAGTAATTAAACCTTTTGATTCTCATATTCTGGAGGCAACTGAAATTACCAGACAAACGTTTTTATGCAAAAGCAGAGAATTTTTAAATATGATAAAACATGCCTGAAGCAGATCTTTAACAGTATGACTGATAGGGCTTATTATGGAAAGCATTCTCTAGAGAAAGGTTAAAACAGTAAACATGTTAAACCGTGCGACTGTTACTTCCAAAGCTGATGCCTTGATGTCTGGTTAGAAGGCAGTCACTGCAGGTAAGTAATTGTGGGGTTACCCAGACTCTGAACGCCATTTGATATTTTTCCTTTGATTCAGTTTGTGAGCTCTCATGCAGAAAAAGTCTAGTCAATGAGAGACAAGGACATTTGTTGTCCAAAGCTGGCCCAACAGAGAAACTAGAGAAAAAAAAAAAACTAAATGAAAGTGCTGTATTCCTCAGATGTGCACAAGTAACATTCAAGGAGTTATCTATTACCAACAGTAAATACAAAGGTTGCTGAGAGAACTCTTTACTCATGCCGGGTTTATGCCACAGGCCATAAGAATATCTCAAAGGATCACAACATACATGAAACTGGAATTCACAGTGTTAAAGCTTATTTGATTATTTAAACCATGAAACTGATCAAACTTTTTTCCGTGGAGTGAGGATGTAAAAGGAGATTCACAAGCTGTACGTATATGAAACATCAGCATGTCTTGACAGAAACAAATGGAAAAGGTGCAGCAGAGACAGGCTGTAAGCTGAACGAGCAGAACGAGCCTTATCCATGCAGTTTACCCGGCTTATGATTCTGAAAGCTACTGTACAGGACTGAGACTAAAGGTCCAGCACAGTGGATATTCTGTCAGTGAAGTACTGCTTGAGCAAGTTTAGGATTTCTATTCATTTTCTGTGTCTGCTGACTTTCAGATATTAAATAAGTGTCTATAAAAGTGGAGCTAAAAAATAATTTGTCACTTTGACCACTGAAGGGATTAACCCTTTCGTACAAGTGAGGACAGACAGAACAATTGTAAAACGTTTTTGTTTTAATTTCTGGTGCTTATCACACTCTCAAAACTGACCGTTAAACACGATTAAGTCCAACTGATCTCCTTCCCAGTCGTGCAAAGGCAAACGGCGAAACTAAGGTACAAACTTTAGATCCAGATACGACTTTATGCCAGCTCCTTCAGAAAAGGCTTCCGTGTGTGTTCCTTTTACACACTAACTCTGTAGACCTCTGTTGTACCCAGAGGTCCACAGCTGAGGATGACTATGTTTACATGCAGGTTTGTAAAGGATAATCAGGCCAAACTCACTGGACATTAACTGTTCTCCAACTAACTTCCACACAGCTTTTAACATGTTCACATTACAGCCACTTAGAGGAACAAGATAATGGTCATTTTATTTACTTAACACAGCTCCCATTATGCTTTTTAATACTCGGCCAGCACATACAAACTGCAGCTCTTTAGTCTTTTACACCAAAAGTGAGTTTCAACGCTTCAGTGTGGCCAATAACACGATTAAGAAAGGTACAAACACTCACAGGGTCACAAAAAGCCTGATAGTCTCTCAGTAACTACCTGGTTGTCAACAGTCAATAAATAAGATCTTGTGACAATTTAAAAACATAACCCACCTTGTAAGAAGGTGGCAACAATAAGTGCAGTTTGAAGACTGTAGATTGCTGTGATCCTGCCATATATTGGACTGCATGTAAACATAGTCACCAACCCCAGGCTCAGAGAATGCACACGAGACACACACTAATGTGGACTGTGTGTCAGAGAAAGACTGATAATGTGATATGAGGAAACTGCGTTCGTAAGGAGACCAACGTCTGTCCACTTGGTAACCCACAACCACACACTACCACAGGTGTTTTTAAAGGTTCTATGTGTAGTATTTCTGCTTTCCTGAAGCACGACTGTAAAAGCAGAGTTACTGAATGGAACGTGGTAAAGAACTTAGTGCACACGCTTAAATATGAAAAACATTTTTTAAGTTTTCTGAGTTTCCACTGAGCATAGTGTTTGTGAAATGGAACTGTAAAGTTACACAATAAACTAACTGCTGAACACCTCAGTAATAATCCTATTGTTCCAGTTAACTCCAACATTGTTTATTGTGAATGCTGATTGTAATGGGTGTCAGCTAGGAAGAAAATAAAGAAGAAAGGGTGGGGTGGAGCATTTGCTTCACGCAGGGAAGGCTTGAGTTATACGCGTCACAGAACAAAAGAGGTCAGGATTGTGGCAGAGATAACACATAGACCCTTTAAGACCCAATGTGGCAGATGCATCCACATTATTTCACCTGTGCAAACAACCAGGTGGTTTGCTTTTGGAACGTACTGTACGTTTCAACTTTTAGGAATAAATGTTAAAGGTTTGTCCGGATAGAACCAATTTGTCTTTATTATAATACATGCTTTGACTCCAAATGTATGGCACAAAACACAGCCATAGAAAGTTGAGAAAAGTGTTACAATTATCACTTCACGACGACTCACAGAGCATAATACAGCTAGAAAAGAAAATTGTACATGGGTCAGAAAGAACTAACGGATCACACGAGGGTGACCTACCTTTCCATACTACTGACAATACAAAATAAAAAAATGAAAATATTGACTTTGTCATAAAATGAGCAAATTGTCAGGCTAAAATATAGCAACAATTTAAACTTAAATACAAGAAATGCGACTCAACATTGTTTGGAGAATCTATACAAATGTTGCTGCTGGGATCAAAGAGCAGCATTTAAAAACGGGCTTTCTTAGCAGGACCATCAAACTCCTCACGGACCCTGCCATACCCAGGGTTACCAGGACCCATTCCCCTAGGACCGCCCTGGGCAAAGCGCTCATTGCGCTGTGGGGGTCAATTTGCCGAGGGGAGGCAGATAAGGGAGGGGGGATAAGGCATGGGATAGGGTCAGTGCGCAAGCACACAGTTCATGTCCATGTGGAGGTGTATAAAAAGGTATGGCAATAGAGGTGGTTTGTTTTAAATTGTGAGCAGATTTACAACACAACCAGCAGGAGACACATCCGAAGAAACCGTTCGTTCCAATATGAAGGTCCACAGGTGCCACAGGTTACATACGGAAAAGGAAGAGAGGGTAATGCTTTCGTTAGTCAGTGCCTACCTAGTACGGCCTCTCCAGTGCATGCCAAGACTTGCCTATAGCCGTTACTGGTTATCAGGTCTAGCATTTTGAAAACACTGACCATTTCTACCCCTTCATCTTCATGATCATTAAATATGGCAACAGATGCTTGTCTAAACATCTTGAAAGAGATATTTACAACGTATGTATATGTAAAATATATAAATTATAGATGAATTATAAAACATTTTATATCCTTTTTTGCAGAGTGTTTCCTTAGAAATTTGGAAAAATAGATATGAAATTAAGTGCCACTGGGGCAAATTCTGAGGCAAGTCAGTTACAAAGAGAAATCAATGTGTTTTAATCTTCTGTCCAGAAAACACAGCACCTCTTATGGCACTGCATTGATAAAATACTTGACTAATGGCCAAACTAATTGACAAATGTGACCTGAATCTGAGGTACAGGGTCTGTACCAGAAACGCATGTGCAGAATATTGGGACTTGGGCACAGTAAAATGCCAACACTGGACAAGACATTCAGCTCAACCATTTTTCCAACAAGAAAGCAAATAAAAGAGAGAGAGGAGAAATGCTTCGATTTACCACAAGAGGCTACAATGGATCAATTAAAGTAAGAACAGAAGATGAAATGTAATGTAGTAAGACTGTAGAATATGAATGTGTTCAACTAGATCTACTCAACATTAATCTGCTGAGCTGAGCTTCACTTTCAGTTGCCACTATAAAATTACAGCGTGTCGAGATGCACACATCATGCGACTTAATGGTTTGTGACACTGTTGCACTGCCAATGTCAACATTGCTAACAAGCTGGAACCTAAAACCAATTCCTAAAATCACTTTAAAGGGAAATTGTGCGTTAAATCCAAAGCAAGACTAAAGAATTGGGTCAAACAAATATTACCTTGAGTAAACAAAGTCTGATGTGTCAAAAGCTACAAATGTGTAGCACATTATTTTTCAAATGCAAGCTTTCATATAGAAGAACAAAGCTTGTTAAAAAGTTAAGTATTCTGGAAACGCTATTCATTCTGTTTACACGCATTTAATCACTGTTCCAGTCAACTGTAATCCAGAAACAAACCTAACAATGGTACTGCAATCCTGCCAGAGGCATAGATCTCGGGCATGGTCCATTATTCACCAATATCATCCTAAACACAATGTCACAAGGCTGAGCCTGCCCCCATCAATCAATCCTGCTTTAATATACAATTTTGACTATTCTGCTCATGATGTAACGCCTTATACTGTCAGCCTGCACTAAAAGCTTTATTAATGCTCAGTTACCAAAAAAAATTAGAGGTTGGTGAGAAGGTAAAGATTGCTGTTGCAGAAGATGAACTACACCCCTACTGTAGGTCTCAAAAAGGCTTATAGCACAAAAGGAGCTTTACACAGGATTTCACAATGCCACCCAAAAAATACAAGTAGCCAGTTCTATACAACTTAATTACTTCTCATGACAGATAATACACAAAACTGCTGGCACAGTATGAAAAAGGTGATTTAAAACTGGATAAGCACAACATTCTACCTCCGGTCAAGAAAAAGTGCCTGTCCAGCTCACATGAGACAGGGCTTGCAATGTCAGTCCACTTCGCAAACAGTGTGAAGAGAGGGAGAGGAGCCACTGAAGTCTATCTACAGCTAACAGAGAGCACACTGGAGAGTAATTTCTTTTGATTTAGTGCAGGCTGACGGTTTCATGGCTGGAACGCAGTAAAGACTCAGGCGAAGATAACTGAGGGGGCTTGGCTTGCCACTGAAAGGAACACTTTTAGGCAGGCAGCATATCTGTCACATTCAACAACCAGCGAGCCACCCGAAAACAGCTGCGACACAAATCATTCATATTCTCCCATCCTGCTCCGCCAGCTGGCTTCCATATCTAGAACCAGTTGGGAGTCTTTCCAAACAAAAAGGAAAGCCGAGCACAAACTACATTAACTACTGATCTTCCCAAAAGTGGGATACGTTACCATGTCGTTGCCCATCAAGCCTCCTGAGGATGGTCCCATTCCTTGCTGTCCCTCAAAGCCCATTCCACCCATGGGGAACTTCTGGTTGGATGCACCAAATGGCATATCTAACACAAACATGACAACAAGTCAAGCACACATACTACATCTGAAATAAACAAATCAAACAAACTCCTAATGCAGCCTGTAGATGGCAAGGTTGATTTAATATAATTAGACAAAATATATTACATTTACATCGAGTGTCATTTCAAAGGGAAGAGAAAGATTTTAATTCAACTTAATAACCACGCTGCAAGCTGACCTTAGTGGTGCTGTTGAACTGCATTGTCTTATACCAAGAAGCGTGTATAAAATTTAGTTACTGATCATAGAGAATTATAGATATACATGGGATGGAGCCTGCTCTCAGTGCCTGTCTATCATGTGCTTGTCTGTCTTAATAATCTCAAGGAAATAATAGAGAAAATAGATAACTTACCACCCATGCCCAAAGATCCACTGGGATTCATTCTCATTTCCCTGTCCCTCTGTAATAAAAAGACAAAGACAGGAAATCAAAACATTAAACCAGGCAAAGACTAAGGAAGTATGTCACTTCATTACTCATATGTATATTTTTATGTACTCTAATGTTAAGCTTAACTCACATCCATGAAGTTGCCCATCCTGTAGTTCTCCTCACGCTGACGGCGCATCTGTTCTTCCATCTCTCTCTTACGAAGAATCTCTTCCTCCCGCCTGCGTCGCTCTTCCTCTTGTCTGGTGAGAAACAGAAAATGTTCAATCATGTGATCCACATTGAGAATCGGTGTTAACAGATCTGCTCTAATTTTGGACTCTTACTACAAGGGAGGATGCCTGGGTGACAACAATCAATCTCAGTTGATAACCAACCAATTCTAATCAACACAAGTACCTGAGCTGCATCTCCTTCCTCTTTTGCATCTCCTGACTGTGCAGTTCCTCCATACGCCGCAGCTCCTCCTGCCGCCTCAGCAGATCTGCAAGGATGCATAAAACAAACTGATTTAATTGTTGTGCTTTTCTGGTGGCTAGCGGCAAATAAATATAATCAAACAACTGGTCTTTCTTCGGGTTCTTGGTACTTTTTTCCCAGCCTGACCACATAACCACCACACTTACCTTGTCGGAGAAGATTGGCCTGGTGCTCGTGGTATGCTTCCTCCATTTCACTCTCAAGCTTCTCACGGGCCTCACGCATGTTCTTCTCCACCTGCTGCCTCTGCTGTTTCTCCATTTCATCAAGTGACTTCCAGCGCTTAGAGTACTCAAATTCAAAAGTGCCTGGACGAGCAAAGCGGGGAGGCTCTTCACGCTCTCTGCGGATACAAGACACAAAATATAAAGTTCTACTCTCTGCAGTGCTGTACTACAATAAAAATAAGATTTTATTTCCATGAGCATTAAAAGGCACAGAATGAGTGGATTTCAGAGCAGGAGATCGTTCCTTATAAATACTGCAACACTGGTCAACATTTTGATATCAGACCTTCACTAGTAGCCTGCTTCATACCATATAGGTATCACTGCTCATTGTCAGACATGATCATAACCCCTCCTGCTCTTGATTCATGAATATTAACATCTGCCACTCCACCCAGTAGATTGATTTTTAACAGATGCAACCCCTGACCCACCCTCCCCTCCCCCTATATCCACATCACACCATCTGCTGCTCACAAAACAATTACTTGGAAACGCACTGAACAGAGTGAAGTACATCTTAGTCTATTTAAAATCAAAGCAATTGTATTTATTCGTACAATACGTTGTGTGAACATGACGATTCGTGACATGCTTACGCTTGATATCTGGGGTTCTTCTGAGCCAATTTCTCTGGAAGACCATCTTCATCATCAAATTGCTCCAGAGGCTCAACAATAACAGGCCGGGGTGACCTGAATGGGGTGGAAAACAAAAAAAAAAAGAAAAATAAGCAAGAGGTTCGAGCATCTTTCATGGACATACACTGGATCATAATGCACAATGCCAACATGTGCCTTTTAACTTCACTTACGTGGTGAGAAGGAAGACGCCCTCATTGCACCGGTCCAGGGCCTTTCTGGCAGCCGGTTTGGACGCAAACTCAACAATGCCCCTGCCTATGGAGCGCCCGCGATCATCTACAATGACAACGGCCCTCTCAACCATTCCAAACTGTGAGAAAGCTTCTTCCAGAAGCTCGTTGGAAACAAACGGTGACAGATTCTTCACAGACAGGGCTGCAGAGTGTGTGGCAAATCGGACACGCAAAGGTCTGCCTTTCATCGGCGTGTCATCTAACTCTACCTTTGCTATCTCTGCAAGCGCACGGGACTCCTGCAAGAAAATGCAACAAATATTAGCAGATCTGTCCCAACCAATTCAACAATTTGTCACTATCTTTTGACAACTATTGTTGGCTGCAGGCCTTCGCTTTATTATTAATAATAATCTTTATTCCACACAAACACAACTCCTTTTTCGTATTAATCACTACAGTGAATACATTTTAGAGTTTAAGAGTGCTCACTTACCAGTCGAATGAAACCAAAGCCTTTGCTTTTGTTGATGAAGACCTCGCTGGGCTCTCCATATTTCGCAAACAACTTCTTGAATTGTTCCTCTGTGATGTCGCTGGGTAGGTTACCGATGAACAGACGACAGCGTTGTGTGTATGTCTTCTCACCGGGTTTCAGTAGCATGGACAGCGGTGCCTTGAAGCCCTGCTGATTGGCAACGGAAAAAACAAAAAAAAAAAAAACAAATAATACCGTTATACTCAGACAACTCACAGAAAGTATGAGTAAAAACAGGGCGATATAAATTCACTTAAAACTGATATGTCTAACTGTACCAAATACAATATTTATGTATTAACGTTAATGTCTTTTTTCCACCAAAGTCCAACCGCCCATCCCCCATACAGTGTGTGCTCAAAGAAGAAACAAACCTGACCTATTTTCTCGAGTTAATTATGAGTAGGCTAGCGTTCACGAGATGAGCGAAGTAATCGGGGGAAATACAGCGTAAATCAAACAGTGATTGAACATCAAGTCCTTTGTGTTTCCAGAGTAAATGCCGCTTTTTGGTGAATGCATAGGTTTCAGACAAGATGGCGGATAGCTACAGCGACTAAATTGTAGTGCGCGCGATTTAAATCACCGCTCCTACCGCCATTGAATGTACCAGGCGACTACGCTGAAACCAAATGGCTGTAGAAAATAAGCACGTTAACTCCGCCCGCCAAGGCGGGACAGTGTCACAAATCGAACGCACGGCTTAGCCGTACTAACTAAGCTAGCACTTGCTACCAACAATGGCCGTCGACGCCATCAACGGTAAACAAAAAAAAGAAACCGACCTGTGTCAGGTTCCGGCCTGACTCCGCTGCATCCGTGCTTGTGGACTTTTTCTCCGGCTCCACTCGGTCTTGCTTTGTCTCCAGTGGCCCTGTCCTTAGGCCTTGTTGCGGGCCTGTCCTCTGGCCTTGTTGCGGGCCTGTCTTCTGGCTCTGTTGCGGGCCTGTCTTCTGGCCCTGTTGCGGACCTGTTTTCTGGCCCTGTTGCGGGCCTGTCTTCTGGCCCTGCTGTGGCCCGGTCTTCGGGCTCGGGTGCGGAGGCTGCTTCTGCTGCTGTCCGTTAGCGTTTCCTATTGGTGACTTCAGCTGCTGGTTCTGGTTCTTGTTGGCCTGGTTAGCTTGAGGGGAGGTCAGGTTAGGTTTCGGCGGTGGGGACTGAATCTTCGGCTGAGGCGCAGGTGTTGCCGGTTTCCGTTGCTCCTGCTGTTGCTGTGCCGGTTTCTGCTGCTGCATCGGGCCTTTCATCGTAAGAGCCGGACCGGGACTCGGAGGAGGGATGATAGGCAATGACTGGTTCTGTTGTGGCTTCTGGGGAGTCATCTGTGGTCCCTGATTAGGCGGTCTGTTGAAGTTATTATTTGGTCCTCTTCGATTTTGGTTCTGATTTTGAAAGGGATGGTTCCTAAAATTTGGGTTTCCCATTAGTCCACCCCGCATCGGTCCGCCGGGCCCACCGCCTCTGCGTGGCTGGAAATGATTCATCCCTCCGCGATTATTGTTAAATCGAGACATTGATTCTAATGTCCGCGAAAACTATTATTAAAATATCAAAACGTTTTAGACCTACTGCGTAACAACCACCTCCTACCGGTCTTTGCAGGTCGAAATTCTTAAAATGGCGACTAACCGTTGTTCACAGGGGGGTCACTCTCTCTTCGCAACAGTGAGAGCCGCCCATCCGCGTTGATTGGTCCTCTGCTCGGAAGGAGGAGTCACCAGAGCCGGGAGCCAGTCTGATTTAGCTCGCTTTGGACTGTAGTTCTCACCAGCCCCTCAGGTTGTTTCATTATTTCCCCCGGCACCCAGAAACCAACCAGAACTCCAGAGCTGCAATGAGACGTTGATTAATCAATTTGCCATTTAAGAGAAAATTCATTAGTTTTGACAACTGGTTAACTGTTTAACTAGTTTCCCAGTTTCCTGTGATAGAAAATTCAACAATTAGTTTTGTTTTTTACAAAACAAGCAATCTCAATACAACTGACTAATCAATTATTTAAAAAAAAAACTTTGATAATTAAAGTAGTAAATAGTTAGTTGCAGCCTTTCAGTTCTCCTATGTTCAAATTATACTACACTCCCCAAGGTTTTCAGTGTGTTAATTACTTGACACAGGAAAAACTGTAAGACTGTGACAATGAATGACTAGTGACTCCAGTACCAGGATTTAAGACTTTTAAAAAAATGTATAAAATAATTACTTGTTCCCATCTTTCTCGTAAGACTTGACAATATTGGTTAAAGCCAGCTACAGAAAATGAAAGAGGCTCAACTCAGATGGACTTTTTTTGGTCATTTATTCCGCATACAGGTGTTTTGGAAACAAAATAATTGGAGAGACCATCAGTCTCACCTCAACATGTTTTCTTAATGCTCATCATTCAACAGACAAAAAAAAAAGGATGAGATGACAACAGTGACAAAACACAACAAACATAAGTCCATTAAACAAAAAACACATATGTAAAAAGTTTGACCAATGACAAAATACAACCCAAGAGAAAACACACACGAGACAGTGCGACATCGTCACACAAGGGGGAATTTTGGAACAATAAAAAACAGTGAAGGTGTCAAAAAGGATAAAAAATAAACTAAATAATGAGAAGCGAACAGAACGCGGGGCTGCATCAGAGACTTAGAGTGACAGGAAAATATAAAAGGACTCGAGGAGATAAAAGAGACATTCATTGATTTGTGAACAACAATCAAAACAGACGTCTTGTCCTTTTCCAATGTTTTTTTTGTTTTAAAAATCAGGTTTGAGAACAGCAATATAGAACAGGTAATCATGAGGAGAGTAAAATTAACATTCACAAAGGAAAATGCAGAACACCTGATATATATTTTTACGCACACACGACTCCTCAGAGTTACACTCCTATGTCCAAGGATCACAAGTTATTCAAGATTAACTTTTTTTTTTAATTTGTAAAATCACTCTTCAGTTATGTTGGAACAGCTTCTTGCCAAAGCCCTCCCAGTGTATAGCCATTTTTTTTAAAGAGGTGAACTATAATAGTTTTGGATTTACCTTTAAATCTGACCTTCAGTGTTTTATTAGTGGGTTACAGTAAGTTGCCAGAGGAGGGAGCTGGTAAGGGAATATTTCCTACATTTTCTTTTGAATAAATGGTCTGTGCTAGTTCTAAACTCCGGGCTGCTTTGGTGTTATGGAAGAAGATATGAAGGAAGCAGGTTTCCCAGAGTTTAAAACAACCAAACATCACTGAAAATCAGTTGGGACTAATGGATAGGAGGGTGTTCATGCGGTGGATGCTGCTGAAACGATAAAACCTCAATGGAGGAAATCTTTAAAGATGAAGTGTCGGTGGGAGGAACAGTGAAACGACTCGTGGTGTGCAGTCTGTGCGGGTCTGCAACCATCTGGAGTGATGCATTATTTCATGCAGCTCGTACTGATCACTCATTCACCTTTACGCCTACAATCATTAAAAAAAGGAAATCAACTGAGGTAATGAGGAAAGAATCACAGCCAAAGCAGAAAGACACTACAACCATGCAGATGTGGAAGTTTTGGGAAAAAAAACAAACAAAAAAAACAAAACACAGGGTGGCAAATGTATCGATTGATTAGTTTTCTTTTATTTCAATTGGATTCTCTTCATATAATTCAAGATGTTTTATCACAATCATTAAAAAAAAAAGTAATGTGAGGTCCCCATGGATGTTGGTACTTCAATAAAAGAGGCGTTCGTAGCTAAGTGATCAAGATTCAAGACCCGGACAGGATGCACTGTCTTGGGGTGGTAGGCAGTGGAATGGGTGGGTTGGTGGTAAGCCTGCTGCTCCAGCTTTAAAACCAGCACTTGCCACACCTGAGTCAGACTCTGGTGGACTCCAGCACTGGAGTGAAGCTGCCGTCAGACCGAATTTAGCCTGGTGAAACTTACTCGCTTAATGTAGCAAAAACCAGAAAGGGACAGGAAATAGTATGGGAAGGGTTGTAAACATAAACTGCGGGAGCTAGCATGGTTAGTAGGTTAACAACAGCAGTTGATAAAGTTGTGAATTACACAGCATTTTATTAAACATTTTACCGTCATTAACCCCCGTCACTGTCCTTGCACTCACTGCGGCCAACCAGCAGCCCTTCTTCTATAAAGAAACGATTTTCCTGAACAAAAGGTCAATCCCACCTTTTCTCTCAAACTGGTTGCACAATGAAAAGCCTCAAGATTTTGTGTCAAAGTTACATCAATTTGAACTTTGCGTAAAGCAAAGCATGTTTTGCCCCCTTTTCTACACAGAAACGCACTGGAAGCCAAAACTGGTCTGACTGTACCTTAGTATGGTCACGGACAGTATCAGAGAGGTGTTAACCTGCCTATCAGGCTCAGTCTTATTTTTGTTTTTTCCACTAAATGTCTAAACTGACACAACAATGCAAGAGGGAAAGGCGTGGCAGTGGAAGCAATGGAGAATGTGGCGGCTGAAAAATGGGTTAAGATGAAGCAAAATGAGGTAAAAGCAGAGAAAAACTGAGGTTGAGCTGGTGGCAAAAGACAGGTTGTTTAAATAAAACCAAAGGGAATGTATAGTGTGAGTCAGTGTTTCTCCCTCCGAAGGCTAAGACTTGTGAGTGAGAGCACTTGGTTATGTTACTGTCAAATCAGTGTGTTTGACAAATCTGTTTTCAGTATGAGTGTTATTGGATTGGACTGCATGAGAAGCACAGGTTTTGTTTACCAGTGTGGATCAAATCGTTAATATTACACGTGTGTATATGTGTGTGTGCGTGTTCATGCGTGTTGTCTTGTGGGTGTGCGTGGAAAGGGGGAGGGGTGCTCATGGCTGTTTCCTGTGGGAGAATGGCAGATCAGGGGTGAGAGGTCAGTGTCTCAGGGGGTCACAGTGGGGATGAGGTGAGGTCAGATTCGGGGCAAATGCATCTCGATAAATTCCTTTACAGCCGCCATCTCCTGCAAGGGAGAAAAACAGATGTTGGTACAGTGAACAAATCCAACTTATACAAAAATACTGAGCCTGCATTAGACACGAGGAATAAAAAAAACGGTATGTCTACAAAAGTATGGGGAAAAAAGTTTTCAAGACGGGCTTAATTTAGGCAAGCCTAGAAAATATTGAGTGGCAAAGTTGAAAGAATTATTTTAGCCATCCAGGTTTCTGGAAGTCCAGTTAATTTTCTGCAAAGGCCATATTAGGTCAGTGTAGAACAAATCAAAGTTAATGTGGATGTGAAACTCTCCTGCTGAATTCAGTGTAAAAAGGTGAGCAACTACATTAAAAAAAACAACTTTTGTTTTGTTTTTGGATAAAGTCAAAGATAAGTTGTGTGAATATAAAAAAATTAAAAGAAGTGATCTAAGACTCCCAGGGTGCATTTCAGTGAGAAAGCTCTACTCAGAAGCTTAAAATTCTATTGCATATACTCATAAGAGTGAAGAAAAGAAACTGTTTAAAGGCAAAATCTTCACAAACTGATTTAGCTTCACACAAGCAGGATAAATCCACACTTACATACACGTACCTGAGGAGAGGAGCTGTGAGAGAGCCCTGGGTAGGTTTTAAAGGTGATCATCTGAGGGTTAACTATGGATTTGAGTTTTTCTGCGGTCATGGCACCAAACTGCACAGGGATCATGGGGTCCACCTCACCGTGGCACTGCAGGATCGGGAGGCTCTTGTTGCCGCTTGACGCCTGCGGGTCAGACACAACAGAGGCCGACCACGTCCACACTGAAAATGCATGTTTTGCCTTTTGTTTCGGCCTTTGATTCATACATCATTAAACACCTGTGTGTTTATTCAAAGGTATCTACTGTGCATGGAAATATTCAATACCCAAAATGAAATCATTTTTTTAAAGTTTAAACTGAGGAGGCAGAGGAACCATAAAACTGTGACTGTACCGATGGGAAACTCCTGTGAAGCGGCAGCCAGCAACTGAGGGCTACAACACCAGCCAGCTGATGCTGGCAGGTCAGGGCGGTATACAAGGACAAGGCCCCACCCTGGGGAGGAATGGAGGAAGCAAACAGAGAGAGAGAGAGAAAGAAGAACAAACACAGTTTATTACATGCATTAACTAGCATTTCCAAACACTGCTTCCACAAATATGGTCTTACTGGAAATAAACCAAGATGTAAAATCCTACCTGAGAGAAGCCACCAAGCATTATACGGTTTGGGGGGATCCCATTTTTGGCCTCATGTTCGATTATGGCCTTGACTGGAGGAAAGAAAGAAAGATCGTGGGTTAATCAATGGAGAGACAACACATAATTCATATATGTTAAGGGGCAGGTAGCTTGGTACTAACTTAGCTCACTGTGCCGTCGATGCATGGTGCGGAAAATTTAGTACGATGAGCGCATACAAACAAAAAGTAGATCAGACATTAAACTGTTATATCGGTTCTTCATTTCTCTCCCTCTCACTTTTAGGAGGGATTTTAAATCTCACTCTCTGACCACTGGGTGGAGCCTCAGTATTTTAAATTGAACATTGTTTACATAAATGTTTACTAGCTTGCAGTTGTCTTCTTCCCTGCCTTTTATCGAAGCATTGCAGCATATCTCGGCTTGTTACTGCCACCTGCTGATGAGTGGAATAGTGTGCAGAGACCCTACAACTGAACAAACACAACAGAAACAGGGAACCTTTCAGTAAGACTATAACTGCACACGTCCGCACAAGGGCCAATTACTGCCCGACGTGGGAGTGAATGTCAGATTATTGGTTTTGGCAAGTTACTAATCTCATCCCGATGTCTAAAAGTATATGAGGAGGACATTTCCAACTGTGTTCACTGACACGCTCTGGATGTGAACCGTACAGACGCCTTAAGGTGCATATGTATATTTAAAAAGCATCTTCAAACCTGAGATTTTCCTGATTATATACAGTTCATTTGTATGGCTTAAATACTTTACTCTGCTCTTATATGTTGTCTTCTCAGTCTCATATCTCCATATTTCTCTGTTCATTTTCCTGTAGCGTCCTTTCTGTTGTCAAAATAACATTTGCTTGCATATTTATGTAGATCACACGTTCACAAGACCAATACATCAACATGTTTTGCCCGATCCCGCCGCAGCGGGGTCGGTCTGAATGCCCTCTTACTTTACTTGAAGCGAATTAAGTCAAAACTGATTGTATACAGTGGTGTTTCTCTGGTTAGCACTGTTAGCAGTACTGGTGAGATGAATGTCACCTCTGTGGTTTTTGAAAACATGAAACTCACTGTTTTCTGCTGCCTTCTTGATTCCAGATTCGTCCTCTGGGGAATCGGGGCTGAGACCCATGAGGTCAAACCTGCACACATACAGAGGCGAGCGTTTAAGGAAATCAACAGATACAATCACAGTATTGTCAAAGGAAATATGGGGGCCTATTGTGGTTTCCAGGGAAACAATGGCATCCAGTGTTGAGCTAAAAGGCTGTTTCTTTCATCACGCCAACTCACCATGCGGGCATCATCATCTTCATGTTGAGAGTGACGGGGATTTGGGGCCTGCAGGGGGGAAATGGAGGGAGGGAAATGAAAACATGACAACTGGAGATCACCAGCAGCTGAAAGTTGCTTAAAGCCGCTTTTGCATTTTGACGGATAAATTTGTTTTTTAAAAAAATCTATAAACCACAGATTTGTTTACAAGTTAGTTTTGTAATTCACTCCACACACAACCAAACAAAGAAAGAAAGAGATGTTGCGTTTTCCTCCGTGCTGACAAGTGACAGTCTTGGAGGCATAAAATGCAACAGAAGGATTAGAAATGAAAAGACTCACGCGTGGGGGCAGATGAACTTGACGTGAGGCAGCTGGATCCCCGTCAAAGTGTCAGCCCACCCATGCCTGACAGAAAACAGGGAGAAAGCAGCTCTTTGTTTCTAATCCAGTTGCAGCAAAATCACAAATGTACAGTGCATGCGACCCACAAATACAGAATTACAACTTAATACGGTGCATAATACAATGTGTGGTACACAATGTTGCTTATAAACACTGAAGTAATGCAATTTAAAAATGTTTCCTCTTGGGGTATAATTATGCCTTTAAGAGAACAATGTATGATCTCCACTATAGATTTTTTTCATTCATGGTGTTTTCAGTGGCGTATCATGAAATTAAACTGCATGAATGTGGGCATGAACTACTGTATTTACACTTTGCGACTTCATGTGTCTGTGGAGGACTGAAAAGCTATTTGATCTCAAAAAAGCCAAGTGTAACTGCAACCAGGGCTGTACCCAGGATTTAAAAAAATATTAAACAATTTTCATACTCATGCAGCTTGTCATGAAATGGGCAGGACACCTTTTTAAAAAGCTGGCGCTGATACGAGTTTCAGTTTTGACACCGGGCCTTCTTATTTCATTTGACATTTATCTGGTATTTTTTGGTATTTATTTCTTTGTAAAACACTTGTCTTTTTTTTTTTTTTTAAATCTGCCACAAAAATAAATAAAATTTTCTTCTTATCATTATTGTTGTTATTTGCTGCCAGATTTATGTACTTGACAGTTTTCCATACTCGGTGCTACACACACTTTGATCAGTCCCAAAACAAAAAGTTCCACGACCAGCCCGAGCCAGGAAAGGCCTTCTTTTGTAATATCTGAGGTGTGAAATTCTTTTTGCCAACACAGAGTACAAGTATAAAGTCATCCAAATTACATGGAAACCATTGGTGCACTTCTACACTGATATTGCTCACATGTACATAATGACAATAAATTGAACAGAAAACAGAAAAATCAGACTTATAAGTAAATAATCCCTCACCCTGAGTCTCCCAATCCATGAAGGAAGATCACCTGTAACAGATAAAACCAGTGGTTAGGTCTTTGTCTTTCCAGATTTTAAATCCCACCACACCCACATTACCTGACCATATTTTTTAACCAGATACAGAGACATGTAGACATTTCTGATAGAGATCTACCACACTGGAAACTAGTTGCCGAAAGGAAGAAACCTCTGACCTCGCCTTAGAACAGTACAGTATGTTAAATCCCAAGAAATAACAAAATCCCTCTTTGAACTTTGAGCCAGTTTATCACATTGCATCGGCCTTTGTGTACACAGTGTGCTACTGGTAAGTGTGTGTACTTGTTCCAAAACAGAGAAAAAACAGGTGCCAATCTCCCATTCTTGCCAAGATAAGCTCTCACCGCCAGTTTCCACACGCTACACCCCGCAGAGACACCATGAAAGGGAATAACAACAATTTTAAAAGCTGGCAATTCGTGCTTGTTGGCTGGGAATCAGAGATTCAGCTGTCTCTGCAGAGATCAAAACACTTTTCTTCCATGTAGGGATGGAGATGAGGTTCAGAGCTGGAACCAGTGACGGACAGCTTTGATCCTGGCGTTTAGCACATCCCTGCACTCTACCTGAACAAAGCTCGATGAAAGACGTGTTTAATTTTTACGCTCAGATCCAGCTGATCCCTGCTTCTACACAATGTGCCTGATTATCGCACCGTACTTGTTACACCTACTGCTACAGGTGCAGCTACAGGTGAGGCTTTTCCATAGGAAGGAACAGTGTTTATTAGGACTTGTGACATGGTAGAAATCATGATCACAACCATCATAAGGATTCCCTCTATACTGATCAAGTCTGAATGAAGGTCTGGAGAGGACGTCAAACTCAACCAACCAGACAATAGCGTGTCACCGGACATGTCCCTGAATTTAGACTTTGACACCCCTTCTCCACCCGTCCTCAACATGCTCTGGATAGGAGCATCAGTTTCGTTAAAGATAATGAAGCATGTCATGTTTTGTGCTTTCACTCACCGCCGCGGTCTCCTTCTCCATCCCGGACACCGTCACGGCTTCGGCGAGCAGCGGCACAGACATGTTGTTGCCACACATACACTGTAAGAGGTGCTGTAGTCAGAGGAGAGGACAGAGGTCAGCTGACTGCGAATCCCACAGAGAGAAACTGCATAAAATAAAATAAAATAAAATAAAATAAAATAAAATATGCTGTCATGTGCATCGAGGCCTGATAGAGAGTTTTATTTAACTATCGTACATTTTCTGACATTTTCTAGCATTTTGCAAAATGTTCCTTTTTGTTTTACACATGATTTTGAGAGTTTCCAAGCCTGACTATGAACCATGAGACCAATCACATGACAGATTTAACACAAAATATTTAAAAGCCACTTAAAGTTTCTATCTTTTATTCCTGTGGTTGTAGAGAAACTAGTGGAAACCCTCATGTTCTGGAGCATTTTGTGGATGACAAATACTACAAATACATACCAGTTTACAGAAATAATCAGTATACTTGCTGCTGATGTATCAGCCCTGGGCTCTGGAGTCACTGCATTACATCATATTAAATTAGGGAAGACTTATTTTCTCTGGTCTCTAGCTCTGCAGGATAAGTGAACTGTACAAGCTCAATAAAACAGACAAGGGCACAATGTCCACAGGGGGTGGTGGGGGACAAGTCACTCTCACTTTTTAAAATCAGATTTTCACTCCCTACTTTTACAGTTTCAGTTTGATTTACTCACTAAAATCTCCCTGAACAATGTCGTCAGACTGTCGAGTGGGATTTTTAGGCCCTTGGTTTTACCCCTCAGGCTGACCTGACTGGTCACAAACGTCAAAAGCTGTTCAAATCACCACGGCGTATTCAAATTCTAAAACCAGTAGAGCTTATTCAAAACACAGGACTTACAAACACGTCATGCAGTGTCGTATATAGTGGCACCATGTAGTTCAGCAGGACTACATGTTTTCAGCGATGACAATGAGCAGCTCCGTCTGACAGTTACAGCTCCGGCTGGTTGTCAGCGCAGCCATTCAACCCGCAAACAGGAGCAACAAAGCTCAACATAACACACACAAACACATAACGAAGCTGCTACTGAACCTAGAGCAGCAGTCATGAGGTATGTGTTTGTGTGTCCGTCAGGTTTCTGTAGTCAGCAGGTGACGGGACTCATTAACTAAATGAAACACACTCCCGCCCTCTCTCTACTGTACTCTGTAAATCAGCTGCAGGCATAAAACGCTGCTGCTGTACCGAGAGCCAGCCATCGATAACAAGAACGAGATCAGGTTGTTGTTTTACAGTAAAGTCGACCAGTAAAAGCCTTTGCTCATTAATGGCCTTTAACTTTCTGATGATGTGGGACAGGACGAGACAAGACAGGATGGGCGGGTCAGGCGGCGTGCCGTCTGATTGGTTAACAGGCGATGAGGAGATGGGGAAATGTCTGAAACACGGAGGTTAATGTGTAAACCTTGAAAGGGCATTAAAATTCCACTGCTGTTATTATTGCTGCTTTTTGGCACATGAGAAACTCCCATCTGAAGGTCACGTTCACACCCAAAATACATGGAAGTGGACGCTACCTGTGTGACTCAAGAGTCCAAAGAGTGGACAAAAGACAGTGTTTTTGCTCTGTCTGCATCCTGACCCTTGATAAATGAGTAATAGCTGAATAATAACTGGACAAGTCGAGTCAAGTACCAGGAAAAAGCCTCTTTCAATGCAGTGCTAATTTTTGGAAATTTGCTAAACTTTCACATGTATCGTCTTTTCACCGGTGAAATAGAATAAAGTACACTCACTTACTTTTTGTTTTCAAGTACAATTTTAAGTGCACGTATCATACATTTTATTTCAGAGAGAAATACTGCGGCTTTTAATCTGCTATGTTTATCTGACAGTTTGAGTAAATAATTACGTGTCAGATTAAGATTTTATTACAAAATATATGATAAACCTGTAAAATACAATGCATTGTTAATTATTAAACCAGCCAGCCCCAACCTTCCTGGCTTGTGAAAAAATCTGTCTAGTTGGTCCTCTTATTGCATTTCCGACTACAAGCTCTTATCCGTTCTCCTCTAAACGCACACAGTTTAATTTAAATAACTGACAATAAAAAAAATGAGGGTTGAAATGATTAGTTAAGTTAAAATAAGTGTGAGATGAAGATCTACATCAAATGGGTCAAATTGTCTATTATTCACAGAAAAGCAAAGATCAGATTTCTCTTATAACCCTTTGGAAGGGCCCAAAACCCGGGTCGGGAACCACCCCAATAAACTACCTAAGTGTATATAAAGTATTTAAACCATTATTAACAGTGTAATAGTGTCATATTTATTTTAACTTAAGTAAAGGATGTGAACACTTTCTCCACCACTGAATGTTTTCCACCCCACGTTTTAAGCTGAGAACGACCCCTCAGTATGAATCTATTTAAGCAAATGACATGAACAAAATGTGACCTGATTAAAATGTGCATCACAAGATGTGCGCTTGTTGTCAACAAATTCTAATTCAGTGCCAAAACCTTTTTTTAACAGATACAATTTAGCTGCTCTGAGGCATCTTAAAGGGAACAGACAGTACCTGACAGATACGGTGAGTGAAAGCAGTCAGCACGACGGAAGAAGTGAAACAAAAAAACATATAACAAGAAAAGATAAGCGGAGTCAGAGATGGAGGAGCACGGGAGCACAGAACAATCTGTTTGAACAAGTAGGACAAGCTCTCTAAAAGTGGTAGCATATGCAAAGGGGCAATTTATCACTTTTATACTCTGTTTTTGTTCAGTACATTCACAATGACCCAAGACCCCGAGTACCAGCAAAAAACACAGTGTGGGTTTTTCAACGCACGCTCTAAGAAACAATGGCTCACTCTCCACGCTTCTGGAGGCCGGTGGTTAAAAATAGTGTCATGCTGCGTATAAGCATCTAGTCCAATTCAGGTTGGGTCAAAAAAAAACCAACAACTGAAAACAGGGCTTGTTCCAGCATACCAACTGAATTCAATTTATTACTTGATGCAGTTTCTATTTGCATACATCTTCTGTCAGTGTCCTCCTTAAAACACTGAATGGATGCAGCTGCAGCCTGAATTCACATTTCTTTGGTTTTAAATGGTCATTTCCAGTAGCAGCAAACTCAGGAATCACTTCATAACTTAGGGGTAAATCTAACAGAGAAAATCAGCAAATCCTCACATCTGAGAAGCCAGACTACGGGTAAAAGTTTAGCATTTTTGTTTGAGAGACAACACAGTACAGTGGGAGCATATATTCCATCAATTTGAATACATCAAATGATTAATTAATGAATGAATATAGTCATTGGTTGCTTCCCTAACACTGACTACATGTTACAAAAATAACCTTTGGTTTTAAACTGCTAACAATGAAACACATCGTTGCTGGTTTGAGTCCATCTGGGGAGCTTTGTTGCAGTTGCCAAGCCTGCAAATATGTTGGCAGTCGATTAATCGTCTCGGTCAATTTTTAAAAAGCAAAAATTCCAAATGTTTGCTGGTTCCAGTTTCTCAGATGTGGTGATTTGTTGTTTTTCTTTGTCATATCTGACAGTCAACCAAACATCTATAGATCTGGGGTGACAGTCAAATAAATAAAGTAATATGAATACATCATCTTGGCCTGTGGGAAACTCTACCTCACATTTTCCACTATTTTCTGACATTTTATACAAATACAGATCGATCAATCAATAATAAAAGGTATTGTTAGTTGCATTTTGGTTATTGTAATGTCTTGATCTAGAGTATATGTTTTGCTTATGCGAAAGGCTGTGTTGCAGCTAAATAGACAGAGCAGTATTAAAGTACCAACAGGGATACCCCAAACATTATCATATTATTGACTAAAATCTATGTGTGTAGCAATTGCTCAGTGTTGCTTTTAAATGACACAAACCAAGAAAAGGGAAAAGGAAAAAAAATGCCTGTGTTGCGGCCAACTTAAAGCACATCACGAGTCTCCATCCTGCATGACTCCAATTACATTTAAGTCAAAAACAGAGGCGTGCTGCTGCCCCTGTGTGTGGACTTCAAACAGCTGAAAAGACACACAAACAGCAGGCTGCTGCACTCCGACAGCTCTCTGCTCAGTGGCTACGGATGGCTGGCAAACAACAGGATAATATGCGGCACTGAGTGACAGGCAACCCCCCACCCCCTCCTCCTCCTCCACCACCACCACCACCACCAAACCCTGCTCTGCGCCTGCTGATGCTCGGCCAGTTAGCTTATGTAGGAACACACTGCGGTCAAAAACCGGTGTTGATACCATATAAAATGAGTTAATGTCGGTAGCTGAAGCAGGGTGAGCGGGTGGTGGGGGTGGAAGAGGAAGGAAGGAGACCATGCAATGAATGGTTAGCTCTGTTATGCGACCCATCATCATCCTCATCCTCGGTAGTGATGGCATTCAGCGGTGCAAAGCCTCTGCTGCCCCCAAAAATCACAGACTGACTGACTGACTCCCAACCTTCGTAGCCGGGTTTAATCCCGGTTTAGCAACACACACACACACAATAACCGCGGCTAGTAGTGGTGGTACAGCTGCTGCTGCTACTAGCTAACGTCGCTCATACACACACATACACACACTAATCGCATTGTCTGCCGGTGTCTCCCTTCGCCTGCCTCAAGCTAAGGTTACAATTCAAATTCAGACCTCAAACACGGGCAGTTTTTTACAAGACCCCTTAACCACCAAAAGGCCCCGACACGGTTCAGTTCGGGTCGTGATAAAATGGTTAAAAATTAGACCCGCGGCCCGCTAGCCCGTACGAATTCATACACTCACCGCTTGCTGTCCCAGTTCACGACGGAACGGAACTTCCGCTACTGGCCGGACACCAGCAGGGGGCGGGGACAGAACGTGCAGACGTCATGGTACAGCAACCCGGTAGCGACGCCCCGCTGATGCGCCTGTCGTTTTTTTTTTCCACAAGAAAAAAGCAGATAAAATCAATATATAATCAATATACAGTGGTTAAAAGTGACCATAAGTGCATTTATTCAAGGACTCCGCTTTACTTTGCATATGTGCGCAGCTATGGAGAAGAAACCTGGATGTATTACGAGAACAGATTATAAATTAAAAACAAACCTAAGCTGTTCATGTAAATCACAGGCAGGTCTTCCCTGTGTTTAGGCCATGGGTACTCCCCCCTCACTACTACTCCCCTACTCTCCATCAATCATCGTGATCCAGTATGATCATATGACTGAAATGCAATCTGCATGATAAGAACTTTCACTTTTGATATCTTAGGAACATTTAGTTGATAGTACTACTTTAAATGTGAATGCAGGGACTTTACCTGGAATGGAGTAGTTGTTGCTTTTATATTTTGATCAGCAGAACAATTCAGGACAATTCTCCAGAACAGATGGAACTAAGGAAAGACAAATGGAGCATTTTTGTGCAATGAAAACCCATACCAGTTACTGCTCAGACAAGAGGACAGCACAGAATCCACTAGGTGGCAGCAAACACGGAACGTTTCTTCTTCCGGTCAGAAGACTAAGCATCAAAAGGCACTAGTACCGTTCAGTCTGGCACAGCACAGAATCCAATAGGTGGCAGAAAAACTCAGTAGTAACGCAGTAGTGATTAGTGGACAATGTGACGGCTTTACTCAAAGCAAATAATGTTGTTTTATAGGTGTTGAATTAATTTTTTGGCATTTAAAATGGTGCTCATGTATTCAGAGTGGTTCAAAATGTGTATTTGCTGAGTCTGTATAAGCAGTGTCTCCTTTTTCCTGCAGATATCTGTGGGAAACTTAAGTTTAAAAATTATTACAATTATGACCAAAGTCATTTAAAGAATCAAAAACTACCAATGTTTGGTTTCATTTCCAGCCTTCACTGTTTTATTTGAGAGTAGCTGTCACTTTATTGAAGTGATGAATATCTTGACATGAATCAGTGAATACAGATTAAACAGACTTTATCTGGGTGTCAAATGTTTCATGCATTTATTATTAAGCTTTTTGCCCACATTAAGCCTTCACTCGTTATTGCCATAGAAAACAGAGCGACAACTTGGCACTTCCAGACACATCTGAAGCCTCTGGTCTTCAGAATTCAGTGCTCAGTCCCGGTCGAGCTCGACCAACCTGCCAGTACGCAGCGTTGAACTCATCTTTGACTTTTTGACTTGTGTCAATGACAGTCAGCAGACGCCACTGAAACCTCTCCTCATCCTCCTCCTCTTCCACCTCACGGCTCTCCGAAGCTTTCAAGAAATGAAGTTGGTTTGAGGGATGATGCTCTCCACTTTATGATCTGCAGGGTTTGCTGCTGCCTCGTAGTTACAGATCGTCACTTCATGTCTGTGAGCCTTGAGAGTGCAAAGAGAAAGACAGGCCGAATTCAAGCAAGGACAAGCATTCATTCGGACATAGTGTGTCAACAGGATCTTACTCAAGCTGACCCAGCTGTATGGCTGCATGCCTGCAACATGCACCATCCTTGAAATTCTGAGCTGCGGGGCAAAGTGGCACGACGCACAAGTAACAATATCCAGTGCTGATTTAATCACACAAGAAGAAGCAGCAGAATTGATTTTTAAAGTAATGGAAGAAACGTCAGCATCGTAGTAACTGACAGACACAGAGACTCTAGTCAGAGAGGAAACTGAGCAACAGGGATAAAAGATGAGGTAAAATAACAGCTCCTTTCAGTATGTTTCTGATCTGAAGAATGCAACCAAACCAACCACAACACAGAAAACACGAAAAATAACAATGTTTATCTAAATAAATCCCTGGGGACTCATCTGAGGTCCTTGGGACAAAATTCTTGAACATGAGAAACATAAACAACGCATCACAAACATATATCTTTCAGCATCTGACTGAAAGATATACACTCACAACCAGTTTATTAGGTACACCTAGCAAACACTAACAGAATAAATCCTACTTTCTTGAAGGTTATAATGTTCAGTTTTTATTGAAACTGTTTTAGTGAGGTGTTGATTCAGTCGTGTCCATGGATACTGGTAATGTTTCAGACTGACCTCTGAATATTCGCCCCTCAGACCGATGTAGTAGACCCTGGTACTCTCTGCTCCAAAGTTCTTTGAGACGTGGATGGAGAGGTGCTGAACATTGGAAAACCGAGCGATCCTGGAAATGACGACACAACAAGAGGCGCTTTGATTTGAGACAGAGGCTTGGGGAATGTGTGAGGGTGAGAAATATAAAGTTTATTACTGAAAGCCAGAATGGAGCAGTGATACGTAAGAAGAGTTTGTGAAGGCTGACAGGGGGATGTGAACATGTTCATAATGAGCCACGGTTAAATGAGTGCATATAAGCACAAACAGGGATGGCATGTCAAGACCAGCAGAAAGAGAAACAGAGGACTGGCTTCACTTTTCTTTTAAACGCTTCTTTGACCAGGATTTCACAGCTTCATGTCACCGAGTGTCCGGAGCTGCTCCGAAAATGATCACAATGCTACATTACATCAACAATCCTCCATATGTGACTATAGAGTTTTCCAGTAAAGTCAGAAAAAATATTTTGGAGCAGGAACATCTGTTACATCAAGCTGAACTGTGCAACATCTGTCTGATTAAAAATGATGATTAAGACAGTGTATTAAATATTAGTAGTCGAGCTAGCTTTACTTCAACTGGGAGAGATTTTACCCCACTAAAATGACATTTTCAAAAATTATCTCACTTTGTCGGGTACTCCAGCTCAGCAGCAGGGTCTCTGTTGAGCCTGAAGGCTTGTTCAGGTTCTCTGCCGGTGGCATCAAAGGACATCTGAGGGATATTTTTGTACCTAGGAGAAAAATCATCACGTAATACGAGCGATATACTATTAGAAACATATTAAGTTGTTACATTTACATTTTTTTTGAAGGTTCAAATCAGTAAAAGACTCTTTACTATAATGCACACAATTAATTTACCAAACCATAAGTTTGGGGTGTCCTGGGGCCAAGGAGTTTATCCTGTGATACAGTAACTCCCTGACCCCTGATTAGAGAAGAAGAGACAGACACTCACAGTCGTATCTCAGCTGGATGAGAGTCGTCGTCTTCTCCGGAAATTATGATGCTTTTCAGCTTTACACTGCCTGTAAAACTGAAAGAGATTCAACATAAAAAAAATAATCACAGAGAGCAGATGCCATCAGAGCCAAAACAGGATACTGTGATGGTGAAAGACGAGACAAAGGCAGAAGCTGTCACGAGAAATAAACGGTGAACTGTTAAAGCAACAAATGGAATCAATCACTTTGGACTGAAATTACAAAATGCAAAAGGGGCTCATCTCGGTATTACTGCTGCAGAGCTTTATTAACATCATTAACATCAGATTATGATAATAATAAAATGTTGTTATTGCAAATGAGCTCTGTGTGTCCATCTATAAAATATACTTTAAATCTGTGTGTATGGGAAACAAAGCATAAAATATTCAGTGTTCATGGAGGAGAAAAGGTAAAAGCTCAGACTGATGATGATGATGATGACATGTCATTTCAGGACTTACGGGATGTTGAACAGCAGCTCCTCGTCTGCATCGCTCTCGACATACTAACAGAAGAAAAGTGAAACCTTTCTGAGTAATTACAGAGTGACAGCAACACATTTATTTTAATTATCAGTCTGTGTGACTGAGTTATGACTTCATTTTTAACACAAACTGCTGCAGATAATTACCAACATTCATTACCTTCATAAGCTGCAGGCCACTGCCTCTGCCGAGCCACAAGAGAAGCCCGGGAATATAGCCTGACTTTAAACAGCCCTAATGGTGCAAAACCAGCCCAATTCAGTTTTTACAAGCCCATTTAACCGCCCATTATGTCAGAACTGCAAACTGAAGGAGGCTGGTGTGTTTATAACTTTATCCAAAGCAGATTCAAATTACAACCTCTTGTGATTTATCAGAGTCACTGGTATAAATAAACTTTTGCTTGTTTTATTAAACTGCGCAGACCCACAGGGAGGCTCCCAGTGCAGCCAGCGGCTCCTCCCAGACAGAAGCCCCCCCGCAAACCTGCGCTCTCACCGGGAACACATGCAAGCAGCGCCGCGGCAGTTCGGCCGGTCTGTGCGTTTGTCCTCCGCGGACACAGGACGCAGGATAACTGACCGGGGGAAGAGGCTCGGTGAGACAGTTACCTTGTCCCGCTCGTTCCGCTGATCCCACGGTTTGAACACCAGCTTTCCGTCCCCGTCCCTGCTCTCGTTCAGACACTGCAGCTTGTCCAGGTCTATCCGCCGGTACAGTCCATACTCCAGGCCCCTCTCCGCGGGCTCGTGTTCACCCTCGCACCCGCAGCCGTGCCCGTGACCATGACCGTGACCGTGCCCGGACATCGTGGAGCTGAAAACGCTGCTCTCCGTCACAGACGGCTGGGAGAAGTGAAGCTGGGAACCACCGCTTCTCCGGCTGTTTTTATAAAGTGAAATGAGATCAGCAACTTTCACTTCGCAGCGTCAAGCGAACTGGCGCCTGCGTTAAGCGAAGAGAAGTTACACAGCTTTTTCCGGTTGAGGTTTTCAAAACAAAACATATTCCTTGGGCTCACGGGAAAAAAAAGTGCAAAGCAGAAACATTTTATTTTGAAGGAGATGCAAGACTCACCGGAGCCTTCCTCTGACGCATTTGTGGTAACTTTACCCACGTGACGAGCAAAACACCAAACACGCGATGCGCCCTCTGATTGGCTCGTATCTCTTAACACCAAATGTCAAAACTGTCGCAAAACGATCACAAGTAAAGTGATTGTTGTGATTAGACTCTGCTGTCGAAATTTTAACTTAGTTGTTTTCGAGGCCTACAGTTAAACATCCATTCACTGTACAACCTCCTCTGCAGATGCGTTTGTTTGTTTCATAATTAGAAGAGGAAATGAAGATATACTGGGTGATAGTCCTTTCACCTGGTGCTGCTTGTGTTCAAAGGAAGAGACAGCGACAGTTCCAAGGGCAGAAAGTCAATTTTAATAAAAATGACCATATCACATTTATTAAAATCTAATAAAATTACAGTTTTTAATCTACTTCCTTTCGGGCCCATGTTGTGGGGTGCCAGGTCCCAGTGTTGAAAATAAATACATCTCATGATCATAGTTATAGACTGAAGCTGCAGACGTCCTACCAACTTCTTTCCTTATTGTTGATTTTCCTCCTCACTCAAGTTATTTGTCACAGTGAAGCAGATATAAAGAGGGACACACACATTCGACAGCAGGAAAACATGGTTTGAAGCCACGGGAGGGTTAAAATAAGTCCACAATGTGTGTTGGTTCATAGATATCATTTTAGCCCTACACATTGAAAAATGCACCAGGCAAAACATGTTTAAATATGCATGTGTTTGTTTTTAAAAAGCGGAGTCGTTCACCAGCCAGTCGATGTCTCAGGTGGAATCTTAATGTTGCAGCTGACGTGCACCGTGCATGCGATTAAAAGACAAAACAAGAGTGTGTAAAGGTCTTCCTATTGTAGTGTATCATTTGGTCATAAAGAAAGGTAACAAATGACTTCAATCAATCTTTAAATTAAAAGAACTAATGTTTTTCTTTCCCGTGAAAGCAAAAGTTTGACATACTCCTATCTGCTTTCTTGTCGAGCGTTAGATGAGAAGATCAATGTCCGTCTGCGCTCTCATATGAAGCTACAAGCAGGAGCTGGTTAGCTTGTTGTTGAATAGATGTTACTTTATACTAGTGGCTGATGCCTCTTTAAAACGAGTGAAAGAAAAATAAAATACCTGACGATATTTAGATGCTACATACTTTTGCTCAATTTTCAGGCACAGAGGGGTAAAATAAAAAATCATTTCTTAAATAATCCTTTAAAGACTGAATAACACCAAAAGAAAATCTGTCAGGGTTCAACAGCAGTGCAGAAAAATGAAGATTTCTGACACAGTTCATCAGAAACTGTGACCCTGCTGTGTTTGGAAATTGGAAAAAAGGCAGCATCTAAATATTGTTAGAACTGAATTACGTTAATATCCTCGATCACTTAATTCATAACGTGTTAACTTCTGAGCCAGGCTGACTGTTTACCAGTTTCCAGTCTTTATGCTATGCTAAGCTAACTGGTTGCTGCTTGTCGTTTCATATTTATCGTACACACAAGAGACTGGTATCAGTCTTCGCATCTAAATCTCAGCAAGTGAATAAGGGTATTTCCCCAAATGCCAAACTATTTCTTTAAAAAACAAAAAAAAAGTAACAGACTTTGTGTTTGTGTCCTTTTACATCCTGTAAAAAGTTGGCGACTTAATTTTCTTAACACAGACGTCACACCCTTTCACCGTCATTTATGATTTAAATACTTATCTGAAGAGCCCCAAAACAGATGCCACCACTTAAATAAAAAAAAAAAAAAAAAATACATTTTTCCACCAATACTGTAAAGATCATATGATATGTGTGTGGGTGAAGATGACGGTGTGTGTGTGTATATATGTGTGTGTGCAGAGATGAAGGGGCCTCCAGTAAAATTTTGCTAAACTTAAATTAAAAACAGTTGGAATTCATAAAATACATTCAGTCTCTTTCACACTATCGGCGGGAGAATCTGTTCTTGAACGCTTTGATAGTTTTGGCCATCATGGGGGCGATTTCTGAGGGGAGGAAAGAACAGTAGATGATCCATTAGATTTAAAAGGAGCTGACATTCCAAAAATCTTTTTACGATCCTGAACATTAACACACACACTTACTTTTGACCTGTGGCTTGTCCCGGGCAGCGTGTCCTCCTCCTCCTCCTCCTCCTCCTCCTCCACTCGGTGCTGAGGAGCGGGACGAGCTGGCAAGAGGGTTGTGCTGGGAGGAAGAGGAGCGACTGGATTCCCCAGAGTAGTCCATGGAAGCTGGCCTTATTCTGAAAGACACAGGAAGGGGAATCAAACCAATGTGCCCAAATCAAAAACTACAGAAAGTAAGTGGTGGACTGGATGTAAATACTGACTTAATGGGAGCTGCAGCTGCACTGGAGGCGGCTGTGGACGAACCACTGGTGGTACCGAACTTCTCCTGTCGGCGGCGAACGTCACGTGGCGGCTTGGCGACAGAGTTTACATACGCCATCTTAACCTGCCGCCCTGCCAGGAGAAAGACAAACATTCAAAGACCTTTATTAATAAACATTCAGCCTTTTAAAATACAAGGTTTCATCCAACGTGCTACTACAGGTCTTATATCTCTGTTCTATGCAGCATAGAAATCCATTTTGTTCTCATGCACAGCGTTCATTACCTTTGGGTTTGTTGGCGTGTGCAGAGGTGATGTTCTGGGTGAGCATCCTCAGCCGCTCCTCGCGCTCGTCGTGCAGCCTCAGGTACATTTCCCTCCACGACTCGTACTCCTGAGGAGACTCACGCTTGAAGTCCCGGTTACAGTGACGCATCCACAGCTCATCAGAATCCTCCGTAAAACACTGAAAGAAGAGGAAAGCGGAGACATTTTTCACAAGTCAGGGGTTATTATGTAAAGGAAATAGAGAGCAGTCGACCCGATGAAGGTTCCACTGTGACTGATTAACTGGTCAGAGCATGCAAAGAGACAAAATCAGGGTTTACAGGCTGCCCGCACGCTTCCCCCATCTTAAATGGTGACACCTTGTGAGGACATTTTGGCCGATGTCAGTGATTGCATGTGCGTGTTACCTGGTTGCTCTGCTCGATACGGTACAGCTGCTCTGGCGTACATCGCTCCAGAACCGGTTCCAGGATGTCAAATGGCACTCCTCCCACCTCAGCGATGGCTGAAAGAGCACAGAGACAACAAACTGTCATACCTTGTGCAGCAGCTTTCATTTGTTTTTACCACTCTGGGATACCGCGTGGGTGAAGTGTTGGGTCGGGGAATGACCACAGAGAAGTACATATTGACTCTCAAACATTTGTCCAGTGTCCTTGTAGATTTTCTGTTTATCTTTTATCCGTTGCGGTGAGCCCTTCCCATCCACAGACCACACTGTGGACAGTTTCCCAACAGAAAGTTGTCCCAATGAGAAATGTCTGACATCGTGGTCTGCAGATGTGGATGGTCCAGAGTGAGACGGCTCTGGAAAAGACTCCATTCACCTCTGCTGCACTGATGAAATTTCAGGGACAAATCTCAAACTGAATCTAACTATATAAATGACTAGATATCACTAGAGAGAAGCAGGAAGATTATTTAATTCATTATAGTGTTTACATTATGGTATACAACCATGTGAGGACACTGAGGGTGTGTGTGAGCGCTCCACTGCCACCTGCTGGGAGATGTGTGACTGTTGTAGCTTTGTTGCTCATAGTCTGAACACAGCAAAATGCAGCAGCTCCACTCACAGTCAATGTTGTTCTGCAGCACACGGATGCACTGCTCGTACAGAGTCATCATCTTGGGCAAGTAAGAGGTCTTCGATCCTGAGTAGACCACCATCTTGGAGTTGAACCGCTTCCCTGTGAACCCGGCGTCCTCCTCATCGTTGTAGACGGGAACTGAAAGTAAAGACGGAAGGGAGTGAAAGTCAGACAGATTGACACAGAGCAGGGAGGAACAGTTACAGATATGCTGACAGTGACGAGGACATGATCCAGAACAACTTCATGAGGATTTGCATGAACGCAAAAATTCACTTGGTTGTACATGTAAAACCTAAATTTTGAACCCAAATTATATAAAGATAATCCGAGCATCTGTGCAGTGAGAAGATTACAAAAACAAATCACTGAAATGAGCAAAGACATTGGTGAACTTGTAGGAAAATTTACAGGAAAATTCAGGCGGTAGCGACTCATGTGCTCACCTCGCAGAATTTTCTGAAAGCAGAGAACTGAACTTAATATGCCCATTTAGTGCACACACACAGGGACTTAATGGCACAAAGAACACAATAAAACTTGGACTGGAAGTTACACTGGATTGCAGCTGGTTTAAAGAACAGTGTCTGCAGAGAGCCTTGTGACCTTTAGAGGAGATTCAACATGAATTTTCAGATTAAGGTGAGGGCATTACCTTTACGTCTCTGCGGGGACAGAGGCGTGACGTCGATGGAGGGCAGAGGTCTGTAATTGGGTTGAATTGCTGGCAGAGGGATTTCAGGAAGAGTTGGAACGGCCTCAACCACCTGCACACAACAATGCACTTACATCAACAAGCAGGATCTGCAGCTTTTCAAACTAAGGGTTATGAAGATAAGAAATGACATAACTGGGGGGGGGGGGGCACGAGGTGAAACCGGGCTAGCTGTTTGCCCTGTTTCTTTTCCCCTCGTCTTTATACTAAGCTAGGCTAAGCCATCTCCTGGCACCAGCTTCATGTTTAAAGGGACAGACACGAGGGTGGCACGTTATCAACCTCCTCATTAAACTCTCGGCAAGAAAGCAAATAATTTTATTTCCCAAAATGTCGAACCTTTAAAGTCAATGACAACTAATTTTGGACATGTTGTGATAGAAGTGGAAGAGAAATCACAAAAAGAGACTTGAGCCTCTAAGGTTGATGTGGCCTTTAAAATCTACAAGGTTACGGCTCATCTCTGAAGTACCTGCACCATGAGGTGAGCTGCTGTTGCTAGGAGACATGATTCTACAAAATAAAAGCACAGCTTCGGTTCCTGCAGAGAGACTGACAGGCTCAAGGCTAAATGATCTCATCAGATTTTCACTTTTTAAACAGACCGGGCTCAACTTTAGAGCTGCAACAACTAGTCAATTAATCAAGTCACTGATCAACAGAAAATGAATCGTCAACAACTTTAATAATCAGACATCAGACAATCCAAACTCTGCGTGTGTTCTTACCCTTTTGCGTTTTTCCGGCGCAGCAGCTGATGAACTGGAGCTTGAATGTGGCCTCTTGGTACTCTGAGTGCCGTTCGCCTTGCTCACTTTGGAGGAAGAGGAGGAGGAGGAGGAGGGGGTCGCAGGCAGCGGAGGGGTGCGTGTATGATGGGAAGACGACGTGGAGGAGGAGGAGTGAGACGGCCGACTGTGTGACGACGACGATGGCTTCTTCTTCTTCTTCACAGACGTTGGGGCATCGTATGTGAGGAAGGACTCGAAGGACATGGTGGGAGTCTCAAAGTCCTCTTCATCCTCCTTGGATGGAGAGTCCTTTGGTGCTCGTGATCGCCCTGGAAATAAAGAAGACGCAGTGCATCATGGGAGGTCAGGATCCCAGACTGGAACAACAGAAAACCTTCAAATTTAAGAAAGTTCAGGAAGCTTTTGAAGGAACATTTTTGCTTAAAATATTATTTTAAAATATTTAAAAATCAGCTACTGTAGCTAATGTTTCACATTTATGTCAAAGAATGTACACATACACAGAAGCAAACAGATGAAGCAAAACATTTCATGCTAATGTGACCAATATTCTCTGTTTTACGTCACGGTTTTATCATTTCCTGTCAACACAGTTACTCAACACTGAACCTACAGAGTCTCCGTTAACTAATACAGGATGTTTTTCTCTGCTGTGGCCACATTTGTGATCCAGGCTGATAAAACACATTGTTTCTGGTGCACGGAGCTGCACAACTAATTGTATCACAACCACATAATCAGTATTTTGGCTTCTGCAATTAATTAAAATTGATCAAATGCAATGATAAAGCTCTGGAGAATCAAGACAAGTGCAAAGTATTCACAGGGTTTTGAAATCTCTGCTATCTAAGCACAAACACTGTAGTTTTAAATCCTTTATATTTTGTTGTAGGCTGTGCTATAACAATCAATTATCTTTTGTTGAGCAAAAGCTCAGGCTGTTAAAATCATCTTACTCTACGTTTTATTTACTCTGAGTGAAATATTCAAATACAAAAGCTGCCGCTTTTGTGGCTTCACCATTCAACCATCAAAAGGAAATATTCTAAATTACACTGGGCTAAATATATTTGGTATCTTTGGAAACTCTGGGATCTCCACTAGAATGTCAACCAAAGTTCTGTGAGCTTGAAAAGTTTTTGGCTCCAAAGTGTGAGTTTGAAATTCAAATGGAAAATCTGCTGCTAATGAAGGAGCTAATAAAAGGTAACATGTCATTGAAATGAGAGTGAAGGACGTCTGCCTGTAATCAGGATGGCAGCTAAGGGAAAAAAATCGTCTCGCATCCGGCAAGTAGATTAAAAGATTCTGGCACTGATAAAACAAAACAGAAACTTGTTGTAGACAGAAACGAAACAAGTGACGAAGACAGGCAACACATACTCACAACCAAAAACTGGGCCCAGTAAGACCATGATACTGGTTTAATCGAGAAACACAGATGTTCAGACAGACACTCACCATCATCTCCTCCTTTCTTCTTCTCTTCCCTCTTGCTCTCATGTGTGGTGGACTTCCTGCTGTGTTTGGCAGGTTTCAGTACTGGACTCTGCTGCCTCTCTCTGTCTGCACCACGCTTCTTTCCTTCATTGCCTTCTCTTCCTCCTCCTCCTCCTCCTCCCCCTCCTCGATCACTACTCGTCTGTGCGTGGCGTTGCCGTCGTTCCTCGTCCCGGTCCCTGTGTCGGTCACTGTGGTGGTTCTTGCTGGGCTCTCTGCTTGGTTTGGCGTGGCGGACTTCTTTGCGAGGGGGAGGAGGAGGAGGACTGGGCTCAGGTTCAGGCTCAGGGCTCTCATACTCGTCTATCCGGTAGCCTCCTCCCTGTGGGGGGCTGTACTGCTCGTGTTGTGGAGGCGAAGGCGAGTAGTTGGTGTGGTAGCCTCTCTCCTCTTCCTCCTCTTCCTCTTCCATGCAGGAGGGCTCTTCCTCAGGGGAGGGCTCCCGGGCGTGTCTGTGGCCTCCTCCACCTCCTGCCTCTGGGCCGCGAGAGTGTGTGTGCGACCGAGAGGCCTCTTTGGCGTGGCTGTTGGGCCTGAAGGAGAAAGATGAAGAAGAAGACTGAAAATGAGCCGTCTGCAAGTTACAATATTCACTCAACTACTGACCTTATACTTTGTCACTACCACAGTTACAAATGACTTTGCAGAATGAAACTTTACACACAAAACGTGATGAATCCGTAGGAGCGGAGCATAAACCTGTTTTGTGAGTAGTTCAAAAACAACAATATTAAAACAGCAACTTAACACCAGACTGAAAAGCAGTGTTTTTGTTGTTGCACCCGGCACCTCTGATGGGTGTGGTCGGTTGGAGTTGGAGGTGTGCTTTCGCTGCACCCGTAACCACAACCAACAGTGATATCACAGCATCCTGGAGTACACCTGTTCATTAACACAGCACAACGAGGAATTAAACCACTGGAGATAAGACTTTCGGAGGGTGTTGAGTTAGTAAACACTTCTCACAGATTCACATATCGATAATTAATAAGCAGACGGATAAGGGCACCAGATCAGGACTGTTCCTGTTAATAATACCACAGATAGAAAACTCTGCTATACAACTGTACTTTAAGTAGCTAACTACACAGTTTAATCTCTTCTAACTTAAAACGTATTCAAACACACAGACACCATATCCTTGACCTGGATGACAGACAGTTTCAGAAGAGGTGGACAGTTCAATATTCCTATGTAACTGATTTCTGTCTCACATACAAGGTGAAAGCTGCTGTTCTCCACGAGCATCGTGTCCACAGTATTACTCTACCAAACACGCAGAGCAGAATGACTCAGCTTCAAAGTGAGTAGCAAGGAAATGTGTAGTGTTTATTAAAACACATTTTTTTCCTCCTCTTAGCAAAGAACAACCTGGCTGACTGGCCCGTGTGCAGTCGGTGATTAAGAGTCATAAATGAACAGAGCTTAAGGGGCCACAAGCCAAAAAGCCGTTCAATCTCCAGAGTATAAGGTCAGTGCATGAACAGAGACATACAGTTTACAGACGCATGAGAGCGAAAACACGCACTGCTCCATTCCTTATTACTGTTTGCATGTTGAGGCACAGGTATTCAGAGCGTTACCTGTCCGCAGATTGAGGAACCAGTTTCTTCCATTTGGCTACGAGGCTTTTCGCCACCTCTCCAGCCATTTCATGTTTCCTGAAAGAGTTCACAGTCTTCCCCACTCCAGTTTCCTACGAGAGAACAGGAAAAAGTCAGTGCACGGACACTGACTGCTCGTATTTACCGCTCGTCTTACTGTAGGTGGATATCACATGAGAGGTGTCTGACATTTAGTCTGCATGTGTTCATTTTACTTTTACAGCTGTTATCATATCTTGGGCAGCTTCGGCCGAGTGATCTAATTGGTCAGAGACATGTTCAGGCTCTGCAGATAACTGCCATAAAATCTCACAAGCTGAGTGAGCAGGGCATTTTTGTTCCCAGCAAACCTCCACTTCACTCTCAGGCCGTATGAAGCAGTCATGGATTAAACGCCACGCTCGAGAGCATCAGCAGGTCACCTGAGCCTCTGCAGTTTAAACTGTTTCACTACTGTGGCGTCACTTTCACTTTCTTGTTTTTCGTTTCCATCGGCAGAAATTCTAGTTTGGAAATCGAGAGGATTTCAACCATGAATCAACAAATACTTACCACCAGTATGTCCACAGTCATGGGAAGTTCTCCGAGTCTTTTCAAGGTCTTTAGTAGCTGCAAATTGAAAAAAAAAAACACAAAGCAAATTATTTAAAGAGGCGACTCTGGCACTAAGGTGGATGAATAATCCTGATTTTCAGTGTTAATTCTATCACGGAGGATTGCACAGTTTGACTTTTTATGAGTAGCAACCACTGCTTTGGCATTTCTATTATTTTATTTGTATCGATAGACTAAAGATAAAAAATCATCATCCTTTTGATGATTATTATGGGCTGGCAGACATGATGAACCAGTCAGTGACTGATTTCAGTTCATGTCAAAAACAGAGGCTCCTTACTAGATTATCTTTATGGAAAAAAAACAGCACAGGGCACAGGCACAGAGAATAAAAATAAAAGTGACAGAAGATTCCTTTAAAAAAAATGGTGAATAAAAGATACTTGACTATTTAAGCTGTATCTGACACACTGTATGTCATCACAGAAAACACATCTTAATGATGACTACAGTTAATTCATTTTAAGCACATTCTCATATCTGTACGCACGTATGGAGGGTTTGTAGGCAGGTTTCAATATCAGGATGATTTACATGAAAATATTCTCAGATGTGCAGCACCTTTGTACTCGTTTCATTTTCTTGTAAAACTCTCTGATCAAAAGCATGTGCACCTGGGTGCTTTAGGTTACAGCGGGAGTTGAGTAGCTCTGTCTGCTCTTTATATCAGATATTATTCTCTCAGTCACATTAAACATGCAGCGGAGACTGAATAATGTCGTGGCCTAACGGAACAGGTCTGTAGTAAAAATCAGTGACCTGCGATTTCACTTTTTATTCATTTATTTGTTTAAATAAATGGAGGTGGAAACCGGATCGTAGCTCACGGTGACCAAACCTGTCACGCAGATTATGACTGCTTTGTTTTGGGAAGCACTGACACATCTCAGCGGAGAAAGTAAACAAAGGGATGGTCGGACGTCGTAAATTATTATTATTATCATTATTATTATCCGCTTTCTGAATTTCAGTATTTTAACATCAGACCCCAGAGAACGGGTCAACACGAACACCTGTGCTGAACCTTTAGTTAAATGAAATCAGTTCAGCATGAGAGGCCTGGAGTCGGTCTAACTGTCAGTACTTTCCGCTTTACGATGGTTAGCTGGACGGCTAACGGCTACTCTGGCCCGGAGTTTCATTGTAAGATGAAATATGCTGTGGTTCCTGTTACTGTTTCAGTATCAGGCAGAATATCTGTGGACAGGTGCTGCACCTGACAGGTGTTCCTCTTAGCTAAAAGCCGGTGTTAAACAACTACGTTATAACAAGTTAAAACCCCTTGATTATCGTGACGTCCGCGTGATGCTTTCAGGGGCTGTCGGAAGTGTTGGATTTCTGAGATGAAACTTTTTCATCAAAGTGTCCAAAGTATTAAGGTGAACAATTTTATTTTTACTGCATCATATGAGACCAAAAATTAGACATACATATCTGTCCACCCAAGGGATGATTTTTATAGTGACGCAAGTTTTTGAGTGTTTGTGCTACTCAGACATATCCCATCCCTTACAATGGCAATACGTATTCTAGACTCACATTTTGGCCTCTAGAAACTTGTGATAGACATTTGTGCTTACTTCCAACATTTTATGGACTGTGCTTATATGATTAATTATTGTGATAGACAGCATGATGAAATACATTATTTAACTATTAATCTGTATTAGAGCTGAAATGCAAAAGTCGATTAATCAATTATTCAATCGACGGAAAACAATTTTAGTAATTTTTACGCAAAATTATCAAACATACACCAGTTCTTAGGCTGTCATGCTTTGTTTGTTATACCTGACAGTATACTTCAGTTTTGGACTTAAGGTCGAATAAACTGAGTGATCAGCTTCAGCTGTGGGACTTCATACCAGGCATTTTTCACTATTGTCTGAAAGTTTGTATCTGAGAAAACAATTGCACATTAACTGATAATAAAATAAATTGCTAGTAGTCGTGAAGCAAAACAACTACTGCAGAAAATTATTACTGCTGTTTAAAGATTACTATGATTAGTATTCGCGAATCAAAAAAAAAAAAAAAAAAAAAACTCAAAGGTTTTCAGAAGTCGGAGCCCGACAGCGGACAGCAAACGCCACATTTAAAAAACCGTGTCGACTCTCGGGGAACTGTCGCGGCCGCGGCTTCGTTTCGACCTACAGAAGCGAACCGCCGCGATTCGGGGGACGGTCGGTGCTAAAGACCAAACCTGTCCGTCCCCACCTGTAGAGCCGTTACCTTTCGAGGCTCCGGGTTCTCCAGGAGCCGGGCCTGAAGTCTGTCCACTGTTTCCAGCAGTTCCTCCGCCATGTTTACTGCTGGTACCCTGTCGCCCGGAAACTACTTCATCCTGACTGAACACAGGCAAAAAGAAGAGGTTCCGCTAGATGAGGGTCCGCTATGAGCAGCCGGACACGGGCGTTTTCACAGCACGTTTAAAAATAAAATTAAATAACTCAGCTTCGACATGTACATCTACTGATAACTTATTTTTTAAATCTGGGACAAAGCTGAAGTTTGTTAATTAAAATAAATAATTATGAAAGACGGACCACGTCACCACGTAGCTCACGTCCACGCATGAACACCTGTTCGCTTGACGTCAGTAAAAACGCTGAGTTAGCTGTCTTATAATTTAGTCCAGTATTATAAAAACACATTTTTCCTTCTTCTTCAGAATAATATAATAATTATAAACATATAGCAGAGACTGGTGGCGACTTTTAGGTTTCAGAAAACTCTCAGTGGATTGATTAATAAATTAGTCAGCAGAAACCTAATGGCCAACACCAAGCACAAGTACCAAACATTTGTTGAATTTAAACTCCACAAATTTTAGGGTTTGCTACTTTTCTATTTTATATTATTGTGAATTTAATATCTATTGGTTCTGAACTGTTGAGAGGACAAAATAGTTCGTTAAAATAATATATATTCTGACACTTCAGAGGATAAATCATTAACCACCTCACTGGAAAAACAATTGATTTACATGTTTTAAATCTATCTGTACAGACCCCTGGAGAGAGGCGGGGCTCAGGATATTTTTGGAGGGGAGGGCGACGAGGGGTGCCTGTATTTGGAAATGGAGGTGGATGCTGAAGGTGGGAGGTGGAAAATGAAAGAAGAGGGTGTGATGTGAGCTCATGGAGGCATTGCTGGAGGTTGGAGGGTTTGCCTGAGGGGGTGGGGGGGTGAATCATACGTCACAGCTCTGGTTGGGACCCTGATTTCCCTCTGTTACTGACACATACACACACACACACAGCACTCTGACAGAGGACAGAGGGACAAAGCAAAGAGGAACCTGTGAGAGAACAACAACAAAGAAAAAGAAAGAACGTAGAACAGAAACCAAAGAGAGAAGCTGAGAAAGCAAAGGAAGGGAAGAAGAGCGGGAATCAGGCAGGAGAAAGAGGTAAAATACATTTAATTTTATTACTGCTTGTTGAGGTAAGAGGAGTTTCTAACTTAAAGGACCAAAGCACTTCTGTATCTTAAAATCTCCACTTGCACTTTTATTTCCATTTTAAATTCCTTAAATCTCCCAGTTGTTTTACACGGACAGTCACACCTATGCATTGGAGAAGATAGAACCCACATATCTCATGCTATTGTCATATAAAGTAGACATTTATAGTAAAATTTATTTCACTACTGAATGGAAACAGTGCGGAGCTGTTGCCAGTTGCTGTAGGGATATTACTACTCTGATATACTTTCCAGTCCATAGCTGTAAAACACACACACACACACACACACACACACACACACACACACACACACACACACACACACACATACATGTTGTGTGGCTCAGCACCTATAAATAACCTCATAAGACAAGCAAAGGAATTCAGCTACAGCCACAAAGAGATAGATGTGGTGGGGAGAGATGCAGAGTGGTGTTTTGTATGTGGTGGACAAAATAACAGAAACACTGTGCACATGGCAACACTGCGTGCTGCAGCTGGAAATGGTGAAAAACTCTTAAAACCTACTGTACACCACCTGCTTGGCAACAAACAGGACTCATCCACTGCACTCTCAGCTGGTTACATTTTGTAATAAACATCAAATCAGAACAATAAAGACGCTCAGTGGATGAGAAACAGAAGAATGTGGTTCTGCTGGGCAGTTCTCCAGTGTGAAGGCCACTGGTTATATCATTTTGTTTGGAAAAACAGGTGTTGTGCATTCTGCAAATACAGCTCGAACAAAAGCTTCACTCTCCTTAGTGTTAGTTGTCACACAAATTTGTGCTTGTCTGCAAAGCCTAAAGCAATCAAAGCAGATTCATTCACAAGAACTCTGAGGTCAATGTCTAAAAATAAAATGTAGGGGCCTCTGGTGCTTAGATTACCACCCCTCTTCTTTTCTCACTCACTAGAACATTTTATATTCCAGTAGTTTGAATAAAGATGCACACAAATCACCACCTGGCAGCATTACGCTCTGCTGATTCTCTGTTTGCACCTAATGCACTGTTAAAACCACTGAGGAACAAGATTTTCTCTCCAGAAGACACAGAATGTCCATTAGATTTCTGAGGACACATTGTCAGATTCATTACTGTGACTTGACTTAATATAACTGAATGATAATAATGTTAAAAACAAAAGACGAGGTGACTGGGTTGCAGCCAGAGCGGCTTAAGGATGTAAATAAATCCAAACCGGTGCACAGAGATTTAGGTGTGAGGTTATGATCAACCATCTGGGTTAAAACGCTGGCAGTGATTCAAACTGAAGTTTATTTCTGTCCAGCTGGTTGTTTACATTAATAGCTTTCAGAGAAATCTATCACACATGTGGGCTAAATTTTTTTTTTTTTTTTTTTCAGAATAATCTGGGAACTCAGGTTGTCATTTTGTCACCAACAGTCATCACTTAAACTCCTCACAAACTTTATTCTTGTTCAGGTATCTGTTGGGTATCTGGGTCAGCAGACAAGCATCTGACATCTGAGACCTTTTGGAGTTTGGTTACATTTTCAAAAACCTCATGGCTCCAGTTTCTCATATAGGAAAAATCAGAATCTTCTTTATTGGCCAAGAATGTTTGTGCTTACTAGGACTTTTACTCCTGTTTCCATTGGCTCTCAGTGTACAAAGTGTGCTGAAATAAATATGAAGTGGGTCATGTAATAAGTTTCTTTATGTATTGTAGGTGGCTATGAGCAGTATGTGGTTGGTTGTCCCTTGTAGTCTGTACTCGTGTTGTTTTGTGGCTGAGCCAAACCAGACAGTGATGAAGTTGCAGAGAACAGACTTGATGATTGGACGGTAGAACTGGATCAGCAGATCCTGAGGCAGGTTGAACTTCCTGAGGGGTCCTGCAGGACCAGTCTGTTGAAGGACTTTGTGACCAGAAATGCGACGACAACAGAACTGTAGTTAATGAGTCCTGAGTAATTACTGTAGTTAATAATTGTAGTTACCGAGTAATTAGTGCCAAATTATTCCATTCTTTCAGGAACCTTTTAAGACAATTCAATTTACAAACCTGGTAAAATAAGGCTTTTCAAGAGCATTTATCCATTGTTCTAACAACAACAACAGGAACGCAGTAAAACAAGCTACAAATACATTAACTCCATGTCTTTAATCTGTTTTTCTCAGGTTACCAATGTTGTTTTGAAAGGAGATGCTGTTGTTGGATACAGTATATTTGTCGGTGATGATGATGATGATGATGATAATGATGGTGGTGGTGAAGGTGGTCATGGGGGTGGGGGTGAGATCTGGTTCCCATTTTGGTGGATGACCAAGCAGCTGCTCCCTGCATTAACCTTGGTCCCAGATATTTCTGACGGCTGATCCATGCAGAGCTAAGATTTATTTTCATGCCAATAAATACACTTTGAAATATATCTACTTTATCTGAGTATTTCCATTTTATGATACTTGTATTCCAACACATTTCAGAGGGAAATATTGTAGTTTTTTTACTGCATTAAATTTAGCTGAGAGCTATAGTTACTATTTAATTTTCAGATTAAGATTTTATCTCCTCATGACCTCTCCTAAGGGCGGGATCCACCCCTAGGTTTGGAACCACAGGACTAAACTACTGAGATCCAGGGAGTTTAGTTCTGTGGACATTGATCTTTTGAATGTGTACTTTTGCTTTTGATACTTTATTAGTACCTTCACTGATTATCTGGATTAATACATCTCTTATATTTTTGAGAAAAAGTAGAAAATAAGAAGTTTTTTATGAAACAAAGTCCATGGAGCCTGTGGTTATTAGGATCATTGCACTGCCTTCTAGTAAAAACAAAGACATTAGATATTTTTTTTATCTTCCCTGTTGTTTTTGGGTCAGTCAAATATGTTTTTTATCACCATCCTCCCCCTCTCTGTCACCATATGGCACTAACGCTGAATTTATCACCTTCCCACATGTTTTTAACGGCTCTGTGCTGCTGTGATCATCAGACAGAAAGGGTCACATTCACAGAAACCTTGGCACAAACCTACTAATCCAAACGTTTGAGGAGTGTGTTCATGCTGCATGACTTTAGATTACGAAGAGTCTCTGATATAACGAGGTTATCCAGTGTCCGGTATGATGGACGTTGCAGTTTCAACTGTTTTAAAGGGGATTGCAACATCCCAAGTAGCCTATACCGTCTGTAAGAGTGAGCCCCTCCTCTTCATATGACACCGACAGCAGCTGCTGCTGCTCTGTCCTGTACGATCCTGTCTCCTGTCCATGTGTGGAGCCTGTTGGCAGGCGAGCCAATGGGTGCTATTTAAAAAGAGCCAAGTTCAGACACAGAGCGAATGAGGAGGGGTGGAAAGAGAAACATTTGTGGTCACCGATGGCTCAGTTGTTGGCTTTGGACAACTTTTGCCATGAGGACAGAAGTTTACAACTAAAGTTACAACCAAACGGGAATTCTGATTCGCTGACGTTCGGGTTTGTGAGATTCAGGTTTCAGAAGCAGTGACACTGGTAGTGCCATTATTAATGATGCCAGTGTTATTTCAAATGACTTTATTAAGAGGAAGATCAGCCACCTTTTGGAGAAAAACACTGAGAAACAAGAGTTTTCCAACAACATTTAAACGTTTCCACCTCTGGAGCCAAGCTGCTAGCATGGCTGGAAACGTGTTTACAGATTTATACCTGAGTGGTATTTTGTCAAAATGTTCAGCTGGAGCTTCATTTTTGTGCTGTTCATCCTCTGCTGCTTATTGGAGAGCTGCTACTTTTTTGTGGGACATGAAAATATTTTCTCAGCAGAGTTTCAGTTTGGACCTGATGTTCAGGGTTTTTATTCTTTTTTTTTTTTTTATTGTTTTTCAAGTCAAATGACAAAAAAGACACAAGCACAAGAACAGAATTGTCCAGTTCCTCCCATGTACTGTATGTCTCCTTCACATCCAGCACAACAGATACACAACCAAACCCAAAAGACACAAAAAGTACAGAAAACAGTACTGCAGAAATTAAATGTTATATCCATTATAAACTCCATGCACGCCGCTTCTCCTGTTTGTTTATTCCAGCCCTCCTCCACTCTCTGCATGTCAGCACTCTGACGCGATCCCCACACACTCTGTTGCCGTCCCTCCTCTGCTCAGCTCGGCCCTGGTTTGCAGACCTCGGCTCATTGCGAGCGTGAATAAGATTCCCCAGTTGCTCTGTGGGTGAAATACACACAGCGTGTGAAGTGCAGCAATAAATGCAAACCACAAGCCCGACCCTGAGCTGAGTTTCATTTCTGGGCAGACTCGCAAAGGACACTCGCACCTGTCGTTCACACTGCTACCAGCCCACAGAGACACAGGGTTTGTCTGTGATCCTCAGATGGATTTAGAAAAGGTGTTGATGCCCAGTGTGTTCTGTTGTTTGTTGGTCAGAGATTAACAGAGAAATGTGCATCTGTCAATGGCCATTGGTCACCGTGACACAATACAGCGATTTGGTTGTTTATCAAGAGTGCAACGTTTGTTTGGAACAACTTTCTCTGTAGTAGAAAGTTTTTTCTGTTTTTTCTGATTAGTGTTTTCTTTGGCTCAACAGCTTGTTAAAGAAGAAAAGAAAAGAACAAGAAAACCAATTTTTAATTCTTATAGTGGGTTTGTGCATGAAAGTTTGAACAGTTTTGATTATTTTAAATGAGAGATTTCTGTTTGAGCTGTTATTATCTGAGCTTATCTCACTGGGGGACCAGTTAGAAGCCTTTTAATCAAAGTCTGATGACAGTTTTGGGCTTGTTTGTGTTCATGTTGTCAACACTGTTAGTCAAATCTGATCAAATTACACAGAGTCACCAGGCCATAGATTTTCATAGGGTACTGACATTAACGGAAAGTTTAAAAAGACATTCAAATGTCCAGAAACTCTGATATGATGATGCCTTAAGGTCTTGACCTTGTGTCTTTGCTTTGCAAATCTTTTCCCTCTTTTTTTCAGGTGCTGTGTGCTGTGTTAAAGTGAAACCACCGACAAAATCCCAAACCATCTAAACCTACCAGTCCGTCCAATCAGCTCAGGCAAAAATACAACTACAACATCCATCAGAAGGATTCTGCTGTTTTTCTAAGGAAGTCAACTCTTATCTCAGTGTCAGGAAACATTCTCATTTCTTGTTGTTGACCAGTTGGGTTTTTAGAAAGTGAATCAGTGTTTGTGTCTGTCAAGAAGTCAGCTGCGTAAACTTAAGACTAAAACCAAGAAAAGTCAACCCTCCAATCAACACTCACACGATGGCGCCCAAGAAGAAGGCCTCCCGCCAGAAGAAGCCTGCCGCGGAAACCATCTCTCAGGTCGCCGTGGAAACCACCCCGACCCCTCTGAAGGTGGAGAGCCGCGGTGATGGTGTGGTGGTGGTGGAGAGCGGGGTGAAGAAGATCGAGCAGATGGCGGCGCTGGACATCGCTCAGCTGAACAGCCTCAACCTGCCGCTGCCGCCGCCCGTCATCAAGCCCGGAGAGAGAGGCCTCGGCCTGGGCAGCGAGCTGACACGACCCCTGCACGGCAACGCCCTGCTGGAGGAGCTCAGCAAGATGCGCCAGGAGAAGTAAGATACTGATATATATATCATATTGGAAGACCCTATTTATATAGTTGTATAGTAATAATAATATTTTAATAATAGTATAATAATATGTAATGAAATCTGTTGAATTTCGTCTCACATCCGATCAAACCTTCCTGCCTCCCCCAGGTTCCTGACTGACCTGGAGTTGGCCTGTAAGACAAAGGCCTTTGACGTCCACAAGCTGGTCATCTCCTCGGTCAGTCAGTACTTCAGAGAGATTCTGGCCAAAGATCCTGGCATGAAGCGCCTGGAGCTGCCCTCCCTCTCACCTCTGGGTAGGCCAACCTGGATCAGCCAGTTCAGTTTACACTCGGTCGACTCCAATTAGCTCTCACATCAAGCAGTAAATTCACCCATAAAGCAGAATGAAAGGGGCCCATCCATTCCACCTTACATTCCTACATCCATAGAAGAGTTGAAGGTTTCAGTATAAATGTGTCCATCATTATAAATGCATGTTTATTTTAAATTTAAAGATGTCAGATATTTTACACTTAACTAAATGAGTGTACTTGATTAGCTGTCAGAAAATTAATTATAATAATAGTTCAGTAGTTTAAGTCATTTTTCATGTTTGATGTTCCTTCTGTCTGCAGGCCTGGCCAACGTTATCACCTTTGCTTATCTGGGACGCGTCCACATGTCCCTCTACACCATCGGCTGCACGGTCTCTGCTGCTGCCACCCTGCAGATCCCCCAGCTCCTCAAGATGTGCATGGACTTCCTGCTGGCCGAGCTCAATGTCCAGACCTGCGTCTACATCTGGAACATTGCCGCCGCCTACGGCCTGCTGCCTGTGTGCGACGCCGCCCGCCGCTTCGTCCTGGAGAACTTCGTGCAGTTTGCGGAGACACCACTGTTCACCCAGCTCACCCTGGAGCAGATCTCTGCCTTCCTGCAGGACGACCTCCTGGTGTTGCCTTCGGAGGTCATGGCCTTCCAGGTCAGAGTTCAAAGCTTGAAATCTGTAACTGAAAAATGAGGTTGAAATAGGATACACCATCAGCGTTCTGCATTTCCTTCTGAATTACTTCTTTCACTTCCAGCAGAATAAAATCACAGAAAGTTAGTTTTAATCCAAATTCAACTCAAAGGCTTCTTCACATGAATTAGTGGGAACATAGTCTTAACTTCTCCTATCCAAACTGAGGAGAAACGCCGGGTCTTCTTCGTCGACCCTCTGGGGCTTCCTGCTATTTTCATCCGGACCTAAAAACAGACCCGAGACCAGCTGTTCAGAGCCCAACACAGAGCTATGAATCGAAGCCAGTCAGTCACCTGCAGGTCGACTGCGAGCAGAAAGCACCAAGTATAACCTGCACTGACTGTACGCAAGAGGAGAGCATGTTTATTAATGTACAGCTCCATGACGGACCTAAATAGACAAACAGCTGAGGGGAAGAGAAGAAGTGATAGTTGTATTTATAGACTGGACCAAATGTGAGTCTGTCAGAGTCTGATTGAATATAACTGTTTTTGAATGAACCCAGCAGCTCCGTGTTTGAATGAGAATTTCGGACCCGTCATTGTATGGGTGTTAGATCTATAGGAGGGCTGCGCTCAGAGCAATCAGCCTCTGATCCAGATATTTTTATTATTATTAACTAACGTTTAAATTTATAGTTTTCCCAGTTTGTTTTGTTTTGGTTTGGGTTTTTTTTTGTCTCTTTGCACACATTTAATGATTTAACTACTTCCTATTTTTCACAAGCAGCATTTCCTGTCTTGCTTATTTAACTAAGAATATTATTTATTGATGTATTTGGTTATATTTTTAACCTGATTTATTCCCTTTAGACAGTTTCACAGCTACATATGAAGTCCCTCTTTGTAACTTGTGTTTTACATCATAACACATAACACTCTGTACACTCTTACAATCTGCAGCTGGCCATGAAGTGGCTCGACTTCGACGCCTCTCGTCAGGCTCACGCCGCAGAGCTCCTGTCTCACATTCGTTTCGAGACGATCCCGGCCAGCGAGCTGGTGAGTCAGATCCAGCCGGTGCCCCGCATGATGCTGGACCCTCAGTGCCACCGCCTGCTGGTGGACGCCATGAACTACCACCTGCTGCCCTACCAGCAGAACACCCTGCAGTCCCGACGCACGCAGGTCCGCGCGGGTCAGCAGACTCTGCTCACCATCGGAGGCCGTCCATCTCTCACCGAGAGGGCTCTCAGCCGTGAGGTCGGTGCCTGCGAGGGTGGAGATTTGGGTTCAGAGGTGACTCTTATCTCTACTCACTGACCTTTGACCCCTGTGTCCAGGTGCTGTGGAGGGACCCTCGTGAGGGAGGAGCCGCCTGGCGCCACCTCACCCAGCTGCCGGCGAAGAGCTTCAACCAGTGTGTGGCTGTGATGGACGGCTTCCTGTACGTGGCTGGAGGAGAGGACCAGAATGACGCCCGCAACCAGGCCAAACACGCCGTCAGCACCCTCAGCAGGTTCGGCTGAATGACCAACACACCTGTGTTGTTCCCAGGTCGTGGTTGGTGTTGGTTGGTGTTGATTCTCCTCCACCTCACCTTTTTATAAAGCTCGGCTATTAACATCTAAGACTACAGTTACAAACTTGGTGGCGTATAGTCTCAGCAGGCCTCAAACTGCTTGTCAGATTCATTATATCAGTGATGCATGTTCCCATATTCCCAAAACAAAGTTACACTCCGCTCCTTACATTTCCCTCTAAACAGAGTCTAACCCTTTACCTCCATCAGATACGACCCTCGCTTCAACACCTGGCTCCACCTGGCCAGCATGCGTCAGCGCCGCACCCACTTCTCCCTGGCTGCCAGCGGCGGCCGGCTGTTTGCCATCGGCGGCCGCAATGTGGAAGGCCTGCTGGCCACCATCGAGAGCTACCTGCCCTCCTCCAACACCTGGCAGATGCGTGCGCCCATGGAGGTGCCCCGCTGCTGCCACTCCAGCGCCACCCTGCCCTCCGGAGACATCCTTGTGACCGGCGGCTACATCAACTGCGCCTACTCCCGCTCGGTGGCGTGCTACAGCGTGGAGACCGACACCTGGACCGAGAAGGCCTCCATGGAGACTCCCCGTGGCTGGCACTGCTCCGCCACCCTCGGAGGGAAGGTGTACGTGGTGGGAGGAAGCCAGCTGGGCCCCGGAGGAGAGAGGGTGGATGTGCTCTCTGTGGAGGTGTTCTCTCCGGAGAGTGGAGTGTGGAGCCGGGCCGCCCCTCTCCTGCTCGGTGTGAGCACCGCCGGCCTGTCCCCGCTGGCCGACAAGCTGTACCTGCTGGGAGGCTGGAACGAGGCTGAGAAGCGCTACAAGGCTGGCGTCCAGAAGTACGACCCGGCCACCGACAGCTGGTCCATGGCAGAGGATCTGCCCGAGCCCACAGTGGGAGTGTCCTGCTGCACCCTGACCCTGCCGCCCCGCCACGCCCCGCGCCGGCAGCAGCACCGCAACACCCCGGCCCACGAAGAGCAGCAGCAGGCCGTGAAGAACCGGAGCAGAGAGAACAGCGTTGCCCCATCGCAAACCATCACAGCATAGAGAGAGACATGAAGCAAGGGTTAGACCGGAGGAGAGCAGGAAGGGTTTGACCTCAGGAGAACATCTGGATTAGAGCTGCAACTAATGATTATTTTTATTAGCGATTGATCTGTGATTGATCATTTTTTAATTAGTCGTTAAATCGTTTGGTCTATAAAATGTCAAAAAAAAAGATGATATCCTCATATGTCAAAAACCCAAAGATATTCAGTTTGTAGTGATGGATAACAGAGAAAAGCAACAAATGCTCCCATCTGAAAAATGACTGAAATGCTTTATCAGTCACTTACTGATTATTTTTTATGATAATCAATTAATCAAGTAATTGTTTCCACTCTAATCTAGATCATGCCCGCTCTTTTTTCTGCTCGTGTATATGTGGAAAATGTTATTTAGTATTTTAACACCAAAAAGTGAAAGACAGAAAAGACAGAAAAGAAAGCTTGCATGATCCAAAGTGGTCTCAGGAGGTTTTACAGTGTTTTGGAAAACGAAGGAGAAACAGGTGGATAAGGGATGAAATGGAGAGTGAGGCAGGTGGAGGCAGAGAGGTGATGGATGGAGGGCGATGAAGGACGGAAGGATGGGAACAGTGTCTGTGTTTGAGCGGGTCTGGGTTGAACAAACATCGAGATGACTGTGAATCCACTGGCAGTTTGTGTACAAAGATGTATCTAGGCAGAGAGAGAGTGTGTGTGTGTGTGTGTGTGTGAGACGTGAACACAAGTGTGAATGTGTGTGACAGTGAACAGAGTGAGTGACAGGAGTGTGTGGGCGCTAAAAGAAATGAGCCGTTTCTGATAAACACTGCAACAATAAAAGATTTTTCATCAGCAAACTTGAAAGATTCCTCACGAGAAAAGCAGCAGGCCAGCAATAAACAACCCTGTGTTTATTGTTTTATTTATTTCATGGGTATCTGTTAGAAGTAGTGTAGCTCGAACGAGACAAAAATATTTTAAAAAAATATAGCTGTAGTATTTAAAAAAGTTTTTTTAAGTGCAATGGAGTGGAAGGGCTAAGAGGAGGATGCAATGAGGAGGGCAGAGTGAAATCAACACAGGTGAGATTTAAAAGCAAATAAATGTAAATTAATGTGGAAGCATCCACCAGTTTGCTTCTGAGAAACCTTCAAGACTGAGAAAAATATCCTTCTAAAAAACAAACATAAAAATCTGAAAAAAACGTATTAAAAAATCTGACAAAAATACAAGCTTAAAAAAAAATACCATACAAATGCATAACTCTCACCTGTGTTTGAGTTTTAAAACGTTTGCCATCCTCATGTGTCTCATTTTTACTGAAACTAAAACTACCAACTGAAGAACCAGTGAGACTCCAGCAGGTGAAAAGACAAACTGCTAAGAGCTGTGGACGACACTGAGAGTTAATGATAAATATCATTGTTCATCACGAGACACAATGAGGCTAATCTGGAGCATCTGATCGGCTGAATCCCTCTGTATCGATCTCCTTCTTGGCACTGGATGAGCTCTGTGCTGGTGGTTTCTGTGGGGTTTCACTGAATAAAGCCAATCTAATCAAAACGTGCCGAGACTCTGCCTTTTTATTCTTTTTAATCCAGACTGTGCTGCTGGGAAATGTAGTCTGGCCACAGGAAGAAAAGAAAAGCATGAACCTGCTCTGCTGTTGTATTAAACCACGTCTGAGTCTTGGATCAGGTCCCCGATGGTTAAAAGGCGAGACGATTCAGTCACCAAGCAAGATTTGAAAATGACTCATATGCCTGACACATATCACTGGCTCAATACTGCCAACATGTGGTTAAAACTCATCCTGCAAGCAGCCAAAAAAAAAGTATGCATATCTATTTAACCTTACCCAAACGGTGAGGTGATCACACAACTAAATCTAGGAAAATAACTCTGATGATAAAGAAATTTTGGTGTGGAGACTTTGAATTTACACAAACTGCGATGTGAAGGATTCAGTGTTCTTCTTAGGACCAAAACGTCACAGTACTTCAGCCTGTGCCGATGTGATTTTGACCTCTCGCTTTATCTCTCCAAAGTCCCCAAAGTTTAGGGAAGTGACTCTAAACTATAGGCATGAAGACACAATCTCATCCACCACAGAAAAAAAAAATTGGAGTAACAACATAAGACAGAAAAATCTTTTTTTTCCCATTTTATTTGTTATAAACAAGATCAAAAGGTGGTCCTTTACTTGCCGGGGAGGATGATACCGTCATACTGGGGGAAAAAAAGCAGAGGAAACAAGAACAGGGGAAAAAGTTGAGGTTACACGTTACGGTTGTATTGAGTGGGATTAAAATCTAACATGACAGTTTCCTGCAGCTCAAATACGATTCTGAAACTAACATTTCAGCTGCAGGTGGACAGAAAGCAAACTGACGGTGCCACAGATGCAATTATCAACCACCAATAACGAAGGGAATTTCTACAACCCTTACATGACCTCTGTCTCCGTGGATGCAACATTTCTAACGGTGGTTACAAACGAGACCAGAAACCAGCCCTGACGGACGTTACAGCAGAGAACTCTCTTCTAAGCATGTACTCACTTTCTGCTGGAACCAGCGCATGGCCTCCTCTTTGCGGATGCGGTGCCTGAAACCGATGCGGCCTCTTTTCCGCTTCTTGTCGGCGATGCTGAAGCCGGGTCTGCCCAGAACCTGAGCACAAAGAGGAGACAGGGCTGCTCAGAAAAAAAAACTTCAACTGAACAATAAAAAAAAACTTCAGAAGTGTCAATCAGTATCTGTTACGTCTGCTGAGGCTGAAGCTCTGAACTCTTTTAAGATGAACTCAATAACCAAATAAACAGTACAAGAAATACCACTGATGAGATGATCAAAAGGAAATGTATCTGCACTGAGTTCAATATCAATAATTCTAGGAAATTTGGTTAGTTTAGTCAAATTTATAAACACTAAACTATGCGTGGCGTATTTTTGAAGTTGTCCCTCATATAACCCAGGTATCAGAGGTTCTTGATGTGATCCAGCTGTCATGTCAGCTAAACATACAGATGATATGTTTAGCTGACAAAATACTGAAACACTGATGAATCGAACTGCTCTCAGCGAAAACTGAGATTATAATCTGATCTTTTTCACTGCTGATTCAGGATCAAGTGACACCACATATTCTATGTTCTATGACACCAACACAACAAAAGTAAGCTCCAAATTTAAGCAGTTGCAATAGTCCTTAAATAAATGTAATATTTTCCAGATTCATGGAAAAGAATCAGTTAAGAACAATTCAGGACAGTAACAGATATTTTCTCCCTAAACTGAAATATACTCAATATATTACAACCACAAAACACAGTTATCAATTATTTTAAGCCAAATCAATCTGTAGTGCATGTTCTGTTCCTTTAAATTCAACAATTATCTGTTTGCACATCTTAAAGTGAAGAGTCCTTCATATAAACAGTTGCCAAATTCAGTTCAGGGTTGTGAACTAAAAACAGGAAATCCCAAACTCCACCACAGCACCTCCAACCAGCATTCAGGATATCTTTGGGTCACGTACCACGTAGAAGTCCAGTCCGTAGATGCCGATGCTGGGGTCGTACTTGATGCCCAGATCGATGTGCTCCTGGATGCCGAAGCCGAAGTTTCCGGTGTCGGAGAAGTTGTTCTTTCTCAACTCGTACTCACGCACCTGCAGGCGGGAGCCAAAATGCAAACTATGTTTAATATTGGCAGTTAATTTCAATTCCAGTTTATTATTTTCAGAACTGTTAATTTAGTAAGTCAACACTCAGAAATTCGGCTAGAAATTTAGAAACAGGGAAGTCAGGACACCCGAAGGGATGAAGATGAATGAGTGACAAGATAATTAACACAAGATAAGAAAAATATGATGCCACACAAAGCGTCTTAAATTTTTCCGTGTTTTTCCCCCTTTTAAAATACTGCGTAGGTCTTCCTCTTTGGTCCTCTAAAATTATTAAAATTAAGCCATTTTTGAGAAGGGAAAAGACATGACTTTCTCACCTTGAGTCCCTTCTCCAGGATCTCCTCTGCTTTGGCTCCACGGACGGTGCAGTGGACAGCAATCTTTTCATTTCTGCGGATACCGAAGGATCTCACAGTGTAGCGGGCTGAGGGTGGAGGACAGAACAAAGCAAATTACAAAATACTAAGACATAATATCTGCAAACGCACTTCCTCCTGCTATCCACATACTCACTCAGTACCCACTTTACAAAACTATCGGGTGCTGGTTCATCTTTGAGCTTACACGTATTAAAGTACCCACAACTTGCATCAAGATCACCACCTACCCTTGGAGAAGACGGGGGTCTGCCCTGTGAGCTGCTCCAGCACTTTGGCAGCTCGGGTCAGCCTGTCTCCGCTCTCGCCGACGCAGATGTTCAGACAGAGCTTGCGGATGCGGAGCTCTCGCATGGGGTTCTCCTTCTTCTCACCCTGGTCCTGGAGAACATGAAACAGATGCGAGACTTTTACAACCTGGAAACTGACACGCACCTGGAGAGCAACACAATGACAGAATCGCTCGACTACCAAGAAGTTCTGACAACTTGTCACCTTCTGCGGTGTCGCGTTTCCCCCCGCTACTCAACATCAAATCTCGGCTTCAGTTTAAGAAGAACCGTTTCTTATTCCCTCTGAGTTCCCTGGCCCTTAACACGAACCTTCTTCAACAGCATGTCGCGTGCCGGCCGGACATGTCCGTACATAACCCTGCTGCCTCGGCTGTTAGCATTGCTCACAGACATGTTCGGAATATAACAAAACACAACCCAAAAACAACCACATGTCTCATATAAACGACACAGACATATTTGCTGGGTGGCTCAAGTGTCACCACATTGATGTAATCTCGCCTTTGACAGCAGGAGTTAACTACAAGTACACAGAAGTGCAGTATTTTCCAGCGGCTAGCCTATTAGCATCACTCGGTTTACAATTTTAATAGCATTCTATAACATTTATTGAAGAAATAAGCCTTTAATTCAATCGCCCAGCACAGACTTTAATCATCTGAACACAAAACAGTCGTTAGAATGGCCCCGCAGCGCCGATGATAGTGGATTTCAAGCGTAACTTCATATGTGATCGCCATCGTACGATGTGGGACAGTACTCACCGCCATGTTGGATCACTAGAAGAGGACGTTACGTTTCCGGCGGCAGGCATTTATAGTGGTGTGTTCTCCGCAAATACGGTCGGCGGAAGACCGCGGACAAACACGACGGTTCCGTTTTATGTAGTAAAAGCAAAGTACCGCAGTAAGAAACAACAAAGTCTTTTACCGTCACCAGAGACCACTCAGACCGAATAAATAATGATGTGTTTATTTCATACGGTGTTTGTTAGTTTATTAGCAGAACTGTAATGAAGAAAAACGAGGAAACGAGGAAGTCTGTCAAGTCTCAAATCATATCCCTGGTTCTTGGCAAAAGTAAACTGTATAGACCAGGGGTGTCAAACCTGTCCACAAAGGGCCGGTGTGGCTGCAGGTTTTTGTTCCAACCAAGCAGCAGCACACCAGACTTGACTCATTTAATTAACTGATCTCAGTCTTCAGACAGTTGATTGGTCAAACTGTGTGCTCTTCATTGGTTGGAACAAAAACCTGCAGCCACACCGGCCCTTTGTGGACAGGTTTGACACCCCTGGTATAGACTATTATAAGTACATGATTTACATGATTTTTCTAAGTGTATTAAATAAATGCTAAATAAACAACAATGAATACTGCGCTATCAGTAAGGAGCTGTAATTTGTAACTTCAAATAGCTAAGAGCCATAAACAGATTATGGCACAATGGGCCCCTGGACTCAGACATGTAAAAGCCCCGACCACCTCATAGGGGTGAGACACCCAGACTAAAAGAGACACTGTCCTCTTTGTGGTCCTTTGATAGATTTTGCAACAAGTAATGTTAACAGTCTCTCCATACAGAGGCACTGATACTAACAGCCCAACTACCTTATCAACTTTTGACTCAGAAAGGCCAATCAGCTACTCATGACCACCTATCTGGCCCCACCTCTGTTTGATCAATTAGCAGAAAATTAAGCAGCAATACTTCTGATAATCAAACTCACTTCAAACATGTTTCAAACAAAAAAATATATATATTACATTTTCCAGTGTAAATGTAAAGTGTCTTTAATTCTCTTTATTCCCTTTTACACCAAAAATACAAGGTACTGAGCTTTGTGTAAGATCTTTAATTAACTAGGGAAAACTATTAATACACTCCATTATTTTATAAAAGCTTTTAGTACAGAGATTTGCAGCAAGGTAATGCACTACTAAATCACATTTCAATAAATAAATAAACGTAATAGAACCAAATACACACAATACAACATTGATAAAAAATGCATACAATATGGATGCGATGATGTCAGATTGCTGCTGATCTGAAAGAGGGAATGAAAAAATAACAAAACATTGGAATTGGAATTTGGAATTAGAATAAAATAAATAAAATAGTCATCATCACTTTTTATCCAAACCCTTATGGACATTTATAAAACTGTGCTGCACAGGTCACATCTCAGCTGGCTCAAAGCATACAAGCTCATCTGCTTCATGAGGGAAATAAATGAATAATGCACTTCATTTCCTGTTCCACCTAATTTATTGATTCTGGAAAGAGTGAGTGAGTATCCTCATTTCCCATTGCTCACATAAGAAACAGGACACAAACCAGAGCTACAGCAAACACCAGGACTAGTTTACTCTTGAACGTAGCATCCACAGGCTGAACTGCAGTCAGCAGAGACGACGGTTCGGAGTAAGGGGTCATTGGTTTCAGTGGTGAGACAGGAGCTGGAGGCTTCAGCAGGGGCAGGCCTTCTCTTTTCTGCTCCTCCAGGGCACTAACGAGGAAAGCCAGAGCCTTGCGGGGGAAGATGGCCGGGGAGAAGAGGTTGCACTTTGGGACGAAGAAGTGAGGGAGGGAGCCTCTTTGTGCATGGTCCTGCAGAGCCCCGAGGAGGTGCAGGAAGCAGGCAGGGAGCTGTTGACAAGCCCACATGGAGTCGTTGAACCTGACAGACAAGAGGCAGGGCGAAGAAGAATGTGTAGTACACTGAAAGATTTCTTTGACATCTTTTACAACCAGAACCACTAATATCAATCCAAACACTGCCACCAGCACTGTTTCCACTGCTACAACAAAAATATCAATGACAGATAAATAGGGCTGCATGATTTTGTTGTCATAAAAATATTGATTACATCCGTTTTAAATTGCTTGTTTTGTCCAACCATCAGTCAAGAAGAATATTCAACTGACAACTATAGTACTATAACTACAAGCACTACTACACTAGCATACTATCAGCACTACTGCTATAACAGCTACTTACTGCACAAAACCTCTACAAGATGTGGCAGAGTACCTGATGGACAGTGTGTGGAGGAAGACGGTCTTCCCGTGGTATGAGCAGAGGTCATTGAGCTCTTTGGGAAAACGTTGTTTCAGACCCTCGATCAGAGATTTGAGGAGCATTAAGCACTGCTTACTATAAGAGAGGAGAAGAAATTAATCACTGCAAAAAGGTCTCAAGAAAAGCTATTTAAGCTAAATTTATACGGTCCTCATTTTTTAAAAATCAATTTAATCATCTCTAACGCAGCTCTCCACAGCTTGCACAGCTTCAGCCTCACCTCATGTGTGACGAGGTACAAACATCCCAGAGTGAGAATTAAACAGCTCAGAGTCTCACCGGCAGCATTTGGTGGCGTTACTCTCACAGCAGGTTTTCGTGTTGCCGTGACACGTGATGATCTTCTTCTCAATGAGAGAGAAAGAAATCCTCCAGCTCTCTGATAAAGACACACAAAATAACCTGATGGGACAATGTCACCATGAACATACAGTTCATACGCAGCAAAAATAATCGAAATGAATTTGTACAGTTTGCAGAAAACAACAGAGAGAAGTTGAAGCTCTCACCTTTGGCTTCCTCACTGAGGTTTCGTCCTTTGAGCCTCTTTGGTACAAAGAAACAGGGCAGTTGTTTGATCTCTTGACGAACCTTCTTCCCCAGCCAGTTGTCCACATCTGGGCCGTTACGGACTGCGAGCGGCCAGCCCTGAGAGGGGTGGACCTCCAAACAGAAACAAAAAACAAATACTAAGTCAGATTCGGCCGATAAGTGTATAAGTACAATACTGCTGTCATATAAAAATTCACATAAAAGGACATCCATTAATGTGGATGGGTGATTTTAATTTGCAGAGATGTTCATCACTAAACAGATAAAACATTCACCTCCAGAGCGGGAACCACGTCCACAGAGATAAGCTCGTCACTGTTCTCGGTTCTGCACAGAGACAAAGTCACAGCTGGCGAGTTCAGACGCTTCCTGTTCATCTCCCAGCGACACTGTTCATCGTTCCCTGGAAACGAGGAATATGAACACAGACAGGTCTCACCAGTAGATTCATTATGTGGTTCTCAAAGGGCAACAGAGCTCCCTCGACAAAAAAGACCAGAGTGCTATATCAAAACAGAGAGTGTTTTTATTGCTGAGGTTGAGGTCGAAGTCATTTTGAATGAATTTGTTATTTTCAGTTGACACATTAATCAGCTGATTGCTTCTTTGACCAATCCATCAACTTTGGTTTGTAAAACATCAGAAACTACTGAGAAATGTCCATCACATATTCACAAAGACAAAAATTATTCTGTTTACTGCAATTTAAGACAAAAAACAAAAAAGCAACAAATCATCATATTTGAGAAGGTGAAACCATGAAACAGTTGGAATTTCTGCAAAGAGATAACATCAACAATTAATCTGACACAACAAAAAGATCAAAAAACCTTTGTAGGTCTTGAGGAACTTGCGGACCAGGCGATGCATCTCACTCAGGACCTTGCTTGATGAGAGGGTGTGCTCATTCTCCAAGAGAAAGGCTTGTATGGGGCTCCGAGTGGGCCGGTTAAGTTCTATCTGGTAGAAAAGGCCATCGTCGAGCTGCTTCATATTGAAGCGTGAAGGAGCCTTAAGCTTCAGCATCATGTCGAACTCATCGGGGCTGTGAATCTGACAAAGGACTTCAGAGGTCAAATTAAATTTGGGGGTATTTCCTTTAGAAACTGAGAGTGGTTACCACGACCTCACCTTAACTTTCTCAAAGTAGCTGCCTGTGTTGAGGAAGTCAGCTGACTGGAAAAAAGGCTGATCACTGCTGCTCCTCAGGAATTTCAGCAGGTTTTCTCGGAAATCCTTGACCACCTCGGCAGCCCAGCAGCGGTCTGCCTGCCGGATTTTGAGGTCTTTAGCACTGAGCTTGATCCAGCTGGCCAGCTCTGGGGAGATGGAGGCCGACTCCTCATCCACCACGGATCCCTCCTCTGCAAAATGACACAGACAAGGATGAGATTTAGTGAACTTAACCACTGTTTTGTGTGAACTTTAACAACTATTCCAAATCTATTCCAAAAGGGAAAAGTTTTCTGTAGCATCACCTGTTGTTGATGATTGTTGTTGCAGCTGAACTTTCTGCCTCTGTCTGGCTGGTGTGAGACATGGAGGGCTCGGATCTCCTCTGATGACCACTTTACGTTGCCTCGCCTCAGCCGGACTGCCCCCTCTGTGCTTCAAGTCTCTGTCCATAACTCACTCGTCTCAGCCTTTAACAAACCTACGGAGATCATTTGAGGCTGAACATCAGATCAGTCACAGCATGTGCGCTACACTGGCATTAAAAAGTTAGCAGGTATTAACTTAACATGAAGTAGTAGTACCCCGAATTTGTACTGGGGTACAGCATTTGAGTAAATGTACTTAGTTACTTAACAGCACAGAGTAAAAAGAACAAAAAATAGGAGATTAAATTGTGATAAAATCATAAAAAATATCTGATAGATAGATATTACAACCATTTGTTTGGTTCAGAAAACTACTAAAAATCACGATGAGTGCACAGTGTGTCGATATTGGCTTTACATTTTTTTAGCAACTCAAAAATCAAAACTTGCTGACTCGGGGAACTCCACTGGTTTTACACTGAAAAGCCTGTCTACAGGTCTCTACAGGTCTTCGGGAGACTTGTTCTACATTTATGAAAAAAAATTAGCTGAATGGGAAACAGGTGTCTAAGTCAGGACTGGGTGATTAGGAAATGAGACAGTTGAGCAGGAGGGTGTGGGGAGTCAGGTGATGAAGACAGGGAGGAGAGTGGGAGGTGGGCAGATGGAGAGTGGCCAATACTTTGGTTTAGGGCGGTACATTCTCACACAGCAGCTAACGTGGCTGTAGACTGTTAGTCCTGTTTTAAAGCATTGTGAATATGTTTGACTGCAAAAGCTTTGCTATGAAAAACTATAACAACATCAAGTTTGTTTTGATGTTTTCAGCTGCTGACAAAAAGGGAAGGGCCTTTGCTTTTCACATATCTGGAATGAGTAGAAAACATTAAACTACAACCTGTGGAAGAAGTCACTGCAAACTGTAGAGACCATTATGGAATATAAATGAAACCACTGGAAACCAGTACAGTCAATCAGAGAGAGAGAGAATCACTGACATACAGACAGACTCTCTCACCAAATCAAATCTTTCTCTATGTTCAGTGTCTAATGGCTTCTTTTGTCATCATACATATAAGTTTTGATTTCTTGTAGAAGCCACTGACGTTTTTATGATGGTTCAAATGATTTCTGATATTAACAGAATCTCTTCATGTGTCAAATCAAAACTTATTCTTCTTTATTGTTATTATATTACTCCTCTAATGTTTATTTGTATAGGGCAAAGTTTATAGGATGAACCAGTGCTATATACCACAGCATTTATAGCCTTAGCTAATTTGCAATGCCTTTGCATATTTGTATTACACGAAACTCGACAATAAACACAGTACATTAAAGCACAAAACACAAAAATGCACACAAAACAGCACAAGACACGATCAGTTCTCAAACAATGGTGCAACAGAAGTACCGCAAAACTGATCCCTCTTTAAAACCTGTTTCTGTTACAGCAGTTTGACTCACCTCGTTTAGGAGCATCTGTCGTGAGCGGAGCTGGTGGCTAGTGTGCTGACTGCAGTCTGTCCTTCCCTCCACCTCTATATATATTAACTTTCACTTTCAATTTCCATGAGGAGGATAATGACTTCTCCCTCCTCCCCCTCTTGTTAAGTGAATGTCTGTCTCTGCGGTTCATTTTATAAACATTAAAAAGGTTCAAAGACCTCTTGCACCTGCATAATTCCACTCACAAATACTGACTGGCTGATAGCGAACTGGTTCCACCCGTTTATTTTCTGTAGTAATGTAGCACCGTGTATTTCTGTGCCATAGTACAACAGGACACACCTTGTGAACTCTTCCAAATCAGGTCACGAAAGTTTTCATTTCCGGAACTGACTAAGCTGCCTTTTATGATAACATCTTGGAAGTGAACTCAATTCATTGTTAGATGACTCAGAGTCACTGTTTTCTGGAAACTCTCTCTGTCTTTCATACAACAATTATTTTTAGTTTTGAGATGATGTACCTGCATAAGCTGGAGGATCGTGAAAGGAGGGGCAAGGTTGAATATTTCTCGAGAATACTGCTGTCCGCTTGTAAGAATCACAAAAAATCTGAGCAATCTGAGTAAATGAAAACACAGGTATGTTTACACCTAATTGTCAGTGATGACAGTGTGTAGATTCAAAGCAGCTTGCAGTTAATTAACTCTTGTATAATGAAACACAAAAGAAACATCTTAATTTGGCAATGTTTAAGATTTTTATTGTTTTGGTTTCAACTTAATCATGATAACAATTTCCCCTAAAAGGCACATGCCTTCCTTTCCTGCGGAAACTTTTGCGATGGGTTTTAATCAGCATAAGCCAGTCCTTGAGTAGAGAGCTCTGCCTCAGAGAAGACGGCGCTGGGTGGCAGGGAAGAAGAAGGGATGGGGCGGCCCGCTGCTGCTGAGACATGACATTTTGTTGGGCGTCCTGCATGAGAATTCATTTCTTCTTCTCGGCCTTCTGTGCAGACTTGGTGACCTTTCCACCGGAGGCGACCTTCTTCTCAACGGACTTGATCACACCGACGGCCACGGTCTGCCTCATGTCACGCACGGCAAAGCGACCTGAGAGGAAGAGACGAACAAGAAATGAGACAAACAGAGGAGTCGATCAATAAGAGGCTCAAAACTATCTGTTTCAGTTCAAGTTCAGTTCCATAAAATCAAGAACATCCAAGCATCCCACGTCAACAAATACACATAAACAGGGGAAAAGGAAAAAAAACAATGCTTATTACAAACCTGAAACACTCAAGGGCTCAAATTTGTAACTTTGTACTTTATTTAATTTATAGATTAATTGATTATTATTAATTGTCAGTGAATTATTAATCATTAAAACCTTTTGAAACACAAACATCATGTTTCATTTTTCTGCAAGCTTCAATAAGATGATTATTGGGCAAGTGATGTGGGATATTTTACAACCAGTCCAAATAAATTTGGTATTTGTATCATAAATTAAAGAAACATTGGCATTATTTGATTCATATGTTAAATAAAAACAAACAATCCTGCTCCTGAACTCCCTGTCTTTAGTGAAACGTCATTAAAACGACTAAAAATAATAATAATTCAGCACAACTTTCAGAAACTTAAAGCTACACAACTGATTTTTACAATTTAGACTAATTCTTTCATAAAAAAACAAACAAAACAAAGCATATTACTCACCCAGAGGGGGATACTGAGAGAAGCTCTCAACACACATGGGTTTTCCAGGCACCATGGTGATGATGGCAGCGTCTCCGGACTTGAGAGCCTTGGGGTTATCCTCAAGCTTCTTGCCGGAACGACGGTCAATCTTCTCCTTGAGCTCGCTGAACTTGCAGGCAATGTGAGCGGTGTGGCAGTCCAGCACAGGGGCGTAGCCCTGGGAGATCTGGCCAGGGTGGTTCAGGATGATGACCTGCAGAGGGAAACACAAGGAGAGACATGGAGGGAGGGTTAGAGGAGCAACATCTAAGATCTGTATGTGGACTGATTGGTGCTGGATTCCTCTGAGTTATTCTCCAAGAAAGCAAAAGACAAAGGCAAAATACCACAAAAATAATATTTAGATATCAGCTGTCACAATGAAATTACATTGAGTGAACATTTCCCTTCCATAATTTAAAGAAATAAGCCGGCAATTTAGTATTACACATCCATAAATGTACGGGACTTACAAGAAACAGATTTTGAAAAGAACTGTCAAAATCAAAGCCTCAGAGGCTGAGACAGCTTTATCTGTGGTCCTCTGCGGGTCGAGCTTCAAAAACATTGGACCTGATCCCGTAATGCTACTCGATAGCAGCCTTCATTACACTTCAGAAGGCCCACTTCTTTGAAACCCTGTCAGTTTATATCACAGGTTAAAATCTCTCATGCTGTTATTACAGACTGAGTACAGCCCCTGGTGATGAGTAAACTGAGCTTTTAGTCCCCTCTTTTGATTTTCATTTTCTTCCTCTCTCTTTTCCTGAGACTCACCTGAGCGGTGAAGTTCTCAGCAGCCAGGGGTGGGTCGTTCTTGCTGTCACCAGCCACGTTTCCACGACGGATCTCCTTGACGGACACGTTCTTGACGTTGAAGCCGACGTTGTCACCGGGGAGAGCCTCGGGCAGAGACTCGTGGTGCATCTCCACAGACTTCACCTCAGTGGTCAGGTTGGGGGGAGCAAAGGTGACGACCATACCGGGCTTCAGGATACCGGTCTCAACGCGGCCGACGGGGACAGTTCCAATACCTGAGAGCGAGCAGGACGCATACTCTTCAGTTTACCACAAAATAACTTGCAACTTGCTTTTGATTTCACTGTGTGTGATATGTTGAAGACAGTCCTGCCCCAATTAAGAGTCACATGATAGTATTAATACATGTCAGATGTGCAGGTACAGGTGTAGTTTAAGTGCCCAGTATATCCAGTTCCACCCCTGTGATTTCACCTTTAGCAGATATCAGAGGCTGAGTCTATGATATGTATGTCAAGCCTGTCTATAAAAAACATTTGATTAAATTCAGACTTCATTTCAGTTCATGTTGAAAGAGATGAGGTGACATGAATTATGGTGTTGAGTTTACGGGACATCGTGTGACACTACTTACCGCCGATCTTGTAGACGTCCTGCAGGGGCAGACGCAGGGGCTTGTCAGTGGGGCGGGTGGGGGGCATGATGGAGTCCAGAGCCTCCAGCAGGGTAATACCAGTGGCACCACCCTCTTTACGCTCAATCTTCCATCCCTTGAACCAGCCCATCTGAAATGGAGAATTCAGACACAGACACAAAAAGGGAAGAAAGGAAAAGAGGGAAAAGGTGATGAAGTGATGAATATAGACCAAAAAAATCCAAGAAATATTGTCTTTCATCTGGGGGAATATAAATCACACGCCATCTGAACTACTGTATGCCCTCACCTTGTCACTGGCCTCCAGCATGTTGTCTCCGTGCCATCCAGAGATGGGGACAAAGGCAACAGTGGCAGGGTTGTAGCCGATCTTCTTAATGTAGGCGCTCACTTCCTTGGTGATCTCCTCAAAACGCTTCTGGCTGTAAGGGGGCTCGGTGGAGTCCATCTTGTTGACACCAACGATGAGCTGCTTGACACCCAGGGTGTAGGCCAGCAGGGCGTGCTCACGGGTCTGGCCGTTCTTGGAGATACCAGCCTCGAACTCACCAACACCAGCAGCGACGATCAGCACGGCACAGTCAGCCTATAAAGGCAGAATTTAGTGAAACGTGTGTACAGGATAAAGTGATGAGTCATTTCAGAAAAGATTAAAATGCATTCATTTACCTGAGATGTACCAGTGATCATGTTCTTGATGAAGTCCCTGTGTCCAGGGGCATCAATGATGGTCACGTAGTACTTGCTGGTCTCAAACTTCCACAGAGCAATGTCAATGGTGATACCACGCTCACGCTCGGCCTTCAGTTTGTCCAGCACCCAGGCGTACTTGAAGGAGCCCTTGCCCATCTATTGTGGTTAGGTTAGCACAAATAAAGCAGGAAGTAAAGGGGAAATGTATAAATTAGCCACAAATATTAACCAAAGACATTTTTAAAACAAATTCATGCCAGCTGAATTAAGGACACTGTAATGGGACTGTAATGGGAAAGTTTCTAATTCTAAATATATTAGTTTGGTGGCTCATAAACATGTTAAAGCACCCACTTCAGATTTAAACTGAGGGCTTTATCAAAATAAAATATAATCTAAAGTTTCTTAATTTGGAAATAATATGAATAAGAAAGTCATTCAATGAGTTTTCATTTATACCCAGACTTAGTTTTCATACAGATCTCCCTTTTAGAAACATACTTTTTTCTCTTTCTGCTGCACCATCTATTTCAATATTTACTGTTTTTTTTTCTTTTTTTACAATACTCATTTAACCCACAGGAAGGCCTGCGATTTGTAACTGAGATATTTAATATGTAGGCTGATGTGTGAAATAATTTAAAGTCTCTAATTTGCCTTCATTCAGTGTATCATTACTGATTAATCTTAACTGACTAATGCCTCAAGCTCTAATGTAGTCATTCATTCTATTTACTAAATTCTGTCTGGGGGAATACTGGTTGTAGCTACATGGAATATAGATGTATTTGAGGCTTATTTTCCACTTTTGTACCAGTTATATAAACCTATAGCACATTAAGTTTAAACTTTTATGTATGATGAGAAAACATGTTGGGCAACTCAGAGTTCCAGTGATGAGGACAGTTCAGATCTTTCAACAGTAGGTGGCAGTTTAAAACCAGCTAATATCAGTGAGCAGTTAACCACCACACCCGTTTCCTCACACTTCTGAGGCATTTACACGGTGTCTGGTCCCGTTTACGTGTCCCATATATAATGTGATTATCTGTCACAGACTTAAATGTTGGCCCCCGCTGTCGCTAACACAAACCTCGGCGGCTTCCTTCTCGAACTTCTCGATGGTTCTCTTGTCGATTCCTCCGCACTTGTAGATCAGGTGGCCGGTGGTGGTGGACTTGCCGGAGTCGACATGGCCAATGACCACGATGTTGATGTGGGTCTTTTCCTTACCCATTTCGATTTACTGGTTATAAAAGACATGGGGAGCCGTTACGTTGAGTTTAAAAATAAATGCATCGGGTTTAAATTAGTCTCCTCCAGCGAGCTAGGTGGGTACCACCATTAACTTCAGTTAAAATCTGCTGGCGTTCAGGAACTGCTGGCCGTCAAGTAAATAAAATAATAATAATAGTAGTAATAATAATAATAATAATAATAATAATAATAATAATAATAATGACTCAATGATGGGTTAGGATAGTTAGGATGACTTTAAATTAAATATTTCATATATACTCTAAACAGGAAGGACTAATTTAATCGAAAATCAGGTGACACAATAGGGAATGATGTGCCTGCGGTTTATCTCAGCCGTTAGCTAACCGGTACAATGCTGCATTCACGTGATATCGTTTACACTGTAAAAACGATAACCCAGTTTACCCAGTATAAGCAGAATGGCTGCTAATGCGCCACCCTCAGCAACTGCAAGTATAACTCGACACTGATAGACATTCAATCGATTGAGAAAAGAACAAATGCGTAACAACAAGGGCATCTAACTTAGGCCGTTTCACCATTTGACTGCGGTTAACACCAGCGCTAAGCACCTAAGGAAAATGCGTAAACACGTCCAAATTAAGGGTGTTTTCCCGTTCTCCCCATTCTGCTGACACTGCGTGAACGCAGCATTAAGTGTTGCTGTAAATGCGTAGTGTGCGGTAATATTAATCTTTGTAGTTTTACTGGCTTCAAATGTCAGGAAACTACACTGACATGTAAACTCTCCCTTGTGTAAAACTGTCCTGCTCGGTGCTCGTTCACGCCGACAGAAAGCGACACTGGTGAGTCATACACCATGTGCTCGATACCGGCTCCTCGGCCTCCATGTTGCGCCGGGAGCGCAGAGCCGCCATGTTGTCAACTGATGCAAGCGCGCACCCCGGCCACCTTAAAGCCAGCACTGGGGTGGAAGGGTGCGCGTTCACGAGGGGTATGAAGGACTACCATGACTGGCAGAAAGCGAAAAATCTGGGAAGTCATTTTTAAGTTCACAATAACTGTTACTTATAAGCGATTTTTTAAAAAATCCAGCAGTATTAAGGCTCATTAGGACAAAGCCGAAAAGATCGCCACATTCCATACCAGTTTGGATCAGAAATGCAAAAGGTGAGCTTGCATGTTTTAACCTTTTTTTAGTGTTATCAAGCTAAAATATTAAAAATAGCTAAGCAGGATATGGTCCTTGGATTCAGTGATTTTCTGGCTCAGGTTAAAATAAGACTAAATGCCCTGTCCTAAATACTACCTCAGTTCCTATGTGACCATGCATTTTTCAGCTTTGAGGGTTGATTAAAAAGACCACCAACCTGTGCCCAGCAAATAAGACGTCCCCTGATTTGGAGCGGAGGGAAAAAAGGACAGAACGTGATCTGTCCACAGTTTTTATACTGAACCAGAAAGAGAGGGAGGGCTGTGCATGCTCTTGTTGCTGTCATGCTAAAAAATAAGGGGTGCTATTGGCTGGGGCTGCATAACTCCTATCGCAGTGATTGGATGACAAGTGCATCACCGGACACGGATAGCATGGTCAAAAACAGCTGCAACACAGAATACAGAGGCTTGCTTGTGACAGCCAAAAAGTACTCCCAACTGCAACACTAAAGGACGAAGACAAGCCAATGTCAATTTTTTCAAAGACATTTATTTTATTAGTTACCAGCAGCTTTCTTTCCAATTAAATTTGTGGCATTAACATCAAGATACAGTTCTAAACCATTTCCAACTTAAACTTAACTGAGAAGAGGCACTGTCATGTGATTCAGGTAAGTGACAATGCCACATTGTTCTTTTTTCCTGCGAAAACTTTTGCGATGGGTTTTAATCAGCATAAGCCAGTCCTTGAGTAGAGAACTCTGCCTCAGAGAAGATGATCCAGGGTGGGGGGAAGATATGGGAGGAGTGGCCCGCTGCTGCCGGCACACATCTTGTTGCTGGATGTCCTGCACGACCATTCATTTCTTCTTCTGGGCCTTCTCTGCAGCCTTGGTTGTCTTTCCGGAAACTTCCTTGGTCTCAACAGCCTTGATGACACCAACAGCCACCGTCTGCCTCATGTCACGCACGGCAAAACGACCTGGAAATAGGAGAGAATGTATTAAACATTTTATTGTAGCGTAGAATAAGTACCAAGCATTACTAAGGATTTCTTTGAGTTTACAGCGAGCCTCTGGGAATAAGACTTACCAAGGGGAGCATAGCTGGAGAAGGGCTCCACAACCATGGGCTTCTGTGGAATGAGTTTGACAATGGCAGCATCTCCAGACTTGACAAACTTGGGGTGGTCCTCAAGCTTCTTGCCAGAACGACGGTCGATCTTCTCGATGAGCTCCTTGAACTTGCAGGCAATGTGAGCGGTGTGGCAATCCAGCACAGGGGCGTAACCCTCGCTGATCTGGCCGGGGTGGTTCAGGATGATGACCTGTGGACACATTTAAGAATTATGACCCTGCCAAATGCAACTTGACCAAAAGCTGGGAGATGTTTTTTTCCAAGTTCACAAAACCAACCTGGGCGTTGAAGCTGTCAGCAGCCTTGGGTGGGTCGTTCTTGCTGTCACCAGCCACGTATCCACGACGGATCTCCTTGACGGACACGTTCTTGATGTTGAAACCGACGTTGTCACCAGGGACGGCCTCGGGCAGAGACTCGTGGTGCATCTCCACAGACTTCACCTCAGTGGTCAGGTTGGGGGGAGCAAAGGTGACGACCATACCGGGCTTCAGGACACCAGTCTCCACACGACCGACGGGGACAGTTCCAATACCTGACAAAAGTAAATTGGTTTATTTTAGATATTTGATGTAGAAAAGCCCCATTCATACCACCACCTTTTAGTAATAAAAGGTTCTTGCTCGATCCACTTGATTCTTACCGCCGATTTTGTAGACATCCTGCAGGGGCAGGCGGAGGGCCTTCTCGGTGGGGCGGGAGGGGGGCAGGATGGCATCCAGAGCCTCCAGCAGTGTGGTTCCACTGGCATTACCCTCCTTGCGCTCAATCTTCCATCCCTTGAACCAGCCCATCTACAGAACAAATTCAAAGTGAAAAATTAGTCCTTGCTCACAATCAAGTAAACATGTTGAGCACGACAAGGTATGTAACATATATATAATTTCCTTACCTTGTCACTGGTCTCCAGCATGTTGTCTCCGTGCCATCCAGAGATGGGGACAAAGGCAACACTGGCGGGGTTGTAGCCGATCTTCTTGATGTAGGTGCTCACTTCCTTGGTGATCTCCTCAAAACGGGCCTGGCTGTAAGGGGGCTCGGTGGAGTCCATCTTGTTGACACCAACGATGAGCTGCTTGACACCGAGGGTGAAGGCAAGCAGGGCGTGCTCACGGGTCTGGCCGTTCTTGGAGATACCAGCCTCGAACTCACCAACACCAGCAGCGACGATCAGCACGGCGCAGTCAGCCTAAAATCAAAATCAGTCATGTGATTTAGGTCTTATACAAAGCAGCTTTGAACTTTGATCTTACTCTGCTTTAAGGTAATAATTACCTGAGAGGTACCAGTGATCATGTTCTTGATGAAGTCCCTGTGTCCAGGGGCATCAATGATGGTCACGTAGTACTTGCTGGTCTCAAACTTCCACAGAGCAATGTCGATGGTGATACCACGCTCACGCTCGGCCTTCAGTTTGTCCAGCACCCAGGCATACTTGAAGGAGCCCTTGCCCATCTGGAAGAGCAAAAATTCAGATCAGTTTCTTGTTATCAGAAACAGATTTGATACAACTTGTGACACTGTAGTGACTTTCATAGAGAACTACGGAAAACCCTGTGTTTTCTAGGTATTCAGCATATTTTATCTATGGGAATGCATGTAATGGGAATAGTTGCAAAAATTAGCTGAGAGAAAAGTAAGCCACCTATTTTGATGTGCAGCTGGTTGAACAAAACAAGACATTAAATATTTTTATATTTGTTCTGGGGCACTGCTATTTTGTAGCCCCCCAAAAAATCCTAAGAATAAATCAGCACTGAAAGAAATCTAAAGCAATTATGTTCCAGCATGTTAACTGAATTGGGATTACAAGTGTGTATGTACACATTTGTGAAATATTTCACTTGTCGTATACAGTGTATATTAGGCATTTCGTCCTCAAATCAACGGCCTGGGGCCTGGGCTGAATAAAGTGCACCGTCACCGTTGCTCGCGTTAGGCCCCACCCAGCGTGCGCGCACACGACTGCTACACCCTCGCGCCGGGCAGAACGGCTCAGCTAGGAGAAGGCACGCTGACGCCGCCATCTTGGACTCAATCGTAACGATTGTAAAAATAAGAAAAAATATAAATATAGCATTACTCACCTCGGCAGCTTCCTTCTCGAACTTCTCGATGGTTCTCTTGTCGATTCCACCGCACTTGTAGATCAGGTGGCCGGTGGAGGTGGACTTGCCGGAGTCGACATGGCCAATGACCACGATGTTGATGTGGGTCTTTTCCTTTCCCATTGTTGTAGTTTCTGTCACGAAAAGAGACCCATCCGTTAGATCTCATTTTTAATACGCACCGCAGTTTAACAGCCCGTAACGTTTGACGGTTAACCGGGGGGGGGGGGGGGGGGGGGGGGCGGTAATGTGACATTTACGTATCCATGACATCTTAGGCCCGGCTTAATTCGACCACTACTCTAGCAGTACTCCATTTAAAAATCAGCCAAGTTTAGCTCACACTCAGAATAAACTCAAAACCAGTTAAAAACGATCATCGTTATTCAACATCAGCGGTACAGGGTTCGAGCCGCTGACAGGCAGCGGCTGCTGGTAGGCCTCACTCGGCCACAGGCCAGCCTAGACACGTGTTCCTCCATGGGCCACGTCGTATAAAGTTACAAAGATTGCCAAATATTCAGAAGCTATCTTGTCCAGACTCCCAACACCTGTCGCTGGAGAATACGTGCAGTTGTTTCATGGAGGGGAGAGAAGGAAGAAATGCCATTCCAGCATCCTCGGGTCTCCGCTTTCAGCAGCCCCCTCTTTGTTCCTTTTCCCCCACATTCTCTCCTCCCTCACATACCTCCTCTTTTATCTTAAAGTGTCAAATATAACCTCTCTAAAAATCAAACACACAGAAGGTACTGACATAAATCAAATTAGCAATAGACAAGTGATAACTACTTCAACTTTTATGGCTAATTACTTCAAAAAATCCACAGGTTAGAGTTAAGTTACATAACCGAAAAAGCAAAGTTTTCTATTTCAAAAAGAAAACCGCTCGAGGAGAAAAAACTCAAACCAGTTCTTTAAAAAACGATCAAAATCAGTTACAGGCCTGAGCCTGGCTCTCTATCTAATCTTATGAATCAAAGCTGAACTTACCGGTGTTTCTGGGTTTTCACCAAAGCTGCTGCCCCTAGCCAGGTAACAGAAAGAGGAAGACTGGGGCTGGACTGGGAGGTTTTATACTGAATGGGAGGCGGCCTGATTTCCCGTCGCCCTCCCCGGTGCAAACCCCGCAAATCACACACATTCCTGCAAAAAACGTCAGCACGCCACCGGATGAACCGCCTGAAACATGTATGATGTCTCACCAGGGATTGTGAATTTAGCTACAGCACTGACACAAACGCAAAACCCAACACAGAAGCTACTCTGACGCCGATAATGATGATCCAGACACATACCGGTCGTTCAGATCAACAGTTTTACGGTTATTTGTCTGATTTTTTACGCCAAATTCGGCTGTCCCGAGTTTTATTGACGGACAGCTGACAGGAACACACTGGTGTCTCTGGAAGTTGTTTTTGACCTCCTAGCAGGAAGCAATTTTTTCAGCCATTCACATTTTTTTTTCATGCCAGGAAAAAGATAATATAAATATAATGTAATATAAATATAAATATAATATTAATATCATACCATAAAGTGGGGTACAAAGTCAGACACAACAGAGTTAAAATATGATACAAATACAGAGATTTTCCCATCATAACCAAATACAATAAAACCCAATTATTATCTGTTTTGCAAATGTTATGACAAGGTGTATTTCAATCGACTCACACAATGGGACAAAATTCTTCTTCATGACATTAAAAAGAGTAACCCTTCTTTTATTTATTCATAATTCACTGATTTTGTGTTTTGCAGGGGCATCATAGCATAAACATCCTGCACCGCTGATTTTCTGCACGCAGGTAACTGGATTTTGATTATTAATTTATTTTAAAGCAGTAAAACAATTGATAGCTCAACTGCTGTTTTGATTTTTTTAAGCAGTTTTGTACTGTAGGTGCATTTCAGACTCAATTGTATAATTTACCTTTACTCATGGCCATTATTTCAGCACAAAACTCGCCCTCAGGCCCCCCTGGATCCCCACCCGCTGGTAACACTGGAACGACTCATCAGCCCTGACAAGATTATCTAAATCCGAATGAGATTTGCATTCAAACAGATGCCAGACCCTGAAAAGATGAACTCATGCTGTTTTCAAGACACCTTATCTGGCAGGCATTTACATTCCCAACAGAAGCATATACAAGATTTTAACTGAATTAAAAGTGTTTTTTTTTTAACTGAATTAAAATTATTCAGGGTGGAGTGTATCATCACAGACAGGGTTCACCACTTTGCAACCGAAAATCATCTTATTCTCCTCTGGCTGTCTTTAAAGTAGCTTAAGTTTACAATTAACCAGAACTATTCACACCCACAGTGGCTGGTGGACACCAGTTTGGGAATTTTTTTCCCTCAAATTTTCTGCATAAAACCTGTTTTAAATTCACACTCTCCTACCAACATCAACATATTAAAGCAGTCTGATACATGCTATTGATAAGAGTTAATAATTAGACTGATTAAAAAGCTAAATTTGGTTTAAAATAGGTGGAATAAACCTAATTAATAGGCCTGTTTGTTATTTGGATGCTGCTTGGAGGTCAGGAGGTCAGATTCTGCCTCTTCCTACATCACGGTGGCCATATCATCATTTCTATGCATATTTTCCAACTCCAAGCTGTATAAACTTGAATGCTTATTGGATTTAAGCATATCATGTGATATGTATTTGTGTAGTGAGGGAGGGTGTGGCATAAGGTGTTACTAGGCATCTTCTTTTCCTCGGGTAAAATGGGCCAAAAAAGAGATTTAACTGACCCTGAAAAGTCAAAAATTGTAACAAGTCTTTCAGAGGGATGCAGCACTCTTGAAATTGCTAAGCTATTGGGCCGTGATCACAGAAGCATCAAACGTTTTGTTGCAAATAGTCAACAGGGCCGCAAGAAACGTGTTGAGAAAAAAAGGCGCAAATTGACTGCCAAAGATTTGAGAAGAATTAAACATGAAGCTACCAGCAATCGATTATCCTCCAGTGCTGTCATATTCCAGAACTGCAACCTACCTGGAGTGCCCAGAACTACAAGGTGTTCAGTGCTCAGAGACATGGCTAGGGTAAGGAAGGCTGAAACCCGACCATCACTGAACAAGACACATAGGTTGAAATGTCAAGACTGGGCCAAGAAATATCTGAAGACAGATTTTTCAAAGGTTTTATGGATTGATGAGATGAGAGTGACTCTTGACGGACCAGATGGATGGGCCCATGGCTGGATCAGTAACGGGCACAGAGCCCCACTTCGACTCAGAGGTGGAGGTGGGGTACTGGTATGGGCTGGTATTATTAAAGATGAGCTAGTTGGACCTTTTCGGGTTGAAGATGGACTCAAAATCAACTCCCAAACCTACTGCCAGTTTTTAGAAGACACTTTCTTCAAGCAGCAGTACAGGAAAAAGTCTGCATATTTCAAGAAGACCATGATTTTTATTCAGGACAATGCTCCATCGCATGCATCGCAGTACTCCACTGCGTGGCTAGCCAGTAAAGGCCTTAAAGATGAAAGAATAATGACATGGCCCCCTTCCTCACCTGACCTAAACCCTATTGAGGACTTGTGGGTCCTTCTTAAACGGGAGATTTACAGTGAAGGAAAACAGTACAGCTCTCTGAACAGAGTCTGGGAGGCTGTGGTTGCTGCTGCAAAAAAAGTTGATCGTCAACAGATCAAGAAACTGATAGACTCCATGAATGGAAGGCTTAAGACTCTTATTGAAAAGAAGGGCGGCTATATTGGTGTATGTAATGTATAAATATAATGTATGTTTTTTTGTAGATTTACAAATACATAAATGTATTTGTAAATTTTGAGTTGTTTATTATTCTATGCACTGTAGTTGTTCAATAATAAAATGAATCCTCAAAAATACAACTTGCCTAATAATTGTGCACACAGTGTAGAGGCAGATGTCATCCCTTGATACACACACACTAACCACTCGCTCGGATTTTCCTCCAGTTCAGGTAACAGCCGCTTCGACTTGGCAGCTGCTGCTTTCACTCAGCAGAGCTCAGAGCGACGGCGGAGGGGGTGGCGGGCACAGCAAAGGGCCTGAGAGGTGGGGAGGGAGGGAGGATGAGTGGCAGGCTGAGGGAGATATGGTGGAGGTGGAGGCAAAAGATAAGAGCAGACTGTGGCAACTAGCTAAAAACTCACAAACTAAGTTCCTGTTGGATCACAAACAGGTTCTGCTGTTTTAATTCATTACATTACACTAAAACCTGTCTGACAAAGCAAGGACTATATGAAGAACCACACCTGTGATTTATCTACATCGTAAAGAAGAATGTAATTTTAAGTCTTCTCTAACACCACAGGCCATTCACAACTAAAGACCTAAAAATGTGGTCTGAGCCAGTTCAAATCAGCCTGAAGGTGACACGGTAGGTGCACAGCAGCACCAGAGAGACTATTTATTCAGCGTACTGTTTTTCATTTACATCTGAAAAAAACTTTTTCTGATGTAGAGAACAGAAATTTTAACCATCATTAAACCTTTAAGGCGTGAATTACATTCTGAAGAAATATAAAATGTACAATTAAAAAATCAATAGACAACACAGGTTTTTTTATACAGTACATATCTGTGGAAGATCACTGCACCGAAACAGGCTGAACTGTGAGCCCCTGTTTGTATACAGGTGTGCAAAGAAATAAAATGGAATCAAAATGACTAAATGTTACCAAAGCAACACTATCACTCAAATATATACTTACGAATGTGACGTTTTCAGGTTTGAGTTCAAAGCAACACACACACACACACACACACACACACACACACAGAAACCCAAAATGCAGCCTACCTCACTTTGTATTGTAAGCCATTAATGTATCCCACTGCCTGTTGTGGCATTCATAGGAGGGGACTAATTGTGTGTATAGTAAAATAAAACATTTTATTTAGATCGTCTATATTATTTTAAAGATGTGGACAAGCCTGGACACAGACTGAAATGGTTGGGGAAAAAAACTGTTTAGAGAAAATAACTGTTACCAAAACGTACCTGTAGGGTAGGTAAATACGGACTATTTGACCTCTGTGATTGCTTTTTGACATGAAAAGGTTGTTTAGGCTGACAGAGATGAAGCTGTAAAGTGACACAAAAGGAGGTGAAGAGACTGGGACGAGTGACAGAGAAGAAGTGAAGTGAGAAGTTTTCCAGCTCTCTAAAAGTTGGAGCAGAGAAACTTGGCAGAGACCCAGAGGTGGACTCAGTCTTCAGCGTGACACAAAGGCACAGAAATACTTGCCCTGTTTTACCAGTGGGTAAAGAAAAGAGGCTCAAGCTCTGTCTTCAGCTGCCAAACGCCAGGCTCCGGTGTATACGTTCATGGCCACCACTTAACCCAACATGTTGACATCTTCTACTGGATGATGTAGAGCTTTTAACAACACAAAGTCACTGAAGCACTGATTGATGGGTTAGGGTTAGGGCTAACCCTATGATTGTGGCTCTAGAGGAAAGGTCAGGGGGTCACCAAAGTCTGGGCTTCATCATATGGGGCAATGTTGTGTCGTGTCAATACCTTAAGCACACATCAAGATATTTTACAGGATCAGTGAAAACTTGGACCGGTAATCGTGTATCAGCTACAACTCAGCTCACGAAGACACAGCCTCTGATCTGATGACTGAACAGAGCGAAGTGCAACAGCTGTGCTCTTATTTCAGGCACTAACTAGAACAGGGCAGGAGAGAGGGGGGAAGTATGAGTGTGTGTTTCAGTGTGTGTGTGTGTCAGTGTGTGAAAGGGAGACCGTGATTCAACAGGCAGACTGGCAGCCAGTCCCTGGCAGCACGTCAGAGATGAGTCATTGGGTAGGAGTGGTGGTTATAGCAACAAGAGAGATCTGAACGTTTAGGTACTGAGTTTGTTAGTACAGACAGACAGATACAGCACATCAGTCTCCTGTACAGCCTCCAGCTTTTAGGAGACTAGTTTTTCTCTCAGAAACAGTATTATTATCACTAAAATTTTCTTGGGAGGTAGATAGATGGGCAGAAGGACTTTTTACAACCATATACCTTAATGTATTTATAAAAATATGTCCAAAAACATTGTGTCTTAAGGTCCCCTTTGAGTGTAAGAATTTACAGTAACACATATTCTTTTTCAAACCCTTTTTTTAAATTTTACATTAGGTTGTTCCTGCTTGTAAGGTTCGCATTTTTAACTATGAATTTACACCATGACAATGACGTTTTATTGTGTTTCTCTTTACTGTTTGTCATGTGTTTTTTGTATGTAAACAATCCACTGGCTGGTAAAATGTAATGATTTGTCAGCATCATCCTAAAAACAATGAACTTGTGAGGTTGGTCACCGCTGACCTGAGAGGTCAAAAAATGATCAGCAGGATGGGAAAAGATACAAACGTATGTCAGCAACACAAAGTAATGAACATTTCCTGCCTCTGCACTAATATTTTCTTATGAAATACTTGATAATTTTAACACTAAAGTGTACCCAAAAACACTTACTGGCAAACACAAGCACATGCAACTGGTTTCAGTGGTTGCATATACACATCACTTTGTTTTAGGGTGTTATAAACCAAAAATAAAGGGAACTACTGCTGTAAAGTATATAAATACAACTAAGGCCCGAGACCAGAAGCACACACATCCGCATACTTTTGGCAATATAATGTTGTGGAGATAGATCAAAATTAGACGTCTCATACAGAAAATAGACACACGTATACTATCCACATATTTATCTAAACACATTATGGATTCCAGTTTAAAACCTTGTGTTGTAGTGGTTTGTGGTGGGCAGCAGAATTAACTGGTCCAGCTTCAGTCGTCTTTGCCAGTTTTAAGAAACACGACGTGGTGTCTGTGTGGGTGCAGAGAAAAAAGGCTCTTGGCTGACTCTAATCAGTGCCAGCGTTCCCAAAATCCCACGGCTCTCTGGCATTCATGTGCATACAGGCAGTGCAGGGTCACTCAATCTAAATTGCAATGTCAGCACAACTGTATGCAAATACAATCCGAGCCAGGGGGGAACAGTTAATGCAAATGAAGCACATTTGCAACACACAGCTAGCTCCACATCTCCTGTCTGCCTCTGCTACACACCCCCACTCCTCTACACCTCCCTGCTGTTCCACACTTGCAAACAAGCCGGTTCACACTTGCAAACAAAGTATTCCCTTTTGGTGTCCAGGCTATCGTCTGCATTTGTTTCACACTCTGAATGTCAAGAAGGAGATGCATATCACAGCCTCCAGGGTGTGTAGCTCCTTGATTAAGCCTTTGGCTTCTGCTTTGGGGGCAGCAGGAAATTTAATTTGCTCACCTCTGGCTCTGATTCCACCCTCAGGTCAGCCTGGAGGTGGAAATCTCTCTTTGGATTGTGTCTTTGAAGGTTTCTTTACCATGTGCTTGGGCTGGATCTGTAAAATCTCTTGAAATACTGAATGTTATATTGGACTATACAAATAAACTTTTCTTTTGTCAGTGAGTGAAGTGTTTTCTTGCTGAAGAAAAATTTACATCTATATATATTTTACAAGGTCAATTATCATTTAAAAAAAAGCTTAAAAATGGTTTTGTTTGAGTTCTTTTTCACTGACAGGTGCAGGAATGTGGTCAAGGAAAATACAAGAGAAAATGTAAAGGACAAAATAATGCAATAAAATTTATCTGAGAGAGAAGCAATGAAAGAGTTGAAGAAACAGTTACAATACCAGAGAAAATTAAAGATATTCTTGAAAGCACATAATAAATAGTCTCACAGGACCCTAAATCATCAATAACTTCCATTAATGCATCAATAATCATAAATCAATAATATAGTCTGTTTAATTCTAAAGTGGGCCAGTCTACTTCTTACTGAAGTCAAAGATCTGAGTATTTCTACTACCTCTTCAAAAATTCTTTAAAATTAAATACGGTTTGGTAGAAGTTTAAACGACATGAAAACTAAACTTAAGCTTTTTTTTTTTTTCAATTGTCGTGAAATATTCACATCATAACCTCCTGAAACAGTAAATTACAGAGCAGCTTTCCGTGCAGTAAGGTGATGTCGATCCTTTCTTTTGCTAATAAAATGTAATCATTCGGATTAAACTGCCAGTGAAGAGGTGATAATAACCAGAGTGTGTAAATAAACCGGGGGAGGGAACGTGCAGTTGACACGAGGGCGACAAATCCTCCTGCACCACCGGGCTTCACTCTGACAACATCCGGTTCATTCATCGAAAACAGCTGATGCAAACTCCGGCAGCGTCCGGGTAACAGGAGTCCGACCCTCTGAGTGAACTGTCAGGCCTTTTATCAGACCTGCTACTCCGTGAAAATACATCATGACAAAGATTAAACAAAGAGAAAAAATGTCTGCTTGTAAATGACGAAAATCACATGGAAGAAAAAGTAATGAAATAAAAATAAAGCTATAAAAAAAGAAAAACAAATGTTGAAGGCTTCACATGTATACACTACACATAAGACAAGCTCTGAAAACTGGTTATGACCTAAGTACATATACATAAAAATATATGGAATATTAACTCATATGATCATAGCCAGTTGGTTGCGTCGCTCTTTCCATTTCATTCCACTGCTAACATTTATTTTCTTGCGCCACCTAGTGGATGTAGGGAGGAATCGTTTGCAATCAGGCAGCAATTTTTCATTCAGTAACAGAGGAACATCTCGTATCCTGGAAACATTTTAATGGAGGCTTTTGCCTTTTGCTCATTTTTTTTTTTCCTTAAACAAATTTGATTCTTTTCACAATAAAATGAACTAAAACATTAACATATGTGTATAACATCCCATATTTTCAAATCACAGAGGAAGTACATAAATTATTGCATCTGTTACAGACTTAACACCTTTAAAATCACAGTGCATTTTCATATTCTGCAAGAATTTACAAAAATGGTGAGCTTTTTAAAACGTCCTATGTTGGATAAAAAATAGAATTATTGTAGTACTGTAGTTGAAGAAATGAATATGTGCTTTGGTCTTCTGAATGAGACTAAAGCACCGTAGCTTTCTAAAGATTGGATAAAACCTTCTACTATAATATTAATTTAGCAAAATATTGGCACTTTTATCAAAAATAAGGCTTTTGGTGTCTTTTCATATGCATAAAGTGCTTCTTTTGGTCCTACTGCACAGTCTTGAAGTGGTCAGAAAACAGACACAACTGTAAACAAAGCAGTTAATGACATGTGGTTTGATCATAAAACATTTGATCCCATTTGATTCACTGTCCAAGAAAAGCTTGAAAATATATGAAAACCATTTGATTTGTTCTCACCTGAGGTGCTGTGTAGTCCAAGAATTATTCAGTGGTTAAAACGTAAAAACTGGTGTAAGGCAAAGAGTGGTACCTTAAAACTTTTCAACAATTGTAAACAGGAAAGAAGTAAAATAAAAAAGGATGTCTCCACTGGTAATGGCAGTGAATGTCCAGCAGGTGTTGAATCATAGCAGTGTACATCTGTCCACTTGTCTGTGACCCTTAAAATGTGGCTAAAATGTGATTTTAATGTATAAAACATCTCTATAACTTTGATCTCTTTACTCAAACTACTGTACAAATTAGTTTAAAAGCTCACCAACTGTCAAAGACCAGAATCAAAGCTACATATTATAGATAACAATTCTGCACACACTGTAGAGACCAATACTACTTGACCATGATATCTTATGTTTGATAATATGAATGTTTTGCTATGTTTAGCTTATAATATTGTTCTCAGGCTACATGTTTTTGTTTTTTTTAAACCTCTCACACTCTTTATTTTGTCAAGTGTGAATATTGCATACGTTCCTTTAATGTCAGAAAACAAACAGATAGTGCTCTAAGTCTCTTCCTCTGTATTCAGTATACTGGGTTTAAACATCCTGTGACTGCCTGTCTTTTAAAGCTGCACCTGTTTATTTCTGCGCACTGGTGATGTTGGATGTATTTGTGTTTATGTTGAGATGAACCTGCTCCTCTTTGTCTCTGTCTCTGCCCTCTCCTCCTCTGTGATGGCCCACGGTTGAATCTTCCCACTGCCAAATATTGTGAAGAAGAGAGCGCCGCCGACGTTGATCCCAGCTGCGACCCAGAACACTGTCCTCCAGCCCGCCAGGGTGTGCTGACAACCAGAGAAGAAGAGCCATCAAAGGTGTGTTACTGGAATCACTGTATATACGGTAAACATTTTTCTCAGTGTGGGATTCAGGATGAGTTTTAGGGACATCCTATCAGCAAACGGATCACTTCATTTTCAGGGACTTACATCTTTAGTAAAGTATCCTGTCGCTATCGGTGCCACAACACCAGGAATGGTCCCGAATGTGTTGGTGATTCCCAGAAGAAATCCTGCGTACCTGCAGAAGAGACAAAACAAGGTCTTCAGCATTTTCAAATAAATGACGAACTTTCTAAGCAGGCAAGGTTGGTAACACCCACCGAGGAGCGATGTCGATCTGGTTGATGAAGACTCCGGAGGAGCTGGTCCCTCCTGTGGTTGTGGAGAGCGTGAGGAAGGTGACGCTGAGGATGTGGCTGCAGCCGGAGTAACCCACAGCCACAAAGAAAGCAGCAGGAAGCAACAGGCCTGCAGAACACAGAGGCAAATACAACAGCACACTTTCAGAAAACATCCAATGTTTTATTGGTTCATTTTGCATTTTCTGATATTTAGCCCTAACACAGAGTAAAACCTAAAACACTCACACTGACACGACACTGAGTGTATTGTGACTGTGGATTGTGACTGTCATCATTTCAATTCAACAGACTGAATCTAAACCACATGGGGGCAGCATCACTCCATTCAAAGCACTGAGCCACTTATTTACGTCCTTGAATATTGTACCTAACTGCTGTTTATGTTTAGGTCTGTACCATGTTTGTTTATCAAAAAGTTATTTTTAATTATTTTGATACTGCTGGGCCTGGTGGACACACTGGGTCCCTGTCAGCTCAAATAGTGGGCGTCATACTCTGACCTCTTAATGGAGGACAAGCAGAAACATAATCTCCTTGGTCAATGCAATAAAGTGTCACATTACTTGGGATTAATTAGGGTTGGAAAATTTGCTAGTATCATTTACTTACTGTAAATGTTGCATTAAAACAAAGGAAAATATTTCCACAGAAAACAGAGAGTAGATTTAAAGGTCCCCAAATAAAATGCATTTAAGTATCAAAAGTAAAAATACTTAATGTGAAGAATGTGTGTGATAAGTGTAGGAATCCTGATCCTTTATATTGTGGGAATGTTACTACAAGGCCCATCAGGTGCACCAAAAACAATGGTCAAAAGTAGAAAACTGTCCAACATAAATAATTTCTCTGAATCACCTTAACTTTCTCAAAACCTGTCAGCCCGGCACAGAAATAACCACACAAAGAGGATGTGACAGGACTTAGTTTACTTGCCTGTGAGTGTAAAGAGCTTGCGCACGGTGGTGATGCTGAACACCCTCCTCTCGATGAGGCTGTCTGCTACGACACCCGACCCCGTGGACAACAACAAGCTGCCAAAGTACGGCAGAGCGGACAGGAAACCATTCTGAGGAGGGAGAGACAAAACTGATTCCCTCCTAAGATTTGTTGGAATTTGATGAACAAAGGTTGCTTGTCCTTGTCCAGTTTTAAGAGATTGGTAAGTAGGTATATTATAGTATCATTTTGTTCTAATTTAGCAGCTCGGACACTGACATCAGGAAAATGTGAGGCTGTTGTTATTAATAATGTTATTATATTCACACGATGAAAGGTAAAGTGTAGTATTGGATCAAATAATCCTCTGGGGACACAGGAATGACTCTGGTGTCTCTGTTCTCGTCTCTAAAACCCTAACCCTATTATGACTAAGAAATCTGTTTTCCAAAACAAAACAGGGGAACAAATAAATCAAAACCTCACCGATTTGAGGTCAAAGTGCAGGATGTTGTCCATGTAGGTGGGCAGAGAGGTGAGCAGGGTGTAGTAGGACCAGTTTGAACACATCTGGGTGATGATGATGGCCCACAGAGGGACAGAGAGCACCATGGGCAGCAGCGGCACGGACCAACCATGACCTGTACCCTGTCGTTACAGTTTAGATTAGATCACGAAATCTTCAGTTGTAAGGGAAAGGGAGAATGTAAGGTCACCTAATACACACATTCGTAGACAAGAAAGCTTTCATTTTAAGTGCAGCAAAAAAAAAAGGACAGAGGAGGGGAAGAGAAAGTAAGAAAAATAGATACCAGAAAGGGAAATGGAAGCAGGAAGTGTGACATGGGACTGAAGAATAACACAATGCAAGCAGAAAAAAAAAGGACTCTCAAAAAGGTGAGGAACAGGTTGGTATTAAAGAGCAACAACAGAAGAACAGAGTGGAGCTGTAGTAATAATTTCTTGTTTCATGTATCCATATCCAAGACTTAAAGCTGTATGAAGCCTGAGTTTTATGTCTCATCAACAATCTTATCTCAGCGTCTCATTCACACAAATAAAGAAGACAGCTGTGACGATGTTATATTCCTCAGGTTTTCATTTCTAATCACTGCAACTTACTTTCCATCCAGAACATGCAGGGAAGATTGAGAAATGTGAGATGCAAGCAGAAAATAAAACGCCTGTTAATGTTTCATGTGCACCTGAGGTCCAATAGAGTTTATGATGTAATCTCTCTCCTCTTTGCTGATTCGACGATGGGTGCGAGGGTCATCTGACACAAAAATAAACCAAAAGATGGACCAGAGGCAACCAGCACCCCCTGAAAGACAGACAGAGAGAGAGAGAGCGAGAGAGTGGGTCAAACTTTAACTGAACAATGTGGTGAATAATTAAAGGAACTGCGCAAATGTCCAGGCAAAATGTCATGACATAATCAAACTGCTCCAAGTGTATCATGTAAAATGAAGCGCTATAAAAGTCAGCAAAGTCAGATCAATATAATAAACACAGTAAGTAAATAGCTTAATGCTGTGGTAAAATTTCAGTACAGCTTTAATATTCTGCAAATTACTGTAAACCGATTTCTATTTGTCAGATACAGCAAACAAATATTCGGGTTCGGGCTTGTGCTCAGTTCCCTCCCTCACCGCACAGGTAGAACACAGCGGGCCAGCCCAGTGTTTGGCAGATGAAGCCCGTGAGCGGCAGAGCCACAAAGGCTCCAAAGCTGGCCCCGGATCCCGACAGGGTCATCAGGCGAGAGCGCTCCAGGGGAGGAGCCCACCGAGCCCACATCGCCATCATGGCCGGGAACGTGACACCCTGTCGAAACATGGAGGCAGAGTGAGACAGACAGGTAAGTGATGTACTGATCTTTTGCTGCTGTCAAATGAACTCTGTTAACTAGCAGCACAAAGACAAAAAACTAAATGTAAAAACAATATTGCACATTGCATTTCCCAGCATCCTCTTACCTCCCCGAAGCCCTCCAGCGCTCGTAGTGCAAACAGCCAGTACGACCCCTGCTGAGCAGCCAGAGGGGTGAGGAGGGTGAGGACAGCTGTGCCCAGCACACCCAAACCCAGGAAGATACTCCCCCCGTAGTGACCAGCCAGGTAACCTCCTGGGATCTGTGTTAAGAGGTAGCCAAAGAAGAAGGCCCCCAGCAGCCAGCCCTGGGTCTCCGAGTCCCACGGGTACTGAGGGATCTGCGATAAGATGGAGAGAGAGATTTATAGTTACAGTCAGTCATGAAACAGGAAGACAAGGTGAACAGGTCACCTACATTTTTATCTGTTGAAAATACACGGATGATTTTCAGGGTAATTTACTACAAGTTACTGATTGTTTGTTCTTCGCGTTTTTGTAAGTACTTCCCAGCTGAATATAACAATAATTAACTAATTAATGTGGCAGAAAAGAGACACTGACTACTGAAGGCAAGAAAAATATTTAAGACCTTTGTAAATGAGATTTAAGACTTTCTAATAAGGCTTTTTAAGACTTTTCGAGACCTGGACCTTCCCTAGAATATTTACAAAATTTACAAAAACAAACAGAAAAACGTTACCCCCTCAGGTTGTAGAAAAGTGTCACTGGTGTTTTCCGTCCCTGGCGACAGTGGACATGCGTGGACATTGGAGCTGTTTTGGGCTGGCCTGGGGTCAGTGGTGTTCACCATGGCCACCATGGCGACACTGAGGTTGACACGGAGACCGTAGACCACGGAGAACCCGAGGAACATGAGGAAGGCGAGGCTGAGGCGACTCGAGCAGCACAGAGAAGGAACTGCTGATATTTACATGCAGATGGACTTTCAGTCATTTCAGTCAGTAATTAAAGTTTTGGCACGGAGCAAATCCAAAGTTTTCACTGAAAAAAAAATGCCCTACAACAAACACAAACACACCTGCATCGCTCTGGATGAGGGATTCACTGTCCTCGCCATCGTCCGGAGGGGATGAATTGATGGAGTAGCCCTTTGGTCGTGGCATGGCAGTTGGCTGATCCAGTAATATCAAGTCTGTGAAATGATGTCAGTGAGCCATGGCGTCCAGGAAATCTGCTGGACAGACAAAGGCAGAAATCGGAAGTCACTGACACACACGAAGTGGATATGAGACAAACACATGACAGAATAAATATAAGGCCACAAGTCAAGTGACACAACACATCAGCAGATATGGATAATCATTAAAACCCTGACAGCCAGCAGGTTTTCACGAAAATAACACTGATAAACACACACATACAGTGACACTTCCACATTTCATGAGTTGTTGAAAAACTTTCACCAAACCAGCACTTACTAAAGTGTTATATGCTCAGAATTGAGGAAGGCGACGCCGCAGAGCCAGAAACTGGAACCTGCCATCAGAGTCACAGAGTTATTGTTGTTTGGGAAAACCTCCTCAAAACGTAAACTTTTCAGGAACTAAGAAAACCACCAGTGTCCTTATCTTTCCACACATCTCTTTTCGAGCTTACCAAAGTGGCTTTGAAAAGGTTTCACGTGGCCAAACATTAGCGTAAAACAACTGAAGGCAACGTTGGGAGTAATGAATGACATCCAGTGGATTTGTCTGTAAAAGTAAGAGTTTATTTGGTCCAGGATTTAAACTCTGAGTCATTGTTTCCCTACTCACACTTGCTGCTGTTTAACACTGATGAACAGAAAAAAGACAACTTCTGATGATGCTAGCAAGAAAAAAAAAATCCAGAAATTGTGATTCAGGAACTGACAATACCTGTTTTTAGCTTGCCAGTAAATTTTAGGGGGTTTGGACTGGGAAGTTTCTCATGTGATAGACAGTGTTATCATAATACATAAATAACAACACACGAACGGTACAAATATTATCTGCAGCCACTGATCTGAGGTTATCACAGCAATAAACTGTGTCTGTGTCAGTGAACGATCCTTAAATGATCACTGCAGTCTGACAGATATGGTTAAAGCATTCATGTGTTCATCTGTCTGCTCAATCTAATCGTGTTTTCAAGTGTCAAGTGTTTTCAAGAATCACTTTTACAGATTTTGAGATTTTACTCCACCACCATGTTCAAAGCACCTCCACCCACCTTCCAAGAGCAAGTGAATTCCTGACTGTCCCAGAGACGATAATTTATCTCCTTCTGGATTAATCAATCAGTGGTTTGGTCAATAAAGAGAGTTCAAGGTGACGTCTTCAGATCTTGCTATGTCTGATAAACAAAAAATGAAGGTATTGAAATTCACAAATATTTTTTTTGAAAAACATGACCCAAGATTAATTGTTTATCAAAACAGCTGCAGATTATTTTTCTTGTGGTCAGCTAATCGATTTAATTGATGCAGCTCAACTATGTTTTCCAATTCCTTTTACACAGTTCGATCATTGAAAGCTTCCCTGTAAAGCGTGTAACTCTGTCAAAGCATCGGTGTGACTTATCGTGTAATTCTGCATCACTAACATGACCCACACATTGTGCATCCCAGGTATATAATGGGTATATAAGGCTATGTGGGCATTCAACCACTTGTTTACCTGGCACACCATGACAAAACATATAGTATTTAACATTACCATGTGACCCTGTCTGCCATGAGTATCTGTGCAACTACGTATGAGTGAGACTATCATGAGATCCTCAGAGAAACAGTCCAATTGTTTTCGGAACAATTAATGCATTATGTAGTATTAAATTCTCCATTTTTGCTTCCTAGTTTTTTCAAACTAGGAACTAGTAACCTGAGTCATTTCGAGGTTTGAAATGCTGAGGCGATAGTTTGAGCTCTGGGTAATTGTGATGGGCACTAGTCACTACTTCCTAACCTTTTACAAACAAAACTCACTCGGATTTATCGAGAAAATAAACAGCAGATTAATCCATAAAGAAAATGATTGAAAAAAAGGAACAGATCTGGACTCGAAAAACTGTACATGACACATGCAGTACATCATGGTAAAAAACTTTAATCAGGTCTAATAACTGTAGTTGCTGCATGTGTATTATATAGTTTGTGCTGGTGTTTGATCCCAATTTGCTTCTCTTAAGGGAACATATAATGGTTCAAATAATGCAAAATTGACATAGATCCGAAATGAGATATTCTTATTCTGCAACGTCTGCAACAAAAACCGAGTTTCATGATCATTTGTGTAGCGTTTCAGCACACAGGTGTGAACTGTGAATGGTCTTTTGCAACATACTGTATTTCTCCTTGGCTGTCGCTTGACTTCCTCTAAAGCAGCAGCCTTTCACGCATCCAGGAGTAAAATTCTGCTCAAGCATACAATACTTGAGTAATAATAATCTAATGATACAGTATATAGAATATCATTTTATAGTGTGGTATTAGTACTTATACTTCAGCAAATGATCTAAATACGTCCTCCATCACTGAGTGTATGTTAACAAGACCAATCATCAGAACTAGTTAACGTCTATACGATTCACTAGGCAGTTAGATAGTCACAACTAATGTATCACTGTTTAACGACAAACCGTGTGTACATTTCGTTAAGTACAGCTTACCTTATCGAGGATTTTACACCAGGGACACTTGGTGAAGACAGTTTGGTCTGAATGTAAAACAACATGTAGCATAAAACTGGTTAAACTGTCATCACACGGCCGGCGAAACAACAAGCTGGCTGTGTTTCTGTTTTTCGGTATAAGAGAAAAACAGTCATATGAGTGCTGCGTTGTACAGCCACCTGATCTTAAGCACACTGGAGCGGCTACGCCTGGTGTCAGACCGTCCACTGACGCCAGCGCGCATGTTATATAAATCTGCACTGGAGATGTGACGGTCCAGCACATGACCAACTGCTGGCACGTCCTCCCTCATTGGCTGGCTGTGAGCTGTGTTGCCAGATCGGGAACATTTCCGCTGCTTCTTTGAAAAGTGTGATAAACCACCTGCTGAGAAGAACCTAAGTCTAATTCAGAGCTAAGGACAGCACTTAATTACAGCGATTGCCTGAGAAAGGTGTGCTAAAAAAAATAAAAATAAAAAATTTGTTGCATATTTAAAATAATACGTCAAAAAAGAAAAGCAACGTACCTGTTTTATTAGATATGGAACAGAGGATAGTGGATGCCTTGTTACTTCAGAGAAAACTGTCTTTATGTACATTATGAATATACTTTTTTCCGTCAAACCTGGCAACAGCTGTACGAGCTCGCCGGTTGCTGTGAGTTCCTGCAGTTAGATTGTAAACATAACAGCACCTACAGGTGAAAAATTAAGATAATTAAAAAAGCTAAAGCTTTTCTGTGCCTTTCGCTGGCTCCTTCCTCTCCAAACTGTACATCTAACAGGTTAAAGGAAGTCGGACGTAAACGCGTTTTTTTGACACGTGTTGTTATGGCAACGAATCTGCCTCCGGTGTGTTGAAGCAAACAACAGACAGCTGCCGGTGGTTGAAACTGATTAACCTGTCTCGATTTTTCACTGAACCGAACATCATACAGCCATCGTTGCATTCATGGCCCATTACAGAGTAAGTATCATACACTCTGTAGCTGTTTATTATTTATTTATTTATAAGGTAAAATATAGTTGGTCCAACGAAGCTTGTGCTAACTGGGTAGCCTCGTAGCAACGTGAAGCTAGACCGTGAACGCACCATCGCTTAATTGGTCTGTATTTCGTTCGCTGTCAGGTTGTTTTGTACATTATAAAACCCCTGGAATTCATCTTCTACATAAATATTTTGCCCGCAGACAAAACCCACTCAACGTGCGGCGCTAATTTCTCATTGTTTCAGGCCTCCGAATCGAAGCGAGAACAATTTAGAAGATATCTGGAAAAATCTGGGGTCCTGGACACTTTAACGAGCGGTAGGTGTACAAGCAGTTCAAAGACATTATTTAGCATGTAAATTTACATCCAAAGCTTGGCGTTAACACCGCCTGATCACTTGTTTTTCGCCGTTTCGTTTCTTTTTTTTTTTGCAGTTTTAGTGGCACTTTACGAGGAGACTGACAAACCTAACAATGCGTTGGAGTATCCTTTTCTTGTATTTGCAGCTTTATGAAACTTTTAGTGGCAAAGAAACTGGTGCTGGTGATCTGAGACCCCCCCCCCCCCCCCATAACCGTAAGACAGCCCTCTCTGGTGTTACACTCACTGTGTGGCTGAGAATCACGAGAGGGGATATCTGCCAGTGGATATAAAACACAGTATGTCCTTTTTGAAAATATTTCTGGCATGTCTGAAATGTCAGCAGTTCAGCCTCAGGCCTTTTGGGTGCAAAATATTTTTAGTGTCATTTAATAAGCCCATGTAAGTCCTTATCTATTGTGACTGTGTTGTGGAAACATTCAAACCTTTTGACATCCTACTATGACAGCACTTAAGAACTGGGCACAGTACAGTTTCATCATTTTCACACGAATGGCTCCTGAAGGAATCAAGTCATTGCTGTTCACCAACCTTGACTCATCTGCTGTTGTTGAAATCGAGAGAAATTGAGAGCACACGTTGACCTTAACCGCCTGCACAGTTTCATAAAGCTTCACCTCGGTGCAGCTGGTCCAGAGCCAGCAGATGCTGAGGCTCTTCGCATGGAGCTGGCTGATCTTCAGCAGAAGTGCAACCTGCTCATGGAGGAGAACAAAGAGCTGAGAAACAGGGTGAGATACAGGAAAAATGTCTATGTGGATTTACAGATGAGCAGTGGTGGCTGTGTTTGAGTGTGTTTGTCTTGCTGTTGTTTTTGCAGCTGATGCAGTATGAACCGTCGCCTGAGGAAGGAGCAGCACAGTAGAGAGGAGGAGTTTTGTCACAAAAATAAAGAAAAATGTTAAACAATAGCATTTTTGTAGAGTATGTAAATGTTTATTACATAGTAATGGATGTACAGTGAAAGCAAAATCACTGTTAAATTTTGTTACACAACAAGAAGCAGCTTTCTCAAAATAAAAATGTTTTTTCAGCATTTGTTATCAGTCGTTCTCCAGGTGTCCTGTTTCCGAAAGAAAACACAAGATTTTGCTTTCATTCTCAGCCACTCATCTGAAATACGTACACTAAAAAAAAAGTATACACTGGACATCAATATCTTCAGACAATTGATATCAACAGCATGACTGAATTTCAAGTAAAAAAATAATTTCATACAAAAGCAATAATTGAGAGGCCGTTGCTCACTTGCCTGATGGGAATTTATGGTCTGATAGATGACAACACATTAAAGATGCTAACTTTATTCATGTTATAAAATCACTGCAAAGATATTCTCTACTGTGACAGCTCTGGAACTGGGTATGTTTAGGTCTAATGTTTTTGCTGAAGTACTGACAAACATGTTGAAACAGGAGCTGGATTTATTCAGTGTTACTGGTTTAAAAGTATCTGGTTGCATAACAGCATGTTGCAGCCTTAAACTACATTATAGATTTGTGGTTCAGTTTTCCATTCCCCTCTAATCATTCACACAGAGCTGTTCCATACAGCCGAATCATTAAAAAGTCCATCTGAGTGCCTGTAACCAACCTGGAAATGGGAAAAACAAAACTAAACAGAGCGTTGTGGTCTGACCACCTTTTAAAAGTAAGAACAGATGTTAGATTACAGATTGTCTTTGTGCGCAAAAGTTCTTTTAAAATATGATTTGGTTTCAAGAGCATAATCTCCACAGCAACTGGTAACCAAGGCTTTTTGTGCTTGTTTTGATGTCTTTTAAAGGGCTGCAGTAATGTAGTGTTCTTGTAGTTTGCACCCAAACTGCTCAAGCATCGGGAGTTTCTGTTGCCACGTAGAAAGGTGCACAGTCTGTTGTTTATATCTGCAGATCAGTCGGAGCTCGTCTGCTGCTGGCACTGCTCGCCGCTGACACTCTGCGGTTTGGGGAGGAGGCGGTGGGGCTGTTACTCTCACGGCTGTGTCGAGATACAGAACTCAGCTCCCCTGCAGAGTCTGGGCTCTGGGATCTGCTTGGTCTCTTAATGTCTGATTTAGACAGCACCCTCGTTCTGGGGCCGACGCAGCTGCTGCGTATCTTCATGCTGCTGTTGTTCCCGTGGTAGGAGTCTCCACTGTCTGAGCCGTTCCCCTCCACCACTGTGGAGCAGTTCCACGGCGGGCTGACCCTCCGTGACTTCCTGGCGATCCCTGACAGGGCAGTGCAGGAGGAGGTGTCTGCTACAGGGAGGGTGGGATACTCAGAGCTCGCACGTTCCAGGTCCTCGTGATGGGGTGAAGACTGCATCTCTGGTTCATCCTGTTTGTCTGCAGGAGGTGAACGGGTCTCACTGCTTGTGTTGTTGGAGTTGCTGTTTTGCTCTGTGGGGCTCGGCACTCCCTCCTTGCCGTCCTTGCGGCTGTCTGGTTTTGCCCCAGGATCCCCTTGGATTGGCATGAAGGCGGAGGAGGCATTGAGGATAGGGTAGTTTGGTCCGTTGCCCTGCTTCTCCAGCAGTAATGTGTAACCACTTGGTGCTGTGGGGATGGTGGTCTTGCGTCCCACAGAGGTGCCAGTGCAAACCTGATGCACAACTGAGTTCTTTTTTGACTTGTTGGCGTAATAATCATCAAGGTCGTCCTTCAGATGTGGGTAGTAGTCCAGGATGCCCTTCTTAACCTTCTTGTAGCCCAGGTGCATGATCTCAAGAAGGCTGAGAAAGAGGGAGATGGAGGCAATCGCTTGCATGAACATCATGAAAACTGTTTTCTCTGTGGGCCTGGAGACGAAGCAGTCCACCACATTAGGGCACGGCTCCCTTTCACACTTGTAAAGAGGACTCAGGTGGTGTCCGTAGAGGATGTACTGGCCCATCATGAAGCTGACCTCCACCACTGAGCGAGTAACAATGTGGGCCACATAAGTACACAACAGAGAACCTCTCAGTGGTGCCTTATTGAGCTTCCCCTGCTCCAGCTGCCTCATCTCCTTCTCAATCCTCCTCCTCACCTCCGCCAGCTCCACGTCCACCGCCTCCAGCTCCCGACGGAGAGCCACCTTCTTGCAGTGGCGCTCCTTCTCCAGGGCTCGCAGCTGGTAGATGGCGTGACCCATGTACACCAGGGAGGGCGAGGACACAAATATCACCTGCAGCACCCAGTACCTGATGAGGGAGATGGGGAAGGCCTGGTCGTAGCAGACGTTTCGGCAGCCGGGCTGCTCGGTGTTGCAGATGAAGTCTGACTGCTCGTCGTTCCACACGTCCTCTGCAGCGACACCCAGCACCAACATCCGGAATATGAAGAGGATGGTCAGCCAGATCTTGCCGACCATGGTGGAGTGGATATGCACCTCCTCCAAGATCCCTCCAAGGAAGTTCCAGTCTCCCATTTTTTATATAAGTGGTGCTGTAATGAGCAAAGAACAAGGTCTGATTGTTAGTTTTACTTCTTTACTGCTTTAGTTGCAGCTACCAGCTACTTTTCAGATTTACACAAGTTTTACCACTAGTTTTGAAAATGATAAATTAGTAAAACAAGTAGAAATTAGCTCTGCCCTGACCACTAATACTATAAACACTCATTACGCATTAGTACATAAGGTATAATTAACAACGTTTTCCATTATACAGCCAGTTTAAACAGTTACAACTGAACCCCGATCAGAAACCTATTACAATGCTGAAGTACTAATCTGACTGTATCCCACTGTTGAATCAGCTATTTCAGCCACCACATCAAACTGTCCATTATAAATCAATAATTGAAATCTGTGATGCTTTTTACAAGAAAGTTGAGTTTTCCTGCATCGAATGAGGAAAAACATGACACTAAACAGTGGAGAGCTGATGTGCGTCTCACTGTAGTGTACTTTAAAAAAATTCTGATTCCCTCCCCCCCAAAAAAAATATTAATTTTAAAATGATTGAACTTACCTTTCATCTTAGATATGAAATGTAACAGTAAAGGCCTTTTTGCAGGAATGCTGCTGCTGATGCTCCTGAATTCAGTCCTACTAGAACATCTTTTATCTTCTTTATCCTCTTGTAAAAAAAATTTTTTTTTTCACACTGGGAGAGATTTCAGTCTCCACCGCCAGTGAAACTGGACAAAAACAAATAACCTGGACCAGCTCTAGTCATTCACAACTTATAGCCTGTGAAAAACAAAAGCGATCGATACTGTTGCGATGCTCTGTTGCCATTTACCTTGCAGCAGTATGAACAGAGTGACTGCCAGGTCTTGCGAGTCATTAGGGATGAAATGGGTTACGAAATATTCAATTGTTTGTCGCCTATTTCTGGTTGAACCCAAAGGACCCTGAACTTGTTTGATCCTTTGAACTGACACAGGACACAACTGGTGCAAGGAGACGTCATCAAATGACCTGTCCTGTCTGAGAAACAGTGCAAATATATTCTGTTTTTATAACGTTAGACACAGAAAAGCAGCACATTCTCCTATTTGAGAAGTTGGCTCCATCAAATATTGGGAAATTTTGCTTGAGAAAGTACTTAGTAAGACTAATCAGTTAGATTGAGCAACTTCTTTCATGGAAATTCATCTGGAAGTCAAACGTAAACTGAACACTGAACCAGATAAATGAACAATCTCAGAACTTCGTCTCCACTTTTCCTGTAATTAGAACCAAACTTCATGTTTCTGTCCAGGAAACGTTCATGACCTATGGAATTACTGGACATGTAAAATAAAGTGGTGCCGATAAAACTATCTGAAACACGTGTATTTGTAACAAACTGTCATTTGACTCAAACCTGCTGTTTTTGATAAAGTGACACTCACATCTATGCTACCATTGTACTTGTTTGATCAATGTTCAATACACTGATCAATGGGGCATGTCCGATTTCATACATGGTTGCATCTTCGCCGTGAATCTAATTTCAGTTATTCCTCCCAGCTACTGTTCCATTAAAAGGAAATCAATGGACAGGGCTGGACTGACAGACGGCGCTGGTCTGTTTTCCACTCACAATACTGAAGAAACTATTGGACATCTGGACGATGTTTCCTCCATTTTGTCTCCTTAATTTTCTTCGCTGAGTTAAGCGTTTTTCCTCGTCTTCATATTGAGCTTATCTTGGTTTGTAAATACCTTCGAGCCCCTGTGTTCGATACTGGGCTCCACAAACCCGAGCTGACCAAGTTGTACAGTATCAACAAGCAAAGTTTACAAACTGAAGCCACACACTGTGTCCTTATACTGAACGTTATCCATTTATTACTCAAAATAACAGTTTCTTCCTACTAATAATAGAAGATTAGGAGGATAAAACATGCAGTGACAAGATTCATTCAGAAAAACTATCAACACAGTCGTGTAAACACCCACAAGAAACTTGTTCCTCTGTTCAGAACCTAGTTTTGGAGAAATGTTCAAATACGAAATACCTTTTGAAAAAAGGTCTGCTCTAAAAGAAAACACCACAAAATTAAAACAAACGAATGCACATTTCAGACAGCCTGTGGTTAAAGTTACTGGTCGACAAACTTTTAACACTTTTAAAAGGACCACAGCAGCATTTCTGTGTATTTAAGCCTCTATACTCATTTACTTAACTGCCAACACACGATATTACGACTTTACTTTTTTTAAATGTTTTCTTCCTTCCAGGCAGCCGGGGGTTTTCATTTTATAATATAAAAACCATCAACTTGAAGTGTCATGAAGCTTAATTCACCACAGAGAACGTTATGTCACGTCAGTCCCGTTACTGCTGCAGGATAACCCAGCATGCTTTGTATTTCAGTCTGCACTTACAGCTGAATTACCGAGCAGAGATCCTGTAACTGACTGTAAAAGTTGATGATTATCTCAAGAATGTTCAACATGATCTCTTTTTCTAGCAAGTTTTAAGGTGATTCTTACTGAGAAGTAAATGGACGCCTGTGGCTGCTGTGAAAGAGTTGAAAAACATGAAAATTCTATACTTCTGTTGGGGAAAATTCTCGGCAGTGACGTAAAAAGCATGTCTTTTTTTTAAATAACGCGATAAAACACAGAAATGCTGGTCTGACTCGTCAACAGACTGGATTTCTTTTAAAATACTGAATGTTGAAAAATGGGTGCATAGGGTTTAGAAAACAAAACTGTCAGTAATCGTATATAAAAAAGACAACAGATTACACCTGGTCGACTACCACTGAACATAGAAACCGCCAACTATGTCATGTTCCTATCAGGAAATATTACCAAAACAACTTTATAAAAACAAGCAAAGGACCGGCATCATTCTTAAAATGGAGCCGCAAAAACAAGCTTTCTACAAATGGTTCGGTGGACGATACATTCATGTCAAAACAAACAAATCTTTTATTGACAAATGACCAACTCTGGTCGATTTGACTGAATTAGGGTTAGAGAAGCAGCTGATACTCTCTAGCGTCCGCCAGACTTGCGTCCAGCCCAGGATCGGGACCGAGAACGTGAAGGAGAGCGTGATCTTGATACAGACCGGGATCTGGAGTGGGATGGTGAGTGTGTCCGTCGCACTTCTTCCTCGGTGTAATGAGAAGTCGAAGCTGGATTGACGTTTTCTCGTGGAGACGCAGATCTGGAGTGCGATCGAGATCTGCCTCTGGACTCTCTGCGAGGCCTCTGCCTGTATCTGAGGACACACACACACACAGACAAAGGGTTGTGAAGGAGAAAACCAGCAGAGGATCACGCTGCACGACGCTGACTGACTAAATATTGTCATCAGATTTTGTTTTTGTTATTCATTTTTAATTAAAAATTTTTTTGCACTGAGGTCATAGTTACTGGTGGTGTTGTAGGAGTTGTTTGAGTTTCTAGTATTCAGCCCGGGATTGAGTCTGGATTGCATTAGTTTGTACGGGTGTACCTAATAAAGTGGCCACTGACTGCATATCTAAAGTTGTACCTGTCATCCTCACGGCTCCTGCTCCTTCCTCTTCCATACATCCGCCCACGAGAGCTGAGGAAAGAAATTAAAAGGGTAATTTAATTTTCCCTTTCAAAGACGAATCTAAGATGACGACAGTGACGAGCGCGTTTCTGTTGCTGAGATGAAAACTCACTCTCGAGGACTCTCAGACCGTCTGCGACGTCGATCGTAAGAAGGGCTGCGCGATCTGTATCTGTCGTAGCTTCGGCTGCGCGAACGTCTGCGCCTGCCGTCTCGATCGTAGTCGTCGTATCGAGAGGATCTGCCTGGAGAACGTCTTTCCTTCGATTTCATCTGATTTGGTGCTGTTGCAAAGAAACAGTGATGAGAAAAGCTTTAGCCAAGCCCAGACTTGAAAACTGAAACCACAAAACATTCCCACAAGTAAAAGCCAAACAGGGTGATAAATAATAAATAAATAAAAGTCAGTCACTCACTCTTTCTGTCACCCTGGGCAAACTGGATTTCAATCTGCCGGCCACAAACCCACTTCCTGTCCAGGCTGTGAAGGGCATCTTCTGCATCACGCACGTCCTCAAATATGCTGAGTGGTTAAGGGTTTTATTTGCTCTGATTGTTGATAAGGCCACACAAATGTTTTCCTCTCATACAAGTGCAGCGAGCAAAGGAAAAGCAATTTCCCCTCAAAGAAAAAGATTTAGAAATTCCACTGCATTTTCATGAATTTCACCCTTTACATCACTCACATCATGAAAGCATCTAACACCTAATTCATATCTAGTTCATAGCCTCTTAATTAGCACTGTGTATTTTACATTCATGGTAAGAGGAATAGAGGGAATTCATTAAACATTTTTTTTCCCCATTTGTGTGGCCTGACTTAAAAGGAAAAACACTTTAAAATGATGGGGAATTATATATATTACTTCACACTGCAAGATGAGTGAGACAATAACAACAACATACAAATACACAGTTGATTTTTGTAGAGATAAAAGATGAAGCAAGCTTTTCAAAACACATCAAATCACCGTCTGAGGGATCATACAATAGATATATAAACAAATCAAACACATTAATAGTTGCTTGAATGGTTTTGATCAAAATTAAAAAGTCATCGATATCACAGGGACAGCTGATTTTGGTGTCATGTCAAATTCTTGGATTTGTCTTGGGAGGATACAAAATAATTCAGACTTGTTACCTTTGCCCATGCTTGACTTTGAACTTCATCTTGATCTTTACACTCTTTAATCGACTCCCAGAGAGACTCGGGTTTCCTGCTTGCCTTTTAAACCTCTTTTCTTTTCCCCATTCTTTGCTGCCATATCCAAGCTTTGTCTCCGTTCCCTTTTCCTCTTCATGCTTTACTTTCTCTTTTCAACCTTTTCCCTCCCTCTGATCCTGAAGGTCTCTGTGTGACTTGTCTTTACAGCTACTCTATACAGGTCTTTGTTACTCTTTGTGGCCGGTTCCACAACTGGATGCTTTTACATTTTCTGAAGCAATAACAGAGAAATATGTGTGTTAGATATTCAATCAAATTATGTGCAATAAAAACACATCACAAAAGCATATTTTCTCCGCTGGAAAAAAAAAAACTTGCATTATTTGTTAGCAAGAGCACAAAACACAGTTCAAACTCATTGGGAAAGGATATTGAATGTATGCAAATCCTCTTGGCTGACGTGTATAGAAGTCAAGTGGGATGTAGACATCTACTATCGGCCCATAGCGGCCAAACTCACGCCGCAAATCCTCAGGCCTGAACACCGTAAATACAAGTATGACTCAACTGATCATCACGGGCATCTCTAACTACATCATCAAGCAGTAACAACAGCTGAGAGAGCAGCTGATGAGTGAGCTAAAGGGACAGTTCACCCAAAAACACAATATATTTTTTTCTTTTATGTCTTACCTGAAGAGCGATCCACCTGTCCACATAGTTTCTGTGTTATTTGGTACAGTTTAGAGCTATTAACTGTTGCCAGCTAAAATATAAAATTGATTTTCCAGAGAATAGAATTTTTTATTTGAAAGATCTAGTTTCACTTCTCAAAATCCCAAGATCAATCTTTTGGAAATCAAAAACATGGAGCTGTGTGGTATTTGTTTTTTTTTTAAAATATGTATAATGATGATGAAATTTTAATTCCAAGAACAAAACCTGAGAAGCTCTTTACGCATCATTGGTAATTATCTAATGCAGCTGAATTATCAAGAATTGAGAATCTGGATTTTGTAAAATCAAATCAAACTCAGAGATCAGAGCTGATTTCCAGCCGTACTGCTAACCCGGCACAGATAACCTCAGAAGCAGCGTCGTTCCGCAACACTTCTACTGTGCTTTTGGTGAACTGTCCCTTTAAGAAATGCACACTTTTTCTTAACATGCAATTAAATGTACAATCAGGTTACATTAATATCAAATGTAAAAGTACAACCTTCCAGCAAATAAAAACTAATTAGGTCTGAAACACACAGGTCAGTGTGTTACCATGATGAGAAGAAAACTTACAGATTAAGATGAGCACTAATATGATTTCTTATGAGCAGTCATATTACTCTGTGTTAATTATTTTAAAGGAATTGTTGTTAACGTGAATTTAGATTAAGAAAAAGTAACTGGTCAAATTCAGGGTTAAAACAGTGTGTACCACACTATGAATGAGGAAAACCAAATAAAAAAGGGAGTACCACAGCGTATTTCTACACTGTGGTACTCCCACAGTACTTTTACTTAAGTCAAATATCGAAATAATTCCACCACTGCCAATCTCACATGAACATTTAACGTTTTCTCTCCTGTTAACTAGCGCTAGGTGTAAATTCCACACTAGTTAACTGCGGTACACGTTTGTAACAGTTAACCAACTGAATAAAAACAAGTCTTATAAAATTAACATTAGCAGCGGTAAACCGAAATAACCGTATGTAACCTAACGTTGGCTGGGTTAGCTTAAAATCAAATCCCATGGAACAAAACCAGCTTTTCCCCGTTTTACACGTGTTTTACCAGGAAATCGTTTAAATATTCACTGAAATTTCGTCTCCGCTCGCGATGTTAGCTCATTTGTAGCCGTGAATACGTGCAACAGAGTCTCAACGCAAACAAAGAAAGATTGCTAAGAGAAATTTAGTCCTAACAACTAGATGTTATGTTTACTATTATTGTTTTAGTTTCAATGGACATGAAAGAAATGTGAGATAAATATTTTGCACGGCGGTTTAACTTAACGCTAACAGCAGCTGCTAGGCTAACTCAGCTAGCCGCCGTTAACAGGAGTTAGTTAGCTTTAGTTAGTGCATGGACTGTGGCTCTAACCGCGTCTGGACGCGGACTCACCTGGACTCATCGGCGATGTTTCTGACAAACAAAGACGTGTTTGGAGGCCTCATGTATCTGGCCATAAAATTAAACCCACTCAGCAGAAGAAAACGTTGCCAGTGGAAAAACCAGCAGCGAGAAAAATGTGGAGGGCATGCGCAGTTACGAGGCGCCTTCTACTTCTTCCTCTCACAACAATAATCGGGCAATGACAACCCACTGCGCCCTCTAGCGCCGTGGCCCACCACCTGCACCGGGCAGAGACAGGGGACCGCGGTGGGATTACAGGGGTTACCAGGCACAGGTCCTGGGGCCTGAGGGGTTCGGGGGCCACAGGACTACAGAGGTACCACGAAGATACTATACAAATTAAAAACAAATGCAAAACAACAACATTCTACTCCCAATAACAACAAAGAGCAACAAAACAACCACAAAAGATGCCAGACAACTCAAGCATCAACAAAGAAGCACAAAAGAGAGGTAAACTGCATTGTTTGAACTTGTTTTGTGTCTCTTTCAGTCTTTGGGTCTTGCTCCTATGCAGCAGGGCTAGAGGGCCTTTTGCAGGTGTGTGTCCAGGGGCATTTTGTCTCATGTTTTGCATTCTGTCTCATGTTTTGCAGTGGACTGAATAAAAACAAAAATGCAGGGTTATTTAATCTTTCAAATTTATTCATAAATGCATTTAGCTTTATTTCCAGATGGCCCGTTGCTTGAAGCTGAGAAGGTCTGAGATCAATCTGTGAGCTGCCAGGTGTTGATTAGACTCGTTTACTTCTGCTGATGAAAGTGACTGAGCCAGCAGTGACAGTCTGGAACAGTGAGGAAGCAGAGACAGAAATAAACATGATTCACAGTCAACGACTCACAGTCTGTGTTTCCTTCTCACACAGAATCCCTCGTCTTTATAGCAGTTTTTAAAAGAACTAAAGCCGCTGACCTCAACCATGTCGTCGCCCTGGATCTCTCGGACAGAGGTGAACTTTTGAGTCTCAGTGATCAGCTTCCCATTCTCCTCTCTGACAGTGCACTGGTCAAGACCAAAAACATTGCATGATGGAAAGAGGGTCTTGTTCTTGTTCATGCTAAAATAATGTTTGTTACACATTTACCCTGAAGATTTTCCAGCAAATGTGAGGAAACAAAAACTATTTAATTTCTGTCTGTTCCAAGCCAAACATGTCATTGCTTTAAAAGGGCAGGATATTTAGAGACCTCATTCTAGTTAATGGATCAAGGAAATGCCTTACAGCTAAACTGACTTACACAGTAAGAGGTATTTATATGTATTTATATTTGATATTATGCTTGTGGTTTCTTTTTTGATAAGGAAAAAAACTGCAGTTACTTTACCACATGCTCCTCACTTTACAAACCACTGAACCCCGCACAGAAACTGAATGTCTTCACTTCTAGAGTCTGAGTCTTGAATTACCTTAAACTTCCTGCCATCCACAGCAGTGACCTCTGACTCTTTTCCGATTGTGAATGAGTGGACTTTGGTGCAGACGGGAGTCTTTATCGTGTAGGTGAAGTCTTTGCCATTCTGCTCGATCACAATCACAGGTTTGACTTCCTTGCGCATTTTGACAACCATCTGAGGCGCACCTTGAATGCATATTAAATAAAAAATTGTTTGCACACAGCACATAGGTGAATAAACCCATTAAATAAAACAATAGTCTTACCGACTACTTTCAGAAACTCCTCAAGGTTTTCCTCAGAATAAACTTTCCAGGTGCCGTTGAAGTCCATACCTTCTGGTTGTGGTGCTTGCCTGAGGCGGTTTGTTGTTCTTGTTGTCATAATCCCATCACATACTGCTGGTTGGCACGTTGGGGACTTTAAACTCCCTGTTATTTCGACTAGAATTTCCAATGAGACGCAAGATAGGTTGAATTTTTCCTCACTCACAGACTGTAGCATCTTTAAAGACCAGTTCAACAGATAAATAGATTGTGTATTGTTATTTTGAGATGTACAGGTACAGGTGATCTATATCCCTTATTTCCATTTTTCAAAATCCAACAAAATCCATGCATATTATAACTGAATGTTGACAATTACAACTTTATTTCAGACAGGATTTAAAGCATTTCTTCATTTGACAAATATTTATGACACATTTTTGTTTTCAAAATATATAAAAAAAAACTTCAACTGGCAAACACGAAAAGCAAAACATTTTAAGGCAAAATGTGCAGGTAGCAAAAGCTCAGGCAGTCGAGTGCTGTGCAGTGCAGATATGAAAAGTTGATCTGATCTCTTTGACCTTTCAATAAAAGTCTCGAGGCATGCATGATATGTGGAGCTTCATTTGACAAACTCAATGAGTTAGAACACTTCAGCTTAAAAACAGTCACATTACAAACAGATCACTGTGGAGCACACTTTGGACACACTTATTTTTTTTCTGCAGAGGGCATATGTTAATACTGCACCACGTTGCAGTCCCTGAGAAAACACTGATCAGTCATGCAGCAACGTTTGTAAAGATAAACACAGCGCTACGCTTGTTCACAGACATCCGTAAAACAATATTTGTATTTTGTTCTTAACCGAGGTTATTTAACGTTCTAGGATAAGCAGATTGGTGTTTTCTGTTTAACTAAACAGAGACGAGTTCACAAGAAGTTATATCCTCAAAGTATTTTAGACTTCATTGTAAAGCCCGACCTGTATGGATGAGGCACACACCAATGTTGATATTTGAGTTTTAAAAATTAAATATTGATATACTGGTTGATTGTTTTTAAATATAAATACATAAACAATCATTGTTTTTTTTAGAATTTCTTAAAGCTGTTTTTGACCCAGGTATGTACAGAGCAGCAGACTTTACTTTTACAGAGACTGTAGCTATGTTAGCGGCTCTATGCAGGTACAGCTGTGCTTTGAGCTAAATGCTAAATGCTGAGCAGGTATAATGTTTACCATCCTAATCTTAGTTTTGGCAGTTGGAATGGTAACAAGGCTGAGGCTGACAGGAATGTGATCAGTTTCAGGCAGTTGGTCACAAACCAGAAGGACAAACTGAAATTTTGACCAGACATTTCACTTAAAATCACAAATGTGAACCTCATGGTGGCGCCAGAGGAAACGTCAGAAGATCAACAGAGTCAGCAGGATTCCTGCTCCGGGGACCATGACTGTTCGTACAAAATTTCTGTTCTCAACTGTTAAGATATTTTAGAAGTTCTGAGATTCTCTTTCCGAATGACCTCAAACACATCTTAAGTGCTGCTGTTATGGAAATTTGTGTTACTTCATATGCCAACACTGATTCATCTGATGCATCTACACTAATATCTCTCTATGTATTTAAGGCGTTCCTTATCCTGTGCTCTGAGGGGGTAAACTCCACGCATCTGGTGATCCAAGTCTGTCTTTTTTTGTTCTATCTGATGTCTCTGTCTACACATTGAGACACAAATCGTGGACCTGTGGCTCACTTCAGTCATATCATCCTGAAACAGCGAAAGGTCAGTGGTGAACACTTTGGTAATAAGTATGATAAAATCATAACTTGTGAAAAAGATACATTCAAAATAATGAAAAAACAACTGGCATCATTCCATATCACAGACACGTAACATAAAAAAATAATACTAAATTATAAATATCAAGCTTTGCTACGACCCCCATGCATTCAGGGATCTTCACTCATTGAATGCAACAGGTAACAAGAAAGTGAGGAGTAGAATACATCCTCTGCCTTCAAGTACTGTAAATATGTGCTTTATCATGAGAGGAAGGAGCCGTCTTCCTCCCCGTCCTGCTTTGGACCAGGGTCGCTAAGGCAGCGTGATAGTTTCAGTTGGTCCTGCTCCTCCTGCTCGTCCAGCGCCTTCGCCCTCAGCTCAGCGCTGCCTTTGGCTCGCAGGGCGCTGCCCTGACTGGGCCTCTGGGATGATTCCTTCAACACGCTGATGGCATCAGGACGGCTGAGATGAGGCTGAGACGCCCGGCCTCTGGGGCTCTCCATGTCATTGTAAGTGTAAACCTGGTGTTCTGCAAAATAGATAAAGTGCAATTAAGTAAAATTACCATTACCACAAAATTATACTAAGTTCCGTACTAGAGTAGTTAGAAACATTCCACTACTGTTGTTGGATAAGTAGCAACACTGACGTTTGCGCTGCCTTCTACCCTCAGACTTTATAAATCTTAGGATAATCTTGGTTTAGTTGTTGCCTCATCAAGCAAATCAGTTTTAAAATAATAATATGGCTGTTATGTTCAGACCCTAAAAACATCCTGTTCTCACTCATGGAATATTCTTAGAATATTGTGTCACTGTGGCTCTAAAGAATTGTGCAGAGGCTGTTTCCTCAGAAACCTTTTATCGCACGATGAGATCAGTTCCTGATCTTGTCTTTAACAGACCTGAGTCAAAACAGACTTTTTTCACTGGCGGGGTTTCTTGGCGGTTTGCAGGAACTGTGAGGTAGTGACTCATCTGTGAAAGAGACGTAACAGTGTGTGAGGAAGCACTTAAATCTCCCTCAAATCTCATAATCTTGAACTTTAAGATACACGCCTGCACAGTCCGTATTAAAACTCACCCTCCTCTCCATCTCCACCCTCTGCTTCCTGAAGCGAACCTCACTCACGTCCTCAAACGGGTCAATCAGCAGGTCATGTCTGCTGTAGGAGCGAAGCTGAGGAGCAAAAACATTGATGCGAACATCAGAAAATACATGTTTTTATGCCTAAAGTCTTGTCTTGACACAGGCACATCTACTTGTCAGTGCTTTTCCACAAACAAATCTGGAATCTGGAGTTTTACAGCGTTTGTAAAACTCTGCATGTGAGCTATATTCATCTTGTTCACAGGCACTGACACACATCAGTAAACGACTTATGAACGCCTCACTGTGGCCTCCTCCTACCCTCTGTCTGGTCTTCTGCAGGTTGGATCGCAGGATCTTCCTGATCTCCTCCTCACGACTCTTCGAGATGCTCGGTATCGCCCGCCGTTTGACCGGCCCTTTTGGCTGGATGTTCCTGTGGAGGGGACACATAATAAATCACTTCTATTAAAGATTATTATTTCTAATAAAAACAACAGATTATCTTAGAAACCACTTTTATTAAGGGCCTTTCTTTAAGCTTTTAGCTTTCAGCGACTCTGGATTGTGAAATATGAGTGATACTTACTGCATGGAGACGGACGACACGATCGTGGGCAGCTTGGCGGCGCTCCCGCTCTCCACCAGCATCATGGCCTGTTTCATCTCCATCTTGTTGTAGAAGGAGATGAGCTGAGGCTCGGTGGAGCGCTCGCCTGCGATCAGCCACCTCTTCACGTAGGCCTTATTGAAGCGGTTCAGCCTGAGTACAGAAGAACAGTTAATCATTAAATTATTTTTTATTTTTATTTAATGAACATCACAGAGTTTGGAACTCTGTGGTGTTCCAAACAGAAGACAGTAAAAGGGAGGAGATGGAGGACATCTTACTTGTCTTTCCAGTGATGGTGTCCATAATGACCACAGATGTCTTCAATTCCTGTGAGGAGATGATCCAGGAACTGAAGACAAAATAGTTTTTTATAGCCAAGTCAGTTTTACTTATGTAGCCCTAAATTACAAATTTGCCTCAGTTGGCTGGACGATCTGTGTATGACAAAAAGTGTGTTTATTATATAAAGTGATATGTTACTGTGACACGTTCCCTGCAAAAATAATAATCTGGCATCTGGTAATAATTTTGTAAAACCTTAAAAAAACATGAGAACATTTCTACATTGAACTTTCATGGTCGTGCTGTTATTGGTTTTGGTTTTGAAATTAAAATCTCACCTGTGTGTGAATCTCCTCGTTAATTGACCGTTTGCTCTCCTTCTTCTTCTTCACTTCCAGAAGCTCCACCAGAGGCTTGATCGTCATTCCCTGAAGGCCGAAAACACACACGAGAAAACTCCATTTGATAGAATACACTGTGGTCAGAGTCACAAATAACAGCCTCTAACTTAGTACTGTTGAGTGCAGGTTGTTGTGACTCATCTCATCACCACTAGAGGTTGCTAAAGACCATAGATTATCCTATGGAAGACCAAATTTGACTAATTGACTATTTTGTAGCTTATTTCCATATAAATTTTAATTCAAATGTTTGTCCTATGAAACACTCGCTCTCACCTGCACGAAGACAGTGAAGAAGATGACTGTGATGATGGCGGTGAGGAACAGGTGCTTGATGTTCTCGTTGGTCAGCAGGAACCCCAGTGAGAAGGCTATGGCACCTCGCAGGCCACCGTAGGCCACGATGAACTGGTCCTTTTTGGACAGCTTCACAATACGGAACTTATTGATAATGTACGTGAGACCAACAACTCCTGAGACACAGAAAACAGCATGATAAAAATTTAATAATCTGTATTTTTTCTCTCTTTGCACATATTCACCACAGGATATCAGCGGCATCTATTTAAAAAATACGGTGCCGTTATCAGGCTAAGAAACCCAATCAAACTTCACTGTTCGTGCTTCTTTGTACACACCCAGCACTCTCGACACCGAACAGAGGACGACAGTGGAAATGACGAAGATCCAGTTCCAAGCGTGAGGGCCGACCACCGTGGAAACGCCAAGAAAGATGAAGATGAGAGTCTCGCTCACGCTGCTCCACATCTTCAGGAAGTATTTGATGGTGGTGTAGGACTTGTGGGAGATGTTGGCCTCCACGTACGGCCGTATGATCACACCACACGCTATCAGCCTGTTTGGGATGGAAAAGAAAGAATGAAAGAGAAAAACTGGAGAGAGGTCTGGTGGGGCAGACAGTTTCTGCCATCGGTTTCTGCAGGTTTAAAGCTGCATGAGCCAATATCTGTATGTAAAATTAAAACTGTTTGTGTGGCTGCAAAACAGAACAGAGCCCAATCTGCGATTGCAACTAACAGCTATTTTTAATATCAAATATTAATAGTGTCTCTAGATATGAAAAGGATTTGGAACAACTGGTTCAAACTCTTTGCCTTGTCCTGGGTAAATAAAGACTAAAAATCGAGACAAGCAGGTCTGTTTTTCGTTGCAGATCGGTCCCACATACCGGGACTCATCAGAGATGTGGGTCAGATTTTTATCGTACGTACTGAGATCAAGAGGCCTGAACACCGACTTCTACTTACGACATGATCCCTGACAGGTGGAAGACCTCTGCAGACAGATAAGCCATGTAGCTGTAGAGGAAAACAAACAGGGGCTCGATGACACGAGTGTGAGAGGTGAAGCGGGAAGTGAAAGCGCCCAGGATGCCGTACATGGCTCCCACCATCACGCCTCCCAGAGAGACCACGAAGAAAGAGACCACACCGAGGAGGGCGTGGCTTACGGTCACAGTCCCTACGTGGGAAAACTCCTCGAACAGGTGATACAGAACCTGCACGGAGAGAAACAGACGCAGAGGGAGCGACAGTTTAGATTTCCTGCTACCATTTCTATTCGCCTCACCATCATTCCCAGTCTCACGGTTGGGCCCGCTGAAAGGGTCACAAGATTAATCTGAGGGGTCGTGAGATGATTCATGGGAGAGGAAAGAAAAAAATGCTCTGCCACACAAATCTGAATTGGACTTTTTTTTTTAATATTGGATAATTTAAATCCTCTAATAGTTATTAAAATGGCTTAATCCTTAACAATGTGTTGTAGTTTTTTATAAGCATATGTGTTTAAGTAAAAGCTTTAAATTCTAAAATGTGAATATTTCAATCTGAAATGTGACAGAGTAAAATGAAAATGCTCAAGTAAAATACAAGTAAGACAGAATTATACTTAAATACAGCACTTGTATGAGTGTTACTTTCCACCACTGCCTGAAACCCCCAGCATTCATTTCACTCACCACAGTGACGGCGTCGTTGAGGAGCGACTCCCCGAACACGAGGATGTGCAGCAGCTCGTTGATGTGGATCTCCTCGAACATGGCCAGGACGGCCACGGGGTCCACGGCCGAGATGATGGAGCCGAAGAGTAGGCAGGACAGCAAGTCCACGCTGGCCAGCTGACTCCCTACAATCCGACACACACCGTACATCATCCCGCCGACGAAGAAGGCGTTCCAGAGCGTGCCCACCACAGCAAACACCAGGATGGTGCCCATGTTCTCTGTGAAGGCCCGGATGGGCAGGAAGTAGCCGGCATCGAGGATGATGGGAGGCAGCAGGTAGAGGAAGAAGAGCTTGGAGCTGAGGACGGGGGGTTCCTGTCCGATGGCTTTGATGATGCCGCCAATCAGCAGACCGACGACAATCAACAGACAGCTCTCTGGGACGACGTTTGATACCCGGGGAATAATGTGGAAACCTGCAGAGAGAGAATATGCAAAGATTTATGAGAATGTAGACGTAAGAGATTAAACTAACGAATTAGGCAGCAACTAACCATCATTTTCAGCAGGATGACTGTTTTCTCAGTCATTTGGTCTTAAAAATGTAAAGAAAAATGCCTGTTATAATGTCCCACATCCCAAGATGAAATCATAAAATGTCTTCTTCTGTGCAGTCCAATATATTCAGTATTCGAGACACGTTTTGACAGTACAATATATCACTGATCACGAAATAATCTGTTTTCTGAAGCGTTATATAATTTTGTTTTGCAGAACCGTGATTTTTTTTTTTAACCTGCTATTTGAAGCTGCTGCTCCTTCACTCAAGAAAACAGCTCAATCATCTGTGCTTCACTGCAACACCTTCATGAAATATGAAACAGCAGCTGCAGGGGAACAAACAGGATATCAGTGTCTGAAAACATCTGAGTGGTTTTTAATTGGGGACTCTTCACTATTTGGCTTTATTGGATGTTACTGAAAAGAATGAAAACACACAATCAAATGCTGCAGATAATAATAATAATCAGGAAATAATCAGCAATCTGCTGATTAATCTGTAATGATAACAATCATGACTTGCAGTTCTAAACAGTTAAAAATCAGCTACATCTTTTCAAACTTATTTCACAGGGTTCGGTTTAACAATCAGAGTCTTGGATTACAAGAAACAAATCTGCTGTTTAGCCCTAATGAGCGGCAGAGAGCTTTCATGTTCTCTGTTTCAGCCACTTGGAAAAGTTTACAGAGGGAAACTGAATTAAAGAAGTTAAAGAATCCCCAGCTGAGAGCTCCTGTAATGATTCCTTTCGTGATTGTCACAGTTTTCAGCTCATTTTAGTTTGAGTAAAGGATCTGAATGCTTCCTCCACCCATGGGCTTTAGTATCGTGTTTAGCCTGATTAGCCCTGTTAATGTCATGTCTCTCTTAGCTTAACAAAGCCTTGACATTCCGCCTCTCCGTCATGTGACTGGGGTCCAGGCTGCCTTAACAAACGTTTTCCACTGTGTTTTATGCAGTCAGTGGTCTTGTGCGCAGCCGTCCTCGCCCCCTCCTCTGAACTCTGACTCTGCACACTGAGATCTTTGTTATCGAGCAGTGCATTTGGACAGGAAGTCGGACCGGCCCTCGGGGGGACAACAGCAGGACGGACAGATAAGATGCCAGAGAGCCTCAGCCGTCAAACCACATCAGAGATTCCTACAGCTAGTCCGTCTGGTGTTTAGACATTCAACGTGGTGGTACGGTGGATAATACAACAAAATGCCATGAATCATCATTATGTGCTTTAACTGCTCTGTAGTGAGGTGTGGCTAGCAGCGAGGACACTGAGGTCACGTCTTCTCTTATAATTCCGGGAATCTCACATTCAGATTTGTTTACAAAACTTTCTGAAAGTTTATCTGTTTGACAACAGCTCATCCAGACGTTGTTCAACGTGTTTTACAGGCACAAAACAACCAAAAAGATGGAGAAGGGAATAAATGATTAATGAGAATGCAAATATTTAGAGATATCCCACTTGGACCAACTTGACTTTGTGTTTCTTATTTTTGTCTTTTTTTCCAAATTTAAAATCTATATGTCTATGTGAGGCTTATTTTAGTGATTTTAGTGTAAGATAACATGGGGCCCGGGTTTAGGCCCAGTCCTAAAACTAATCTCCCAGTTATTTTCACAGAACCACAAAATGTTTGGCATTTTTGTTTAAAAAAGACATGATTTTCTAAAACGCTTTAAATATTGTATAGAGTTTGGTTGGTGGCTAGTCATACATTTCTTGAATGGCTGGGATCACTTTAGCAGCAGCGAGGAGTGAGGAACTGTTGCATCTCTCTCTCTCTCTCTCTCTCTCTCTGCCTCCTTTAACTATAGAATAAAATCCAACTTTATTGTCCACCCCCAAAATGTAAGAAAACCCACTTTAAGAAAAATAAAAAACACTGACTTTCTAAGAATACCTGAGACCACCAGCTGCCTGTGGGACAAATGACACTGAAGATGCAGCTATTCTTTGGCATTAGTCTCAGTGTAACTGCGTCAGTGCTGAAGGTCACTGGCAAGAGATGAGTTATTATAAATCTCCAGAGAGATGTATCTTATCCCTTTAATTAGCCTGGACAACTGCTCTCAGTGTCAAGGCTGAATTTAAACTCAGCCTCAGCTGCAAGCAGACAGACGTTAACACCATCAGGTCGCCGCTAAAATAAGTTTGTGTGGCGGTGGAACATCCTGTGGAAAGTCCATCAGCTCTCTGTTGCAGCCTGCACAGGGAATGTCTCCTGAATGAGGCCAGAAAACACGGATCCAAAGCAGAGCAGCTGACCCCGACTCCCGTTACTTCTCCTTAAAGGGCAGCTCCTCCCATTTTACTCATCATCAAGCCTGAATCCCCTCGAATCATTCATCGGATCTCACTGAGTTTAGCTTTCATCATTTACAGGTAAGTAAAGTACTGAATAAGTACAACTGAACAAACGAAACAAATCCGGGCATTTTGCCAACATGGAACCAGATCTTAAATGGAACAGGACGTTATAACCCAACCCAACCCAAGTTCATTTTTAAATGAACTATTTTAGAAACTTTCGACCAAAGTTGCCTGAACAGGTCCACAAAGTACAGATTATTCCGGCCTCCTTCTAATCATAATCAATATCGTTTTGTTTTTGATAACACGGCTTCCTCACTCAGGCCAAATGAGGGGGTAAGGATAAATCTGGATGCAGGAAACCCCTCAGCAGTACGAGTGATGTGCCACTCACCAAGTTTCATCAGCAGGGCCAGGAGGATCCACAGGGAGATCTCAAAGGGCTTCTTGACGTATTCGTAGTTGACGGAGAGGACGGGGAAAGCCTTTTTATGCCGAGTGGAGTTATTTAGGTGATGCGAGTCCTCCTGCGCCCTCTCGGTTGTTTCGTTGTTTCCCGGAGCGACATCACGACTTGCGGAGGCAACGGAGACGAAAACGAGCAATAAAACGCACATTAACCCCGTCAGAGGCGAACTGCAGCGGCTCCGGGCGGGACGGAGCACAGCCATTTTTATTTTTACCGATGGTTTGACGGCTGTTCTCCTCCTGCTCAGCTCTAGATCCGATGTAGATGAAGACAAGGACACAGCGGGAAGTGCGCACTTTTACGCACAAACGCTCCAGGCACTTTAAAATTACACATAGTTGGAGAAGATCGAACGGTGGCTTTTCGCTGCAGCTCCTTTCATCAGTGGGTGGTGATTTTTAAATAGCACCACGCCTCTTACTCGCCTGCTGAGGTGGTTTAAACCCTGGTGGGCTGCCGTCCGGTTTATCCACACTCGTTGTTTTCGCCTCACGCGTGACTCCGAGAACTTACATCAAGTCACAACATCCATCAGACAGAAACCTCCCTCACTGCTCTCCTGGTCTCTCTACTCTAACAGGCGGTCCACCCGAAGCTCAGCCGGAGTCAGTGACATCTGCTGGACTGGAGGACCACACGGATCATCAGGCAGCGTCCGCAACAAGTGCGCACTGTAACAGAAAAATGCAATTTAAGGTGAAAAGTGAAGTGAAAATGTTGATTCCACAGAAATAAGAGCTCTGATTACTCCAGCTGCACAAGAACTAGGCTGTTAATACTGATGCATGCATTGGGAATACTCATGTAAAGTACAAGTACTTCAAAATTGAGTGAATGTACGTTCCACCAATGCTTCTGCGTTACTATATTTCAAAAGGAAACATTGAAGATTTCAGATTTTACTTGACATGACTCCCAGACTTTTCCTGAGATGAGAATAAAAGACTCCATTTAACCTTGTAACTTCCTCTTCAGTGCCTCATTCACATGGAAGGAAAACTTATTTGAAATAACTTCCAGTGCTAGATTTCAGAATACACAAAGCGTTCACAGATCACACATCCCCTTTGTCTCTGTCAGACCCCAGCAGAGAAGAATTAGTAAAACCAACAACCGAGGCTGTTTCTCACAGTGTTAAATCGCCTCCTCTGGCTGGTGGTTGGCCAAGAGAGGCTGATGGAAACATAAATCTACAGGTTTTGAAAGGCTGTAAAAACAGAAAAACATAAATGCCACCTAATATTCAATACATAAATGTTGTGTCAAATGTAACATATATTGGGATTATTGCTTTTTCAAAAGAATGACAGAGCTACCCAACAGGTAAACTCATTGACATATTATATGAGCAAATTTTTTAGCAAACAGTTTATTTACACATCCAACATTACGGATCAAAATTATTATTCATCTTGAGGGATGTTTGTTCTCACCTTATCAGTCTAATTCCAATGTTCACCCTCTTTTAGTTGGCTCCACCAACTCCTGAGGGAAATATCTGTCTTCGTTCACCAGATAATCTCTAACCGTGTCTGTCTGCTGTTTGCTGCTGAACATGTAGTGTACAGAGGGTTTATAGAGGTCTTCCAATGAAGCCAGGCACCTGCTACTGCTGGAAACGGTGATACGAGCATCATGAGACCGAATCAAAACAGTAAAGCTGCAGATTGTAAAACCAAAACAATGAGCTGAAAGACACCAAAAAGCTCTGTGGACCTGAGAGGAACTGTGGAGTTGGCAGATAATTCTTATTTTTCTTGTTGTTAACATAAAAATATGAACTTCTCTGAGTTTTACTAGTTCATGTTAATCTTTGAATATCTTTAATGCTCATAACAAATTATTTTTATATTTATATTTCCCAGTGGAAAATCACTTGATAAACACAGGCCTGAACGTGTAGACACATTAAATCAAAAGAGAAGAATTCAGTCCTCAGTTAGGGAACATGTTGACTTTTATCTTTGCATCTCATTCATGTCACAGAAGCTCACAGTAAAATCACTTCCCCTTTGTGAGTTTGATTCACATGAATCGCTCCGTACAGTTTGTGCAGTCACCCGACAGTGTCTGTTTCCCACAGACCTTTTCCCACGTGGATGAAGCCTGAGAACCTCTGAGTGTTTTAAAGATACAAAAACCACTCTGAAACATCACTATGTAGAAACCTGTACACACATATTGAAAACATGATTTTGAACCTGATTTATTCAAGAATTACATCAAATTACCAGTTTTTTTTATTGTAAAGAGTAAAACATTTTGAACGTTTTTCAGTGGCATTTTACATTTACAGATATTTTCTTTGATAACATTAAATAAAAGTTATAATTCAGTAAGGTGAAGATGCCCTGATGAAAAGAGCACTTCCTGTGGCTGTTTATAGGATGTCTAGCACACAATAAATACTCAAAGTGGTGATCCTACTTCAGCATTTACAATCTAAATTCAAGACATTAAGGTGCTACCATACAACAATCCTAAAGACTGACCTGAAATATTTAGAGGGACAAGTGTGTTTGGGACTAACACCAATAAGCAGCTGTGAGAATATCCTATTTCATTATGTTTTTTCTGATTTTCTGTGGTTTATCAAGCATAAAAACATATTTATCAAGCAAGTTTTTTGTGCTCTTTGTCACACTATAAAAATGTAGGAGATATCAACGGCTACAGGTCAAACTATAATGTTGAAATGCCTGTTGACAAGCAATATGCTCATTTATTGCATTAAAATACAGTTGCTGCTGAAATGTGCTTGTAAATTGTTTTGACGAATGGCAAATCCTCCTGCTGGCACTCAACAATGATTCACACTTTCCTCTCGGGACACTTAGATTTTCCTTTCAGCAACACCACAAACACATTAACCCTTTCACCCTCATCCATCACAAACCTTCTCCGACTTTCACTAACAGTCTGTCGCACAAACAACCGGTCAAACCGCCCACAGACCTGCTCTGACCGGTGATAATTTGTTACTGATCTCAGGCGTTTGGGTGTTTCAGGTGGACCCGCTCTGCCATCTGTCTGGCACTGTACAGAGACACTCCAGTTCCCACTGTGGCCATCATCATGGCGATGGGATCGATGAGGCTGCACTGCGGCTGCAACTGGACCTCACCTGACACCTGCCGCTGAAGAGAAGACGGACACACAGAAGAAGACAGAAAGACAAGGCAAAGGCAAATTTTTGTATTTTCGCTCTGCACTGCATGTTGGATTGTCAGACATGACATGAAGTGAAGAAATCAGGTCTTTTTCTGCTGCTGATAAATAAGAGACTCGAGTTAAAAGTGGCCTCAAACTTCACATCTTTGAATTAAGATATGATAACTGACCATATTCACCACATTTCTGCTCCACGCAGGCTTTTACTGCACATTCAACACGAGCTGTGAGGTGGAGTCTGTTATATAACGTAACCTTCTGAGACGAGCTCCTTCAGCTCTCTGTAAAATATTAATTCACGTTGTCCATAGCTGTTCTCCATCAACGTATTTATTTTAAAACGCATGAAAAACAAACGAAGTAACACAGAGTACTGATCTAAATCTGAATATTTACTGTATTTGTGTCTGCTCTCAAGATAAATAACTATACATCCTTTTAAGTTACTGAGAAACCGTGGTGTTGGTGATGTATTTCACAGACACTAACCTGGAGGAGACGGAAGTATCCTGGCGTCAGTCTTCCCAGTCTGATGATCATCTCTGCTGCTAGAGTTTCTCAGGTGAGACAACAACCGTCCTGCAGGAGAGGAAAACTATTATCACTTCTACTGCAGGACAAGACTTTAATTCTGAAATTAGTAATAAACCAGCTGATACACACGGTTAAGTTTTATTCTTTGTTTTTCAGTCTTTGTTTTTTTTTCAACCAAAGACTACCCTTAGGAAGAGCTTGACCCCCAGGTTGGGAACCACTGGTGTTAAAAACCGAGCTTATTTGTCAGAAGATGTAATGATATAAATTATACTTCTGACTTTTGACTGTTTATTTGGCAATGAACAGGAAGGTATTAGAGAGCGCTACACCTTTGAGTAATACTAAATCTTTGATGTCAGTGATGGTATTTCTAACAGTTCTGTGACATAAAGTTGTTTAAGAGTTGATGTTTAGATATTATTGCATTTTGCTGACATGAAATATTTAAATGTATTTAAAAGGTGGAAATCAAACCAAGTAAAGTAGTAATGACTTCATTTTCACATTTTGTGTTTATAAGCACTTTATAAACATTTTATTGATGATTTATGACACATTGTCAACAGATATAAGTTTTTGTTAATGAATTTGTCAACATTTAAAATGTCTCATGTGAACACCTGTGATTGCTTATTTAAATTATGATTTTAACAAATACTTTACATTAATAAACACTTAAAACATCCTTAAATCTTCTTATAAGTACATTAATGTGTTATAAATGAAGTTTAACTTCTTAGTATTAATTAGTATTGACTAAAGCTAAAAAGGGGGGATATAAAGTGTTGCCCAGACAACCAGAGAGTCTCTACAGCATCACCAGTCTTTAGGTAAAACATAGTCTGTCTCACAGTTTGAAGTTAACAGGTCCTCGGGGAGTTGATCAGCACCCAGCAGGGATCCAAAAGCAGCACCCGCGCTCACCCTCAGCTTCATCGATGGCTGCAGCAGCTCAGCAGACTGACACCGTGTGAAGCCCCTCAGCAGCCTGAACAAACAGCGGCAGCCTGTCGTACTGAAGAGGCTCCTGTGTGTCCGAACTCTTTTGTGAAGTCCCAGTCTGACGGGCTCAACACACACTCCCTGTCTCTCTCTCACACACAGACACACACACTCACAAAGCTGCATGAAAAGCCCTGGCCTGTCAGAGATGATTTGGTCATCCAGCCAGTAAAATGGGTGAGAGCAGAGAGAGAGGAGAGGTGGCTCTGTGCAGCATGATGCACGCTTGAAGGAACATGTGTGTTAATGCGTTGCAGTGACTTATGTAACCCAAAAAACACTAAAGAGAAAATACTTTTTAACAACTGTATGAAATGAACCTTCTGGGAGACATGGCTGCCAAATACAATGATCTGTAGCCTTTGGTGAGAGCGTTAACCTCTACTCGACATAATTAAACTGCAAATTGTTTTGACATTTAAAGTAATTTAGTGTAGATGTTATTTCGATGTTACATAAGGCCCCTGTTTCCATGATGCCACATTGATTGTTCAGGGTCTCACAGTTCACGTTACTCCGCTGGTTACAGACATGCAGCATGCTGGAGAACAAGCGCATGGGAACATATCTAAGCATTGCAATTATAGATTTAATGATCAGAAGACTGTGGGGAGAAAAGGTGAAAATGTAGACGACAACAGTGCCTTACAAATCAAATTCTTTCACTACTTTTGATGTTAATAAAATTCCCCATCTTAAAATGCCACCATGTCGGGTTCATTCTATTTTATTCTTTTGATATAAATGAATTTTAACAGTTGTACTGTGAATCAAACATGATGAAATAAAACACAGAGGCTTACTGTTTAATGCAACTGTGTGTGTGTGTGTCTATATAATGGGCTGAGAGATGGACTAGACTACAAGGTGCTGATTGTGCACATCGAGTGACCTCATGTCTGAATTTGCCAATTCACTTCACTATCTACAGACATGGAAAATATATAGTGTATAATAGTATATATACGTGAAATATAAACATTAATTCATTATAAATGTGTTAATAAACTTTTAATTTTAAATAAAAAACAAACACACTATGAAATAAAAGTGTAATGATAACATAAAGGGGCCTGTATTAAACCAGCATCAGTCTTTGACAGACACAGCGGTGCTGAAGTACTCCGGGTCTTGTGTTGTTGGTTCCTCTTTGTCCTGACCTGCAGCCTTGATTGGAGCTCTGGCCAGAGTCAGCTTCACTCCTGCAGGACCCTGAGTGTCTGTGCTCTCTACTGCTATGACCTGCCCGATGAAATGCTGAAACACAGTGAAACACGTGTGCGATCATCAGTGAGGGCAGTACGTCCCCCTGGTTATTCCGCACAGCTTTTTGTCGTGTGTAAGTTATTATTTATTGTCAGAAAAACTTTGCTCCACAAGTTGCAGGTTTTATCCCCTGATGTATACTGGTACAAGTGGTACTTCATGAAAATCATAAAATTCACTGAATGTTGTGTAAGTACTGTGTGTTAGTGAGAGACCTCTGGAGGATGAACTGCGGCATCCTCATGCTTTGGTTTGGGTCTGGATGATTCCACACATTTATTCCTCTGTGCTTTTACTTCCTGTACACAAGAAAGCAAGAACATGTCACAGTTGTTACTGACAACAAGAAAAACACAGTGGTTGAAATTATGTTTTTTGTAATAGCACGGCTCATTTGAGGTTATATCAACAAATGTAAAATATAAAACCTTCAGGATTTCATAGTTTGAAGTTTTGGAAACATAACTGTCCCATGACTTTGCTGTGAGCTCCTGTTGCTTCCAGTGAGACTTTATCTGTGATAAAAAGACAAAAAAAAACAAACTAGTCAGAGATCATTTTGTTAAAGGAAGATGTTTGCTGTGCCCACATCTGCCTCAAAAAGCTCTACTGGCAGCGAGATACCTGTGGCAGATTTTGTTTTCCTTCCTGAATACCTGAATCTGCACTAATCACTGTGTATCACTCATGGCAAAAACAAACTAAAAACATGTTTTGCTTGTAGCTAATCAATGAAAATATCTTCAGCTGACTTTCACAGACTTTATTGAGGATATCTGATCTCTGTGACTTTGTTGCAGGTGCCTACTTGTAGTGAGCGTTGAATTAAACTCTCATCACCTCTGTGTACATGAGCTCCTCTTCGCTGATGTTCTCTTTCTCCTCCTGCTCCAGGATGTTGTTTTGTTCTGCTGTGACCTTCCTCGCAGTGTCCTCTGAAATCTTACAGATGGTGCTCAGAGTCTCCTCGTCAGGGCTGATCGGCCTCACACCTTCCAAACTCAGTTCCCTGCTGATCTCGTTCCACACCTCGCTGACCTACAGAACCATAAGAGTGTTAGCAATGGTAACTTTAGTTAGTAATTTTATGTTAAGTACTGACATTCTGTTTCCTGCAGCACATTTTAACCTTAAAGTCCAGATATCTCCTGACGATGCTCAAAGTCACATAATCTTTTGCTGCCAGTCCAGGAAGGTCCTGAAAACCTGAAGATGCAAAAGCAACAGATAATTATATTTCATAGTTAAATTCTTGTGGGACAAGCCTGGCTGAAACAGTTTGTTTTAAATAACATCTGAAATGTATCTGATTCTTCATTTACTAGTTTACCAAGTTTGCAGAAGATGGAGTAAATCTTTGACCGCAGGTTCTCTGATATCTCCATCACTGCTGCACTCGGCATGTTAGCAGGAAATGACAGCTGGGTTTCCTCCTGATGGTCATGGCTGAGGATGGGCCTCCGGGGATCTTAAAGTCAAAAACGGAGGAACAAACAAATTACAAAGAGAAATAGTTTGCTGTGCAAAAGAAGAGAGGCAGTGTAGTTTTAGAGCTTTTAAAGCTGTAACAGAAATTATCAGTGGTTCTGAATAGAATCCTCTTTGGTCTATACTGTTTTAACTTCTTGTATGATTAAATGTGTTGTTTCTGTAACCCACAATAATTAGCATTTAACACTTTCTTGCGCTTTCCACAATAAGACTGACAAGTTTGACCGGTTCCTGTGTAATCTAATTTAAAGAACAAATTAAAATGTATAAAATGATATTCACTTGCTTATACACCTGTGGCGTTTGTGTTCAGCTAATCAATGTGATGATTTCACTGTCTATGTTTATTTGATCTCTGATTATGTAAGATGCTCCGGATAACTGTGACCCTGTGACCTGTAATCCCTCCGTGTGGGTTTCGGCCCACGCCCAGGTCCTCCTCCTCCTGCCTCCACAGCTGCAGCAGGAGTCTGGGAGCTGTCTGACCAACATCATCCCTCCAGCTCAGGATGTGAGACAAAGTATTGGGGTTGTCACATAATTCCACCAGTGTGGCGAGAACAGTGCCGTGCACACATCTGGGGCTCGACTGAGTGAGAGAGACAACCAAAACAATTCAATGTCAGGAGTTAACATTTTCTGTAGATGCATTTGGACACTTCCTGACAGCAAAAGCACAACAACTTCAACTTCAGTTAAAGCTCTGTACATCTGCTGGAAATCAGCTACTTACAATGAGCAAGCTGAGCAGAAGAAACACCCCTTCTTTAGCCAAAAAGTAATCTTCTGTAGTGTAGCAGCCAACAACACAGGACCTGACAGGATACAAAACACACCGACTCAAACTTTCTCAGCTTTGTAGATGCTTTTCTGTCTGTTAGTCTGCAAAATCCATCAAGACCAACAAGTTAATTTCACTGAAAGTTAATGTTACTGCATGTTCCTTGAGCTGAGCTGCTCAGTCTACAGCTGAAAAAGAGAATGTAGAAAGAACCAGGGACAAAACAGGGCTGATTCAAATCTGATTTCTGAAAGCCCACAGAGAACACAAGAGCTTTGTCCCAGTTAGGGGTGGATCCTGAAAAGGAATGATGCCTATAAAGTTTAAATGTTTGTATGTTTTAATAATAATCTACAAAAATAAACTCAATGAGCCTGCCAGTGAATCTATCAAAGTGGTTTAGCTGAACTGACCAGACACAGTCGACTGTGGAGAGGACGAGCTTGTTGTGTCCCAGACCACTGTAGAACTTGTCAGAGCCTTTCTTCAAGAAATGAACTACCATCTCAACTCCCTCCGACCCAAACAGTTCCTGTGGCAGAACATCACAGGACTGTCAACAACCCAACACAGACATACGGTAACATATGGACATATGATAAGAGACTGTAACTGAAATTTTCAGGTTCTGATCTGAGCCTGAGATGATATCTAGCCGACTAATATGAGGCAAAAGAAATTAAAAGGCCAATCATATTAATATTTATGCTTTAAGTATGGATTAATTATAAAAAAACAATACTGGTTTCACACCTGTGGTACCAACACAAAAATGTTAGATACGAAGTGTGTGTGTCAGTTTTACCTTTCTGTGCATGTCGGTCTCACACAGCGCTGACAGTATGAGCTGAATGTCTGACTTTATCTCCAGTGTGACTACATCCTCCTCATCAGGACTCACTTCCATCTGCATCAAAATCCCTGAGAAAAGAAAACCTCACTGACCACATTTATTAACAACGCAAAATGTTGAGTTTCTGTTGAAATGACGCACTTTGTGGAGTTCTAATTTAATTTACCCAGAAGCTGGTTGATGGTTCCTTGGTCACAAAGGTCCTGGTTGACGGACTCTTCACCCGAAGATGTCACAGATCTGAGTACTCTGATGCAGTGCCGCATTTGAGCCTTCTTACTGCCTCTGCCTCCAGTGCCGTGGAAACTGTGACCCTGACCAAAGTAAGCATCTGAAACAGAAGAGGTGAGATAATAAGCACACTTACTGACTCTGAACTGATTGGTTGGTCTTTCTTGATTTTTTTATAATACTTTGAACTACCACTCAAAGTATCAGAGATGAAAGCAGTTAAACTGTCAGTTGAAGTGTAAGAGGTGAAAGCAGCTAAAATGTCAGCATGACAGAAAATGAAAGCGACTTGTTTGAGAAACTGTCTTGTAACATCTTACGGTAAGTGAGAAGCGACTGCATTCTGATAAGATACACAAATGTTACTGTATGACCTTTGACCTCCCAGATACTGGGCCCTGTGTTTTTGCACTTCTTCACCTTTCCCGATGCACCAGTCCAGCAGGAGCAGCAGGCACGCGTTTCCCTGACATGACATGTATTCGTCCAACATAAGCGGAGCAATGGCAGCGAGGGTGGCCAGTGCCTGCAGCTGGAGCTCCTCCTGCTGGACGGAGGACCAGTGACGCACACCTGACCGACGCTCAGACAAGGCAGCAGGCGGCTTCATGAGAGTCAGCAGAGCCAACATAACTTGTTCTTCTTTGTAAAGCTAAGAGAGGAAAGCAAGGAGAGAACATGCAGGGTGTCAGACTCAGACTTATCACCCAAGTGATTCAGATATTTGCAGAAGCACTGACTGAGTCTGTGACCGACCTGCAGGGCAGCAAAATCCTTTGACATTAAAACCAGCAGATTCAGCAATAACTTCTTCATTTTCAGATCTTCATTGTTGTAGCTTAGCTTGAAGTTTCGGACCAGAGGGTTGTGAGATTTCACTATAATGTAAATGAAGACAAGTTGGTACCATGAAAGATGCTACTGTAGCTCTCATAAATAATTCAACTGAAAAAAAAAAACATATATATTTATATATATAAGAAAAGAGTTGCCTCACGCTCTGGAAATGTGACGAAAACCATCAGCTGTTTGGCAAATAAACTCTCCTGAAAATTAGAAACATCATGTCGGATTTACACACCCCACAACTGACCACTCTGGCTAAACTAAAATGTGTTTGCATAGTACATTTCTCTATCTCACTGCTTCACTACTTATTGAACTACCTGTCCTGCACTCACAATGAGCAGAGAGTTGGGATTTTCAGCAATTAGAGTTGTGATCACAAGCAGATCATTTCTGAGTTGCAGGTCTTCGTATCGGAAGCCGTTCGTCAGCTGGTGAAAAAATGCTTCTTTCAGAGATCTAAGATACAAACGATAAGAAATTAAGAGATAATTTATCTATTTGTACAAAATGAGAGAACAGAAGTATTCAAACTTGAAACATTTTGGATGATGGTGAGTGACGTATTCTTGATTCAGGTAACTTATTTTAGATGTCAGTTTAGAAAGTCATACAGAAAATGATCCACTGAAGTTAATAAATTGTAATTCGGATTCATCCACATTGAAAAACACCATAAAACCACAGGAAACACCTACACAACACACTCCATGCTGCTGAGCTGAGCAGTGACCTCGTCCTTGCTGCCTCTCTCCAGCAGGTTCCAGAGGATTTCAGAGGAGAGGAACAGGACCTGACCGGACGGGTCTGGTTCATTCATGTGAAGACAGATCGTCTCTGCTCCCCGTGCGGTCAGCATTAAAGCACAGTTCATATCTGTGGTAATAAAATGAAATGGGATTAAAGAGATGTGATTAACAATAAAAACAACCCATTGACCTGCTGACATTGACACAAGGACACTTAAAATCACTGTTTTGATTGTTTATCTGATTGTTATTCTATAATGAGATGATTTATGCTCTTGAGGGCCGGCTACCTTATCTAATGAAGGAGGCCATCTGTTGAACTGACATGTCTGACAGAGCCCCTCCTGCACTACCTCACAGGATCCACAATAAAATCAGCTACTGACCAGAGGAGCCGGAAAGGATCTGAAGGGTCTGTAGGAGCTGCAGCTTGATTTCTGGCTGGTTCTCCAGAGTGGCCATGGAGAGGAGCAGCGTCTGAGCCAGGTCACTGAGCTCCAGCAACTGCAGCCTGTAGCCTGGAGAGGTCGGCTGGAGCCCTGCAGAAACAGAGTAGAAAGACTAAATACCAAGATAAATTCATGAATGTGACAGATGAACAGCGAGAAAGAGACAAAGAGAAGGTGACAGAAAAAAAGGAAACAGAAAGCAAAACATGAAGAAAAAATATATATTCAGTATTTTAAAGAAATTGAATTCATTATAACTTGCAGGTAACTGTTGATGGGATTTTAGAGGAACAAGAATAAGAACACCAAGAACACCAATGACTAAAAGTGAGACAACATTAATAAAGTAAGACGTAAGAAAAAGCTGTAAAGTAAAAAAAAGAAACAAAAGCACAAGCATGCCACCACAGAAGCCATGAGAGAGCCTCACTTAGTGAAAGTCTACTAAATCTGTTAGAGTGGAAAGTCCGAGGCTCTGGCTTGGCGGCACGGTCCGTACCGTCGAGCAGCTGCTTAGGAGCCACATGGCTGTAGAATGATTTCACAGATTCAACTATCTGCTGTCTCACTTCAGCATCTGACACCCTCATCAGACACCCTGCCAACAGAAACACATCTGCCAGTCACTCCACATCATCACTTCTACCTGAAGAACACAACTTCTTCTTCAAAGGACAAGGGACAAAATCAGTCTTGAACAGTAATAAAGTGCAATAATTCCATCATTTTCCCTAAAGATTCAACTCCTATAATTCATTTTTATAACATAAAGAATAGAAATGTGGCTTTTTTAAAGTGGCTTTTAGAAGGTAAAAACCTATGGTATGCTTTTGAAAATTGACAGCTGCAATTTTATGTAAATGTGACCAGTAATAAAAATGTTGTGACATGCAAAACTATGACACTGATCTTTTAATAACTGAGCTGTGTACCCATGTGGGAGAGGAACTGTATGACGTCCTGAGCGTAGTTCAGCTCATCAGATGCTTTCTCCTTCAGGAAGGGAAGCCTGAGATGAAGCAGAGCAACACAGTGATGTTTCGATGATTCACGAGGAAAAAAAAAAGTTGTTTCCTCATAGACTTGAAATATTTGAGTTTATTCGAGTTTCTTACCCACAAATTTTAAGTGCCTCACACAAAATGGGCACATACTCAGGGTGATCCTTCACTTTCTCAGCACAGATGTTGAGTATTTTGGCTATGCCGGTCAGTTCCTTCAACAGCTGGAAACAGCTTAAGAAGTTTTAACATTTTAGCAAAAAGTTTGCTCATACACAGAGATAAATTCCTGCGAGGGAGAGGAAGTGATGGGGCAAAGAGTCATCATGATAGCGGAGGCTATTCTGAACAGGGAAAATGCTGACAGATACAGCGATGCAGTGGTAAATTAGAGTCTTGGGAACAGTGTTTGGCTCTGTGTTCAGGTTGCATGAGAGCAAATCTATTTCCATCACTGCACCAGGGAATATAAATGAGGAAAATCTGACAATCTGCTACTGTGTGAGACATCCCGAGAGACATTATTCTGCAGGCTTCTTGTAAAGAGAAGTCTGTATTATCAGACTATGTCAGAACATAAAGTAAAAATTATATATATAAGAAAGGATACAAAGCCAATTTGGCTTCTCTTCAGTAGTTTCTTCAGGACAAAAAGGTGCCTCTCCTTCAAGTTTGCCTTCAGCAAAAACAGAATGTACAGTATGATTAGATATAACATCACGTAAACAGAAAAAAGACTGAATGACTATATTCAAGTTTAACTTACTGTCAAAGGATCTTCAAGAAGACGAATCACCTTACTGAGTTCAATACTTTTGGCACTGACCTGTTGAGAAAATACAGTTTAGGTCTAAGTTTACACTGTTCACCAAAGTATTACTGTGATCATAATATAACAATTAAATTTGCCTAATGGTGCATTTTCCCCAAACAGATTTGCTGTAAACCAAATTATTACAAATTATTTAGTTGTTGTCTAGAATTAGTTTGTGTACCCACGGACCTGTAAATCAGTGTATAGGTTATTCCAGTCATTTACTATTTATTATGAAATAAAGAGGTAGGTGTTTAGGAAAGACAAGTTTATACAGCACCTTGCTGTATATACTTGGAAAGGTAAAGTTCTTTACATAAAACAAATAAGGCATTAAGAAAAGAAACACAAGACAAAATAAAAAGACAATAAACAGGGTTTAAAAGATTAAAATAAAAGAGAATATAAAGATGAAACAGAATAAAAAAGTAGAGTAAAATTTACTGTGCAGCTACAGCGCAGTATAAGAATAAATAGTGCTGTGTTTAACTTAATTGAATGCGTTGAACAGAGACATTTCAGCAGTATGGTGAGTACATGTTTACCTCCTGAATATGTTGGCTCCTGTCTGCTGCTCTCGGTCTTATTAAGGGAATCTCCGGTTTTCTTCTGTGCACAACTTTGCCTGAATCCATTTGTCAAAGCCGGGGAACTTTTTTTTTTTTTTGCTTCACCGTCTCACTTTAGCAATACGCAAACACTGTAGGTTCATTTTTTTTTTTTTAATTTCCTCACGCAATGTTTTGTTTCCTGCTGGTTTGGTTTGCTAGCGAGTTAACAGAACGAGAAGTCACTTACACAGCAGTTTTAAACAGTTAGTTTACTTCTATCGGCAGCTGATGACAACGAGCTAACCCTAACGCAACCTTAAACGCGAACACGGGTTGTTTTTTTCAAAAAAAAAAAAAAAAAAAAACAACGTTAATCGTCCAGCATCTCCCTCTTAGCCCCGAGTCTGGCCGCGTACTCCCGTTGCTATGGTTACCGTGTAGTACGGGGAGCAGCGCAGTTCAAGACTGATCCTGAACGAAACGCCCATTTCCTCTTTGAAACGGGAAGTGGTGTTCTGGTAACAACAGCGAATAGATCCCCCCCCCCCCCCTCCTCCTCCTCCTCCTCCCCTCTTCCCATAACAATAAAACAGAGACGGATTCAGCGATTTAAAAAAACCGCAGTGAGAAACTCACACAAACGTCAATAAGACCCCGGGGGGTTTAAAGTAACGCCGCAGGCAGCCATGCTGTCGGACGCAGGTCAGTGTTTATAACGCGCTGCCGCTGCTTGCTACATGCTAAACGTGACAGGCTGACACTGTGCTTGGTTTAAAAGGCTTGATATTGTGCACATTTGTCACCACCTAGTCTGTGTTTACGCACAGGTTCATCTCGTTGTTCGCTCTGGTCCCGCCTGTAATAATTAATTCTGTCTGCGCAAACGGAATTGTTCTCTGTGAAAGGCCTCATTTGAACCGAGCTGCAGGGGATTCTGTTCAAAGTGACACGGATGTATTGTTGTCGTTAATGTTCAGACTACTCTGGGAATGCCTCTGGTGCTCGGCGAGCCAAGAAGAGGAGCTCCGGGGAGTCACCGGGGGACGGCCAGACCCTGCGCTCCTCAGGAAGGCAAATCAACGTCCGGGTGAAGCGCACCAACAACCCTCCACCTGGACAGGTAGATGTCAGCCTCTGTTTTCCCGCGGTGCACTATTATGTCTCATACATGTTTACTCATCTTCATTCCCATCACTCATGATTCTGTACTTGATCCCATTTAGTGTTAGAGCCTCACAGAGTTAAGCCTGAGCCTGACTGATAAGTTATTATTATTATTTTTAAATATTAATTTCTGAAGCATCATTATTTGAAAAGCAGACAGGTTTACATGGTAAGCATTTTGCCTTGGCATGATGCTCTGATATTTCTTTTTTTGAACTTAAACAGCTATGGGTCTGGTGTTTTTTAATCTTTATTTAGTTAGGGATTAATAAAGTACTCTATCTGTTAGTCCACAAACAAATGTTTTTGATAAATTTGAGTTTTAAGAGTTGTGATCCAGACCCACATTGAGTAGGGCATTTTATAGTTGAAAACTGCAAACTTATTTAGCATGAGAAACTGTAATTTCTCCTATTTCACTGGACAACACATACACTGATACAGACCTGAATTTTTATAATGACATAAGAAAAGAAACTGTATTCACTGTGGATCAGTCAGGTAATGGCTGATACCTGATCCGCTTAATCGGGTCAGTTGTGCTGTGGATACTGATCCAGTGTATTGAATGAATCAACCTTAATTTAAATTACTGTATAAATAAAGATGAGCTGAGTTTAGTTAGGTAAGAATGCTCTCAACACTATTTTCCAGAGCAAAAGAAAAGCCACAGATACAGAGGAAGAAGATGATCAGTCCGAGAAAAAGTACAGAAAGTGTGAGAAGGCTGGATGCTCTGCCACATACCCCGTTTGTTTTGCAAGCGCATCTGAAAGGTAGTATGTTTCTTGGTATAACAGAAATAAGGGCTTAATTGACTTACATCCTTTTAGAAGCTGACTGATAGATGGTAATTCTTCTGTCTCTTCTCAGGTGTGCTAAAAATGGATACACATCCCGTTGGTATCATCTGTCATGTGGCGAACATTTTTGCAATGAATGTTTCGATCACTATTACAGAAGGTAATGCTGACAGAGCAACTGAACACATAACACACAAACACAGCACTGGACCACATCTTTGGAAATCATTTTGCCATAATAATATTTATTAAAGTGCTGCTGCCTCAAGAGTATCAGGTGGATATTTTAGTGTTTAGCATCTCATAATGCTACTCACTCGTGCTATACATGCTTGTGATTTCTTTTTACCCATGTCAGTCACAAAGATGGCTATGAGACGTTTGCATCGTGGAAGAAGGTGTGGACTAGTAATGGGAAAAGTGAGCCCAGCCTGAAAGCTTTCATGGCAGATCAGCAGCTGCCATTTTGGGTACGTGCAGACAGGTTTCCTGGTTCCTGTTAAACAGCTGAATGTGGTTGTTCTAAGTTCTAAGTACATGTTCCTTTCAGGTTCAATGCACCAAACCGGACTGTAGGAAGTGGCGTCAGCTGACCAAGGAGATCCAACTCACTGCTTCCCTAGCCGCAACATATCGCTGTGGAATGAAGTTCAACAACATCAAGGTAAACAGGAAATCTAAAAATGAGCCATTCACTTAGTGATTATTTTTTGTGATAATAATCTTGTTTGTTTGCCTACAGACTGAGGGACCGGACCAGTGCTCCCAACCAGAGGACTTGGTAAGCTGTTGATGTGTGTTATGATCTGTTCTGGGATCCCAGCAGTCATCACAAAATTAAACGGATTAGTCAGGCTTGCTTAAGGGACAATCTGCAACCGACACAATCACAATCTGTTATTGCTAAAATGACTATGACTAAATGATGATTATGCGTTCAGTATGTGTGTCATGGAAAGATACTTCAATAATTTGCATGTTCTTTAACCCCAAACTGTTTTACTTTCACAGAGAGTGGCTGAGGTGACTGACAGCTGGTGGCATTCAATGCTGATTTTGCCGCCACTGTTTAAAGAAAGTCCAGCCAGCCCTTTCCTCGCTGCCTACTACCCTGACTGTGTGGGAATGAGTCCATCAGGTTCTTCCAGCAATGTGTCTCTGTCTGAGCTGAGGGCAGATCACTGCAGAGCTGTGCAACCACAAAGTAAGTCTGTGAGTCCAGGAGAAATGGCAGAATTCAGCAGCCATTGTTGCTGTACTGTGATATACAGATATTTACTTTATGTGCAGAGAAATAAGTGGGACTGATGAACCAGGGAGATGTTTTGTCAGCCTCCCATTTAGAGATGTCAGTCCTACCCGGAATAATCTGGCTTAGTAATCATAATTGTATCCCTCAGTTCCAGGTCTGTGCCCGTACTTCCAGCCCTTCTACCAACCTAATGAGTGTGGCAAGGCTCTGTGTGTGCGGCCGGATATGATGGAGCTGGACGAGCTTTACGAGTTTCCAGAATTTTCCCGTGATCCCACCATGTATTTGGCCTTGCGTAACCTTATTCTTGCCTCCTGGCACAAGAACTGCAAGGTACACTACAGCCAGTCAGCCAGTAGTGACCTCCAAACATGGCATGTTTTTCATTGCCTTTTAGTTTTTGAGCCCGGATCAAAAAATGTGAAAAATGATTATAAGACTCCATAAAACAGCTAATGAATAAAAACAATATATTTTTTAAAGGAGATGCTGACTTCTCAGAAATGTGCACTGCACATCATTGTGCGGGGGTTGGTGCGCGTACGCTGCGTGCAGGAGATGGACCGGGTGCTCAACTTCATGACCAGGAAGGGTCTGATCAACACGGGTGTGCTGGCAGTCAAACAGCCTCTGCTCCCTGAAAGATATTTCTCCGTGAGTGTCCTCATCTTCACTTAACACAACCGCACACATCTGTATCTTTATGTTATTTTATGTTATGTATTTGGTGAAGGCTTACAGTGCTTTAACATTTGATCATTTTTGCAGAAGAACGTTATCGTCATTGGTGCTGGGCCGTCAGGGCTGGCTGCTGCACGGCAGCTGCAGAACTTTGGCACTCAGGTTAAAATCCTTAACTTAAGTCTTATTCTCTGTCTCTCCTGGTTTAATATTTCATCTTATTTTCTGGTCACAGACCTGTCGCATTACCATCTTCATTTCCTGTGATTAACAGGTGATGGTGCTTGAGGCAAGGGAGAGAATTGGAGGTCGAGTGTGGGATGATACTTCTCTGGGTGTCACTGTAGGTAGAGGAGCTCAGATTGTCAATGGCTGTGTGAACAACCCCATTGCCCTGATGTGTGAACAGGTAAGAATTAATGTGCTCAAATAATTTATAATGTCAAAATACTTATACCTTGAACATGACCGTCGGTCTTGTTATTATTTATATTTATTATTTATCTTCACTGTTCTGCTGCAGATGGGCATCAAGATGCACAAGCTGGGAGAGCGGTGTGACCTCTTTCAGGAGGGGGGACAGGTAACTGACCCGACCATCGACAAGCGCATGGACTTCCACTTCAACGCCATCCTGGACGTGGTGTCAGAATGGAGGAAGGACAAGTCACAGAACCAGGACACACCACTGGGAGGTGCTGAACTGTTATCACCAAACACTAACAATACTATCAAAGTGTGAGGTTCACTGAGGTTCAGTAAAGTCTCTTTACATATGGATCCAACCTACCAATGTGTAGCCAAGATAATGAGCTCTATATTTCAGATGCCATTGCTATGACAATACATGCAAAAGAGCACACTGCAGTACTGGGTAGTACTGGTATTTGTAAACTGAATTTGATGATGATTACTTTGCATTTTATTTCTACAGAAAAAGTCCAGGAAGTGAAGAAGAACTTTCTGCAGGAGTCTGGGATCCAGTTTAGTGATTTGGAGGAGAAGGTGTTGCAGTTTCATCTCAGTAACCTGGAGTATGCCTGTGGAAGCACATTGGACCAGGTCTGAAAAACTCAAAACTTAAAAGGCCTCTAAGATTTTTCTTCTGTGTCTGATTTGAGTAATTCCACTTTGAGGGTTGGTATAAATAGAAAGTCTATTGCCACCAGATTTATGTGTTTTGATAGAAAGTTCAGGCTGCTTCATTGTTTAGAAAACCACCTTTGTAGCTCCCCATGTTGGATCAGGAAAGTGTTCAACAATATTATATTTATATACGTGTTTGTGTCTGCCTTCTGCTTATTTTGGGACATTTTATTTGCATTAGTTTTGATGTATTTATGTATTTATGATGTATGGTTTGTTTATAGGTATCAGCGAGATCCTGGGACCACAATGAGTTTTTTGCCCAATTCTCAGGAGACCACACTTTACTCACCAAGGGCTACTCTGTTTTACTCCACAAACTGGCCGAGGGCCTCGACATCCGCACAAAGTGTCCGGTTTGTCTTTCAGTTGTTTTTTTTCCAGGCTTTACCTCACCTATCCCTGTATTACATAGAGAAATCTCATTGTGTAAAACTAAATATACATTTTTTTTTTAAATTTTAGGTTCAGGCCATTGACTACTCAGGCGACGTTGTCAAAGTTACCTCCTCCGATGGGACCCAGTGGACAGCACAGAAGGTAAAAACATGTTAATGAATGCTAAATAACTGAATAGTGTTATGAAATTGACTCTTCGCTCTTCTCTTTTTCCTGACTCTTTTTATTGTTAATTACTTTGTTATGGCTTTTTACTTTAGCATCCTTTTTTTCTTTCAGGTTCTTGTCACAATCCCATTGACTTTACTTCAGCAGAACTTGATCCAGTTCAACCCTCCGCTACCTGAAAGGAAACTGAAAGCGATACACAGTCTGGGAACTGGTGTCATAGAAAAGGTAATAACTGTTGTTGATGTGTCAGTAAATGGATGCTTCATGACTCATACTTTTGTAGGTACATGATAAAAATATCTGTATCTCTATCTGCAGATCGCTCTTCAGTTCCCCTACAGATTCTGGGACAACAAAATCCAAGGGGCAGACTACTTTGGTCACATCCCACCAGGTCCTGAGAAGAGAGGCATGTTCAGTGTCTTCTATGACATGGATCCACAGGTTTGTTTCTCTCCTTTTACCCACAAGACGGCATCTTACTGCTCAATCTTACTGCTCAACTAATGAAATTTAAGTCTCCTGACTGAAATGACATGGAAAAGATTTTGGAACCATTTGTGTTAGACTACAAAGCAGACAAAGAATCTTATTTATCTGTGATGACCATATAAAGTGGGGATAGGGATGCAATTGGCATCTTAGCAAGACACAGGAAATAAAAAATGTACGAGCACAGTGAAAAATGACATGTTCTTAATGCTGTCTCTGTGTGCATGTATTGTAGGGAAAGCAGGCTGTCCTCATGTCAGTTATCACTGGTGACGCTGTGCCTGCTGTTCGCGACATGGAGGACAAGGAGGTGGTAGATGAGTGCATGAAGGTTCTTCGTGAACTTTTCAAGGAACAGGTAACTTTGTCACACCAGAGCAATCACACGTTCACTGACATTTTTTATAGGCTGACTCGTGATTTGTGTGTGTTTCTTATGACTCTTGTTATTTTTCTTCTTGTCATCTTTCATAGGAGGTCCCAGAGCCGCTGAATTTCTTTGTCACCCATTGGAGCAAAGACGTGTGGTCCCAGATGTCCTACAGTTTTGTGAAGACAGGGGGCAGCGGAGAGGCCTATGACATCCTTGCTGAAGACATACAGGGAAAGGTGTTCTTTGCTGGCGAGGTAAAACTACTTTTCAAATTTTTACCAAATGTGGTTTGAACATTCTGTTTGTATAAACTGGTATTGTGAAATTTAATGTGGTGATTTGCGTTTGACAACATTGTTAATGATAAGCTTCATCTTTTTGTTTCCCCACAGATCAGTCAAATATGAGAACTACTGTTAAAGTTTTAAATTGTTAAATTCGCAATTTCTGCTGTGAAAAAGGTCAGCATGGACACACTGTCACACTGCAATTAAACTGATTTTCACCGTTTGTTGTCACTGTTCTTTGTTACCAGGCCACCAACAGACACTTCCCTCAGACTGTGACAGGAGCCTACCTCAGCGGGGTCCGAGAGGCCAGCAAGATGGCTGCTATGTAAACTGTCAGTCCCAGAGCACTCAAAACCACCAGCATGGACACACGGTTGCACTGAGCAACAGACCATTTATCAACTTGGGCTGGGTAACCTTAATTGCTCAACTAGAAATGAGGTTTCACCATATTGTGATGTGTCCAATCAGCAAGATGCCTTTAGTCACTTTCCAATAGCCAGTTAAAGTAGGGCTCTCCAGGGTCTGGCTCTACAATATTTAACATAAGAGAGGTTGGAGTGCTCTTTATTTATATCAAATATCCATCTGATAAAATGGTTTATTGTTGACGACGAGATGCAAAAACTTAATAGCAATGCAGGAAGAATGGATTATTGCTGTGCAGCTCTGCCCTGTTCCGCTGTGCTGGAAAGCAGGATGATGTTATCTTTGAATTTAATGATTGGTGTACTTAGCACTTCTGTGATGAAATGGTCAGAAATTTTCATTTTTGGAGAGATTAGGCTGCATGAAACATTAGTAGACTCTCATTCATCTAATCATGAAATCAAAAAGAATAAGATTTAATCTCCAGGGATCAAGTTTTAAGAGATGATATCATAGTAATATTTAAAAATTTCTTCTTTGAGAGTTACCTACCAATGTTTTATACAGCTTTAATGAATTTGCATTGTATTTCATGTGATTATATGTTTGGTACAAATGTAGTGGAATGGATGAAAGGTTAGATATAGACCTTCTGCGATAGCACTTTTGATTTAAAACAATTACATTTAAAATAGTAAAAAAATAAATAAATGAATAGTTCATGTGTATGACAAGTTGAATTCCCCCTTGTGGTTGAGAATGATCAGAAGACGCCTGATTGTCCCCCCCTTACTTTCTCAGGGATTTGCTCAGGATTACACCACCTAGCAGAAAATGATAGAAGAAAATAATGTGATTTGACAATATTGAAGATCTTTGTCAAAAACAGTAATGGAACCAACCAAAGAAGGAAAAAAATGCTCCATGTTGCTCTTGAATTAGTTCCTGAACAATTAAGTTCCTGAGGTTTGGGGTTGGGGAACAGCACAACAATGTCCTCACTTTCTTTGATTAATGTTGACTAATGAAGCTTCACATGTGGAGTCATATCTTTGTGTGAATCAGTGCATCTAGATGATTAGGTCCTGTTTGTCTGACATTACAGTGCTTGAGTATTTATCTTGTATGTGTGTAATAAACTGAGCTATCAACTGCCACTATCCCCTGATGAGTTTCACATGTGGAAATTGAATTTTTGTGTGTTCACTTTAAGGTTGTCTTGTCCACATTCACTTAGAAACTGAGTTTCAAAGTTCCTTTTTCATTATAATGTTAATTTAGTGTTAAAGGTAGTTAGAAAAGTAGTTAGATTATTTTACCTTGAATTTAACTAAACTGAGTTTTGTTTGAGTGGATTTAAGATCAGTGGGTTTAAGTGGTAGACAGTTATTTATTTATTTTATTTTTTGTTTTGCTGCTAGGCGACTTCGGAAGTCAATCAACCAATGACGTCGTGAGGCGTCATCAAAAGTCGCCCTAGCGCCTTTCTCCAAAAACGAGGCGGAAGAAAAATAGCCAAACGTAAACTGGGACCACATTAGGTCCATGACTGGAGAAACTGGTTTTTAATCTTGTGTAATGAAACTCTGCGGCACAGTGACTGTAACTGGAGGTTAACGGACTCGCACACCTTGCAGTGACAGCAACAACTAGTTAAAAACAAAGTGCGAACTTAGCTAAAATTTACTCAAAAAGAAGAAGAAGCTAACAGCAGGAGAACAACTTGGCGCGTTTGGATGAAGAGCATAATTAACTAGCACTGATCAACAAAATGGATTTCAGCACAGCTGACCTGCCTGCCACTGTGGTACATGACTCTCCAGGTAGTTAGATTATCAATGTTGGGTTTAATTTTAGCTGAGGAGGCAGACATTTTAGTGGACTGCGTCGTAGCTAAAAGCTAAGTTGATAAAGCATCGATTTCACTGCTGCTAGCTTCTGTATAAAACGGTGAAGATGGGGGCGTTTACGCTGATCGAATTCAGTAACATGTAGGGTGGATATGAGTTTTGGCCGAGCTTGTTAGCACTGCAGCGAAGGGAGTTTTAAATATCAACCGTAGTTATGGTAGTATTAGTAATAAAAAGTGGTAGAAAATAGCTTAACTAATGTACTTAGGTACTGTACACATATTCCATTTTCTGTTACTTCATATTTCTGCTCTGCTACATTTGAAGAGGAAATATTGTACTTTTCATCTCAAAGAGTTGTAATACTGCAGTTCATTGCAGAAGTTGGGAGTTAATAAAGCTTCCCCATTTCATGGATTTTTTTTTGACAAATTAGTAGTTCAAGTTAGAATTGTACTTTTCTATGTTGTTTAGAGTAGGCACTTTTTTTCATGGTCTTTAATCAGAAAATCAGCTATTAATTAATAGGCTTGACTGACATCACAATAGTATTCATGAATATGGATGCCTTGATAGGTCACTGGCCTAAGATGTTTACTGTGACATAGCTGGTTTGGCTCTGACAGGGAACATTTCTAGCTAGTCATCCTAATTTCTCTTTACCCCTTTTTTCCAGTATTTTTTCTATACTGTCAAATAAAGGCAAATGGCCACAAAAATAATAACCTTCTAAACAACAATCTTTAACATTCATAAATATGCTTTGGCCTTTAAAGGTAATCACAATGACTGCATTCATATGTAGAGGAACAATAACACTGGGGAAACAGTAGCACTTTTTAAAAAATTAAATAAACTTTGATTAGTCAAACAAAATCTATGACTGTGAATTTATTTTGTTTGCGGACATGCCTACATTTCTGAGTCAACTGTTGAGTTGGCTTCAAGTACTGGAAAATACTTGAAGGACAGCTTCAGCTCTTACGACTTTGTACCTCTCTTGAAGGTCCTGATGAGGCCACACTGTAGTGAAGAGAAAAAGTCAAACCAATTTTGTGTAAAATATTGTCATCTTAACACACAGACAGGTGGCAAATTAAAGGAAAAACCTGCATATATGAGTGGAAAAACATAACAAATGCTGTTGCTTCTGCACAGGTACACCACATGGTACAATTAAGCAATTAACATTCAATCATACTCTGTGGCGTGGTCTCTTCCAGGATGACAATGTCTCCATCCATAAAGAACAAGTGATCACTCACTGGATTGATATTAGTATGAAAATGATGTGAGTCATATGCTATGGCCTTTGCAGTCAACAAATCTCAAGCCAGTCAAACCACCTATGGGAGATTTTGGGCAGACGTGTTAGACAGCGCTCTCCACCACCATCATCAAAACAACAAGCGAGGTAGTATCTTTTGGAAGAGTGGTGTCCATCCCTCTAGTAGAGTCCAAAGAGTTGTAGAATCAATGCCAATGATGAAGCTGTTCTGACAACACGTGGTGGCCCAACATCTTGCAAATACACTTTATGGGAGTTTTCCTTTAACTGGTCACCTGTGTGTATTGTCGCCTTTAAAAGCAAAAGGAGCTAAATTTGTATTTTTATGTCTTCCCCTGTTGTAGCTTCTGATGACTCCTCAGATGATGAGCCGCTGATAAAGATGAAAACACAGTTTGCAACTGCCAAGAAACCAGAGAAAAAAGAAAACACATCATCCAGATCTAATGGCACAAATAAGAATACAGGTGATTGCATTGTCATATGCAATTAACTATATTGCAGAAGTTATCTATTGATCTGTGTCTGGTTTGCATAGCTTAAATTTTTGCTCTATTCACCTTTTTTTCAGATTTGAACACAGATGATAGCTCTGACAATGAGCCTCTGATTAAGATTGCCTCCAAAGTGCCTCAAAAAAGATCTGTTGATACAAAGGAAAAAGGTAAGATAATTATCTCACCATAAATCTGCAGCATCACCAGAACGCTCAAGTTCTCTGTAGCAGATACTTACATTTGGTTTCACGTTATTACACAGAATCACCGGATGGCGATGATAGTTTGGATGATGAGCCTCTGAGTGAAATTGCCAAAAAACTTAAATCCAAACATCAGCCATCCAAGTCATCTGTTGTGCCATCTGGAAAAACATCCCCAGATATGAAATCCAAAAGGAACACAGCAAGGAAAAAGGGTTGGTGTGAAATGTAAAAACAAAAACCCCAAACATGTAAAACACTTCTCTTCTGTCACCTAGCACCAGTACCAAAAATACTTTTTGTTTGTTCTAGTTAAATATGCAGAGTCTTCCAGTGGCAGCTCAGATGATGAACCACTGGCAACATTAAAGAGAAAGAGGACAAAGGCTGCTAAGGAGCAGAAGACTTCAGCAAACAAGAAAACAAAAACAAAACTTACAGAGAAAACACGAAAAGGTAAGGAGCACTTTTATTAGACTTACCATAAGGAATTAATTTTATTTTGTTTCAAGTAGAAGTAAACTCTTAGATTTTAATAGACTCTTCATCCTCAGACAGCAGCTCTGATGATGAGCCTTTGGTGAACCTCATTGCCAAAAAGAAGAAACCAGTGCAGAAAAACACAAAGAATACAACAGTACAGCAAGGTACTCTAGCAGTAATCATTACATGAACAAAACATTATATGATTTTGCCACCACTACTTTGGAAGAAAACGTTTTTAAATCCTAACCGCTTTTTTTTGGCAGGACTGTCTGATGGAAGCTCAGATGATGAACCCTTGATTAACCTTGTGAAAAAGATCCACACAGGCAAACAAACAAAAACCAAAACAGAGGCTTCAGCTCCAAAAAAGAGGAACACAATTTCGAAAAAGCAAATAAGGATGGTTGTATCAGGTAAAGACTCCTGACGTGAGAGTCAAATTGACATGCAGGTCATGACAACAGCGGTGGAAGGCTACTGTATAGCTGTAGAGGAAAAGTTAATTTTGTGCTATGAAGACTTATGTAATACATTTGGTTTATATTTGCTTTATTAATATATTTTAAGGGTCGTCGAGCAACAGTTCAGATGATGAACCCTTAATCAAAGCAGCTAAACACCCACAAGTGACCAAAATCCTGAGAATAATACTGGAGAGGTGTGATGGTGAAGACACTGGGCCAACAGGAAACCTGATTAAAACCCAAACAGGTATTGATTACATACAACAAAGTGATTACTGATTCTGTTTGAAACTCTTAAGACTAAAAGTAATATTATTCTTATTCTCCAAAGCAGAAACACCGATTGCTGAAGAGCCAACAAAGGAAGAATCAGAAGGTTCAGAGGAATCATCAGAAGAAGAATAAGCAGAAGAATCATAAAGCTGTAACAGTGTGAAGAAATGGCTCTTTATTGTCACCTTTCAGCTTCGGGACAGTGAAGTTCAAACCGCTCAGTGGCTCCAAGTTTGAGGAACTTGCCAAACTGTTCTAAATCTCACAGACATCTCTTAAAAATCACAGTTAGTGTTAATGTAAAGTTATGGTGTGTTTTATATATATACATGTTAATTTAAGGTGACAGTATTTTTACTCCAGTTTTTAGCTTTGGAACCAAGTTTTGCTGGTTCCAGGAAGATTTTATGCATAATTTGTTATTTTATTATTTGTGTCTATTATTTGCATCAGTTGTTTCCTCTGGTTTTTTTTAGGAGGATAATTTAACACTCATTATTTGAAATTACATTTGTGGTTTCATATGTGTACACTCAGCATGCAGCAGTGAAAACCTGTTGTGTTGCATTAAACTGCTTTCACTTGATGAATTCATATCAGGTGAGTCAGTCTCTCTTTCAGCTCACATGCCACACACCCACAACCTTTGTTCTTCATCTATCGTTTTCTTTCCACTAGGATTATACATAAGGCAAATCACTTGTATTTACACCCATCATGACACAGAGGGTTTAATAATATGTATGACAGCAGTCTACTTCAGCCATTAATTTTTTCCCAAATACAGTGAAAAGAGGCCACAACTTCCCGAGAGAGAAATACCAAATCGGTGAAGCCGAACGGCTGCAACTAACGTTTATTTATTTATTTTTATTATTTATTAATCTAATTATATAATAAAATGTTAAAAACTGTCGATTACTTTTCTGTCGACTGAGCACTAAAACATATTCCATAAATAAAACAATGCAGGACAAGATAATGATAGAAAATCACACCTTACAAAATATACAGACATTAATATTATAGTGGCGTAAAACTAAAGAGGCGACCGAATATTTGACAGTTTTGGGGTTGTTTTTTAGTTTTCTTAAATCACATGAATTTGCAGTGAAGATTGGTCTTCATTCTTCTTCGCTGCTTTCTGTAGCCACTGGCAACTTCCGCCGTGTCCCGGTCACAGCCCAGCGGCAGTGCCAGGTTCAGTCCTCCAGCGCAGCCAGCATCACACTAAACACAGCAACTGCGCTCATGTTAGTTTGCAGCTTAGTGCAAGAAAAGTCCATCTAGACGAGTGAAGCTTGTAGCCAAACCTGTCACCTGCCAGGCGCACCGCAGAACGAAGAACTGACCGGGACCCGGGGTTAGCTAACTGCTTGTTGGCTAGCATGCTGCTGTCTCGACACGCCAGACAACTCCTCTCGGATTAATTTGATCTCGTCATGACTGAGTTAAGATGCCGCAAAACGGAGACTATGGAAGGAGACAAAGAAGGAGAGCAGCGCCAAATAAAGCCGGAGTTGCAAACTGAAAGTAAGTTGGACTAACTTAGCAGTTTGCTAACTGAACACCGGTTAGCTTCGTGTGCAGAAACACCCAGTAAGTTGAGATAACTTTCCCAGAGAAACGGCAGCTCTGATCTACAGTAGATGTCTGTATCGATACTGTCACATGCAGATTGTCTGTTGTAACACCTGAGCAGATATGAATGAGCCGGTGAACGCAGAGGATGAGGTGAGAGTGTCCAGCGGTGGAGCAGGTGATAACTTGCTGCAGAAAGATGAAGAGGAAGTTAAAGGAGAAGATGGTCACCATAAAGAAGACGAATCAAACAGATCTGGAGCATCTGTCAACAGATCCACGAGTTCTTCTACTTGTAAGTTTATTTCCTGTGTACTTATATGGTGTACTTTTATCACTTCCAAATGTTAATTTTATAAAGTTCTTTGTTACTCCTACTTTTAGTGCTTGAGAGAAGGTAACAACAGGTCAATAGGACTTATTTTTTGCAGTGTAGGGTCAGCTACATATCTGTTTTCCATACTGTTTATCAAAATACACAATTAAGTTGTCTAAATTACTAACTGTGGTGAACAGTTGTGACTGTTTGGGACACAGTTTTACCATTGACAGTTATTTCTGCTCCTCAGCGGGTTTTCTGCAGCGTCTGGTGAGGGTGTTCTTCGGATGTCTGGCAGCAGTTGCTTGCGGCATGCTTTATGCTGTGTATCTCTCTACGTACCATGACAGGAAGTTCTGGTTTTCAGCTAGACAGGTGGGCGATTTTGTTTTAATGAGTGTGCTTCCATTACATCTCTGCTTCACTACCATATCACATCAGGTCAAAAATTCTTTCTAATGTGTCTCAGGAGCTTGAGCGTGAAATCACCTTCCAAGCAGGCAGTGGCCTCTATTATTACTACTATAAACGCATGCTGGCGGCTCCGTCCTTTGAAAGAGGTAGATGTATCCTTTCTGCTTTGCATTAAAGAGAGAAACATTCAGCTAATAAAATACAACATCAAAACAAGCTCTAACTAGGAGTAAGGAGCTACGCCCGTCTCTCTCTTCCACTCTAATCAACTCTGTTCTTATGTTTTTTTGTGTTCTTCAGGATTTTATGAGCTGATGGCAGATAACAGGACTGTTTCAGGTCGAACCATCAATGTAGTGGAGCGTCTGTCTCTTTATCCAGAGCTCATCACAAGCTTCATATACAGAATCACAGGGAGCCAGGTCAGTGATTTTGCTCTTCAATCAACTTCTGAATTAAGTTTAATAGATAATGAGGACATTGTCCGTTTTGACCATATTTTTATCAGATGGTTTTATGTAATGGGAGATTTTGTGTGTATTTTCCAAAGAACAATCAAGTACAATGCACTGCCCTAAACACAAACAGACACTTGGCAAACAGATCATATCATTCCTGCCATACGCCTGGGGCCTTTTCAGAAAGAGCTTCCATCAGAAGGGAGCTTTTGTAAACAATGCAAAACAGCACATTTAGAAAGTTTAGACTAGCTGAAGCAACAAACATTATGCTGAGTTTCCGGTGTTTTTGCTGATAAAACACAGCCCTCAGCTGTGGTAAAACTGACGTGTCTGTCCCCGTGCCTTCAGGATTTCGTGGAGCCGATCTACTTTTATGTTGGAGCGGTTTTCGGCCTCCAGGCGGTCTACGTCACTGCCCTGTTTGTGTGTAGCTGGGTGATGAGCGGCACCTGGGTGGCTGGCATGTTGGCTGTGGCCTGGTATGTGATCAACAGGTGAGATGATTTTTGTCAGACTTTCATGTGAGGTTTCTCTGAGTGCCTCATCGTGGTCCGTCATTGCTTGTCAAGGTGAATTGACAAGGTCGAGTTACAGGGTTGAAAAAAAGGAACACGTAGTCAAAATAAAAGTCTCAGTGGTGAAGCATGATAACACCCTCCTGTCTCAAATCTCAAGTTTACTCACTTTCTTTCTGCTTTAATGCGACTTTTATGACTCTGCTTCATTTCTCCCACAGATCAGACACAACCAAAGTGGACCATGCTATTCCTCTGCGGGACAACTGGGCTCTGCCTTACTTCTCTTGTCAGGTGGCAGCTTTGACTGGATTCCTGAGTAACAATATCAGCTCTGCTACCGAGGTGAGCCTCTGGTGATACTGACTTTTGAATTTATACACGACAGAATCAAAGTTGGATGGAACTCTGCATCTACACGCACTGATAAACTGCGTTTCTCTGTAGATGTTTTGCTATCTTACCATGAGTGCCACCACCTTAATCTTCCTCCTGGTCTGGGAGCACAGCCACTACGTGCTCTTCATCCAAGGCCTCTGTCTTTTCCTGCTCGACTCTTTTGACCTGGTGCCAACACGAAAGGTAAGTCAGTCCTGACAATAAATGCCAGCTTGCTTTTTTCAATATAGCGATTTACTGTTAAAACGTTTAACCATAACTCACTGGAATCTGTGAAAGTTGCCCTTCCATTTAACTACTACAGCAGCTCAAATTTGTTTCCCCATGTTTCCTGTCTTTGTGCTAAGCTAACCATCTCTTCGCTGTAGCTTCATATTTAAGACATGACATGAGAGAGGTATCAATCTTTTTATCTGACACTCAGCAAGAGAGCAAAGAAGTGCTTTTCCCTAAATGTTGAGTTATCTCTCTTTTTCTCCATCATCCCTTCGTTTTTGATATGTACAGATTGCTGACATCCACAAAGTGTACCTCAGCTCCTTGTTCCTGGCCTACCTGTTCCAGTTTCAGAACCCAGTCCTGCTCAGCTCACCGCTGCTCAGCCTCCTGATTGGCTCAGTGCTCGCGAGGTACTTCCAGGTAGAGTTAGCTGCTCCCTCACGACAGAGCCCAGTCAAATAACATATCACAGGCATTTGTTGTGACTCTGTCTTTGGTTATAGCCTTTACAATGTGAGGATTTTCTGGTTTTCTCTGGATCTAATTTAAAAATGTCTGTTTTCTGTATTTTTATCCCAGCAAAAGATGAAGATGGGTCCTCTTGTGGCCCGAGTAATGAAGCTCTTCCTACATTTCCACCTGGTCTTTACAACAGGGATCACCTTCAGTTATTTGGTCAAGGTAAAGCTGGAAGGACAGGCTTTTAGAAGAAGTTAAAATCATTCAGTGCTATAATAGCTATTAAGTTATTGGATAATAACCAGTGTTTTCTGTTTACAGAAACTTACATCTGTAAGTGAAGGTGACTTATTATTGAAGTTCCTTGAAGTAAAATTTGGGCTCAACACAACAACGTGAGTTATAGCACCCTCAATCAAAGTCTCCTGTTGCAGTACAGGGTTGACTGTGGGTCCAACAAACAGTGGCATGGTGTATTATCCTTTGTGGTTTTGAACAGTATCCATATTACACAATATCAAATTTTTAGTCTGTATTATTTAATATTATTCAAATGTTTCCCTTTTTTCTATTTCAGTGACTTTGTCACCAACTTCCTCCTGTGCCAAGAAAGTTTCCAGAGAGCTGGACAGGACTTATTTCTGCGACTGACACAGGCCTCAGTCCTTCCCTTTTACGTCCTGGTGCTGTCTGTCTGCCTGCTGTCCACCCTGCAGGCCATTTACAGAAGACTCAGGTTAGAGGCTTGTGCCACACACAGTGCAGTTATCTTACAGTACTATTTGGCATATTTCCAAAACAATATCTGATAGATGACATTCATCATGATTTTGCCTTTGGTTGTAGGTTTGATCTCATGATGCTGAAATCCTTTTCACTTCTTTTCAGTGGTCAGCCAATGAGAACCAACCTCCGACTTGAAGATGCACAAATAGGAGAGCAGCCTGAGGTCATCTATCATGTTTTTCACACATTGCTTTTTGGAGGACTGACTCTGGTGTTTGATGGGTAAGTGTATCAGCGTAGAGGTGTATTTTAAAATTTATGTTTCTGACATGTTTCCATAGTAAATGAAGCATTGTTAATTTCCTTTTTGGTTATGGTGCATCTGGACATTGACAGTGTTCTCTCTCTACGCAGGATGAAGTATTTATGGACGCCATACGTCTGCATGTTTACAGCATTTGGTGTGTGCTCTCCAGACCTCTGGATGACTGTGTTTAAGTGGCTCAAACTGAAGTCTATTCACCCTGTAGTGCTGGTGAGTGGTCTCTGACAATCAGTTTTGAAAGCCGACATTGTGCTCTTGCAGCCTTTCTCCCAATTCACTTGAAAAGGGGCATTTTAAATTGGATTAATACTTTACTTGCTGAATTGTGTTGTTACCTACGGTGGATCATTATTACTATAGTACCACAGAGTTGAATCTATTCCCCTGCACAAATGCTGAACCATCTAATTTCCTTTTTTTTAATCTGCAGTCTCTGATCCTGAGCACAGCAGTTCCAACCATCATTGGTTTCAGTTTATGGAGAGAGGTGAGATTTTCAGCTCTTTGTCTTTCAATGCTCAGACTCTGATTAAGTCAAATTATATCTCATGTGTTGTTATGGGTTTGTCTTGCAGTACTGCCCTCGTGTCTTGGCGGAGTTGTCTGATCTGCAGGAGTTTTACGAGCCAGATGCAGTGGAGCTGATCAGCTGGATCAGGTGAGGCATCAGCCAATGAAGAGCACACAGTTTGACCAATCAGCTGTCTGAAGACTGAGCTCAGTTGATTAAATGAGTCAAGTCTGGTGTGCTGGTGCTTGTTTGGACCAAAAACCTGCAGCCACACGGCCCTTTGCTTTAATATCTTCTCTTCTTTCAGGTCACAGGCTCCAGTGGCAGCTGTGTTTGCAGGAAGCCCTCAGCTACTAGGGACAGTGAAGCTGTGTTCAGGTTCAGCTGTGACCAGTTTACCACTTTACTCAGACATCAGCCTGCTGAGGAGGAGTGAAGATGTGAGTGACTGACACAGCTGAGAAACTCAGAATGAGATTCATTTCAAAAAGACAACTCCACTCCATCGTTTGGAAGGAAAACAACAAGCAGGACAACAGGAGCAGGAGTCCTTGAGTTAGAAGTTTATTTAGGAACACATTGCATTAATTAATGACGTTAGCTGTTTGATGATGTTCCTCCAGATTAGAGTAGGTATTACAGGAACAGAGAGTTATTCATGTAGTGTTGGTTTTTTCCTTTTTGTGGGTAGTTTATGAGCAAATATATGAGATTTAACATCCATTTCTTATTTCTACCCTTGTAGACTTATCAGGTGTACGCAATGAGATCTGCAGAGGACATCTATAAGATTCTGACGTCTCAGAAGGCAAACTATGTGATCATCGAAGAGGCAATTTGTAATGAGCTTAGTCTTAATAAGGGCTGTAGGATCAAAGACCTCCTGGACATCTCCAATGGACATGTAAGTCTATTTATTCTTGTACCACAACTTGCCTTCCTGAAGGTGATGCCAGACCAATAAATATTGTTGATGTGAGGCCTCTCTCTTTGAAGATGCTGATTAAGAGCTGAGTTTATAAAATGATTATAGAATAAAAAACTTTTCCTGCACCTTTTTGTCCCATTCAGGTTGTTTATGATAAAGGAGAGATGTACTCCTTCTCCAAGCATGGAAGATTCTGCCACGAAATAAAGATGAACTACTCGCCCTACACAAACTACTTCACTAGAGTTTTCTGGAATCGCTCGTACCACGTCTATAAAGTGAACTCTGTCATTTCTTTTCAGTACTGACAGCAGTTCCTCCCTCCCTGCTGAGACTTTACTGAGCCTGGCTCTGCCCTTCTCCAGTGTTTCACATCATGTCCACAGTGTAACACGCAGGACTGCGATTGTGTTTGTGCAGTGCGTGTGGTCGTAAAAATGTCTAATCCCTGTTCACATTTGGGTGTGGATGGTGAAGCTGCACATTTGAATCTACAGGGATCAACTGAGCACACTGTTGCGCTACACCTTGTTTAAAATCAACATAAATGGACCTTGTTGAAGTTGGATTATGCCATATTAATCACTGTACTGTAGTTTTATAAGCCATGCGTTACTGTTACTGCGATTGATTTAATGAAGGAGGAGCTTAATATGTGAGATCTGTGAGTTCATTTTGCACAGAAGCTGAAAGCAGCTTTGGTTACTTGGACATTTTTAGCGTCTTTATCTTATCATCACAACTTCTGTTGCTATGCAGAGACCACAAGCTTTGCCTATATGTATATTTTTAAAACTGTCAGCCTGTGATAATGGTTGGATTTTACCATTGTTTTGAAATTGTTTCTTTTTTTTAAAATCTTGTTTTAAATTTCTCATGACCTTCGGATGACTGTGGTCTGCCCATCTTGGTTTGCTCATGAAGTTATCAAATCACGATACACGTTTTATATCAAGAACATGTGATGATGTTCAGTCACAAAGCTAACATGATGACTAAGAGCTAATTAAGACCTAAACTAAATTGCCGGCAATCAGCTGCTTTCCGTCACTTTCTGCCTTTGTTTCCTCACGAAACGTACTCATGCAGTGCATGTGTATATGCTGTGTCCTTAGAAGACTGCTGCTTCTCATATGCTTGGCTTTGATAGGAACAGTGTTTGTTTGTTTGTATGCTGCTTATGGTGTGATGTGTTCTGCAAAAGGGAAGTGGAAGCAGATCTCTGCTGTCAAAGAGGTCACCCACCTGTGTTCAGAGGTCATTATTATACCTGAGGTCTACTGTCAAACACTGAATACAGTTGAATTTGCTTGTGGTATTAGAAGATACAGAACATGCTTGTGATCTCAGCTCCATGCTTTAAACATAGCATCACATGGTGCCTGGCATGAAGGGAGAATTTTTTTGTTTTCTAATATTAAACAACCCTGGGACAATAGAAAAAGAAATATCTGAATTTTTAAACTGAGGCTGCTTATGTTTGTTTTGTCAATCTCTTTATCTGGATGCCTTATGTTCAGAGGTGGGAACTGGTATGGTTCGGTCGTATGACTTTTCCCATCTTTTTCCTGATCACACCTTCAGCTTTGTCTGAGACTGATCATTTCCCACCTGCAGTATTTGGTGATAAGTTCCTCCTGGTGCTATCATGTAAGTCTCACCTGTAACTCCCCAAAAGGCCATATAGTAAATGTTAGGTTTTATTGAATTACTGATGGAAATCAAAGGTGTACATGAGTTGATTATAAATAAAAAATGATCTCAGTAATTTGTCTAAATCATTTTTTAACAAACTATTTCCTGCTTTGATAAACTTCACAATGTCCATGTGTCATTAATATCAATATTAATTTTATTTTTATTTTTCAACATATATGTCCATAAAAACAGTTATTTTACCGTGACTTATTTTAATTTTCAGTTTTCTCTTTTAGTTTTATCAAAAAATTATCTTAATAAAATTCGTTCTGAATTCGTTATTCAATCTCAAATTTGTATCGTGGTATTCGGTGTCTTTACCTTTTCTCTCTTTGACCGCAGAGTATAAATATGCGCAAATGTGGCGCACTGTGTGTGTCCCTGGCGACGCGGAGGAACCGGAATTACGGCGGAGAGATGGCGAAGCGCAGAATGAATTATGTGAGAACCAAACAGTCCGTGTAGCTGTTTCAGCACTTTGTTTTGAGGTTCTTGTTTAGATTTTGCACTTGTATCCTCTGCTTGTTCATTCTGGCCTCTTAAGGTAAGATAATCCGTCCTTATGTGTTCGAGCCGGTCTGTAGAGTTTAGCTAGTGAACGAGAACATTAGCCCAAACTATGCTAGCTCCTGACACAACAGAGATTGGGTGGAATGGTGCGCTTGATTTATACACAAGCGCAGCCCGCAACACCTCTATTCAGTAATAGTCCCACAGTTCCGGCGGGCAAAGCTGAAATCCCCGCCCAGTCGGGACTGCACATGAATAAAATTAAAGCGCCCCATGTCACGACAGAAAATTAAACATTAATATTTAGCTAACAATTGTTTTTATTATCGATGAATCGTTTTGTCTAAAAAAATATCAGAAAATAGCGAAAAATGCTGGTTATACATTCTCATAGACCAATGTGATCTATTTGTTTAATTCCACCAACAGTCCAAAACCCAAGAAGTGTTCAGTTTACTGTTACATATGACAAAGAGCCTCAGATCCTCGCACCTAAGAGGCTAGAACCAACAAATATCTTGTATTTTCGCTTGAAAAAATCACTGAAAAAATCAGAAACTGAATATGAGCCATTCATTTTGAGTTAAGTTAGTTATTATGACTCAAAAATTATTTATATTAAATGTACAGTTAAAAAACATAACAGCACGTGCAGTTTCAAAAAACCAATGCTAAAGCGAGAGAGCAAATCCAATAAAAGCTCGTAAGAGATAACCACACCTTTTTATTTCTTCAAAAGAGATTTTTAAATAAATCTAAAAAATGCCAGACCTTAGAAACCTACTATGGCGTATTCAGCTTTGATTCACTGTTTTGTTTCAGGACACTGTTAAATTTCTGTTAACACAGAGCTTTAACTTAGTCTGAATCCAACTTGAATCACAATTCCTTACTGCCAATAGATCATGGTGATGTCTTGCAAAAAAAAAAAAAGAAGTGATTTTCATATCTGTCCCACTGTTCACCAGGGGAGGATGAGTGCTGAAGCAGCGGACCGGGTGGCTGCTGTGGCCAGCAGCCGGCCCAGCACACCTCTTCAGACTTCATGGTTTGAGTTCCTCCTGGATGGCAGCCTGCTGGAGAAACACCTGCAGAAGTCAAACCCAGGTCAGCTCAGACTTACTCATGATACATGTTCTATCATACGATCCCTTTTGTCATTTTGTAGTGGTCTGCTAATTACCAAGTTAACAAAATAAAAGGATAGATGTGTAACAGGATTTTGATGCCATTTTCCTAAACTAAAAGTACATTGCCACACAACTGGCTAGAAATTCCTGGAATATCATAGATTTGAGGAGATTCTAAGTTTGGATATTGAATGAGAAAAAAGGGCTGTGTACCTGCTGGTGCATAACTAAATCTCTTTTCACAGACCCATCTCCAGTGCAGCTGATCATCCAGTTCCTGGAGCAGGCGTCAAAGCCCTCAGTGAATGAGCAGAATCAAGTGCAGCCTCCAGCAGACAACCGCAGGAACCGCACCTTAAAGCTGCTGGCACTGAAAGTTGCAGCCCACATGAAGTGGGATCTGGAAGTACTTGAGAAAGGGTAAGTGTGTGTGTAGCAGTTTTTTATACAACATCAACAATATGTCTTAATTCCACACATCTTTGTTCCTGAAGAATAATGACTTTCTGTTATGTAATATATGTTATATAACCTTAAAATGTTGTAATTTTCTGACATATCTGAAGTGTAAATATTGAATCTTCTTTTCCAGAAAGTTACAGATGTACAGTTGTTAGGAAAGCAAAGTTGAAAATGCGATACTGATCTCTGCCTCTGTCCTGCCAGCTTGACCATTCCAGTGTTAAATATGTTACTGAATGAGCTCCTATGTGTGAGCAAAGTGCCACCAGGGGTGAAACATGTGGACCTGGACCTCTCCACTCTGCCTCCAACCACTGCCATGGCGGTCATCATTTATAACCGCTGGTGAGTGAGAACAGACACATATAACAAACTGAATAATCCACTGTGACCTGAAATTCAAATTCTCTATTTACAGTCATGTCAGAGTGAAATGCTACAACTTTCTTTGAAATTATAATATTATATAATAATAATAATAATATTATTATAATATTTTTCCAGAGTTTGAACAATATAAAAGTCAGTAGTGATATACACTGCTCAAAAAAATTAAAGGAACACTTCAAAAACAGATCAGATCTCAATGGGAAAAAAAATCATGCGAAATATCTATACTGATATGGACTGGGTGATGTGTTAGGAACAAAAGGATACCACATCATTGATGGAAATGAAAATTATCAACCTACAGAGGGCTGAATTCAAAAACACCCCGAAAATCAAAGTGAAAAAAAAATTGTGGCAGAACAGTCAGAAAAGATGAGAAGGGAAACTCATTCCTGCTTTGGGGGTTGTCTCGTTGTTGCTCCTCTAGTGCACCTGTTTTTAATTTCATTAACACCAAAGCAGCTGAAGCTGATTAACAACTCCCTCTGCTACTTAACTGACCAGATCAGTATCAGTTTATCATTTTAGTTGATTTGATGCTATACTCTGATTAAAAAGTGTTCCTTTAATTTTTTTGAGCTGTGAATTTGGTGAATTTTGTGCAAATATTCAAAATCTTCAAATCTGACACATGGAAGAATTTGACTGTTGGCAGTGTAGAAACTTCTAAAATTCAGCCACAGTCCTTGTTGTTAAATAGCTGCAGTTGTTTTTTTTGTTTTGTGTTTTTTTTTTATTATCTTAATTAAATAACACCAATTCACATTTTCTATACATTTCTCCACATTTTATTTAGGATTTTATCCCATGGCAGCACCTGAGTTTGTGTGCTTGTCTACCACTACATCAAATAACTCTGGTGCAAAACAAAGAATTTTGACTCCTATGTCCCATTTTTCTTGTGCCTTTCAAAGGGCCATCAGAACCATTGTGTTGAGCAGCTTTCCAGAGAAACAGACCAAACCAGGACCTCACCAGATGAACATGTAAGTTCTGCTCCTTCCTTCCTGTTACACCTTCTAATTCTGAACAAGTTGAAGTTGTTTCCAGAAAAAAGTAAGCTTAAATGGGACGACTGAGTTTTAAAGGTAGCTTAAGAGATTGGTGACTACTTCTTCTGGTTTGTCCTAGGTTAAGTATTGTGCAGCAGGAGAAAGAAATGACTGAAAACATCCTTACTGTGGTGAGTAAACACATTTTTTATGTATACACAAAAAAATCCTCAAAAAGGCTGTCACGAAATATTCTTTCTCAGACGATCGCTGACATTAATGAACATGTTATCCATGTTTCACATACATTTTGATAGCTCTGATTTTGTAAAGGCTTGGATTAACATACATATCATCCTATCACCTTTTCACATTAATCCCTGTGTCCCAGTCGGTTAAATTAAGTATACCCTCTTATTACCATTATGCCTTCAGCTGAAAGAACAGGCGGCTGACTCCATCAGTGTCCTAGAAGGAGCTCTGCGGCTGAAGAAAGACTTCTACGTCCACACCCTGAGGACTCTGGACCTGCTGGCGGCTGATGCTGCTGCCAACGGCGAGACAGAGTCCTCGACCGCAGGGCTTCGCATCAGTGCTGATGAGCTGCATTGTCAGGTTGGAAGATCACAGGTTTCTTTCCGGAATAAATGTTAGATTTAGATCACTCTTGTATGAAGGGGCCTGTGTCAGACTCTTAGAATACATTCTAGGATTCATAAACTTGAAGTTTTCACTTTCAGAAAACTGAAAGTGAGTCGTGCTCCAGTGTGGTGTAATTTTTCATTTTGTTTTCCAGGTGCATTATGATGTGGGAGGGATTTTCTTCCAGCAGGGCTACACAGACTCACCAGCTTTTGAGAAAGCCAGGGATCACTTCAGACAGACGAAGGAACTGTTGAAGAAGGTAGATATTGTTTATTGAGACATTTATAATGGTTAGGAATTGAACTTATCCAGATTTGTTTTGATGCACTGAATAAATTTAAGCCATTATTTTGAAATGTGTCTGGGGAAAATATAAAACCTATAAAACCTGAAACTACTCACAATGCTGTCCTGTTACCCTTTACGACAACAGTTTGTGGATCTCAGTAATTCCTGTATATTTTTATTTTTCAGCTGGACTCGACTGTTCATGTTCACCTGGATGAGAAGCGTTTGGCTGGCTACTGGAACGCCTGCAAAGCTTTGACTGGAGACTGTGACCCCTCTGACTCTCAAACCACCCCCTACGACCAGATCAACAACCTGATCAGGGCACACAACTACCAGGTCAGAGCAGGAGCAGCACCAACATTCAAGCTGTTTAAGTACATAACGGGATATGTTGTAAAACTTTTGATAGACAACATTAAGATATCTAACTGAACTGAGGTGTTCAGCACTCTATATCATGGAGTGCTTTGCGTTATCTAGAACTTGTGACTCAACTCCTTTTCCACTATTAAAGGCTGTGATTGAAGCCTTCATCAAAGACAACGTCACCCGCAGTTTGCCAAACAACTTCAGGCGGTCTGTCCTCAGGGAGTTCCAGTACAAGGTCCAACAAGGGTGAGACCACAATTTAATCCACCCTAAGACATTTCAAGACATTTCCGTATTAGAATCTGAAAACAAACTACCTCTACAACTGTGCAGGGAAACGGGCCTGGATGAGGTTTGCCACAAGCTGTGTGTTTGCAACGCTGTCCGAGATGCTCTGGAAGGAGAAGTCCTCAGCGTGCGCTTCCAGCAGCTGCTCCTCACGCCTAGTAAACGAATGGTGGACTTTATTTTAGAGGTAATCAATCTCAAAAATCCTTGAATAATATAAAGAAGTCTGTGCTATCCCTTGTCCCAGCTGGTGGCAATAAAATGTAGCATTATGAAACAAGGTCTGTCTGAACATTTGCACCCAAGATATAAGCATTCATTATCACAATAATACTAATCTTTCAACAGACACGACCTGTAGAAAATCATTTTCAGGTGGTATGAGCTGCGCTGAGGTTTGAGGGGTTAAATGTGTGTTTGGAACTGACCTGAAATTTTCTCATGGTGGTAAAACTGAAAGTTACCAGACATTTGAACCCAATTTTTTTTTTTGTCCTGCAGGTGTGCACACGTTCGTTGGAAAAGGACCGTCCGTCTGAGACATCCAGAAGAAACATGGCCAATTTCATGAAGTGAGTGATGCACAGGAGACTCGTCATTTTACTTTCACAGACACACTGACAATGCTCCTCTATTTATCTTAAAGGAAAAAGACTAAATTTTAAAATGTAAAAATGTTTTCATATAAAAATTTATACATACAAATTCACTTTTTAAAGTCCGTTAATGTTTAATGATGCCCTTGGCTTGTCTGACTCCTTGTTTGCACAGGACTCTGTGTGAAAGCTTGGAGGAGCTGTCTCTGGTGTTCGTGGTGTCATCTCATAAGCTCTTCATGGAGCTGCTGAGGGAGGAGGAGAGGAAGGTCCTGGTGGAGCAGATGAGGAAGAGGTCGGCCACGATCAACCTCAGTGCCAAGCCTCTGCCTTCCTTCTATGACATTCCAGGTACAGGGTTGAATTTTTCTTTTACACATTATTCAGTGACATTCAGTATGCCCCCTTTGTTTCCAGAGATGCCTTTGAGCTTGTGACTTGTTATATTTTGGTTTGTCCCACAGCTTCAGCTAGTGTGAACATCGGGCAGCTGGAGCAGCAGCTCATCCTCTCTCTGGAGCCGCGCAGGATCAGACAAATTCTTATTGAACTGCACGGCATGGCTGAACGGCCCTTCTGGAGGGTCAACAGCAAGGTCAGAGGTCAAATGTAGAGTGTATATACAAACACTCTTAAGGGGAATGTAAGGATTCCTCAAAATTTCTTAATTGCAAAAAAATGTGGGCTGCTGTAATTTAGTGTATCGGCTGTAATGATCATCAAATGTTATGAAAAATACTCTACTACATACTCTTATAATTAAAATACTACTTCTTGTATGTGTGTATAGTGGGAGGTTCCTCCAGACTACATCAACGTGATCCTCGGTATTAAAGACAACCTGACCAAGGACCTTGTGTACATCCTAATGGCCAAAGGACTCCACTGCATATCAATAAAGGTAAGATAATTTATGGTTAAAGGAATTTTTCAGACTGAAAATTATGCCCTGAACTCTAATAGTATATCTTAAAAGTAGAAATGTTGAATACTTGAACCGTGTTTTCCTCTTGTCTCAGGACTTCGTCCACGCACGGCAGCTTTTCTCGGCCTGCCTGGAGCTGGTTACCGAGTTCTCCCCGAAGCTGAGGCAGGTGATGCTGAACGAGATGCTGCTGCTGGAGGTTCGAGCGCATGAAACGATGGCGGCTGAAGGCAGCAAGGAGCGACCGCCCCCTGACCTGGTCAGCAGGGTCAGAGGTTACCTGGAGATGAGAATTCACGGTGAGCGGATGTTGACTTGTTACCTGCTCTGTAACTATGTTTAATTTGTTTAAAATTTTCAGATTTTTGTGCTGCGTTGTAAACACTTTCCCCTGGTGCTGCAAGCTTAGCAGCTGCAAGCTCTGATGCTACAAAAAAAAAAAAAAAACCTGTGTAATATTTTACTTTTCAGTCACCATCCTAAAGTGTAATCTTCAGATGCCCTAAATTACTTGATATCATCTTTGTCTCCAGATCTACCTTTGCGTCAGGTGGTGGGAGAGGAGTGTGTGGCCTTCATGTTGAACTGGAGGGAGAACGACTACCTGACTCTGCAGGTGCCACCGTCTCTGGTCATGAACAACCCATACATCAAGGTAAAAGTGCCTTTGGTCACTACTGTGGCTAGTTCAATAAAAGCAATCATTGTCGCTGACACTTGACTCCACCAAGTGTAAATTATTAAACTATTCTTAAAACTTTGTGTACTCTGCTGTTATGAGTTCATACTTACATCTGTTGCCTCTGTTTCTTTGTGATAGCTCGGTCAGCTCCTGGCGTCCACATGCAAAGAGCTCCCAGGTCCTAAAGAGAGTCGACGCACAGCCAAGGAGCTGTGGGACGTGGTGGTTCAGATCTGCAGCGTGTCCATCCAGCACAAGAGGAACAACGACGGCCGAGTGGGCCTCATTAAACAGAGGGAGTCGTCTATGGGAATCCTGCACAGGTACAGACATGCTAACCAAGACCCGTTTACCAGAAGTTTCAGGGTTTTTACATGTGCCTGATTCTGATATGTTTTTATTGTTTAACCCATTTAGGAGCAAATTCATCACTTTTATCAAGAAACTTCGAGTAAGTATAAAATAAGAAAAACTTTAATTGCAAGAAGGGGTAATGATGCAAAAGTAACAAGTTTCATCTTATTTCTTACAGGAGCCGTTGGTGCTGACGACACTCATTTCACTGTTTGTGAGGCTCCACAGCATAGTGCGGGTATGTCTCAGATGTGAGCTGTGAAAATATTCACTTGCATTAATACTGACAGCAAACTGCACAGTATCAAATGTTAAACACAAGTAATGTGCTTAACTGATCTTACAGTAAATATAAAAAGCCTGCTACTGTTTGCTGTACAAATGTTTCTTTCTTCCTCTTTAGGATGATATTGTAAATGAAGTGACAGCAGAGCACCTGTCCATCTGGCCATCTTCTCTTCCAAAGTAAGAACTTATTTTAATAAAATTAATTGCATTTTCTACAAATTAATTCTGGCTGACCAACTCCACTAATCATGATACGATGATATGTGCTGAACAGCATCCAGGCGGTGGATGTGGAAGCTGTGGCTGTGACGGTCAAAGAGCTGGTGTCGTACGCTCTCACCCTGAACCCCAATAACCAGTCGTGGCTCATCACACAGGCCGACATCTACTTTGGTAAGAAAACACAGCTGTGCTGCTAAGTCAGAAAAGAGACACCAGGGGCCAGATATATATATAAGCAATACATACCCACAACAATCCTGCACATGCATACTTCACACACACAAACTCAAGCAGATTAAATATGAGAGACACTGTTTGGTTAGGTTTGCTAATTTCACTGATGTAATTTCTGGAACATACAAAATGTTTAACTTAATTTAAAATTATTTATCTGTAAACTTTTTATTGTCATTTACTTTAACATCACTTTTCTCAGGGCATCAGGACATGGATTTTATGAGGCTCAGGATAAATATAAATATAGATAGTTTTTTTTAAATCTTTACTACAGTTGCTCAGAAATCTCCCTGACAAAAAGGAAACTGGCTGCAATGGTTCAGGAAACGTGAAAATGCAACAGTTATCCAGATGTTTCAGTTCGATTAATGTTTTCCATCCTCTCTCTCTGTAGTGACCAATCAATACTCTGCTGCGCTGAACCTCTACCTCCAGGCTGGAGCTGTGTGCTCCGACTTCTTCACCAAAGCTGTGCCCCCTGATGTCTATACTGACCAGGTGAATCACTCAGGCCGCTCACACTTTATGTACCCGATAAAACACCACACCTGCTTTCAGAGTGACCTGTTGTCACCAGTTGTTAGCTCTTTCACTGAGAAGTTGCATGTGGCTAAACAATGGTTTTTTGGTAAACTGTAAATTTCACCATAGCATGAGATTCAACCACAAATGCAGCTCCTTAGGGTTGAATCTCTCACACTATGGTGATAAAGAGTCTTGTCATCTCTCCTTTCTGTAGTGTGTGCAGAACAGGAGGATTGATTACTTTTGAATATGAGTATTGTTTGAAGACAGATTTGAGAAATTGCGAACGTATCCTTTGAAACGAACCTCTTCCCTAGTAACACACCGACTGTTCTTACCAGGTTCTGAAGAGGATGATCAAGTGCTGTTCGATGTTGAACTGCCACACACAGGTATGAGGTCAAACCAGACATTTCAGTTGTCTTCACTGTGTCTGCTCATCACAGGCTTGTGTTGATGTCCAGTTTTTCAGGTTTGATTGAGAAAATACCTCAGCTTTTAACAGGCCTTTAAATTTGTCTTGTCAGCACAGCCTTCTCCAGAGTGGTTCAGTAAGTTTCTTTGTTTTAGTGCCTGATTTTCAGTCTTAACAAACATTCTCTCTCACTCTCAGGTCGCTGTGCTCTGCCAGTTTCTGAGAGAAGTCGACTACATGACGGCATTCAAAGCTCTTCAAGAACAGAACAGGTATGGTGCAGAACATTACAGTGTTAACAGATGTTGACATAACTGTTCTTAACATCTGTAATGTTCTTGTATCTCCACAGTCATGACGCTATGGATTCCTTCTACGACTACATCTGGGACGTCACCATCCTGGAGTATCTCACACGTATCCTTTCTGTAATTTATGTATTGATATATGAGGGACAATACAAAACCGCATCAATCATCTCCACACTAAGAAATGTTAACTTTGTCTTTCACCTGGTCTTTTGAGAAGTCTTACGTTAATTCTTTAGGGTACATATTATCTCCAGGTTACCCTTAATGTCTGATCAGATATTCACCACAAACGAGGCGAGACTGAGAAAAGACAAATAGCAGTAAGTTGGTCGAACCCACATCAAGTTTATTTGTCGGCTTGTTTCTGCACCATTTGAAAATGCATTTTCAAGTGATTTATGTAATGCTCACAGCTCTTTAAAAACAAAACATTCATTTCTTTGCTGTCCCTGAAAAATTTCAGTTAATCATTTTCAGGACAGTGACATGAGAGAAGTCCCAGTAAATATCAGTCTGGTTTTTTTTTTTAATATAAACAGCAGTTTAACAGAAAATAGCTGCATCAGGTGGTACATCCCAGTTCACTTATAATAAATTGCATCTACAAAAAAAAAAAAACAAAAAACCACAACCTGTATAATTAAACGATTAATTTACAAACCATGTTTTGATGAATTCATGAATAACATACATTTGAAAATACATGTTGCAATTATAATGTTTCATATTCAGTGTCTGAGCAGTGAAGTCAGCTGATCTGTACCAAATATAAACGTTTAGGAAATTTGCTGTTTCCACACACAAACATTTTTTTTTTTTCTTTTAAAGTGTGAACATGGATGCGATTGAGAGAACTGGGATGTGCTCAAGGTTTCCTACCCCTTTGTTTTCTCCTCAGATAAAAGCGATCGGACAGACGGAGCTGAACACCAGTAACCCAGAGGAAGTGCTGCAGCTGGCTGCACAAAAGAGGAAGAAGAGATTCCTGCAGGCGATGGCCAAACTGTATTTCTAACAGACGTGTGAACCACTGTCAGACTTTAAGGGGAGAGTGGGAATGTATATTTTTTATTTTGTGGTAGAAAATAAACTTCTAAATAAATATAGTTCATTTGTACACTTGTAATCATTTGAAATGAATTATTTAAAAAAAAAAAAAAAAAAAAAGGTACTGATTATCTAATGCCCTGAGTTATACAAACAATGCCATGGTAAAAACAACTGAGAAACACAAAAGAACTGAAGAGTATGCACTTTATTCAGCTAATGCTTTTGGGCATGTGGCTTTCACCAGGGTTTAAAATAAAGTGCATACTCATACATCAGTGTCTTTTGCATTTAATTTAGAGACTTGCACCTACCTGACAGGTAAAGTATGTGGCAGCGCTACACTCAACAGCTGTAACAGTTTCCTGTTTAGGAATTTAACATTTAAACTGACCCTGATGTTGTGCTTAGGTTTTACCTTTGGGCTACAAACATATTTAATATGCTACAAAAAGTAAACAATTGCACATTCAGTATTAAAACGTCATTTTCTAGAAATGACAACTTACAGCAAACAACTCTTTTCACTTTTTTTTTTTTTTTTTTTTAACCATTTTTCTTTTACAAATCAAAGCACCAATTTTGTTGCTAAAAAGACGGCTAAAACTTTAACACACAAAAAAAAGCTTTGGCCAAGATTCTTTCAAATGCAGACACGTGATCCTGGATAAAGCAGTGAGTGACAGATTTCAGCAGCAGGCATGAAATAAACCCCCATTACACTCTGTACTCCTGTGAACAAGACTCAGCCTTTGTTTGTGGGACATTAACCCTGTGTCCTCTTTGTTCACACTCACTTCAGTGTCTTCCTCTAGTGGTTCAGTGTGTGCAGGTTTTCTCTGTGCTGCTGGGAGGAGTGGGAAACTGGCAGTTCACCTCGTTTTTACTGGCGTCCTCCTAAAATAAGTCAAAAACAAGTGGCATCAATAAATACTGGCATTATTATGTGGGACTGACAGTTTAGTTTCTTTGATAAATTATTGTTACATCCACATTACCTTTGACTTTCAACTTGAAATTTCAGAACAAGAAAATGCTCACCAGCATGGTCATGTAGTCTGTGTGCGTCTGGATGTTGTGTCTGTCTTCTTTTATTCTGGCAAAATCCCTCAGCGTCGCTCGGCCAGACCGGCTCACTGATTCAACAAAGGGAGCCATCCAGGTGACACAAGGCTGGATGGCGTCTTTCGACAGACCTGAGCACAAAAAAATATAAGTAAATAAATATATAATTTTTTTTAAAAATTAGGAAATAAACAGCCAGAAATATGATAATGTGGTTTTATTGCTGCATTTTCACCATCAATACCTGGAACATTAAGTGAAATATGAAAACAAAAATATTCACTGTGATGCAATTCTGATTTTTCTACACCTGGAAGTTCAAGAATATTTAAGTACCATTTTTTCAACTGCGTCTGCTCTATTTTTAACCCAGTTTCAGACAAATCCAGCTTTCATGTTCCCATGAATGTAATAAATCCCAAATCTCACCTGAAACCTTTTCAACTTCTTCCTGGTGAAGGAAATAGCACAGGACTGATGCGGCCAACACTCGATACTGGAAGTCCAGTGAGTTTATGCTGAGGACACATAGATCTAAAAGCTGGCAGAGACAAAAGAGGAAAAGTATTTGACATGAGTAATGAGCCCGAGCTGAAGCAGTGAAATACAACCATACAAACATCAGTTTTTCATTAGCTCCTGCAGCTGGGTAAGATCAACAAGTGACTGTTACACCAAACGGGGAAGGAGGAGGATCATTCGTCTAAACTGGTACGAGCGTGGATGGAGGCAGACAGGAGAAAACACCGATGTATCCTGATGTCAGTAACAGTCAAGAGTACTGTTAGAAAAAAACCTTATGAAGCTTTAAACACTCAGTTTTTGTTGCAACTCTGAGTCCGTGCTGAGGCTGAGGTTTGCGTCAGCATTCTCGGTTCAAAAAAAAAAAGTGAATCCCATCTGAACACGTGTCATTTGTATGTAAGCCTCCTGTGGAAACTGTGGCTCCAGCAGGTCAGACTTGGCGTTCATCGATGCCATCTGGAAGTAAAGATTCAGCCAAGACACGGCTGTTTCAGGACACAGGTTCCAACGCAACGCCTGTAAAATGTGTGAAACAGAATGACCCAAAAATTAAAGCTCTCTTATTGATTATCAATAAAGAACAATGAATCAAAAACGGTGCCGTGCTTGTAATAGTACTACCTTCAAAATGGTTAACTCCATTTGAAGAATCTCATCCTCATAGTAAGTCCCTGCAGTCACGTACGCCATCTGCGAGAGCTTTGGAGGACAGGCTTCCTACAAGGAAATAAAATACTTAGCACCACAACTGTAAACACCACCTCTTCACTAAACACAATCACTGATTCACAAGCAATTTTTAAATTTGATGGTGTCCCAAGATCCTTCTACAGAAAAACAGCCCTGATCCCTCCCTATTCTCCTGTACCTCCATCTTTGCTGCTATGAAAAGACAGGTGATCCCGATGAGCTGCAGGACGCCCTTTCCAACGTTGTTCTGTGTCAACATGAACCGGTCAAAGTAGTCCTGTGCCAGGTAGAACGTCTGCCGGTGAAGGGTGTATGCGTCACTCACCTGGTAAAACCAGGGAAAGCATTGTTGGTACACACTTTTGATTTGGTGAGTGGATCTGAGTCAAAACCTTCGCACAAGTGACAATGTAAAGAATTTCAAAAATCATATCCTACAACCTTATATACACACTAGATGCAATACACTAACTGTCTTGTACTTCCAAGTGGCCTGGAAGCGTTAAATATGAAGTGATTTGTTTTCTCTTTCAGCTCTGAAGGAGGCATCTCATGCAGCATTTGATTTTTGAGTACACATGCTCTTTGGAAACAAAAATACTCCAGCTGAAGCTGAAAGATGTAGATGAAAGCTTGCCTCAATTAACCAGTCGAGGAGGATCGATCTCATTCTGGGCTGTATACTGGGATGCTTCAGGATAAAGATCTTGCTGTGTCTGTAACTCTGCTCCTTGCCAACCATCTTCATCCACACATCCTCAGGAGAGCCCCATCTGTAACATGAAGAAAAAACGTGTTAAACTGTCTGTTGTGAGAAATCAGCAAACCACGGCCAAATAATGTGTGACGATTACCCAAGGTGAGGCAGAGGAGACGTCCGAACCAAAGAGACTCTGGCCGTGAGGACTTCACAGTCAGGCTCATCACAGTCGATCCTTATTTCCTTCTCAGGAGTCTCCATGACAATACAAGGCTCAGTGACACCTTCAAGTACCAGCTGGTTCTGGTAGAGAGAAGAAAATTCACCGATACTTTTATATTATGCTTACCAACAAACAGTTATTGAAAGCAGAAAACTTTGTGCCTTGAACTGACTTGGCTATGCCTGTGCAAAACAAATAAAAAGAATATTGTAAAATAGAAGAAGGCAAAATACCATCTCACACTGCAGCTTTGACAGGGGCTGAACCTTTTTCCTGTTGCTTTGCTGCAAAGAAAAGTTGCTATATGTCAGACCACCATGGAGAATGCTTGTTTGTATAATCACCAGTTAAAGCCATATGATATCCTTTATGGTTAATATGGGCTCTCACCTTATTAACTTTGCCTTTCTGCCCTGGAGCATTTTCAGATCTTTTCTGCTGGCGACCACTGCAGAGACATTAAGCTGAATTCAACATAGAGCTGGAGATTTGACAAAAGCACAACAACCAGTCGAGTTACACTAATAATTTATACAGTAACACGGGAGGTGATTACCTTCTTCTAGTCATGTTTGTGGCTGTTTCTGTCTGTAAAAGGGAAACAATTTAGAAGAAAAGTTAGTGTTTGTTAACAACAAAACCAGGAAGTTGGCCCCCGGATGAAAATGGCAGACGTTAACCACCGGCTGCAGCTGTCTTGAATCGCACAATACGCTGAGTGTAAGCCGAAGCTGATGAAAACCACAAATAAGCCTACATCTCCTCTGGAATATTTATCATTCATCTACCGCAGACCTCATCATACGCGCCAACATCATCAAAAAGCGCGTAAACTGACCACGCTCTGCAGCCTTCACCGGCAAAAGCACAACACTGCTGCAAAAACTTCAGTGTGAGACTCTTTATATCACCTGTGGGGATATTTCTGGCCGCAGGATTCTGCGGTTGCATGAGACAAAATGAGCGAGAACAGCACAAAGAGGCAGAGGAAGCCTCCAGAAGTGCAGCAGCAACACAAAGGCCCAGGGAGGACATTTTGTCCTGAAGTAACACTGATAAAGTGATTTGAATAAAACACTAACCGACGCCCTCATGATTACCAGCCATTAAACCATGCACCATGCATTTTTTTTTTTATCATTTCTACGCCACGACCAGTTAATTTAAGCATTAATCAGATGTACAAACATCTCACTTTACCAAACCAGGATCAGACACGCGAAGCACAACAACGCTTTAATTTACTGATGTGAGCTCGGGGGATGCAAACGTCGCTTTTCCTGCTTCCTATTGAGAAACGCGACTTTAAACATAACTGAACGCTGTCAATCAAAAACAACTTTAAACTGGTTAATGCTAGCTAATCTAACGCAAACAGTCGGACCGCACATTAGTTCCAAAAGGTTCAGAAGCGTTAGAAATAAAGTGCCGAAGGAAAGAGACTAATAAATCTAACATTAGCAGCTCACCTTCCTCTGTTCAATCTGTCCAAATCAAACTTTTCTCCAGTTGCCGCTGGCGCCAATAAGCTGGCGTCTGCGGCTCACTGCGCATGTGTATGAAGACACTAATCCTTCAAATGTTTTCATCAAAAAACACATTCAAGTTAAGGAAAACTGGCTGGGATTGTGTTTCTGTAATCGTTTAATATTAAATTAATTCCGTTTATTTTAATTTCAGCCGCTTTATTGACGCTATGAACTAACTAAAGTGGCAACTAAACAGCGAAACCGACATTTTGTGGGGGTTGATGCGGCATATGTTTCGTTCAAGTATTGATAAGTCATTGTCTTTATAAGTAAACGTATGTAAATAACATAAGTCTTACATTAACTTTATCTTTATTTTTAGCTTTTATTTTGTTGGATTTCCCGGGCAGCCGGAGTTGGGCGGGGCTACAGAAAAGTACAACCAATAGGAGAGAGAGTTGAGTTGAGCGCGTGCTGCTGCAGCTGGATGTAAACAAAGCAGGGAGCTGTCAACATGTTTGTACGTTAAACGTACTGTTAATATCTTCATGAGAAAAACCATGTTAACATAGACAGAGTACTTTATGAAGCCCAAAAGGAAATTCCCTATCACCAAAAAAAAAAAAACCCCAACAAAAAACCCTGTAGCGTTTCTTGTCACGGCAGAGCTGATGACATCTGCCACTGTTTGACCAGCAGGGGACGCCAGAGGTTCTCCATGATGTTCACCAGTCTGAGAGGCATCTTCCTGCGCTCCAGCGAAGTTCACAAATTTGCTAATGTGTTAAAGTGAAGAAGTATTTCACACCAGCATTTTAACACCAACCTGTTCAAGTGCACAGTTTGCTGGACGAAGGGCAAGTATTGTTTCATTTGCTGATTGGAAATCACGTACTATGATTTTTAAAAACAATTAAAAGCAGGGCTTTAGCTAGCAATACTGAGGTTACTGATCCAACTCATCCCACTAACACACCTCTCAAACCTCTCTGAGACCTCTGCGCATACACCTCCTGGATTACTATTTGGATTTTGCATATTTCATTTATACACACTGCTATAAATAGCATTATAGATGATGAGTCCTTGCTTTCTTGATTTCTTATCAGCCATTTTGAATTGTATCTGTAGATGTCTACACACGTTTAAGCAAGTGAGACTGACCCAAGTCTTTAACTTCAGTCAGTCTTATTTCTTCATTTAACCGTGTGTGGTTTTCTAAATGCAGGATTCACGATCCGTTTCAGGGGCAAAACAAACTTGTTCACAGCATGATCAGTTTTCCTTTTACCAGTTTGTTTAGAAGAGGCTCCACATTAGACATGGGGCATGGGCTAATGTTGCCCTCAACTGGTTTAAGGTAGAATTAGGTCACCTGGCTGATGTACTGTAACACAAGACTTAATATCTTAGACATAGTATGACCACAAGACTGTTAACATGGTATCATGTATTATCTCAATAACTGTATTTTCACAGAAGAAACCCAACGTTTTAGCACCATTAGATTCAGTTCATTTCATGTAGTAGGATTCCTTAAAAAAAATTAAGTTCACTGTGAGTAGTTTGGTAATTTTAAGACAAATACAAGCAGCAACTTAAAAACATTGTAACATTTCACAGTATAATTTACGTCACCATATGAGTGAATATTTTTAGATATTCAGTCTACATACTGATAATTTACTGGAATTCAAATGGCTTTGGTGTCAAAGTTTCCAAGGTGACAGCATGACGTATCTATTATTTTTAAGGTATGTGAATCATGAACAGGGTATTATTTAAGGACAGGTATTCGTTTATCAGTGACAATGTCATGTGTTTTACTTCCTGTAATGAAACACTGTGGGTAAATAGGAAGATCTATGAACTGTATGTAAGAGGAACAAAGGAGGAAGCTGCACTCGACAAGCTCAGTCTGAGTTTCATCTGTGAGCAGAGACAGTAGAAGCTGTTTCAGTCTTTCTGTGAACAACATGAAGCTGGTGAAATACATTTTAATTGTTCTACTGAGCTGTGTTTGTCAAGGTAATGTTATCACTTTCATTCATTTATAAACTTTTGATTTAAATTTTTTTTATATATTTTGTGATTACATGAAAGTACTGATATTTAATACTATTTTTCAGGTGTATTAACACAATCAATGACTGTCACTCACAATCAATTCAGTTTGACCATGTTATTAAATTTTGAATTGAAAAATAATGTGAAATTGCAAATACTGGTATTGACTCTCAGTTTTGTTGTAGTTTTTTTTTTACATTATTTATGATAAGAAAATTTTAACATGGATAAAGTAACACACTGCTACCTGAAGAGCAGAATTATTTTCTATGTACAATATAACCCTGGCAAACAGCTTCATATGGTCCAGTTACACAAGCTGTTATTTTTCTTTTTGTAGGTTTTATGTTTACAAGTGCATCATTTTAATTTGGAAAACATTTTCTCCTTGAAGAGTTTAAATGTACTTAAATGGTTGAAAAGATTGAGTTCAGGATGAAAGGTGGATTAGGCACATTTGTAGATGTTACATTTTTTAAATTTTATTCGTTGTGTGATATTTACAGTTTTTAATCTCAAACTTTTATCCTTTGTATTTATTTTTTTTTATAATAGTCTTTTAGCTCAACCTTAGGATCGTCACATTGCAATTCACTACAGTGACAAGACTGAATCCATGTGATTGCTTTAAACTTTGCTGTGGGTGCTTAAGATTTAATCACAGACAAACTTAATCACAGAGAGGGGAAAACATAAAGCTGGTTTTGAAGGTAGACAGAGGAAAATCATAGTGTACATCTTCACGAAGAAAATAACAAGAATAAATTACAAAAAATTGCACCTGGCAGGCGATGCAATCTCTCATGTTTCACCCACACTGCACTCCTGATGTGAGTTGAGGTGTGTTGGTGAGTGGTCTGTATACAGGTCAAACAGCATACACTGGCTTGATGCTAACACGCTAACTGCCAATTAACTCACCAAGTCTTTTCCCGTCTTTATTTCAGCTTTTCAAAACTTGTCCACTCAAACAATCCCAACTGATGTCCAGGTGAAAACAGAGGGAGGCAATACTACAGAAATTACACAAGAGGAATTCAACAGTAAGTAATTTTTCTTCTGTGCAGAGGTGTACACCTACACATTTATCACAAGTACACTGTTGTATTATTTTTGCCAAGAATCAGGAAAACACTTCATACAGAAGTTGTATGAACAGTCTTGCTCTTATTGTCACAGGATGTGGGCTGACCTGCACATGACACACATCATTGTGAATTTTGCAGGTGCAAATCAAACTGAAATTGCAAAGCAAACTCTCCCACGCAGATTCTTCTTCAAGCAATCTTTGCTGCTGTTTGCTTCTGCTGTTTGCCCTTAACTGCATCCTCTAGAATATAGTTTCGCCCCAGAAACATCTCAGTCCAGTGAATTTTCATTTGCCAAAGTAATAGTGATTATAGATAATAAAATAAGCTCCATTCCAACTGGAATTCACATAGTGAATCAGAGCTGAGAAATTTAAAGAGTACCATAAATATTAAGGTATGTATTACTGTAAAACGGTAACACATACCACGTATAGAAACAACCAGGAAATGTGCAGGGAGAGAGAGAAGAGTATGACATGCAAAAAACCAGAGCAAGGATTTTGTGGCAAATGTATTAACCACTATGCCCTTTTAAAGTATTGTAAAAATGTATTTTTTACAGAAATTGCTGAACAATGTGATTGACATTGTCAGATTCGGTCTGCTACTAGAGTACATCAGCACATAAACAAAGTTATTACATTAAAAAAATTGAAAGTAGTTATTAAATTGTAAAAGTAAATTATAAACTACCTGTGGAAGATGTGAATTATTGCTGTCAGTGAAATGAGCTTGTACTGTTTCCTATTTTACCGTTTAATGCAGCTATTTATTTAAGTAATGAAAACCATAAATTTTACATGGATAAATGTGTTTCAAAGTTTAGCTGAAACTAAAGTGGCTTTTGGTGCTGTATGGTGGCCATTATTTATTTCGTCTTTGGTTTACAGGTCTGTCACATTCATGTGCAAAATGCTTTTCTCCTTAACAAGAAAAGCACACCCTAAAGATGTGGTCTCTTTTTATGTATCACCCACACCACACTGAACATCTGGTCAAGTGGTTTTACTCTTCAAAGGAATAGAACGCGATCGCAACATGCTGCTTGGTGTGTTTGATGCACTGTGCTGAGTAACACACTATAATAAAGTTGAGGCTTTGGTTTGAATCAGTTCCATAAGGCTTTGGTCTTTTCATTGGATTTAATGGCAGTAAGAAAAATGTAGAATATAATCAAACTTGCAATATCAGTTACTGAAAATATCCGACACACAAAACCAGAATAACTTTTGGTTGCAAATGCTGCACAAGAAATTTATAACACATACTTATCATCAGCTGTGTAAACTCAAATTCAAAACAGAGTACAAATAGTACAAATACTAAACAATCGTTACATTGATTTATGTTTGAAGGGACCAGAATTAGAGAACCTGTAGAATCTGTACATGTTTCTGCGTCTGTCTGTCCTCAGGTGACCCCTACGTTCACCACCGTGCTGCTAAATGCAACTTTACTCTCAGGCTGCCTGGAAACAGGAGCAGCGATGTGGTGGCGTTCTTATCAGACTACACAGATGTGTTGGCTGAACAAATCTGTCAGGATCTTCACTGTGGCAGTGTCTATAATGTAACTAAAACCAGCTCACCTCCCAACACCACCTGCTTTCACAACTGTTCGTACAAAGATGGCCGTTTGCAGAACTGCTCACAAAGTGTGGGAAGTAGCTGCACTGTGATTACTGAAGTGGTTTGCGGTAAGGTTGTCTTCAATATCTATCATAATTACATAAAATGTGCTATGTTTTTGAAGAAAAGTTCAGCTGAACCTGTGAAGTTTGCACAAAATGGCAATGAGAAGAGATTGTGAAACGTTTTGTCTTGACTACGGTAAAGCATAAACTCTAAACTATTTCTGCTTTGTTATAGGCTTTGACTTTTGATTTGGCAAATACATAACAACAGAACATCATATTAGAAATTCTCATTATTTGACCAGGGTGGTCTATGAGCTCTAAGTTACAGCTGGATTGCAGCTGTTGTGTCTGATCCTTTAAAAGAAATCAGGGCAGCTCTAGAAGACTAAAATAGAATATAGATAATTGATATTCATTCTTTTAATTCATCTTTTTTATTGTCAAATTAAATATCACCTAATAAGTTGATATCTGTAACAATGCTCTTTATAAACAAGCTGACAGCATGATAATGTTGTCCGCAGGCCACCATGTTTTGCAGTTGGCCGGAGGGCCAGACCGATGTGCTGGAAGGGTGGAGGTGTGGAGAAACGGCAGATGGGGCACAGTGTGTGATGACCAGTGGGACCTGAGGGATGCAAACGTGGTGTGCGCCCAGCTCAGCTGTGGTTACGCCCTCAATGTGACGGGACAGGGTGGCTCCTTTCCCCCGGGCAGAGGACCCATCCACCTGGACGAGCTGAACTGCACGGGCAAAGAGGAGAACCTGTGGACCTGTCCGGCTGCACAGGAGGAGCCCGACTGTGGACACAAAGAGGATGCTGGTGTCATATGCTCAGGTCACAGTCTGATTAAAAAACACATTCATACATACAGAAAAAAAAAATAAAACAAAACAGAAAATCACTGAACTGAAACATGAACAGAGAGAGTAAAATTCTGAGCATGTTGTTCAGTTCAATTAAATACTTAATTCTATATTTGTATGTTTATTTGTTTTGGTTGGCCTAAACATGGTAAAAAAAAATACTGTAATTTTTGTATAAAATACAAGTCTTGTTTGGTTATAATTCAAAGAATAAAACTATCGTGACTTTAGCGTCCTCACTGGTGATATCATAAATAAGGGGTTAAATCCAAAAGCTCCTTGTGTATTAAAGGGGAATAATTAACTTGACATTAATTTATTGCAGAAAAATCTTGATCTTCTTCTGTTTTCCTCATATAGTTTCACAGTTTGTAATTTCTGCGTGTCTCTGTGCAGAGATGAAAGCAATCAGACTGACTGGAGGTCTGGACCGCTGCTCTGGTAAACTGGAGGTCCACCGTAACGGCAGCTGGGGTACGGTGTGTGATAACTGCTGGAATGCACACTTAGCATACATGGTGTGCTCCATGCTGAAGTGCGGCACCAGGCCGACAAAATTCACCCAGTTTGTTCCTCATCTCACACACAACAACGGGACAATGTGGTTCTATTCGTGTGTAAAAGAACACCAGAACCTGTGGCAGTGCAGCGAGTACAGCTTACCACACCTGTGCATGGACTCAAAAGCATCTGGCGTCATCTGTAATGGTGAGTGGCAGAGTTTTTGTGTTTGTGCTTGTCAGTAAAGTGTCTCGTCCAGCAGCGGCGGGTAAGGGTTGAACTGCAACAAAATGTGATGGTTTTGTTCAGACACGGTAAAACAGGGGGAACAGCCTGCTTCCTGTTCAGTGTTTCATATCAAAGTTTTGCTCTAGGACAAACATGTTGAGCTCATTCTGCTTATAACTGTGAAACTGTGATTTAAAAAAGAAAAAATCTTTTCTTTATTTGTCAGCACCCATCTCAACCACCTCAAGCAACAAAAAACAAAACACAAAAACAAACAAACAAAACAATATCATTATCCTGCAGGTTCACTCGGGTTACCTACCCCCACACCCAGCACAGAGAACTCAACTGCAATGACCAGTTGGACGATTGGTAAATATTTAATAAGGTTTTATATTTTTGAAAAAAAAAAGACATCAAATATGTTTAGAACTGTTAATTGAAATATTCCTTGGCTCATTTAAGAGCAGTATGTTTTGTTATTCTCAGTATGTTGAGCAGGAAAGTGTTCAAACAAGCACCAACTTCCCTGTGAGTCTTGAATGAAAAATATGGTATTAAGGTGTGTTTTGTCTGAACCGTCCATCCCAGAAACAACCACAGTCGCTGCTGCTGAAGCTCCTTTCTTCTTGACGTCTCCAGAGATTCTCATCATGATCACTCTGTCTCTTCTGCTCCTCGTGTTTCTGATCACAAACACAGTGCTGTGCTGCCATTACAGGAAAAGACACGGTTGGTTCTCCTCACTGCAGCCTGCGCTGCAGCCTGATCACTTTCACTCCTTAGTGATCTGGAAAGTAAACCAGATCACTAAGGTCACACAATTCGTTCAATTCAGTTTCTTATGTTTTAAAATCCTTTTCTTTTATGTTTTTGAAAGTTTTAATTTTTTGCTTTTAAAAGTGCATTTTACTTTGTGTGGTTGTATTTAATATGCAGATTAAGACACAGCTCGAGTTAAACATTTCATACAGCTTGCATTAATTATTTATATCTTGCTTTATGCGTCCACAGCTTTCTTACTCCATCAGATGCGCACGAACCCACGACCTTCCTCTGGACATAATCACAACAACTACGAAGGCCCCGTCGACCTCGTTAAAGTCACTACCAACCAGCTGCACACCGATGGTCAGTGGTTGAATGTTTTCAAGAATATAATAAATCAAAAATTTAATTTTAATGTCTATGTAAATTTTTTTATCTTATATCGTATATTAATGTTTTCTACCTTGTCTTTCTTTATGCGGTACAGTTCATGCGTTTATGTACATGTACAGTGATGAGAAAGTTGCTTGAAAGCTTGTTGTCATCTTATCGAGTCATTCCATTTTTTTTCTGTTTGTCTCAAAAAGTCCCCCCCAATCCCAGGCAGCTCTGGACCCAGCTCAGTAGTGTTGACAGCACGTCAGTAGATACAGACTATGAGCAGTATGACCCAAGCAGTGACCAGTCTGTCCCATTATCAACCTTTAAGAGTGAGCCACATTCTTTCATTTCCTTTCCGTTTGCATTTATTATTTGATGCTTCGTAACGTTTCGCACTTCAGATGTTCTCTCGCTGTGTTTCTGCATTTTGCGGTTGAAGCTGCTGTGCCACGTGTGTGCAGTCCCTGCTGATGCTGTTTGCACTGAAGGTTTGCAGGATGGTTTGTGATTAAAATATTGCATCGTGTGCATCATTTTCAATCCAGATTCTCAGAGATACAGAACTGATGCAAACCCTTTGATGAGGCCTTCAGGTCTTGACAGTCTCTTTGAGGAAGGTGAGTCACTTGCAAAGATAAAGTTCCCTGTAATCATCAGAGCGGGGTAGATGAAATCACAAATATTTAAATTTTAACATTATATATATATATATATATATATATATATATGTATATGTGTGTGTGTGTGTGTGTGTGTGTATATATATAAGCAGTTATTTATGTTGCATTGTTTTTTGTCTTTAATATTATATTTCATTGTTGTTTTTCAGTTCCTCAACATACAAATGAAGCGACTGGACCTTTTCCAATCATCAACGGTGGCCCCCAAGATGCTCAGTACGCCAGAATTTCAAAGATCTCAGTGGACTCATTCGAAACCTCAAGTACCTCGTCTGGGGAGTGCTACGAAAACATAAACAACGGCTATGCTGCAGTCAGTCCTGGTCAGTTGAGTTCTGTCGCTCACCACTCATGTCTGTCTGTTAAATATGAAGCAACATCCAGCAGATGTATTGTGTTGATTTTGGACAGAGGTAGACTAGCTGGACACATTCTGTATGTGTGTTTTACTTGTTCAGTCTGGAGGAAGTGAAAGATGAAAGCCGATGTGAAACTGTCTCAAAAAGATGTAGATAACGTCACAAAAAGTAAAAGAATTACCTGTGGTCTCATAAATCACAGATCCGGATCCAGGCCAGTCATCTGCTGCCAGTGGTGCTTTTGATCCTTCAAGGCTTGTTGATGGCAATAATCAGTTTTATTCTGGACAAACAACAAACCTGAGTTCAAGTAAATATCACTAAACAGATGTTGCAAACACGTGTTAACACTTGTGGAAAAAAAAGAGTCAGGACACGTTTGCTGATCTTTGTTGTTGTCTGATCATTAGGTGATGAAGACGAAAGCCCTCTCTACTCCCCAGTGAGCCCTGACTGAAACCCATCTGAGGAGGACTGTGATGACCTGATAGAAGACACTGGTGGACACTCAAGGTCACACACACCCAGACTGAGATTTGTCCAGCTGTAAAACTGCACTGAAAGAAGACACTGTACATTTACTCGTATCGTTAGATCAAAGAAATATTTAGACGACACTTATACCTTTACGTTATACTTGGGAAGAATTTGGTTGAAAAGTGAAAGTTCTTTAAATGTCTAAGTTACATACTGTATAAACTCTGTTTCCCTGTGATTTCAATTACCATGTTTCAGCACATGTTGAAGTACGTGATTGAAATATTGTTCAAATAACGGTTACACGTGACTGAGACATCTTTGAAATGTTCGCTTCTTAACGACATTTAGCCTCGACTTGTAAATCACCTGGAAATCACCACATTAACGCTTACTGAGAACAGCAATAACATAGCTTTATTGTACAGGTTCAGAGACTTGAAACTTGATTGAGATACTGCTGGTGATCCATTCCCTCGGACATCCTGTTTCCCTTTTTCAGTGGTGAGAAGGGACTTTTCTCTGAAAGTTTCCTCAGTACTGACCATGACCATGTGCATGAGTGTTGTGGATTTTAGTCATTTCTGCTGAGTTGCAGCCCATCCAGAAATGCTCAGAAAGGAAGCAAAAGCACTTTGTGCGTGCAACTGCGTTGACATGAAAACGTAACTTTACCTTGGCACAAAAAAAAAGGATGGATTATCTAAAGCAAGTTGACTTTTGAAGAACACTGAGACAAAAGGAACTAAAATGTGCCCAGAAGGCAGGAAATCAAACTTAGAAGTTAAGAAATGTTTAGGTGTTCTGTGAATGTAGTTGTGATTATGTATATGTTTAATTTTTATTTTTATAGTGTTTGTATAGCAGTTTTGTGTATGTAGTGTATGTATTCAAATAACGTGCTAATGTTTGTCATGTATATTCCCGTGGATTTAAGTACAATGAAACTATTGGGTTCCAACATGATCTATACTTGTGAAGTGAACTACAGGGCCAGCGTCTTCAAACTGCCACAAAATCCTGTGGGCATTTGTAAAGTTGTAATTAAACTATTAAGTTCTACCACAAGGTGGCACTACAAGCTTGGAAGTAACTAAAGGTCCAAGTACCTGACTGGAAGTGAAGCCTTTTCATGTAAAGTCCAGAAAAAAAATCCCCAAACTGTAAAACCATAAAATGTTTGCCACAGAAATGTTTTCTGGGCTGCAACAGTAACAAATACCTGTTTGTGCTGAGTGAGGAAGAAGTCAAACCAATGCACTGTGAAAATGTTTGAGAGGGGAATTCTGGATCCTGATCAGGGGCCAACATAAACCATCAGTGAGGGCTGAAACCAGACCTGGCACGGCTCTTCTTGGTCCATTACATCTACAGCAGCTGCAGAGCATCAACGCTTCCTCCTGATCCAAAGTGATGCCTTGAATCAAAGCGATGTCTTGTTTTGTACAAGTAAATATGACAAACTGCTTCAAAGCACCTATAAAACTTTTAATAGGGCGTAGCAGTGCTGAATACAGGCATAAACATGGATTAGCTTCAGCTCAGTTAGCATGGGAGGTGGGAGTGATGATGGACTAGATTGATAACCAGCAGAATAGGGTGTTTTTTTTTTTTTTTTGAATGGAAAGTATTTGGCAAGGAACGGGGTGAGCGTCTCTGTCAGGGCAAGGGGAGGTGGGAGGAGAGGGGGTGAGGCTGCGGAGAAAAAGAGGAGGCGGACGGAGAAGTCGGCGAAGATAAAACGTGTCTGAGAGAATCATATATTACACTCAAATTTAGTCCAGAGCTCTGCGTCGAGATAAACAGGCGAATTAACGACCAGATCTCCTTATGAAACTCAATCTCTTTCACATGCCAGAGAATTCAGCACATACACACTCACACACCAACCCACACACCACTTAACAGAGATTCCATCTAAAAGTATGCAGCATGATATATCACAGATCCTCCTCGAACAGTTTGCTTTTGTTTTATTCTGCTCTGAAAGATTGATAAGTCACAATCTTAAAATCTGTGGATTTACAGTCTTGATTAACATCAAGGGAATGAAATGTAGTACAACAGTATTTCAAGTAGCTTGTAGTATTTGAAGGATTAGAAGATCAACCCTCTGTTTTTACTTTGTTCATTAAATCAGTTACACACAAAGGATTACAGCTCCTTAAGTCCATAAGTTGCTTAAAGTGTCCCGACAACAGATCCTGCCTGAGTTTAAACTTTTGAACTCTGTTTGGTGCAGGAGGCCCAGAGACCACTGTACCTGCCTGCAAACGATGCAGAGAACATACCAGAACCTGAAATTACAGCTGCTGGAGCCTGTGTTTACGACTGCTTTGAGATTTTTTTTTTTTTGTCATCCAATAAAATTTACTGTAAAGAATATAACAGTAAGAAGAGTGTGGGCAACTTTTGGCCTTTTATGGGAAATGTGCTGACAATAGACAATACATTCAAAGCTGTTCCTATCAATGCTTTATTCTGTAATTAATTATTCTTAAGCCAATGTTCATTAACTAGCTTTTTCCCAAGCTTTTGACCAAAAATCATGTCCTTCTTCAGTGAATGCATCTTGTTCAGCTGTCAGTTTGTGACTTCATCACGGACTGTGGGTCACGTGATAACAGGTGATTCTGAGTGGGCAGCGACAGGTTTAGAATATTTTATCAAAGATATCTGATCCCAGTTTTCAAGAATCAACCTCCCATGCACAAACAGTGAATTGATTGACTCTCCACAAAGTGAAAAGGGAGACTCACAGTGATGAACCCACAGAGAGCTCTGCAGCGGCAGCTTTTTAGCTTCTTTGAGCTCATATTCTCGGTTTTATGACACATGTAATGTTTGGTCAGATCTCACCATTCTCATTTTCACCCTCAACCTCGTTTCCTACCACAGCAGGGAGCAGCTCACGTGAACCCTCGGGTATGCCACAAGCTGGTTAACATATTGTGAAGCGTTTAGCAGCTGAAGAGTCAGGTGTTTTTCCCCGGAACAGGTGGAGAGCAAAAAAGAGTTTAAATAGTATGGATATTGGACTTAAATTCATCAGATGGCCCAAAACATGACTCCAAAGAAATGCTAATGTATCTCCATGTCTGTTGCATGTTTAAATAGGCAGGAGCTTGCTGGTGATGTCTTCTGTATTACCTTAAAACGTGATGTGAAGTCAGTGTTGTGTTTACAGTTGTTGTTGTATTTGCTGCCCCCGAGTGGCTAAAAAGTCAAATGATACAGATTCAAAGTTTCACAGCTAAACTGTGAATCAAACGTAACGTGGAAGGACAAACTCGCAGTGACACTGCAGCTCCAAAACGTTTTACCCTCTTTTAGCTCATTGTAAGGAAAATGATGCATTTACTGCGTAGCTGAGTTGCACTGCAAACACTGATAAACCCACCGCGTGTGACACCTTTTGACACCCTTTTGGCTTTAGGGTTACAACACATTTCATAAAGTGAATGTGTTTTGTTTATTTGTGGGAATAAAAAGCGGGTCACACTGCTGAATAACTTTTTACCAAAGTGCTGTTTTCAGTGTCACAACCTTTTCCATGTAGGATTATTACAAATACTTCAAACCGGGTTTCATGTTCCATTACAACAATAAGACGTTAAGAGAAACACACACACACACACACACACACTGTCTAATTAATGTCTTACTTCACTGCGACCTTGAAGGGTCGCAGTGACTCTTGACTCGGCCTTTGTGTTGGCACTGCTCTTTGATTGCCAGGGACATGTTGCACGATGGACTGCAGCCAGTGAAATGCAGTGAGGTCATCAGTTTAGGTAAAGCCCCAGATGGCTACAGACCCGGGCGAAAAATCCGCTTCAGCTCATTAATCAAAGCCTTTTTTCTTTGGTCGTGCAATAGCAAAGAGTTGTACTAAAGCCGTTAAATTCGTCAGTATTCCCCTCTACTGATTAGTTGCTCTTGCAGTGAATCAGCCTGTAGTTTGGCAGTAAACGACATTACAGCCTGCTGGGCTGAAGCTTGGATGCGTTGCTGAGGCCTGGTAATAGTGTTGATTACTCGTCACTCATTAGGTTGCTTTCACTGCCGCCGCTAAGCCCTCATCAGGAGGTTTTTGGCTGAGCAGCCGGGCAGGGGCCCTGATCCAATTCACCTTTAAAGTTCAGTGGACCTGTCTGGGTTGCCACGGGTCAGTGCATCGCTCTCCATGCTGTGCACTCCCAGAGAGGCCCTCATTACCTCATTTCCTGTTACTACTGTACCAGACAAGCATTTGAATGTCATGGTTTGGCTGTGTAAAGTTTGCAGTGTTTGTCAGAGATGGCATATTAAAACTTTTGAATAAGACACTTGTTTAATTTATCTTTGGAGAAACACAGATGTAGGAATCAATCACAATTAGCAGTTTCTGTGGAGGCCCTGAGGTGGAAAACACAACATTTCACAGACCACAACAAGGTAGAAAAAAGAATGGACAGAAAACAATATTTTAGAAAACACATTAACAAGTCATAAAATGCCACAACATTCAAAAAACACATTAACAACACTGAAAGCACAACATTTTATTTTACAAAGTGAAAAATGGCAAAAAGAGAAAATACCTCATGACATCAACATGAAAATGCAGCTTATATTTGCAGCTTATATATAACACATGAGTAATAATTCACTCATGTACTATATTTAATACAGAACCCCTGTATTAAATTTAGTCTTAATAATTAGCACCCAAAGTCTTGTAGTTTGAAAAAATCTCGTTTTTGGGCTGTTGGTGACTGGTGGTAATTTCACACTCTGAAAGGGCCATTTCTGCATTATCAACACTTAACCTTTTATACTTTGAGTACATTTTGCTGATAATGGTCATGTACTTTTACTTAGGGAGAATTTTAATGCATGGTAGTACTGCTACTTTTACCTACAAACCAGAATTCTTCCATTTTGTATCATTGTCCAAACCTTAACAAAAGTTTGTTGTGTTTTCTGAAACATTGTCATGTTCTCTGCTTTGTCAGTGTGTTTTGTTCATATTGTTGTGTTTTGCACCTCCGGGCCACAGCATGTTTCTCATAAGACACATTTATTAGTCTGTATAAAGAAATGAATCCCAACTTGAAAGCTGGCCTGGCAGTGCAGCGTTTAGCTTATTAACCTTTTTTCTTCTTAGCACCTCGCTGCAGTTAACAGTCTGTGGCCTCTTCCCCACCAAGACACATTCATGTAGCTGCCAATCAGGTCAACGCTGCAATTAAGCTGCTTTAAACTTGTTCAGTGGTGCTTGGAGGCCGTAAAAATACTTCCGTTTGAGTGTCAATGGGAGCCTGTGGTGGTTAACGCTGCATTCATGGGAGAATACATTGTGTCTAGTTAATGTAAGTAGTCTGGTCAGCGGGTCAAAAGGGCAACATCACTGAAGGATACGAGGAGGTGCAGCAGAGTTTCCAGCTATTTGAGTTAAACACCGCCTGTGTGATCATCCAGACTGAGAGTAAGACATTGTTTTTTTCCTTCTTCCCTTGTCCAACATTCAGATTTCTCAAGCAACTAAGAATTTATGGACACATTTCCTTGTTTGTCTCCGACCAGATGGACTGAGGTTTATGAGTGTGTGGTGCATGTTGGGCAGCGGCATTTCTCTCTGAGCACCAGTCAGTCAGGACAGGCGTCATCAATCTTGGTCTTTGGTGAATGGCAGATTGGCTGCCATAAACCGGGCCTGATTGCAGTGTGCTGTTCCCAGCGGAAGAGTTTTCAGTCCAAGGGAGGCATGGAAACAAAACCCTGCACATACAAACAATGTGTGTGGGACAAAGCTGTGCCACATTGTAAGATGTTACACACGTTTGCACCAGAATTACACAGAAATGATTCATTTATTTATAGCTCTTGTCATTCAAAGTCGACCTGTGACCATTTGTGATTCATTTTACAATAAAGGTTTAAGACAGATGGAGAAAATGAGAGAATAATCAAAGAAAAAAAAAAAAAACAGAAACACCATGTACACTTGAAGTATGCTCTAAACCAGGATCACAAATTAGGGCACTGAGGTCATGTCCTCTGTGTTTTATCTAGGGTTGTAAAAACCTCAAGGGAGTTTTCATTCTACAATTAATTAAAAGCTAACACTTATTTTATTATATATTTTTAGACTCAGTTCTCTGGCAGTTATTATTCATGTAAATGTGGAGAATGTTTTAAAACTAAATAACTGCATTAAAAAATAGAAAATGTTATAGAAAGTATAGGCCTATCTGTATATTTAACAGATTAAACAGAAAATTGAGATTTCATAGAAGTGTCTAAAATTTACAGATTTTACTTTAGTTTTTTTGGAAGGGACTGTGTGATCTCAGCATTTTGAAAATCCTGGCTTTACTTTATTGGATTTGTCTAAATCTTTAGGTACAACACATCCCACACAAAAACATGCAGCACAAGCAGAGGGGATTGTTTTGAAGGGTTTAGACACAGTTAAAATAAATTACATAAACTCTGGACACAGCAATCCAAAAGCAAAGTTAAAAAAGACAGAACTCTCATTGATGGTTTGCAGGTTGTACACCGCACCACTTGTTGCCTAATCAACAAAATCAAACTTTTTAAAAAGCCATTTGATCCATTTCTCAGTAACAGTGAGCTGTTCAAAAATCCCTCCAGCGTGTAAACTGAACCAGAACACTGTCAACTGAGAGACAGAGAGTTGGTTTGGGCCCTTTTGTGTCAGCAGGCAGCAGAAGATTTTCACTTTAAAAACACTGAGCACTGCCACAATCCGCAGTAAACTGTGCTGTATGTTTATTTTTTAAATATATAAAGCTGTGTGTTACTGTTCTGGTAAAGCAGAACACGAAGAGCTAAGCTGAGCAGGTAAGATAAAAAAAAGGAGTTTTGTTTGTTTGATTCTCAGAACAAAAGTAAGCAACAGGCAGAACAGAAGAAAGACCCATGATTAAGGGGGATGAGGGGCAGGTGTGCTGAGTGGGGATGATGAGGTGACTGGGGAACAGCTGAGGACAAATGACCGAATGACAGCTACAGGTTCATGGATAATGGGCATAAAATTCCAAAAGTTTGTTTTAGATCGCAGATTTTGATTTGCATATGGTTTTCTTACTACTTTCCACGACTGTTGTACGTTGTAGTGATTAAATCTTTTTCTTTTTGATGGAACTGTTAGCTAAAACAATTAATATTTAAAAAAAAATTTTTTTATATGTTTGCTGCTGATCAATGGGCACAGCCCCCTCTAATAATTATAATCACATGTAAAAATAATATCCAATAAACCCCCAGCTGTAATTCCTCAGCAGTATGTTCCCATGTGAGCAAATCACAACTTTATGAACACTTGACTCTGTGTCAGTGTGAGTTTCTGGCACTGTAGCATTAACGAACATGGAAGAAAAAAAAACATCTGGCACAGACAGCACATCGAGCCAGGTGAGGACTGGCTGTGGGCATGAGTCACCTCTGTTGTCAAGGTTACGCAGCATCGTCATTTGTTTGTGTGCCTCAGGCGAGGTCATTAGTTACGGAGTCAGTTTGGGACAGCCTTAACAAATCATGGAGGTAAACGTGACTGGTAGACGTTTGTGCCAACACAGCTCTCATTCGCTGGGCTGGAGGGTCCACGTGCAGGGCACGAATATTTCACATCAACAAATCGGAAAATTGAATACACTGAATTTCACTGAAATAATTTGCTTTGGAAGCCATCTATCTGAGCTCGTGTTGTTTGAAACCTCATGGAAACAATTTCGGGTTGTGCTTGAATTTGTGATTTTAACTTTTTTCTTTACTTTGTTTCACAAATTCAAATTTGTTCAAAGCAAGAATAAAGAGTCTAGAGCCTTAGGCACTGCGGTGCGTTGAGCTAAATGCTAACGTTAGCTAACATGCTCACGGTGAGCATTTAGCTGGCTAGCATCATAACATTAGCTAACCAGCTAAAAGCTGCACTTGGGTCCTACCCTCGTGTCTTGGCTACAGCCATCATAATAGTGTGCTGTCTTTCAGAGTGAATGAGGTAACTGCAAGATTGATTACATGGCATAGGAGGTGAGCTTCAAGTTGAGGAACTCAGTTTGTGTGTGTGTGTGTATGTCCCTGGTCAGCCGCTCCATGCCACCAGCTTAACCCCTGGATTCCCCACATTCCAGGCCAAAGTCAGGCACAAGTCTCGCCGCTGGTCTGTTTAAGGTGATTGACGTTATTTGCTACCATTAGGCACTACTATGTAATTGACCTTTGACCCTCACAAGCGACCTGTTGAAACAGCTTTAAACCAGATCGTCTAATCTCCATGGGAAAAGCCCTCAATCTAGACTTAAGGCTCTAAAAGCAATCAACACCTAAAGGTGAAAGAGGGGAGCCAGGATCACTGCCACCAGATCGCTCTGATCCAGTCAGGGGGCGATGGTGATCATTTTCCTCGCAAGTCGCACAAACACATTTTATCAGAAAAACAACTCGTGGCTTCACTTCCATAATAATCCATGTCCTTTTGTTTGGTTCAAGTTGCACACTTTCTGTGTAATCTGTCTTGTTTTTTTAAAACAAAAACGTCAGTCCACCATAAAAAATTGTGTTACACGGCCTTCTATTTGAAATTCATACACATAGACAACCACAAAACAACGGCTAAATCTAAGTTATTTACATTTTCTGATGCTGTTAAATGTTTTACAGATTAAGCTGAATCACAGAACTAAGAATCTGGTTTTCCAAAAGATGAATAACTGGCAGTCTACAAAGTACTTAAAACACTGTCAAACAACACTTTGCCACTGTTGTGAATGTATTTCCAGCATCTGCAGAGACTCTTCTCTCCATCTGGATGAAAAAATATTCTGTTTGCAGCAGCATAAAGATATTTTTAACATGTTTCCCAAATTGTGACTGTACTTGCTAAACCAGGAAGCTAGAGTGGACATGTATGTATGTCTCCTTGCTTGTTTTGTATGACACAAGAATAATATAAAAACAGGAATTTCATGATGTTTTATTTAATAATAACAAAAAAAGATCACAGATTGTTTGTAGAAAGACAAACCTTCATTCTTCATGGTGGCACAGTTACATGAATATTTCAAAATACCTCGACACGTTGCATTTTTGGCTGCAGAGCCTCAGCGTGTGACTCTGGGCCATGTCCAAAATCCACTCTGGTCAAGTTTTTCTCTGCAGATGTGATATAAACTGACAGTTTGGAGGGATTAACCGAGGTTTGACAACAAGACATTGTTTCAAATGATACTGATCAAAGTTCACTTTAATCCTGTTAATTAAAGCAAAGAATAACACTGAGCAAATCCATGACTTAAAAGAGAGGCTGGATAAAAGACTTTAAAAAGATTTGGATCTTGAAGTTCTGTGTTACTGCTTTACGTTCTTATTACCTGATCTGCCCTTAGAAATGCTGCTGCTGCTTCCAGGCAGACGCCCAGAAATGTGCAGCTGATTGACAACCTTATCAAGGCCCGAAGAGTGAAGGACCTCGAGTAAACCTGCTTTATTAGATGAATGCACGCATGGTGGGAGGTCTGTCTGACTTGGTGTTAATTCCCATAAACGCTGACCTCTCCCATGCCATGTGCCTCCCACATCCACATATGAACAGTGGCTTACATATCAAAATATGCTTTCATCACAGTGCTCACACAGATAAAGAGAGAGAGAGAGGATGAAAAATAATTTAACTACCATCTGTTCGGTAAAATCACAACCAGCAATGTGTAACTCATGTACAGTAGCTGGAAAACAGACCCTTATTCACTTTGATGATCTTTTTTTTTAACAGAGAGAGCAGATCTTTATTCATTGCGCATAGTAAGAAAAGGTTATGAGAATGAATACAGAATGTCCACCAAATAAAAAACATTGTATTCAGATGGAAATAGGCGTACATTTCTCCATACATAGGTATGTACGTCTTCTCTCAGCGTCTGTATCTACACATCATTACAGTGCAAAAATAAAACACTGCAGGTTTTGAAAACTAACAGTAAAAATAGTCCACAGTTTTACAAAACTCAGGGTTGCAAGGACAGGGCCCGGACTTCTGTTTTAACTTAAGATTCAAAAATTAAGATAAGTAAAAAAAGGAAATACAGGACGATCAGATCCTGGGCTTTGATTTTACTGTGTATTTATAGAAACACTTTTCGTCCTTATTCAACCAGAATAGTACAAACGTTTGATATTGTTTCATTTGAACAGTTTAATTAAAACACATTTCTTTATCCTGCTACAGTACTATGAAATAAATTTCCACATTTACACAGTTATTGTGTATTTTTGATCATCAAATAATTGAAATAAATCAGTCTCACAATAATGTTACATATTGGTATTTGATTTTATATCTTTATTGAAACCATGACCTTTGACCTGTGCTCACCTCAGTGCTGCTTTTGATACCTTTTAAGTCTTTCATTAGCCAAATACGATAAATCAGGAAAAAAATGCCCAAAACAAAAACTTTCAAGGCAAAAACTCTCATTTGCACGTATTTGTGCTTGTTTTGTTCAGCCTTGTCTTGTTTTCCCATCAACACTCCCTCCACATTTACGACTTCTTTGTTTTCACTGCTGTATTTTTCTGTGTGCAGATAAAACCCAGATCCAGCAGTTTATACAAAGTACAATGCTCCTCTATTACATCCATGACATGTAAAATATTTCCTCTTGAAGTTACCACACATTTCCTCAAACTGCTTAAAAGCCATAATTGGAAACAGACAGTTTTTGTACGTCTGAGTCACAGTAGCCTGAAATATGTTTAAATCTTTATTATTTTCTTTCAGTCCAGGGGAATGATGGTCATTTTAGACTTTAATCAAACTGCTCTGGGAAAAGCTGTTTGGTAAAAGTTGATTGGAGGGATCTGTCAATCTTCAATCAGACTTCAAGCCTCAGTTTAAACCAAATGTTTGTGTATATATTTCTTAAAGTATGCATGGGAAAGTGCCCCCGCTGCTGCCGAGAGAATGTTCCCTGTGAATAAATGGATGAATTTATGAGTGTGTGTGTGTGTGTGTGTGTGTGGCATAGCAGCGGGGCTTTTCCGTCTTGTCAATGGAAAACATTAGTGTCATGCCCCCACAAACCCACCCACCACCCCCTCAGCCCCTTTCCCCCCTTGTTTAATTCAGTCCATCAACACTTCCTCCTTCGGCCTGTTAGTGTCACACTGCATTTCCTCTCTGGCCTCAACCAGACCAGCTCGCCACAATCGGCCCGGTTTTGGGTTTCCCTCAAACGGCAAAGGGCTTCAAAGTCAATAACTGCTTTTTTGATTTTTATTGACCCAAAGACTCGACTCCCCCTCCTCTCTACCCAAATGCCCCTCACCCCCGCATTTCTTTTAAGGGGAATAAATTACAGTAAGGAGGGTGATTGTGCAGAGGTTTGAAAGTGGTGTTGTCTTGCTGATTGCACCTGCAACTCATTTAACAAGGTGTTCAAAAATGTCCAGCCTTCAGCACCTCAGAGGACCCTGAATGTCTGATTTTCACAGGAGAAGAAGACGACTAGGAGGATGAATTCTCACACACCAGTCTAAAAGACTGCATGTTTCAAAGTGTGTTGAGAAATTAAAATTGGATAAATGATTTGATGATTTAATTAACAGACCTAGTTACAGAGAAGAGTAACCGAATACATTTACTTTAATGAAACTTCAGGAATCATCTTCTACACCACAACTTCATGGTTTATTCTTGACTTTGGAAACAAAAGTTTGACACAAACAAACAAAACAAACAAAAATCTCACCACAACATCCACTTATCTGGTTTTTCTGGAGCTTTTAGCCACAACTTCATCAAGGGATAGAGTTTGCTCAGTTGTCATGGAGATGGTTTAGTTTTCATCATGAGACCTCACTTTGAAATTCTATGAAATATTCTACTTTTTGTCCCACTACATTTGTCTGACGGCTGCAGTTACTTCGCAAGATTAAGATTTTACATTCACATAAGAAGAGCTCATAAAATGGTGGTTGCCTCTTGTAAAAAAAAATCTTTTATCTCAAAAAGGGTCAACATTTCAGGAACTCTGTAAAACAGCCATGTTTCAGTTTGAAACATGGCTTTCTTTCATTCTTTCCTCCATTCTCTCCTTTCTTTTGTTCCTTGGCTTATCTGAAAGGATGAAAGTTTTCACCTCACAAGGAAGCTTCACTTTTCTTCACTAAGAACTTTTACTTCTCATCTTACTTCTCATATGTGTGTCTTACAGCTACATTTGTTTAACTGTTGGATTTTTAAGCATCTTAGTAATTTTTTGTGACTAAATATACCTACTGAGGATTGTGTATAAGTACATTTGGCGGAAAGAGAATCCTAGAATAGGCTTTAAAAAAAAAACCTCAATTTAAATGTGCTTCTATCCTGTAATTGCGGCTTGTGGTCACAACATATGCTGTTCAGTAAAGGTTAGAAGTCTCACTTTAATTGACTGAAATAAAAGTGAAATATGGGCAGAATGTGAGATCTGGTGATGCACCAGATCAAATAGCTGTGGCATTAAATCCTTCACCTCTGTGAAATTTTATCACAAGGGGGAGAATTTTCGAAATAAGTGTGTTTCAGTACATCTCTCCCCGTGGGTGGAAAGGTGGAGCGAGAACAGACAATCTGTAGGTAATCAAGCGCCCAATGACTGCCTGTGATCTTTTTTGGGAAGTCGACTCACTAATGGCTCGCCCTGTGTCCTGTGTCATTTCCTTTTGATGTGATCGGGCAGTGATGATCAGTGATCTGGCTGCGTGTAGTAAAGAGCTCTCAGCAGGCACTTTTAATTACCGGGGTGACTGATTTTGGCTGCGGAGCCCGCCCCGTCTGGTTTTTATTTCCAACTGCAGACTGACTGTAAAACAACACTACCAGCGCTGTCACCCAAAACCAAAGCCGCTCATGTACAAAAGCGGCGCGGGCCCTGATTATCATTCTGTGTCAGGCATGTGAGCGACAGTTGCTCTGTTTTTACTTACAGTCCCCTCCCCCCTCCTCCTCATCCTCCTCTTCCTCTCTCTTTCCTTTAAGTATCTTTCTGCACACATAAAAACTGATGTCAAGTGCACACGCTACATGCTCTATCCCAGACAAATCAGAGCCAGGTGTGTCCGGACGAGAGAGTTCATATTAGAGAGATATTGCAAACATCTGTGTGTTCTGCGTGTCCTCATCATTTAGATCCCTGTATGACAGTAAAAGGCTGCGGAGAAGAGAAGAGGGGAACACCCGCTAAAAAGTTACTCTGCCGGTTTGTTCTGCTGCCAAAAGGCCTGACGGATGGGGCGCTGCAGCAGGAACAGGGAGCTGACACAGACATACGGTCCTACCTTCCCAACAGTGGATTGTCCTGGTACAGCGACTGAGTGCCGACCGCTGTTTCTAGTCAATCTGAAAATACAAATAAAATGCAAAATTTTAACTTCTGGTCTTCTTTTATGATACAAGTGTTACACTGCTTTTGTAATTTTCTTTTTAAAATGTCTAGAGGGGACTTAAACCCTGGCAGGATTTTAACCAGACACTGCACCACCAGCACCTGGTGGTCCTCACTTTGGGTCTCTTAGCAGTCCTCTAAAACAATAAACTGTTTGATCAGAGACGCTTGAGGTCCTTTCTTAGTGTCCTTAAGTCAAATTCAGAGACCAAACCTGCATCCTCAAAACTTCCAAGTGCTCCTCCAACACCCTGAAGTAGTTTCTAAAAAGACACTTGACCAACATTTGTTAGAGCCTTTGAGTGTTTACTTCAGGCATTGGTCCTTCAAGGGAAGGAGGCAGGAAGTCAATCAGTAACATCACTAATGTGCAATGCATGGATCCACACCAAACACAAAGGAAGAGAAGGATTTACTCCACCAGTTGATGAAGCTGAGGAGCAGCCAGCACAGGTGTCAGTCATCCTGCTGATGGAAGAAGAGGTGGGCGTTGTAGGTTTGACTGACGGAGGTGGGTAAATGTCACCAAGTCCAAACTGCACATTATAAACTAACTGTGTGTCATGAGATCACTCACTCACATGTCAGCATGCAGGCCAAAAATCGCTGCATTTTTAATGTTGCTGTTGATGGACACGATTGTCCCAGAAATGTAACAGAAACAGGGAAACTCCTCACAGCTGATGCAGATTACAACAAATTGTGGACGGAGGTGCAACCAGCTGCAGGGACGTTTTCTTGGAAAACATTTTTTGCTTGCTATTTGTCAAGTTGTAAAATTTGAAAAATGAAGGGGTTTTCCAGCAAATCATTTTAATTGATGTCCACTTTGTACAACATAACTGAACCATGGTTTCTTGAAAGCCAAACAAACAAAGCTGTGCTCTGTCAGCATTAGTTTGCAGTGCACGTATACATTTATCCGAGAAACACACCAAAGTCTTGTGTATTCATAATACTCATTGTCATAAATCATAAATTCAAACTTTAAGAGGTTGGTTTTCCAACTGACATTCAATAAGACACTGTTTACCAGCAGCACTGACCCACTGAGGACACACCTGTCTGCAAAGAAGACATGAGCTACTCATGGTCCACCTCCTCCGTCACTTTGCTGTCTCACTCAACTGTGTAATCCTTCTCTTCCAAGTCTGTATCAGTAAGCACATGGGCACAAAAAACAGTGAAACTGCTCAAATAAAGAGAACACTGCTCATACAGGAAGTAAAGTCAAGAGGATCTTACCGAAAAATACAGGAATACAAGTAAAAAAAAAAAAGAATACAAGTATTCACCTAAACACTCATTTCTGTGGTAGCTGCATTTTCTTACATTTGGATAGAGCGAGGCTACAGCTCTTCCTCAGTTTCCAGTCTTTACGCCTCTCATCAAACTCTCACTGAGAAACTGAATCAGCACATTTCCCAAAATGTTGAACTATTTCTTTCACACTTACTTTTTTTTGTTCCAATATATTGTCCACTGAATTCAGCCACTGACTTGTAAATATGTTAGCAGACCATTGTCAGCAAAAGATTCAAGGTCACCATGAACACCAGATGTCAATAATGCTACACAGTTTAATAGCACTACAAAGTACAACCTCCAAAATGATCATAAAGTGAGTGTATTATTTACTTTTATTGTCCTGAGTACAGATCTTAAATGGATTCCCACGAAGACAATAGGTTAGTTAATATGTTCCATGTTTAATGCTTCACTAAGTGCTGATTTTATGATTTGGGACTAAATGTTTTCAAACCATAAAGCTGTTGTGTCAGTAGCATTTTATTGACTATATTTCAACATGCAGCCCAGGCCTGCATTATATTGAAATACAGTCTTTTAGATACTGTTGAAATAACAATTAGACATAATAATAGAGACTTGAAAAGAGCAAGATCCTGCAGCAAACACCACAAACCGAGAGAAAATTCTCTAGAAAGTTTACTTAACTAATAGGAGGAGTAACTTCCCTCATGTGTTGGGGCTTTGAGTCGGCTGCCATCTGACTCCACAGAGAGGATTTCCACTCTAAAGCCTCTGAGGCTGTGTTTACCAGAGCAAACACAGAGGTCAAGATGACAGAGCATCACTTTTACCCTTGACTAAAAGCAAACAGGGGAGACATATGTTTGAATTATATCGTGTAAATACATCGGGGGGTGGTGGTGGTGGTGGGGGGGTTCTTTTGTTGCCCTGATTGTCGGAGATTTCTTGGACACACGTGTTTTCTGTACTTAAGAAATCTTGTTCTCGATCTCAGTCTCTGTAGTCGCTCCTTTTCCCTTCTTGGTTTTCTTTTCCCCTTGACTGCACTCCGGACATGTGTGAAATATTTAACATCACAGAAAAACTCCGCGAGAAAACCAAAAAAAAAGAAAAAGGAAAAAAAAACACAAGCTTCCAGTCAGCCCCCCCCCCCCCCCCCAACCCCCACCCACCACAATCTGATAACAACAGCTGAATACTGCTCTCAATTTACACCCCTCTTTGTTTCCCCGGCAAATATTTTTTCCTCATCTCACAGCAAATCTGCCACAGTGAGAGACAGTGCAGAAACGCCTCCGTACACCACTATAGAGACGGTACATTCCAGCCCTTTGTCCTCCGCTGGCTGTTCAGTGCAGCTGCTTCGAACCAGCCACCCCTTTTTTATATCTCACCTTGTTGTTTGGGGAGTGACAGCGAGGCCCTGCGAGAGCATCACACACATTCCTTCCCCTCGGCCCCCTCCCTCCCCTCTTGATTGCCTGCCCTTTTCTGAAAGGACGTGCACGTTGTTTAATGTCCACAGCCCCTGGAGACAATGGCCCACTTGACCTTTGGCCCCAGTGAGGAAAAGGCAGGCTTAATCTGATGTTGAAATCCTCCACTGCCATTGTCTGAGAGGCAGGGGACCCAGTGTGGCTCTAGACTGAAGGGACGGGGAGGTGGGGGGGTCAATCACTACATCTGTCCACCAATTTGTTTGTCATATATTGCAAGTGCTGCCCCCCCAACCTCGAACACACACAGAAACATAGCCCACCCAGGGAAGATGGCGCTCTTTCCACTTGTCTGCTGACCCTGTTTTCACCCTTGCACACGGTCACTCACCTCACCCAGCCCTTTAACACCACAGAGGCAAACTAATGATCCTGTAAGCTCCTGACCACTTGTTTACATTGATCAATAGTAAGTACAATTCTGCCTCCCAGTCTGTGCCGGGACAGTTCAGTTGCACTGTACCTTCAACTAATCTCTATTTTAAAAAAAAATAGAGCTATGGGCTATGGGTTACTGGCCATTTGCTTGGGCCACTCTCCAACACTTTTATTAGAAGATTCTGTCCAAAGTCAAACGTAATTTCTTCTGATACTTACTACCCCTAGAGTGGCTAAAGTATAATGAATATTTTTGCAATACTGCATCAAGTGACTGTGTAAAAACAATGACAGTGTGAAAGGAGTCGCTCATGCTGATGAACCTACATCAAATTATCACCCAAATCTACAGCTGTGCTCGACTTTAACAAATTTAAAGGAGCTAAGAAAGAAGAAAGAAATAGGAATAACAAAGAAATTTGCTATCATTACATAGCAAATGTTAGCAGCTGTTTACTCACCAGTCCAGAGGAAACGCTGTGAGTTCCGCATCAAACTTCGCTGGGGGCTGGTTCCAGAAGTGAGCGATTCTCCATTGACCCCCATGTTAAAATAGCCAACTTTACAGCCTAAAAAAACATATTTACAGCCTGGTACATTTTTTGTTTTTGGTCTCTATTGATAGTTTCCACCTATCAATTGGGGGGGGGTTGTACCACAACCGTGTTATTAAAGTGTTATTTAGGCTTAAAATTCTTATATAAAATAGGGCGTGTTTACGCTGAGCGACAGCTCCATAGACAGGAACTGGCTGTTAGCTCTTTGCTAAAGCATCGGCTGGGCTAGGCGGCTACATCAAGAGGCCTTCGGCTACCTTCAGCGGTTGACAGGGGCTGGTGTGTCCATGTTTGTTTGCCAATGTTCGGATATGTTTTTGTGACAATATGGCTTGTTGTAGTGTAGACTGTACTAACCGACCATCGGAGGAGTCTGTGTTGCAGTTTTTTCGGTAAGTAAAGTTTTCACTATTTTACCTGGATGTTTGCCCTAATTAGCATGTGTTAGCATATTTTGCCGCTGGCTTATGACATAATTGCCGACTTATGGTCGCTGTTGATACAGATGGGGGACCGGAGCAGCTAATGTAAGGACCGCTGTTGCGGTGTGTTCCGTGCTCTCAGAGTCCGTTTATTGCGGGGATACTAGGCTACAATTTTATTTGGTCTCATTTTTCTGTTTAAAAAGTCCGACATTGCATGGGTCAGTAAGCGGCTGTTGTTGTTTGTATTTTGCTGTAACTGTAAGTGGATGGAGGCAGCGGTGAAAGCCGGTAAATATTAAATATTGCCCCGAGCTAAGTGGACGGGTTCTCGGCCGGCTGACCCGTACAGTAACCGCCTCACTGCCAGATAAGCAAGTACACTCCCACTGAAATCCAAGATGGCGCAGCTCCAATGTTTTGTTTGGTCACAAAACCGACTCCGCGAAACCAGTGGGTGACGTCACGGGTGCTACGTCCATGTCTTGTACAGTCTGTGTAAACTCCTGTTTTGCTTATTTCTGTCATTTGTTGAGGTACAAAGTGGTATTATGAGACAGGACAGGCCGGGGCTAGCTGGTTAGCATGAAGACTTCAGTAGATATAGATAACTTGTTTTTGCTGCCACCAAGTGAACAAACAAACAAACACAAAAAATCAGTTATTGTAGTTTATAGGTGAGACTATGCAACTACTGAGTGTAGAAATAACACAATCTTTCTTCCTTCCCTCTTACAAATGAACAGTGGGACTGTTACAGCATCACTTGATCTGGTGTTTATTTTCTGTTTATGCTGTTGTTGTTTGTGTTTTGTTGGGTTTTACAAATGGATAAGTCTGAGGGATGTGTCTTTCTTGCCGTTCTCCAAGCCAAATTCCCAACATGAACTGAACTGAATAATGATTTAAGGTTGAGATCACATGTAGATCCTTTAAATTGCCTTTAGAGAAACTGCTAGTGTTTGACTGATAAATGTAGGTAGGACCATGACAAAAAGAATTGAAGTTAAAATTATGACACAATGTACATTACAAAATACCAGCAAAAAGGATAAATTTAAGAGCAAATGAATAGAAAGCAACTGTAGTATCAGAAAATTTGACACTGCAACCAGAAAATACAGCTTGAGAAATTTTTAATTTTCTATATATATTGCAATTCGTACAGTTTATAAGAATAGATTAATTTGGTTAAACAATTAAAATGACTATTTTACTCCGTAAAAAATGTTACTAATTCACTTTTCTGCGGTAATAATGTGTCACATTGTTTAACGCTGGAAAGCAAAGACAGGGTCAAATAAAATCTAAACATACTGTGGCATGACACTGAATTATTCATCTTTCTGTATCAATCATTATAATATATTATTTTCAGATTCCAGTAAATAATGCAAAACATAAACCAAAAAAAAAGGGGATAAAATGTGCTACTAATTTTTAAACAACAGCATAGCCTAAAAAAAAGGGTTCACCAAAGGCAATGTTTTTTTTCTTTGGTGATTAATTATTACCTATTTATATGTACATCAAAAACATGGATAATACTCTAATATTTCACAGTCTGTGAGCAGAACATAGCTGTCACGTTTCGTTACCAAAACATTACCCATATGTGTTTATTTGAACCTGAACATCCAGATGTGTGACTCATGCCATCTGGAAGTTGTAACGGAACAAAGCAGACAATAAAAATGCAATAACTTATTCATAGAACATAAATTATTATTTCCATATCAAATATTTACACATGGTACCTTTGAACATCAGTGCATTACAGACAAAATCATGTATCTCCTCAATAAAAAATGATAAGTAAACTGGTGAGAAACCCTGCTGTGGTTTTGGTGGAAATGTTCTGATGGTGGCTTTATCAGAAACTGGACTTCACATTCGCTGCAGGACGTTCCCTGAGACACAGGCCACGTCAGGTGCTGAAAATCCACTTTTCAATCCTGGCAGAAATATCACTCAAGACGTCCATTATGGGGGGAAAAAAAACTGTTTATCTGAAGTCTATCATATAGTTTACACAAGAAATACGCTGCTTAAACTGTTATCAGTCAGTTTGGCTTAGTCACTGAATGTTATACATTAAAACAAACAGACTAATTTTTGATGGTTAGATCCTTATTTATCACACTCAAACTGCCAGTCTGCTTTGTAGATGGGAAACGCTGTATATTTAAGGTCTTAGTTACATTGATTTAGTGTATTAGTGTATTCTGCCATAAATTGTGCCTGGATATATTTTTCCTATTGGGCATTCCTTTAAAAATAACCACAACAACTAGTACGGCTGCAGTCTAATTCATCAATCCTCTTATTCGTGTATTTTTTTCATAACACTAACAGAAGTTTAACACAGTAATAGTGTCCCATGAGCAGAACAGTGGATAGAAAGGATTTTAAAAAAGAGGCACATATTGTTTTAACTTTTGCACTGACAGTAATTCCTTAAGAGCAGATTACTTTTCCTCAAATAAGGGATACTACACGTGTCTTACTATAGAAATATCTAAACACTTTGGGAAAGTCCCACTCACTCTGGGCAAGAAAGCGAATATGTGTGAACTATTCCTTGTACATTTTTAAGATGTTTATCTTACATCATACAAACTGTGTATTGATGAATTTGCGGGCACTGCATAGTTTAAGGCGACCAGATGTTCTTCCTCAAGACAGGAACATACAAAAAAGCAAGAGAACAAATGTTTGAGGTATTAAGCATGACTGTGTTGGGCGCATGGTTTTCAAATGCAACACGTTTTTTTTTTTTTAAGTCTCCATCTCGCTAAAAAACCAACTAAGTTCTGCTTATTTCAGGTGCAGCGTTGCCACCACCATGAGGAGCCTGACGAACAAGAGGGAGGTCAAGGTAAAGCTCCACACCTGTCAGCTCTACTACCTACAGCCACAAGACTCCACCACCATGTCCTCGTACTGTTTATAGACCACATTGTTTCCTGAGTCGATGTAGAGGATGCTGATGGGGCTGAGTTTGGAGGGGGCACAGCAGCTGGGCGGCATGTTGCTGGGGTTCATTGAATTCATCAGAGTTTGGATGATGGCGTGGTTGGTGGGCTCCAGGTGGGAACGCAGGGGGAAATCACACACACCCTCGCAGTGGTACGCCTCATAGTCCAGTGGGGCGATGATCCAGTCGTCCCAGCCCAGGTCTCTGAAGTTGACATGCAGCGGCTTCTTGCTGCACCTGGATTTGGACTTTTTGCCGTGTCTTTTCCCATGGCGGGTTTTGGACGCAGCCGTCCTCCTTCTCCTGATGGCTTTGATGCCGGGTTGCCTCTCTTTGGCCTTCCTCTCAAGGCCAAGCAATGCCCTCCCTTCTCTCCTCTCACTGAAGAGAGTCTGCCTCTTCTTGGACCTGGTGAAGACCACTAAGATGGCCTTCTTCTGTTGAGGTCTGCCATGTCTGTGCAGACCCAGGAGGTGCAGGTCCAGCTCCCTCTCGGGGTTGTCCAGCATGGCCCTGAGCTCTAGGCAGAAGGGCTTCCCCTGGTTCAGGTGCTGCCGCTCTTTGAAAATTTCCCACACGTCCAACACCTCCCACTTCGGCCTGTGGGAATCCTGCAGGTCCAGAGTTTTGGAGTCGAGCAGCTGCTGGTCGTAGCAGGAGAGGAGCTGGATGTCGACGGGCTCTGTCTCAGATATCCTGAAATTCCCAGACACTTTGGTGTATATCCTGAGCTCGGCTCCCAGCACCTCTGCTTTTTCGGAGAGGGTTGAGACGTCGAACAGATACTGCTGTCTCCTCAGAGGGGAGAGTGGGAGGTCATCTGTGGAAAGCATTAAAAGCGCACGGTCAGATGCATTCTCACGGAGATGATGTGCATACCACAGAGATGTGGAATCTGACAGGAAAAATCCCACTATTGTCTGCACTGAATTAATCTGGGAGACAAACTATGAGTCATGGGTGCAGCACACACACACACTCACATATACACAAAGACACACATACATTATACAGTAGAGCTCTACATACCTTGTCCGCTGTCCACAAAACTTGCAATAGTGTTTGCAGCTTTTGAGGAGCGAAAAAAACTGGCATTGAGTCCCAGTTTCTCCGCCGTGGAGAAGGTCTTGTATATGGACAGCATGTAGTCATGAGGCTCAATGAAGTCTTTAGGCGATGCTTTATTGTTCCTGTCGCTGGATGGTGGCGCGTAAAACTCCTTGAAGTATTTTGACGCTTCTTGTCCGTCAAAAATCTTCGCCACCTTGCTGCTCTTCGGAGCAGCTGGAGGGAAGATAGCGAGAGCCTGACAACAGGGGATTTCCCAAACGCACACAAGAGCCCCGCAGAGTAAAGCGAAGTGATAGAAATCCATCCTCTGGTCTGTGTCCTGGATCAGAGCCGGAGCCTGAGCTGTGGCCTGGGGACCACGGGCAAAGCCGGAGCTGAACTCTGCATCCACTCCGCAGCAAGACGCTGCTCCGCAAAGTGCGCACAGCTCAGGAGGACAGGCGGTGCAAAGTTAAAAAGGGGGCGAGAACACGCCCACATTGTGCCGTTATCGTTCGGGCTAAATGGAGGGCACAAATTAAGGCTATAAAACTAATTGTTCCTCTGTCGGCCGTCACCTCCCTCCTGGGAAGACAGATGCGCGCTGAAAAGATGCGCGTCGACTTCTGATGCGTTTGCGGAAACTGGTTTCTAACTCAAAACCTGCTCGTACGGAACCAGAACGGCTGCTAATGTTGTGTTTTTAGGCTCAGTTTGACAAGTTTCTCTCTGTTCGAGCTGGAGTTAATACATCACTGCAACTGTGCTTCTTCGCACCGTGAGTTCACGGTGTAACGCGGTGTCTCTCGCCCTCTAGTGAAACACAAGCACAGTGCAAAAGAGGAAACACAGGCAGTCAGCTTCCTTCAGCACCATGGACAGAGTCACCGCTCAGCATTAAATAATTAACTTCATCAAGAAAAACGCCGACACAGAAAAGATGTGTTTAACAATGAAAAATAGAATTTACTGAAAAGAGAACATAGTTTAAAATAATCACAAATAAAATGCAAGCTTCATGTCGTCCTTCAGCTTGATGTATTCTTCAGATTCAAGTGAAATACTATTGCATCTGTTTTAAAATAGAAAGTCCTGATGTATAATCACATTAAACAGGCATTTACACATGATAAAATTAAAGGTACCAAACGAAACAGTAGAAAAACAGTAATGGAGGGAGGGATGTAAGATCCAGCATACAGTGTACAGCAGATGTTTTCATCTTTCTTCTATATTTATAGTTTTACTTCATATAAAGTTTGACCTGTGAGATGTCACTCACTGGTTTTCTGTGTGGTGCAATAAAAGTGTAACCGCATCCCAATAATTTTGTTTATATATGAATAAAAAAAGTGTTACAAAAAAGAAAAAAGAAAAATTTCAGTGAGCATGAATGTTTGTTTGACTTGTTCATGTTAAAGTGAATGTATGTTGAGGTATCCTTCATAAAACCCTGACAGCTTTCAGTAGCTTTCACAGATCTATCTAACACACAGGGATGCCTTCTGAGCAGCAGGCCACGGCATAGATGACGCTGACCAGACACAGGCTGCCTGCAGACACAGCGGAGCTGGAGCTGAAGATGCTCTCGTCGGTGGTGGACTGTTCGGTTGTGGTCGAGGTGGACGTCGGCTCAGTGACGTTGCTGCTGGTCGTCGGGGTCTGGGTGGTCGGAGTGTTTTTGACCGTGAAGGAACGTGACTCGGCGCCCCACTCCTTCAGAGTGAAGACCATTGTCAGGTTCTCACCTACAGGGAGAAGAACAGTAATTATCATGGTGTTTGATTTTTTTTTAAAAAGTGTTAAATGGTCATTAGGTAAGATTTCCACTAGACCAACAGAGAAAGACATTGAATAAAAATATACAATATATGAATAAATAAATAAAACATTAGCCATATGTAAGAAATTAAGTCAGTAATTATTTTCTTATTGACTAATCTGGTTTTGTCAACAACTGTCCAAAATCCAAAGATACTGAATTTAAAATTATTAAAAAAACTGAGGAAAGCAGCAAAGCTTGATTCAGATTATATTTTAAATTTTTCCTTGAAACAAGTTATTGATGATCAAACATTGCTGCCAGTTATTTCTGTGTCACTGCAGACGTACCACTGTTGAGAATGGACAGGTCGGTGAAGTTGGCCCAGCAGGTGCTGAACAGGATGGTTGTGTTTCCTTCAAGTCCGTCCACGCCGTTTCCACTTGCGTCCTTCAGGCTGGCTGTAACAGTGAGAGTCGTCACTCCCACGGAGACACAGTTACCCTGCAGACAACAGCACAAGTCAGATTTAACAGCAACCAATCAGAAAGAACAATCGGTCCAGAGATGTATCAGTGCCTCACCTGCTCATCCACGGCCATCAGACTGGGCTGCTGGTACAGAGGACCCACAAACTCCCTGGCTATCGGCTCCTTTATCAGCAGCAGGTTGGCCACACTGGACACATAACTCACTTTAGGCTCCTCCCTTGTCACTTCTTCCGTGGCCACCTGAGATTTAAAGCAGAAAACCACCAATGAGCACCCGTGAGTCCACGTAAAACTGACTGAGATTAGTTTCATTGTGAATGGATGTTGCGATTGAGATGATGCTGCCAGATGACAGATGATGTTATGATTCAGCTTTGAGCTTCACCTCATTCCAGCTGGGGTCAGATGATGGAGGAGGAGGCGGGATGACGCCCATCGAGGACACGTTGAAGCCGATGGACTGACTGAGGTTTCCGGAAACGGCTGCCTGACCGAGATTATCAGCAATGTTCTTCAACAGTGCAAAGTCCCCCTCATCTGGGAAGAGACAAGGCCCGGAGAGATGATACAAAATATCCTGCTGTGATTTTCATTTTTATTCTAGGTTCTGAAATTACAGCCACATTTTACATGTTGAAGGTACAGAAGTACAGAAACTGTTCTGCAATTTCCCTCTAACCGTTAGTGCTGTTGCTGGTTTCCTGGACCGGAGGTTTCTTGATCTCCATCTCCACCTTCAGGCCCGTCGATCTCTTCCTGCGCCGCGAGCCTCCGCCCTCCCGGATGATGTTGGTGATCCGGATCATATTTGGAGGAACTTTGAGGAATGTAGCGAGGTTCTGGATCAGGTTATCTCCAAAGAACTCCTCCTCGGTCATGGCGGGCAGCTCGAAGGCGATGAAGAGAACCGGGGCGGTTCGGATCTCCACTGGTTTGGACCCTCTCAGCACGACCTTCAGCATCTTGTAGTCCTGGTCGAAGTAGTTGGCGCCCACAGTGGCGTTCAGCTGAGGTACGTATTGACCTTAACGGAGCAAATAAAGAAAAACAGAAAGTACGACTGAAGAATTCCTGATAAAATGTGAGAAAAAAAATATGTTCTTCTTAGAAGAAGAAAAGAGGTATGTCCTTTCCTGCTGATTCTATTTCCTTTAATGATTTATACTCACATTATCTGTGTGAGTGTGAAGTTTAAGTACCTGGAAGGATGGGCTTCTTCAGGGTGTAGTCAGTCTTGTCAGCATTCCAATCAGCATTAGTCGGAGGCACTAGCTTGTTGTCGATGTACACATCCAACCGCTGGGGCTTGGAGTAGAAGACTGACACCATGACGCTCTGCACAAATTAAAGAACGAAAGGTGAAAAATGTAAGAGAAACTAATAACTGCACTCTGAAAATAAATGTATTAATGTTGTTAAAGGTCATATTCAGAGCAGGGCAGAGCTCAAAGCTGTGCGCTGACCTCAGATGGATCAGCGTAGAGCATCATGAGGCGAAGTTTCTGAGGACTGACGCTGCTGAAGTAGACGTCGAAGGAGCGACCAGTGGCTATGATGCTGTGGAAGAGAGACACTCTCTTCTGGCAGGTGTAGCCAGAACACCAACCGTGATCCTGAGGGCCTGGAAACGAAGACACACACCTGCATTAAAGACACATTCTTCTTTCACAGGGTTTTAATCACAGCTGTAGAACTCCTCCTACCGTTGATCAGATCCACAAAGCCGTCTCCGAGGACGGCAACGGGGGACAGGCGTCTGGTCTCTGTGTCAGAGTCAAGACTCTCGATCACCAGCATCCTGTAGTTCAGCCCAAAACACTTGTAGCTCTGCCAGAAACTCATGTACATGCAATTTTTCCTGATCACACCTGAGGACAAAGGAAGCAACAGAGCATTTGTATAGCATCTGATCAGAGTGCCCACTCTGGTCCTACTGTTTTGGCTCATCAGTTGTAAAGTGATTTATTCTCCTCCTTTAAGTTTTGATTTGCATTAGTTTTGATCTTTTTTAAAAAACAGTCCTGCCGTTGGTCACGTTACCTTTGTGCGGAGCGATCTGGTCCACAGGGATGCGGCTGCCGTTGAGGAAAGTGAGCATGACTTTGGGGATGCGGTAGTCACCCAGGCCCCTTCTCGGATCGCCTCCCCATTCATACTCCGACTGAGGCACCACAGCTCCCACTGCGCCCAGGAACGACCCGTCCAAGTCCGTCAGCAAGCTCTTCTTCTTGGCGTCGCAGTCCATGTCCACACAGTCAGCGGGGTTCGCTTTGCTGAGGTACAGAAACACTTTAATTAATTAATTAATTAATAATTTTGATTCTCTGTCATAAATGTTTTGTCAGTTTAAATCATAAACTGATGTAGCAACAGTAAACTAGATGAAATTGAGCAGACCGGTTTACCAGCAGTTAGTTATGCTAACTAGTAGCTGCTAAGCGCAGCCTTAACCCAGTATCATTTTTCATTTTGTCTGCATGTTTTTTTTTTTTTTTTTTTTTCCCAGAGACACATTTTTTTTCATTCTTTTCTCACTGTCTGAGGTGCACTGAAATTTCATCACTGTTTTTCCAAGCCTGGCATCTGCTCGCTCACTTACCCGACATCAGGCCTGTGAACAAAGACTTGAGCGTTCTCTGTGCTGTCAATCATCTGTATGCCTGAGACCTGCACAGGGTGCTGCAGGTCCTCGTTCAGCGGGTTGGTGATGAACATCACGTTCGTCTCACTGGAGCAGACGTTGCGGAAGCTGACAAACGTTGTGTCTGTAAAGAGAGAAAATAAATTACAGAGATCATCTGAATGTTCAAAAACCTCTTTGGTTGCAAAATGTAGAACCTGAGCTCACCCTGCACTGTCATCAGTCCTTTGATGGCATTGTAGTTCATGTTGATATGATGGACCTTTTCTGGAGCCTTGTTGTGTGCAGATTGAAAGTTTGGCCAGCAGATTCCAGATCTCCCACCTGCACAGAGTGAAAACGGAGTCAGAGAGGAAAGGCAGAACTATATCTTTTCAGTCTAAAGAACCTGCATTTATGTCTGACTTTTAAGTAAAGTTCATGGTCTTGGTTGGTTAAATTAAATTCTACAAACAACTTCTGCTTCAGCAAAAGTATCTTTCATAGAATTATACAACATTTCAGGCCTTTCAAAGCCTGTAGCAGCTCTGTGTATTTGTTTTTTCCAGGCTAAAACTGGCATATCCCCAAGATAAGACATGGCAATCACCAAATCAATCTGCTTTACAGAGTAGCTGTGAGATGTTGTTTGTGTTTAAGCAGCATCAGGGAGTCATACTGCACCTTTGAGAGGTCTAGGGGCTCGATGGTCACCAGTGATGGCTATGTTAAAGTCATTGGTGGGCAAAGTGTCTGAACAGTTGAAGTTGGGGCTGCTGCCGACGATCAAAGCATTCTGGGAAAAAGAGGAACACGAGGAGAAGAATTCATTCTTGTTACAAAACGTAAAATGATGCACAGGAAAGAATGAATCAATCAAAATAAACTCTCTCACCTGGATTTGTACAGTTTTATCAGCGTACGCGTGGGAAAGAGAAGGAGGAGCGAAGATAAGCGGCATGATGCCCATCCCGTTGTCCACCAGGGTCACGTTGGAAATAATGACACTCATGATGGTCTGTGGTTTGATATAAAAGTGGTACATTGAGATGTAAAATTGTGGATGGTGTGAGCACATAAATCAAGAATAAGTGTCAGGAACAGTTTTTCAAACCTGGAAGTAGATGCCATAGTCAAAGCTCCTCCAGATGAAGAAGCCCTGGATGAAGCTGCAGCCAGGCAAACCGTCCTTGTTCAGATAAACCCCGTACAGACCGCCGTGAGCCTCGTTGTGAATCCACTTCTCATTTTCGGTGAAATAACCTGCACAGGCAGAAGAGAAAATGTAAATGTCTTTGGAGACTTTTCTGCATGGACAACTTGGTCCACTGTCATTTTAGTAAAAACAAAATCTGTGTGGTGTTACCCGGGCACGGTTCACCATCGATACGATATGCCACTCGCTCATAACCAGCCACGATGTTATGCTGCAGCACGACATTTGTGCCCTCATTGACCTGATATTGCAGAGAAAATAGGACAGGTCAGAAATGCGGGAATACATGTTCAAGTGTAAGTGTTGTATTTTGAGAAGACGGACCTCGATGGCAGCGTTCCAGTCATAGTTAAAGGGCTCCTCTCTGTCCTGGTACGATCCGGGCCACAGCGTCATCGTCACCAGGTTCCTCCTCACTGTTATCTTGTCACCCCAAACTCTGATACCTGCAAACACATTGTATAATGTGTTGAAAAGCTCCTGCTGGGTGCTGAGGAAAGTTAGAACATTATCCTACAAAAAAGGAGATAACTTTTCAGTCATGTACTATATGAAAGTGTTTCCTCTGAGAGGTGGTGCGGTGTTCACCTTCTCCGACAGTGTGGTGGATGACATTATCATCGACGTTCAGCCCTTCCGTCCCAAAGACTCCGATGGCTGGAGAGAAGCCGTCATGGAAAGCGCAGCCCTGAATGTACGAGTCTTCTCCTGAAACCTTTAAACACAGAAAAAAACAATAATCATTTTTTATATTCTAACATATTTTCTTTATTTGAACTATATTAAAAGCAAATTATAAAAGCAAATTATAAATAGCAAATTATAAATAGACTCATAAATCTTTATCTTTTTAAAAAAATATGCTGGATACTCAGGAAGTCTGTTCATCCAATTATCAGCTTGGGTGAATATTAATTTAACTGAATGTAATATCAAATTATATGTGTATTTTTAAACGTTTTAATGTGTGTGTGTGTGTGTGTCTGTACCTCTCCCAGGTTAAGGAAGGCCACAGAGTAGCGAGGGTCGGTGTAGTCGGTCCAGCCTTCCTGACCAGAGCGGAAGAACTCCACATTCCTGATCTGAGCTTTGCCTTTAGGAACGATGCATGATACTCTCAGTGACGGTGAATACACAGCCATACAGTTCATACAGAAAGTTTTGAAACCATCAAACAATAAAAACATTAGCATTATAAAAACAGCTGATTCAGGGAAAGAATAAGCAGTAAGAGAATAACCAGTATTTAATGGCACACAATACTGTAAGAATAGAAACAGTTGGTAAAAAGAAATTCTACCTACCTTTATAGTCGATTCCAGCCCAGGAGTAAGAGCCAACCACCAGCCTGGCTCCAAACGACTCCCTCATCATATCCGGGTACTCCTCACCGATGATCCTGATGTTACGGGTCAGGAGGCCGACATCAGCAGCCAGAGTGTAGGAGACAGATGTTCCTGACACAGAGTGAGTCTCACCTGGGCACAGACAGAGAAACAAAGGTCAGTGTTCTAGTATTTTTGATAGATCTAAAATAGATAGATTTGATAAAGTCTAGTAGAGACACGGAGGCCGCAAAAGACAGTTATGAGCTTTTATTGTTAATTTATATAGTAGTTGTGAAGACATGATGAGAGAGGTGTTGAGCTGACCGATGTGCGTGTGGGTAAAAGGCTGGTCCAGGGTCAGGATACGGCCGTCCGCTGACACCGCGGTGATCTGACGTTTCTCTGTCTCCCACGCGCTGTAGCTGGTGGTGGAGATGACGACCTCGTCTCCCACCTGCCCACGTGATAAACACAGTAAATCATCTGTGATCACATCTGATTTTAAGATCTCCACGTTTCACTGGGTTAAAAGTGAAAATAAAACCACACAGACCTGCCAGTCGACGGACTGCGCCAGGGTCAGTGTGTTGGACCCGGCGTCAGCAGTAGCAGCGAGCTTGGTGTGGTAAACATTGTGAGGTTGTCCATACAGATCCAGAGAACCAAACACACCTGTTGGATGACAAAGAAACACAGTCGGTTCTGAAACATGTGACACCATACAGCCCTCTGGGCTCGGATTATTCATTTTACGGCATCATTTAACAATGTCACTTTGCAGTAGCAGTTATCGTATAAATTAGTTCAGGTGAGCGCACGAAGCTGATCCTGAAGCAGTTTTCTCACCCAGGACTTTGGATCCCTGGTTGGGTCCGTCTGGCAGAGGCCAGTCAGGAGTGCGGTGGTTCCCTCTCAGTCTGATGTGCAGCTCACCTCTGAACGGCTCGTCATCCCAGCCTGCAATCAGCCTTCCACCCTGAAACGGCAGAAGACTTCACCTCACTGAACACACTGTGACTCACGCAGTGTGGGAAGTACTGTGACCAGCAAGTGTTTCGATCAGAAATTTTTCTACTGATTGACTCGTTTATCACCTGATCATTGCAGCTTTAACACCATTGCTGCAATGTTATATCAGAAATGTTCACAATGACTGATGTCAAATGAAATTTATTTTAAAGCGATAAAGTGGAATAATCCTGAAAACTGGACAGATTCCTGATTACACTGACCTGGATGGAGATGTAGACGGCGTCTATCACCACAGTATTATACTCTGGTACAGACCGAGACGTTCTGGTGGACGAGCTGTTCATGGTGTCGGGGATCTCGAGAACTCCGATGACCGTCAGCTTGTTGAGGGGAGGAGTGTTGCTGTCCAAAACCACCCACTTCCCTGTGGTTTGACAAGTGTTATAGTCAGAGTACACAACTCAAGTGTCTTTTCCCTTAAGTTTTGTTTAGGTTGTCCTCTGGCTCTCACCTGATGGGATGACCACATCAGTGCCCTCTGCTGGTACGGTGAAGTTGTTTTCAGCTGAACTTCTCCAGAAAGAGGCATTAGACCACAGACTAGAGAGAGAGTGAGAGAAACACACACAGAGGGGACGTTTTAACGCTAGGAAGATTAAACCAGTCAACTAGAAAACATTTTAAACCCTTTAAATCTGAAGGTTGTACACAATATTCCTTTGAGGTCACATTAAATCCTTAACACTTCTGCCTGGTGCTGAGGATGACATTTGATTGAGTTTTCATTGATGTGTCTAAGAGGCTGGGTGAGCAGATGGGGTAACATTGCTTTGGGGGTTAAGCGTACATGAAGTTGTCAGGCCGGCGGCTGGGTAAGGGGGCGAGTGTGGCTGGAGGTGGTGGAGTTGGTGGGATGCAGTTGAAGTAGAAGCAGCGATAGACTGCGAAGTTTATCGCGACGTCAGCCGTGGAGCGGTCGACGCTGTTGCGGCGCCTGCGCTGGTTTATCTTCCCGGACACTGAGGGAACAGAACAGTGTCAAGTGAAAGTAGATGCACTAATGACTGAATCACTGCATGTTTTACTGAAAGATGCTGAATAATGAACAATCACCAAAGCACAAGAAAATCCTAATGTTTGCTGAATATACCAAGAGATAAAACTGTTTCGGCTCTTTAACAACAAACTCCCAGCTTTTTTGTTATAGGAGATGATATTTATGCTGTAATATCAAATACGATAACAAAACAGCAGAGGGTGACACCACGTTTTGTCTGACCAACAGTCCAAAAGACATAATTTACAGTGAAATAAAATATCAGAGGAACAGCAAATCCTCGCATGTGACCAGTGAATGTCTGATTAATCAAATCTCACATCAAAAACAGATCATGAAAATTAGTCCAACAATCAGTAGATCCATATTCAAGTGTTTTACCCATGTAGTAGAGGTTGTTTGTGCTTTCGTTGAAGTACCAGTCTCCGTTCTTGTTATTGCTGAAGCTCAGTGCTGTTGATGAGCCGTTCCTCTCATCGACTACACGGAACCTGTCTGGACTCTGGGTGAAGTTGTGGTTGATGATCACATATTGATCTGACTGTATGTGAGGAAACACATGAGAAGAATCATCAGTGTAAACAGGCAGAAAGATGGTATTTTCATATTATTTGCTTACATTACTGTCACGAGAAGGATGTTTCATTACCTTGAAGCCGTAGAACTTTGCGCTGTAGGTGATGTTGGTGATATGGTCCACATCGTTAAAGTACCAGTTGTACGTTTGCCCAGAGGGCAGCAGGGCCATCCAGCCAAACTTGTGAGTCATCCTCTTCTTCAAATAGGGGACGACACTGGTGCCTGGAAAAGTGAGATTTAAAACAACATTTAAAACAACAACAAAAAAAGCAGTTGATCAGCATTTCATGACAGAAATCCCCTGCAATTTCCACTAATCACCAGCAGAGGTCAACAAAGGTAACAGGTTCTGTAAGTCCCTGCTTCTTCAATAACAAACTGTGCCTCTGTGTTTCAGTACCATGTGAGTTTGTTAAGATGACATCCTTGGCCTGCAGAGAGGTCGGCGAGGGATTGTTGAAAGCCAAACGATGGAAGTTGACGGTGTGGTCGCACACGGCCCCGGGGAAACCCACGCTCCATTCGGCACTCTGGGAACAGTGAGCAGGGTCCAGCAAGGCGCTCATAGGCACGACTTTGTGGTTGATGTTTCCTGAAAACCACCAAACATGGGTTCAGTCAGATGCACGAAGATGATGATGAAATTATTGATCCTTTTTTGAAAAATAAAACCATATATGTTTGGAAAAGATGTAATTTGAGAAGATTAACTGTAAAACGACAGACACAATATCAATTTGATAATTATGCGCCATGGCTTCACAAAGTGAGCAGTAAGAGACTGAGTACCTGTGAGGGAGCCGTCAGTGTCCACCAGCTGCACCTCATGCTCCCACCTGAAGCCGGCCTTGTTGGGTGAGTTGATGTACTGGATGCCACTGAACCTGACAGCCCAGCCACCGCACCGATCCACACACGTCCCGTCGATTGAGGTTACCCCGATGGCTGTGCAAGAGCTGCGGTCGAAGTTGAGGAACTTGGTGTTAAGGACACTCATGCCATCGTCGAACGGCGTGATGACACCTCGGTGAGTGCAGTAGTTGCTTCCCAGCGCGAGCTCGTCCACGTGGCCCACGATCGTGCTGTTGGACACCGTCGCCCCTCCGTCCTCTCCAAAGTCGGACACAGCCCACTGCATGATGCGCTTGGCTTCAATGCCAGCTTTCTCATTGTTGACCATGACAAACCCGTTGAACTGCACGGCGCCCACGTTGACCCACTCAGCACCCTTCTCGCAGTTCCAGGTGGTGAGGGAGCGGAAGACAGCGGGTTCGGGGGTTCTGGAGCGGCAGCCTCCATTCTTCATGGGGAAAAAGTCTGCAAAGATCCAGAGGCCGAACCAGCCCTGAGAGTGCACGGTGTTGTTGTAAAACTCGCCAAGGGGAACCCTCTTCTGACAGATGTTTGGGTCGAAGGACGGGCCGTCAGGGTTGTCGTGCATGCGGTACCAGAAACCAAAGTGAGTGCCCCCAGCAGCGGCATTGTGGCGGATGATGTTGTTGGGATTGGTGACCCAGTAGGCGGCGGGGGGTGACGTCATCGTTCAGCAGGCTGGTGCTTTGTTTGACAAACACAGCCAGGTTATACTGCAGGATGTTCTCGGTCTCAATGCCATCTTCGATGAAGAAAGCCCCACCCATGATGTCGTAGATGACGTTGCGCTCCACCAGCAGCCGGTGGGTGTTGTGGATGGTTACCGCCCTGTTGAAGGTCTGATGGATTGCACAGCCCCTCACGTACGACTTGTAGTTGATGTCTCCCATCAGATGCCAGTGGATGGGATAACGTCCCAACCTAAAGGCCTGTCCCGCATGGAAGACCTGAGGAACAAGCATAAAGGCTTTATGGTGAGACCGAGCTTTAGAAAAACAGAAATATACTGATCAATATAATTAGCTGTAAAGTTAGAAGCCTGTCAGTACAAGCATTTCACCTCAACATATTCCAGTCTGCCGATTGCAAGATTTTCATTTGGCCTGGGTGCGTGGAACATGATGCAGCCTCCAAACTGATCGCTGCCAGCCTCCTCTCCAAATCTTCCTTGGAAACAGGTTTGGGTGGCAAATTCACCTATAGCACAGAGAGAGAAAGATGTCAGTGCTGCATACTGCAGTATGATAATACAGAGTACACGATGTTAGTATCTCAAAGTCTCAGCACAGTACCTGTGTTGAAGCCATCGGGGCACGCTTCAATCCTGTCGTTCCATTCTTGGTTCTGGGAACCTCGGACCACAATGTTCCTGGTGAGGAGACCCACCTCAGCTCGGCCCTCAAACACTGTACCGTCCGGCAGCGTGACCGTCACCCCGAGATGAGTGTACTTGAGTGGTTCTGTCAGGGTGAGAGACTTTCCATCAGCGGACACGGCAGCAATCCTCCTCACCTCGTTCTCTCTCTGACTGTGCCTGGAAAAGAAACAAACAGGATTAAATAATGCTGGGAATTTTCTGGTACATTTCATTTTCAGGAATGATTTTAGTCTTTTGCTGTTGAGATTTATTTAAACTTTGCAGGATTTGGCTACTTTATAGGATTTGGTTAATGTCAGTTGTAATCCTGGCATCTTCTGTTCTTGGACAGAATTGAAACAAGTCTCTTTGAACCCAAACTTACATATATTTAAGATGTAAAATTATGATTCTATGATGTTTTTTTACATTAAAATATTTGATTTAAAGGAAACATGGGCAGAGGCAATAGCTATATTTTTAAAAAACATGAACTCGAGACTCAGCTCTACCTGTGGCCGGTCGAGGCGATGACGATCTCGTCTCCGGCTTTCCAGGTCACCGCCTTCATCAGGGTCAGTGTGACGGAGCCGTTGGTCGCCGTCTGGGCCAAGTGGGTCCAGGGGACAGGAACAGGAATACCTGGAGAAACAGGTTGTCAACAATGACTTGCACCTGAGAAGTGCAGGTGAGTTGTCACATATAATAACATCCCTGCAGGACACAGAACTCAAATTACTCTGCCAGCTTAACATGATGTGACATAATGACACTTAACCTGGGATTCTGGAATATTTGGGTCACGACTGTTTCAGTATTCTGATGCTTAAATGACTTATATTTGTTGATCCCTTACTAAAGTTAAAGTAGTTTTAGTAAGATTATTTATTTCTGTATTAATGTGTGAGCAGCATTTTTGTTGTAGCTGGTGAGGTAGAGCCGGTAACTACTTTATAAAGTTCTGGGCAGTTTAATATACAAAGTCTTGTAAAGATATTTTTTACATATCATGGAAATTTCACAATCACTGGAAAAATAAGTAAAATAAGTAAATTTTTATAAAATGTTTTTTTACAAATGAACCTTCCGCATACATAAAACATGAGTTTGTTCATACCATGGAGGTCCAGCACTCCCTCTCTGACAGCCAGTGTCTTGGTTCCGTAAACAGGAAGCTCAGGTGAGCGCAGGTGTCCGTGGAGTGTGATGATGGCTTTGTGCTGGAAGGGCGCCCCCTCTTGGCCGATTTGGAGCCGCCCGCCGTCCGTGATCAGGATGTTTTCTGCCTGCAGCTCGATGTCTGCTTCATCAAACACCAAGGTCCCTCCTGAGCACAAAGAAACAGCAAGTTAAACACAATATTATATTTATTTATTACGATATAATTTATATATCCAAGGTAAATAAAATGTGCATGATAAAGTCATTTCTGTACCTTGGATAAGGAGCATTTTCAGCACAGGGGTGCTGGTGTCCAGGAGGATGGTCTGGCCTTTAGTGATGACGGCAAAGGAGCCTGTCTCAGGTGGAGACAGACCGCCCCACGTGAACCTGGACGACCACACGTCAATGTAGAAGAAATCAGCGTTGTCCTGAAGAAAAAGACAAATGAAATGAATGAAAAAATGCCATATGTCCTCAAAAGATATGAAACCACCCTGATTAGGTTGCAGACGATGAAACAGACGTGAGACTGTTTTGTCTGTCAGGTCTGCGGATCTGATTGTCCTCTCTTACCATCTTGGCGATGCCTCGGTCTCCGATGCTGACTCTGACTTTGGTTTCCTGTGACTGTCTCTGAGCGTTTGTCACACAGACGATGTGTGTGTTGTTGCTGGACTGGACGTCACACACAGACCCTGCGATGGTCACGTTGACTTCATTCATGTTGGTGCTGCAGGATGGGAAAGTGAGTGAATGTGATGAGAGGGAAGAGTGATCACAGTATATCAACAAATGTAATAGTGATAATAATATTTAAAAGATACTATGAAATTCTGTACATATATAATATATAATATAATATACGCACACAACAGTGCAGTAATGTGTCCACTGTTGTTTGCTGTTCTTTGTAATGTGTTAATGGACAGGATGGTAGTTGTGTCATTTCAGGCGTATATACAAAACTGTACATTGAATTTTTATATATTATTATTTGAACAATACACCAAACAAAAACAAGTAATTATATGTCCTCACATCAAACCCAATGAAAGAAAGCCATCACATGAGACAAGAGGATTAGTGTTACGTAAGTTGAGCACTTAATTCTCAACCAGTGGTCCATAGTCTGGGTGTGTCTCTCCATTGTGTCATCAGTACACTGCAGAGACTTTTCCTTTACTGCACCTGAAACCGGAGCCGGCGATTGTGAGCCGGGTGCCTCCAGCAGTGCCGCCTCTGCGAGGAGAAACCTCGGTGATCACCGGAGTCAGCTGAGATTTGTAGGTGAAGCCATTTGATATGTTGACAGCATCCAGTTGGTTAATGACAGCAACCACGCAGCTCAACTCCGACCGAGTGTCTGAGAGGAGACGAGACGCCCACACACAGACGGACAGACAGACACATGCCACAACAAAAGGATGGGAAGAATTAAGATGCGTGTGCACAGATAACAGGCAGGCTAAGCTGTCTCATCATCTATGACAACTTATTGTCTTGTCTGACGTGCCTTGGCATTTGCTGCCGTGCCGAAAGGCTGACAACATTCCTACAAGACAAAGTATGACTCCATTAGAGCTTTTAAATATCAGCTTAATGAGTTAGGAACCAAAAATATCATAAACCAGTAGGAACACATTCTTTCTGAAGAAAAACCTGAAAGGCCCCCTAGCCCTCAACTTTCAACCCTAAACTTTGACTGTGACCTTTACCAAAGAGACGGGAAAGCTTTTCATTAGATGAGCGGCCCCTTCTTTTCTTGAAAGGCTGTCAAAAATATTTCAACTGACAATTTAAGCTTTGAACGCTCCAGTTTCTTTAGACAGAGGATGAAAAAAGTTTCCTGCCATGAATTAAGACACCTATCACCTATAATATGAAGTGTGGACATGCATTGGTGAATTTGATCAGCAGTCTTTAATTATTATTTCATGGTTTGCTTACATTATGCTTCCAGGACTCCCTGGAACGCTGGATTGACACTGAGAGGATTATCCAAGTGAAATAAAGTAAACTTACCGTTGTTGTACGGGGACTGGCAGTACAGACGGGTTGACGTGGACATGTCTCTGTGAACTTCACACTCCTCCCCACAGATCATCACAGTGGAGTTGTGCGGGTCAAACCCAGAACCTTGGATGGCGAGCATAGCTCCACCACCAAAACTGCCTGGATAACAGATTAAATAACGATTTCAAACTACCTCAAAACTTCAACAAAGAAATAAAAAAGAATTAAAAAAAGGAGCCATATTGGATTATTTTGGCTCTGACTGTATCTCTGCTTACCCTCGCTGGGATGCACGCCGGTGAGAGTCAGCTCATACGTGAACGTGACATCTGATTGGGCGTAACCTTTGACCTGGTGATGCAGCATGACTGTGTAGGCACCCCCTGGGTTGTCTCCTGCAGTGCACTGAACCTGCGTGTCGGAGACTGAGGACACATTACAGGGCACGTGGTTTATGGTGACGGAGACGAGCTGAGAGTCGGTGCCGAACCCTGAACCTGTCAGTGTGATGACTGAACCGCTCGGCCCTGTGGGAAATAAACAGGAAGAAAAGGTAATGAGAGAAAGGTTACGCTGGGCTGCATGGATGTGTATATGAGGGTAACATGGTGAATCAGAGATACTGTTAAGGTAAACAGATGCTTTTGTCTGCCATATCCTTGAAAGCTGTTTTTCCCTGCTGTGAACAAGTGCTGCTGTGCATACATAATGTGGAGGATCATAATTACCAGTGGTGGGGCTGACGGAGCTGATGACAGGAGTGTGGGCTGCTGAGTAAGTGAAGTTGAGAGGAGGATACTCCACCGAGAAGACCCAGATGTTGGCAGTCACCAGCCCCTCGCTGTGAGGAGGTGTCAGGCAGCGAAGAAGACCCGGTGTCACCTCCTGAATCTTGCAGTTTTTGCCACCAACCATGACGCTGGTGTTCCCTGGAGCGAAGCCGTTTCCTGTGAAGACAAGCGGGGTTCCTCCTGCCAGGCTGCCCGCAGGGGGGCTCAGGGCGGCTTGGGCACGGCTGGTCAGGGTGACATGGCCGGATGCAAGGCCTTTGCTTCTCACAATCACTTTGACTGGGTGGTCGCCTGCAGGCAGAGCGTCAGCTGTCGCAGAAATGTTGCCGTCGGTCACTGTGGTGACTTGCAGCTCGATGTTGCTGGCGAAAACTGCCACGTCATCCATGCGGATGCCAAACCCTGAGCCAGAGATGGTTACAGTAGAGATATCACTGATGCTGTCGGGGGAAATGCTGTTGACCATGGGGGTGACGGAGGAAGAATAGATGAAGGAGCAGTTTGAGTGACAGGAGCTCTGGATCCTGCCCATGCTAAAGACAACATCTCCGGTGTGTGGCTGAGAAGGAGAGGTGTCGCAGACAATGCAAGTGTAGTTGACTGACACAAGGGCACAGGGCTCGCTGGCGACTGTCACTTGTCCCTTGGAGAAGCCGGAGCCGTGGATGAGGAGTCTCGTGTGGCCGGTGGGGCTGCCGACGGGAGGCCAGACTGAGTCGACCACAGGCAGAACAACAAACCGGCGGCCAAGCTCGTCTGGCACAGCAATGATGGCACTGCCCAGGTTGTTGACTCTGACGGCTACGGGGAGAGCGACGCCGATGGGAAGTTCGCTGCCGGCGCTGAGCTGGCAGTTGATCTCAGAGTGAGAGCTGTTGATCACATGACAGGGCTGATCTCCCACTGTCACCTACAGGACGCCAAGAAGAGCAGTGTGAGCCGCAACACGCTCTGCACGAGCATTCACTTCATTAACAGGTGACTGAGCTACAGAGGCTCTCCTGCTGATGTGAAAACTTGAGAGATGTTAAAGACTTAATAAAATATTTTTGTTGCACAGATCAACAATGTTTTCTTGTATTTCACTAAAAAGTAAAATGCTGTATATCTTAGTTTCTATTGTGTATATACAATCTGTTTTTACATGTTTTAAAGAAACTATTGTACTTCCTTGTGGCTGCTGCTACTGACCAGAACAATTCAGCATTTCAAAGCATTTTAAACTAAAATCTACATAAAAAACACAGCTAACCTCATTAGCGCAGGCAGTGTCGCTGAAGCCTTTGCCCTGGATGTGGATGACCTGGTGGTATGATCCCTGGTTGGGAGAGATGGAGTGGACTGTTGGGGTGGAGCAGCTGGAGCTGCTGAAGGAAAGACCGTCTGAAGTCTCATTGGTCTGTTCGCACTGTGGGGTGGCAACACACTGTGGGGCTGCTCTGGCAGTGCGACGCGAACCTGAAGGGGAGACGTTTGACTGCTTGCAAACTTGGAATTATCTTTTATTTTCCGAAACTCTTAAAGTATTACTTTTACATTTTCAGGTTTAGTAGAGGATAAAACTTCTGAGTGAAAGCATTTTATCCACATCTATACATTTACCTCCTATCAGGTGTCGGGCTTCCATTCCTCCCACTCTGACAGAAAGCTTGCTGCTCTTCTCCTCCCGGGGCTCGACTTTCACGACTCCCTGCAACACTCTGACGTTGGCATCGTCTATGTAGCCACTGCTGTAGTAATACACACCGGGAGCAGTGAAACGGTAGCCAAAAAACCCTGAGGGGAGCGAGAGAGAGGGAGAAACTGTAAGTATGTCACATCAAATCAATCAGTGTGCTTTCTGGTACTAAATTAGGGCCAGTGACTCAGTATTCTACCTTTGTCAGTTTTGGTCTCCCCGCTGGTGAACGGTCCCCCTTCGTAAGTGGTGCCACTTGGGCTGGAAACACTGAAGACCCGGTATCCAACTCTCTGGAAGGGTGGTGCCTCCCAACGCCACATGACTGTGTCTCCAACAAACACTGTGAGTGAGGCGGGACTCCATGCATATCCCTGTCCATAAGCTGAAACACAACAAATGTAGGGTTAAGACTGAAACACACACAGGAGAGATTTCATTGTTTGACGTTCCGCAGCGTGCATTTGAAATATTAAAAATATTAAATAAAAAATATTTTAAATGTGGCTAATTATGGAAGAACACAGGTCAAACGGGTTTTTGAAATCTTTTGAAAAGGTTTCAGGTGCAGTCACATTTAAGCCACAGGTGACAACTTCCATGCTCGCAGCGTGTTCTGTAAATGAATCCCCATTGTGTTGTACTCGGTTTTGGTCTACTCAGATTCAGTTTGACACCTGCACAAAGGATCGACATGTGAACGTACTGTGGTGAGATCCCTGATTGGTGACGATGTGGGTCTTCTGCTCCGACTGCACGACACACTGCAGTTCATTCTCTGTGGCGGCCTTCACTTCGCACACAGTTTCTCCTGTCACACAACAAACCCACACAAAATACATGTGAGGTCATGTGTAAGACTTGATGCTGTTACACTATAGCAATGCTTTTTCGTATTTTCATATCGCTGTAGATAACCAGCAGCTAAGAGCCGTACAATCTGATGTTCAACTTCACTGATAAAATCTTAATTGTTGGTATAGATAATTGCTGTGGTAATTGTATTTTAAATTGCTGGGCCCAGTGTTGCCTACCAACAGAAACGCTGTTGTCAGAGGTGTCGTTGCTGAAACCAGAGCCAGAAATAGTCAACCTGGTTCCTCCTAATAAAGAGCCAAACAATGGGGAGACGCTGTAGATTTCCAGGACGTATTCAATGGTCGCGTTCACACCGTTGCTGTGAAACAAACAACAGAAAGAGTCCAGTAAAGTTCCAAGGAACTATATATATACAAGGATTTATATATATATACATATATATATATACATACGCTACGTAAAATATAGGATAAATTGTTTATTATATCTGGAAGAAATCCTAAAGAGTCAGCAGCACATTTTTTTAATTAACCCATCTCTTATTGGATTATTATCATTGGCCATGATGAGGTACCTTGAATTGAGGAAAGCAATTAATTCTTTCAGGAAGAAATCTCTAAGTGTGGAGATGTGTTTTACAGCAGCTGTACCTTATCTGGGAGAAGCCATTATTTCCAACCTGTACGTCCACCTTGTACAGGCCAGGCGGCAGCACAGGGAGGAGACAGGTGATGTTTGTTGCAGTCCAGTGCACAGTGACACACTCCTCTGTGCCTACCAACACGACGCTGTCGTTGTCTTGGGCTCCCAGGTTCGAACCCTGGATGGTGAGAACACGGTGTCCTACCAGAGGAGACGAAAACCTCAGCACATTTTCTACACGAAGAAGATTCTGTCATTCAAGTGACAAGATGTGTTTTTAAAGAAGTACCACTGATTGTCCTGCTGATTAACAGCTATTCTTGTAGCATAGATGCTCCTGTATAATTTACTGTAATTACATAGGATAACACGCCAAGTACCTTCAGCTCAGATTCTCAAGGTTTAGCAAGAGCAAGGATGAAAACAGACACAACCTGCAAGTCAACATTACACGACACATGAACAAAACTAATGATGTGTGAGTGACAACAAAAGGTTTTCACACACTGCTTTAAGCTCCTGGTGACAGTAGATTCACATGCCAAACGGAGCAGACGTGAACACCATGCTGTGCCTCCTCCATTCAGACACGTATAATTAGATTGCTATATGATGCTCGTAAACAATCAGAGAGGCCTTTCAGATCTGGTCTAATCTGAAGTTCACATGCCCTTCACCTCAGTTACTCTTTTATTTGTGTTATCTTGTAGGAAGAAAAAAAAAAACCCTTGAGTTGACTTCTACAAACCAGTTCTTTATTTGGTTTTGTAACATTAGAAATGATGGGCTAATGCTGTTGACAAAGAATACAAAAGCACTTTAACAATAGTGTTTTCATAGAACGAATTCATTTATGACAGATGTATGTGCATATGAATATCTGAGTGGTTTGTTTTACTAGAGAAATATAGGATGGGAAAAGTAACCCCGTTCTTTTCAAAAACAAAGGAAAAGTAGGCTATATATTGTATCTGTGTCATTCAGGCAGATCAGATTTCTATTGACCTTTAAGGACAAAACCCATCCTCCCTATTAAACTTTTGATGAATGGATCAAAGACCATAATGCCAGGTCTCTTCCGAGTTTACCCATCCCAGGAACCCTTTGTCATGATCCTCTCTTAGTGAGAGGTCATAAAATGTATGAGCGGTATAAAAAAAATTACTCTCAACTCACCGAGCACCGTGGTAGTGCGGGGACTCAGGCCTGAGATCTGAGGAGTCAGGTTATTATCGTAGGTGAAGGAGCTGTTGGCTGTCTCGTTCATGTTTCCCACCATCACTGTCACCGCCTGTGATCCTGGAGTACCCTGAAACAAGTAAAATAAACAGTTATTAATCATAATGTACATAAAAGAAGTCTTATAAGTGACTGCAGTAGCTTATTTTGAGCTAGAGCTCTTTGCAGGGCTGGAAAATGAAGGTGAGCAGGAAAACGCCATGCATAAAAAACAGTGGTTTGCAGTCTGTACACTCACAGCGGGTGTTCTGCATTTCAGCTCACTGTCACTGGCTTGAACCACGGTGCACTCCCCACTGCCCACAGCGACTGTGGTGTTCTGGCTGAAGCCGAAGCCTCTCACTGTCAGCAGTGTGCCTCCTAAGAAAAAAAAAAAAAAAAGGTTATATGTTCTAATGAAATTAGTGATTTGTTTCCCGTTGCAACAAATCACTGGACAGTTTAGTTCAGTGCAGCTGTTAAACAGATGTTATTTCATCTGTTTAACAGTAGTAATGGCCTACCTGCCACACTTCCAGACAGCGGGGAGAAAGATGAAACAATGAGCTGGTAGGTGAAGTAGGGGATGTTGCCACCTTCGTAGCGTGAATTACCCAGAGAGGGGAAGCGGACGGACACAGGGTAGGTTCCAGCACTCGCGCTGCCCAGCCTGCACACCTGAGTGGTGGCTAAAATACAATTCACAAAAGCTCATTTAATTCTCTGCCTCCTTTAAACAACAAGCTACAGTGTTCGCTTCCCAGAACGTCTTTCACTTACCTGTGATCTGTTCAACATGGCACCTGGCCTGTCCCACCATGATGGAGGCATTTTCATTGCTGAAGCCAGTCCCAGTAACAGTCAAAAGAGTCCCCAGGCCATTAGATCCTGAAAAGGGAGGGAATTCCAAATTTACTCATTTGTAATTTACAAATACACCAGTATCTTTTTTTGTGCAATTAAATTTTAATTCTCTCTCCAGACTTACACAAGCTTTTGCTTGTCTTAAAAGAGAGGAAAATTGAATGAACAGCTAATATTTCACAGGGTCACCTTGAGATGGGCTGATTCCAGACACAACTGGAGTCTTCTCCTCCGACCATTCAAATCCACAGTCACCAGAGCACTTTGAGGGAATGCCATTGATGTAAACCTCGACCTGCGAAGAGCAGCCCAATACTCCACATCAAAAATAACCAGTAGCATGTGACGTTAATGCTGCTAGAGTCATATTATTAGAATAATAGAAGACTGTGGCTGTCAGTCCCTTCAATATAAAGCAGTTATTTAGTAGCATGCAGACATAGGAATTAACTCCTGCCTGGAGGCACGAAATATACAAATACAAGAGCATTATGCAAACAGACAAAAATAGGACTTGCTCTACAGGATTTATGGTAAGCAAACACATTAAGTGATCTGCAGTGGCCCAACTGCACAGTTGACAGGTGAGTAATGCTGAAACCCAAAACCAGATATGCCGGAGGCTTTTTGAATCACTGTTGTACCTGTGGTTTGGTTTCCCAGACACGGAGGAAATCTCCTGTCAGACTTCGTATCAACAGTCCTCCCTTTTTCATCTCACGGGCCGACACAACTGCATTTTTGCCAACAACTGACGAGCTGTCGACCTGTAATGAGAATAAATCCCAATCGGGACTTTGTAACAAGCTATAAATAGATACTGTGAATACACTACAGATACTGTGGTTTCAGCATTACTACTTAAAGTGGAGTCTGACCTGGATCAGGGGCTGGTCTCCAGGATTTGTCAGCCACTCAACCCTCCACTTGGGGCGTCTGCAGTTCCCCTGCTTTGAGACACTGACTTGTCCCATCCCTGCGATGCCCTCCAGAGCATACTTCAGGTCCTCCTCACTGATGTCCACTGACAGACCTGAGAACAAGCACTGGCTGTGTTAAAACATCTCCCTGCAGAAGCAACCGTGACATGTAGTGTACTGCAGGAAGGTACGTAGAAGTGAGTGCTGCATTCAGATATAAGGAGCGTCATGTGTTAAAATATTTACTGTAGTAAAGATTTCATACACTGTAATCCATCAGTGCCTCAGTATGGACTGTGAAACTAGGGAGCAAAGAATCATGCGACATTCAAAACAACTTGTTGACCTATATGTTAGAAAGACAGAGCTGAAGTGCAGGAGTTATCAGTTACACCTTCTTTAATCCCTTTGTGTTTGCACAGTGTTTCATTTCTCAAGGCAAACATTAATTCTACATTTCTGTGAGTTAATTCTGGCAAAGAGTCAAAGCCTAACAGTGAACGCACTTGGTTCAACTCGCATCCTTTTGTCATCTGTGAACTTAAGAAACCCAATCAGGGATTACTTCGCAGAGCCAACCCTGTCTGAGTCATTGCTCCAGCTGTCTATCTTTGTTTTGTGTACATTAAGTTTTCACAGTGGCTGATAATGATAGCGTGCAAATCAAGAAGGCTTGGAAACTGGCCAAACAGCTCATGCAGATCATTTACTTTAGGCTAATATTGGCTTCTCACTACCACAGAAGCAGCGCTAAAATACAGGTAGTTTAAAAGTCAGTGGTCAGACAGTGGGTTTAACCTTCTGGACGATCTGTTCAACGATCTGTGGAAAATGGCGCATGCAGCCAGGACAGTTAAAGCCCCATCTGAACTACCTTCAGCTCGGCCTCCATAAATCTCCACATCAAAGGTGCCGTTCAGGGGAGGGGTGGCGCTGTGAGTGCGAGTGATGGTGATGGTGGCTGCTCCTTCCCTGAACTCAGCCATGTCCTCAGTGCCGTTGGACATCTTTGACATTAAAGTGGAGAAAGAACAAGAGTTAAAACGTTAGGATCTCTTTCTTCACTTCAGCTTCACCCCTGTGAATTTGGGTTTGCTGGTTCTGAATAACAAGATGAACCTAAACTAGACACGACATCTGTGTTTCCCTGCAGTCGACTGTCATGGCCCAAAGCAGGAATTTGTAGGTGATGTATCTACCTGCAGGAAGCCAACTTCTAGCAGCGGGAACCCAAAGGCACATTCCACTGGTGTGGCTTTAACCTGGTAGCTGATCTGCGAATCAGCCCACGTGTCTTTGGTAACAGAAATCACCTCGAAGGAACGACCAGAGCTCTCAAAAGGTGGGGGCCTCCTCTTGTGGGGAACAGCTGAGCGAAAAAGCACATCAATAAAATAATGGCTCAGTGCCATTTTTTACACTCTGATATCAAATTTAATACATAGAAATGTGTTTCCAGAAAAAAATAACAGAATTGTGATATGAAAACACTGCAACCGAACTATCGAGCTGTGTACCATTTTCATCACTGGTGGTGGGTCTCTTTCCAATGTGAACGGCATCCACATAGAAATCTGCACCAGAGACGTCTTTGTACAGGTAAAGCTCCAGCAGACTGTACCTGCTTCCGATATATTCTGTCTGCAGAGAACTCTGCAGGTCCATGCATTTATAACTCCATCTGTGAAGAAATAATAATCACATTCAGTTTTGGTGAGAAAAAAGCTATTTGTAATCAGTGTTTGTACAACCTGTATCTGACTTTTTACTGACTTGTGGCCCTTTGTGAAGAGAGTGTTGATCTTTGCGGTCTCCGTCTTGGTTTGGCCTTGGCTGTCACGGTAAGTAAACATCATTCCAACTTCATCCTTCAACATTCCCTTGTATGCAAAGCAAAGCTGGAGGGAAAGGTATGGAACATGTTTCAGCATGTTTTATAATGAAAAATTCGCTTTTCATTCACAATTTAAATTCTGTGTCAACTGAACCAGATGTACAAAACCAGCAATGATGAATAAAGCAGTTGTGCATTTTACCATGGGGTGTTGGTCCAGTGAAACTGGTCCATAAGTGCCGCCGGACTCTTTGGTGTAGGTTTCCTTGAAGAGAACCCCAGCGTTCTTCAGTGACCACTGGCCACAGAAACCAGAGTTTTTCACAGGAGTCCCTTCATCAGCACTGTCAAACTGGTGAGAAAACAAAGAGAATCCAAAATCAGATGCTCTGCAAAGATTTACAGTAAGGTCTGGTGAGTTCATTCAGAAAATTTGTGTTTAGAGTAAAAAAGTAAAATTAAGTAAATCATATGTGAAGAGAACAGTTACTGAGAAACACTGACAGTGGAAAAACTTTTTTTAGTTTTTTTTTGTTAGTCCTCACTGACCTGAGAGTTGTCATCTTCAAAATCTTTGAAGTATTTCACATCGGTGCCTTCAGTGGTCAGGATCTCACCAGGACACTCGGCTTTCATCATGTCCTCCAGAGCTGACTGCACCTGTTCACAGTCACATGAGGTCGATGTAAGAATTACAGATATGTGAGCACACAGAGGGACAGTTATGGGTTTGTTTTTTTTTTTACATTACAGACCTCAGCCTCAGTCGCGTTGAAGGAAATGGGTTTTGTAGGGATTCCCTCCCAGAGCAAAGTGAAAGTCTCCATGTTGCTTCTCCCCTTGGTGACCTCCACAACAGTGATGTTGGTGTCGGAGCCAAAAACCTCATACTGAAAAGGTCTGAAATCACCTGCCATCAAAAAAAAAAAAAAAAAAAGTTTCACATTTGCTGTTTAAAGCAAGTAAAACAGTGATGTAGTTTAATAGTCTGTTATTCCAATTAAAAAACAAATCTTTGTACAAAATTCTTGTGTTTCTGTTGAACCTCGTTTAAATCTATAGGAATTTGAGGATGAAGCCAAGTTGACGCTGAAATCTGTTTGCGTCACTCAAGTGAAACTTTGATCCTCTTCCAAAACTCACTGGATTGTTTTCTTCTATCTCTTCTTACCTCTGTCAGAACTGAATGTGACTGTATAGTGAGATCCTTGGCTGTCTTCCTGTTTGGTGACCTGAACTGTGTCGGGTTTGATGGACCAAAGGCTGTTCAAGGCTGCTTCCACCACCTCTGCTGAGGCGCTGACTGCGATTGGTCCTAAAGAAGACAAAGACAAAGCTCACTGTAGTTTTACAAGATGAGAGCCTCTAGTCTAAGGATTTTCCTTTTGGCTACCAATGCTAAAATATACACTGTCAGTGTTGATGATTTAATCTTAGACTACATAATAACTGTATATAATCAGTGAATTCTTTGTTCTTGATATTCAGTTCATTCATCGTATTTCACATTACCAGTCTTTGCGTCTCCGTAGCCCAGGCTGAAGAAGGTGCTCCCACAGAGATGGCTGGCACAGCTGCTGCTGACGCTCACCATTTGGACCTCTTTGACTCCAGCAACGTTGGCGGGCCACGAGTCAAAGGTAACCACCTGAGTGACAGCGATAATGAGTTTAGGTGAGACAGGTGTGTGCTGAGACAAAAAAAATGTTATGCTTCATTTACAGAATAAAACAACAGCTTAGCATCAGGCTGGCCACCACATACCTGTTCCTCATCATACACGTCGTATTCAGCCACGATATTCTGGACCTCATTGACAGCATCGTCTGTCTGGTCTTCAGTAAAAGCACTCTCCTCTTGGAACAAACCAAGGTCGACCCTTGCTCCACCTCCATATTCTTGATGTAGTATTTCCATGTAGTAGCTACAGAAAAATAAAGGTTTTGGTTATTTTCATTGGAATGTTCACAGCTACTGTAAATATGGCGCAGTACGAATTTGTGGTAAATACAGCCACACTCCCACACTTACGGTTTTCCTTTCTCTAGAACCATCACTTCAGACTTTTGTGAATCCATTTGCTTGTAGTCTGTGACGTAATATGGCTGGTATGCAACTTTAACCTGAAGTGAAGAAGATATTTTACTTGCATGAGTTCTTCTGATGACAGTATGTGTCATTTATTTTGAAATAAACTCTCTTTTCATACCTTGTTTTCCGGGTTGCTGGAGTTGCTGAGGTAGAGCTCACATCGGTCGTCACAGTGGAGGTATATCGTGAAGTTACCACTTGCTGGGGGGACAAAGAAGCCTCTGGACCGTGTGGCGATAAAATTTAGTTCGTGAGGGAAGATGTGTGGCATGGAGTCGATCCACTGCCACCAGTAACCTGTTGTGTTGTCATTGTAGTTCCAGATGTCAGTCAGGTAACGGGGTCTTGTGTTGTTCCACACCTCCATCTTCAGGCCTCTGCCACCTGAACGTACATGTGACAGAATTGAAAATTGAAAGTTGATGATATAAATTGTAAAATTGTAAAAATTACAGCTGAAGCGAATAGTTGATTGATATGTCAACCAACAGAAAATTAAATGGCAACTATTTGAGGCAAACTGGCAACCTGTAAAGCACTCTTACACAGAACTAATGAACACACAAGGAATGAATGGTACATGTGTGATCCTTTTTTTTAGTCTTTGGCTTTAAAACATACTCAAAACAAATTCAAATTTTATTTTAATAATTTTCTCCTAAACCCAGGTTTTAACAATGAAATTCAGTGTTAGCATCCGTTTGTTTTAGAACCCTTTTCCATGCTCCATACTTGCTGTTTTGTTTCAAGCAGCCAAGATGAGACAGAAATCCTGATGCGAAACGTAGAAATTACAAACTGTATCTGCCGCTGACGTCAGCTCTGTGAGAACTTCTTCGCACAATGCGTGATTAAAAACATGTGCTTTTGCCATAGTCTGATAAAAGATTATCTAGTTACAGTACAAAGCACATCAAAGTGTGCTAAGACCTGATGAACTGTGACAAGTGATGGGATGAGATCACAATCTTCAAGACAATGGTTATGTTGACAAGTTGGACAGATGCTTCAAATTCCTCCAGTGATGCAGTTGACAACTGATGTTCACGCATTGTTCAGATAATGACACAGCACGAAATAAAGCAGCAGGATGAATTGAGACAAATGTTGGTTACTTCAAAATTCAAAGATAAAAAAGAGAGAGGAGGAGGCGGCGGGTGCTCACCTGGGTAGCTTCTCATGCTGTTGTTCATCTGGTGCTGTTGTTTGTCAGTCCTGCACGTAATTCTGTCATCAGACACACTCTGGATTTCACAAGGCAGGCCTGAGGAAAAATGTGTCAAAGCTCACAAGAACTTTCCACTTGCACACAATAAAACAGCACATGCTTCACTTAAGGGACTAGTGAACCGCAAAGTGAAATCAGCTGAAGCGTTACTAAAAGTACTGGAAGTGCTGTGCACTTCAGAGAAGTTTCAGCTGGGCATTTATTTACTATAAATAAAAGTGCATTTCTTGTCTTCAGATGCACAGTTAAGAGTTGCAACAACACACTTTGTGTCTGGATTCTGTATCTAGTAGATGCTCATGAGGAATATAGTGTTCTGTTTTTTTTCAAGGTTATTGTCTGTACATTTTTTTTCTCCTCCTTTTGCTGTTGTCACACTTCAGTTTCCCTGCATATGATTGATAAATATCATATCTGTTTGTTGAGAGATTTATAAATATTTTCATATTTCACATTTTCAAAAAAAAGATTAAAAAATAATCGGTGTACAGATTGTCACAATTCTGAATGGTTGTTTTTAACTTTAAAGCATGGAAGGCAATATGGAGTGTCAGAACAGTCTTTACAGTACTTTTTTCTGGTTGGCTGCACTTACACACGCCATCAGTAATATGCAAATTTTGCTGTAGACATGAAGGTTCAAGGCTGAAAAGGGAAAATTTGACTAGTTAAATTATTTGAGGTATTCTCAGTTTTTGGACTTTGTGTACCGTCATTTGAAAATGTATGCTTTGCATTCTGTATCTGGTTTATGTTACTCTCTGATGTCTCTGATGTCACATCATCTTTACAATTTACAAAGAGCGCTGACTGAAGAAAAACTGTCTTCCCTTACTGTCAAATATGATCTGTTACAAGTCAACAGAATGTTCAGTGACTCATGAAACCTTATGAAAAGACGCACCGGATCGTTTGTCATGGTCTGCTGTGTCTCTAAGGTTTCTGAGGATTCTTTCTTCTCACTGTGCAACAAACTCAGTTTCTTTTGTTACGAAGTATGTGCACATTCTGTCGTGCTGAAAAGGATTATCACCATCGCGTGACTTTAGGCCCCAACAATGTGTTCGGTTTTGTTTTGTGGAGACGGACCGCATTCATTAATTCATGCTGAACACTTTGTACTGTGTGAAAATTATATCAGCAAAGTTATCACAGTATCACAAGTTGAGTTGAGTTTTATGGTACATTTCCACTCTGATGGTGACGATTACCTCCAACCAGAACACGTGCCGGCTGATCGGTTTGGTCGAAGAAGCGGCCGTGGATGGTCAGCAGGGTTCCACCCATGACACTACCCTTGGATGGAGAGACTCCTGTGACCTCTGATCAAGTAAAGCAAGAAATATTTTACTAAAACAAGAGTACACAGACCAACTACTTATGAAAACTGCCAAGTTAATTATGAATAAATGTCTTGCTGTCCTGAAGTACCTGCATACGTCTGGAACATGGAAAGCTTGCCCAAAGCTGAAACCCTGTACAGATTCTTGGACGGTAAACTCCTGTTGAAAGAGTAATGAAAAACATTATTACTGTTGTTCTTACAATAACATTGAGTATGAAAACTGTCAAAACGTGAAGTTAACATGATGTTTAAACAATATTTTACCTCCCAAATTCATTGTCAAGTATGTAACTCAAGTTGTGATGCCCTGTCGGAAACAAACAATAATTATTAAAGGACAGTTTCTAAACTTGTTTTCTTTAAATATACATTAATGCAGCTGTAACTGTGAACCAAACCAGCTCACCAACATATGTTCCTGTCAGTTTGCAGCTCATGTATCCCCAGTGAGAGTTTTCTGAATCCAGTCGTAGTTCATACCTTTAGAAACATTTGAAAGACTTTTAATACTGTGTAGAACAGCAAGTCATTTGTAATATCACCAAATTCATTTAACATAGAGTCATCACTCAAAAGATTTCCTTGCAGCTGAAGTTGCTTTGAGACGTATGTGAACTTCATACTTTTTTTGACTGTAGTGTAACGGATTTTGCTGTTTTTACTGTGATTTCATTTCTAGATGCAGTACACATCTAAACAAACGACTTACAGCTCATCTGACTCCGGTTTAAGCAGCTCGCACGGCATCCCTCCCATGTAGGCTCTGCAACAAACAAGATTATGTTGTCTAATTGCAAAAGCATATAAATAAAGCTTAAGAGTCTGCAGTTAAAAGGTCTAAACATTAACATTATTTGTTAAAGAGCAAGCAAATTAACCTCTTCTTTAGTCTAAGTTTGAATCCTAAACTTTTAATTTTGATTTTATTAAAAAAAGTGAATAAATGCAAATCATGCAAAACATCTTTAAATTAGTAGGTCAGCATATCATCATACATCAGTCAGAAATGTCCCTAATTTTTAAAAACTACATTATAATATTTTGGTGAAAGAAAACACTTCACTGTAATTTGAACATCTTCAAACTGAGTTTTATTCTATTTTCTTACCTCAGAAATCTGACATTGAGGCCGTTTGAGCTCACGTCCGTGTTGCTTCCGTACACATCTGTGTAGATCCGTCCTCTCATCGACACCAGCGTGCCTGCAGTGTTTTTGAAGTGGGTTTACTTTTAAGTTCACACTGGACTCAGTAAATTCACCACGTGCTACAGGAGTAAAGACTGTACCTGGGGGACCACTGACTGGACTCAGAGAGTAGATAGTGGGGGTGCGATACCAGACGGCCTAAGGAGAGTTAAAGACTGTTAGAGACCAGTGAGACAAATCCAAACTTGACTGCAGATCAATTAACTTGTAATTTAAAATGTCTGTGTTGTATTAATTATAGACTTACATAGAAGCTGCAGTGGTATGGTTTGTATGAGCCGTAGCATATATTACTGTCAGGAATGGGAACTCCGTCCACACTGACATGGACCACATACTGATCAGGTGGCATGGGTCTGTGATGGACAAAAATGAACCATTTTAGTTACACGTGTTCATGAGTAAATGCTTTTTTTTAAAAAAAATGTGTATATTCAATAAAGTGTTCCCTCGGCCTGCAGGCTACCTGGTGTAACACAGGATCTGGTTTCCGTGTGTTGAGTCTCTCTCCACATCGCAGGGGACTGACAGGGTATCTGACACCAGGGTCACACGGTTGCCAAACATGTCGTCTGTTGGGTTCAGCTGGAACTGTCGCTCCTGAGCAAAACCTGAAAAAACACACCAGAATAATCACTTTTAAAATAAATTAATGCTAAATGTTTTTTTTGTTTCTGGTTTGTGGAGTCAAGGAGCAAAGTGGATGAGTCTTACTGAAGGAAATCATTCGGCTTCATGAAAACAGGTGAAAGACCCTGAAGTTTTGGATTAGGAGTTGACTTTTGTCATTTGCAGCTATTTCAAGTACTTTAATCTGACGTCTTCAGTTGTACTTTGGCTGAACAGAATTATAATGTGGTAACTGCAGGCACCTCTCTCTGTACTTTTTGATGATTTTTACTCAATATTTAATTGATTTATGTGCCATAGTTTAAAGTCATAACTGAATAAAAAATAATAATAATAATTTCTTAAAGACAACGTTACAAGTAAAAGAATCATTTTTGGATCAATGGTTACCATCAACAAAACTATGAAAAGTGTCTGAGGATTCAGTCTCTTACCTTCTCCTGAGATGGTGAGTCGTGTTGCTCCGTTGGTGCTTCCAGGATGTGGAGATACGTAGTTAATGCGCTGAGCGCCTGAAATATATGTAAAACAGTTTAAGAGATGTTTTTCCCTCTGAGCAGTGGGCTAGCGGGTGATTTTCAGGTATTTGGGGCCTGTGTTTTTGCACATTACTACACCTAAGGAACGCAATTTAAAATCAACACAGGTTTTGTAAACTATCACAAACTGTATTTTCCATGTTACTCACTGCAGCAGCACCAAAGTGCGAGGAGAAGGGCCGCCGGTTTCAACGCGGGCTCCATCCTGGAGATATCCCTGTTTCCCTGCTGCCTCACCTGCGGTCTGCGGTTCAGGTGCAGCTGCGGGGAGATGGTGGAGCGTTTAACACCAAAAAGTGCTAATTTACAGTGATGCTTCTGAAGGTTTGGAAGAGAATCCACGCAAAACAAAGCAGCTGGTCACATCTCAGGTAAAAAGAAAAAACTGAAACATAAAAATAAAAGTAAAATATAGGAATATTAGAATAGTTTGAAGAATCCCAAAATCCCTACATGAGCATAGGATTACAGTCGTGTGATTAAATGCACAAACATCTATAGCAGTCACTTACAAAAATGTCGTTTACCTGTTAAATGATTCAGGTGTTCAAAAAGATAAAGGAGGGAGAGAGAGAGAGCGCCTGTGCTCAGGAAAGGGCACTAACTCTTTATAGCGCTGCTCAGTGTTCCGCCTCTCACCTGAGACTGGGAGGCGACTGTAGACATCAAATCATCCCCGCAGCTAACCACCGCCACGGCCCGAATCTGTGGCAGGAGTTTGATTTCAACCACACTGTGAAAAAAAAAAGAGTCAAAGTGGGTCAGAGGGGCGATGAGTAACAGCATCATGGGCGGACATCTAAATCAGAAGAGGAAGTTTTATTGTAAAACGCCCAAAGTGAATTAGTCAAGAGTCTGTTTTCATGTTTTGCAGCTCAGAACATGCTGGACAGCAAATATGTGCTGGGCCGATATGAACATTTTGTTTGGCACAACACAATGAAATCCAGCTCATTAGAACTTGAATAAATATTATCTTTGGGAAGCAAGTTTACGATTTATTTATTTTTTCAAGCTGTCGTGTGTATTACATTCCATTGTAGCGCCAGCTGTGACTAATATTTAATTCAGCACAGTGAACACCTGTACAGCGTGTACTCTGGTTTCATTCTAGGGCTGTTGTAGTGGATTGTATTAAACTTGGTTTGTTTTCTTTTATTATTTATGTATTTACATACTTACTTATCTATTACATAAATGTGGCCAAAAGTTTGATGCAACTTTGTCAGAGTTTTCAAGTTCAAGTTAATTTTGTCATTGCAGGTGTTAAAAAAAAAAAAAAAAAAAAAGGTATAGCAGATGATAGAACTAACAGAACATCAGATAAAACATTCTTCCCACAGATACTCTGATATGTACTACTACACATATAGGTGCTAAACTATGCAGTGCCTTAGAAACAAGTGGACTCTTGTGTCTATAAACTGAGTTTCAACACTCTGCAGCGTAGGAATGTTTACAGCCGTATAATTTCAACACAAAAATGTTGCACCAACCAACGAGCACACCAAATCAAACACGGGACATGTTTGACTCTCTGTACCATACAAGGCTTCAGCATATTATTAGGTTACAATGATGACATGCTGAGCAGACAAAATCAGACTATTACTGGAACCTCAGTGTTAATCATCACGGTCTCTGTCATGTCTGTGCTCTTTTCACCTATATGCCAACACTCCCACGGAGCACTAGGAAGAATTACATCATTTCCTAACAACAAAAATTTCAACATATTTTCTCCAGAGATTTCAGTTATTTTAGCTGCTGGTAAAGCCAGCGGTGCCACCATGACCCTAAACTCCAAAAGGGTAATAAGAGAAAAAGTTTAGAAGTCTACAGCCTCTCTTGCAGATTTATGAGATTTATGCTCATTACACATCAGGAAAGCAAAGTCATCTCTCTGTTTTTATCCACCCAACAAATTTATTTCCTGGTGTATAACGAGCATTACAGGCTCTCAGAGGACGGGATGAGGCTACGGACCCTTGCTCTTTTGAGTAACAGCTGCAGAGAGCTGTGAGGTTTTACATGGTTTTACATCCATTAAAATATAACAGCCTCCGCTCTTTGATGTGTAGTCAGGCAGGACTATTGCTCATTAAACACAGATACATCAGGAAGAAAACAAGGAGAGACAAAAATCTAATTAGCTGATGAGTGAGAGAAATACAATGGGAGGACAACTTTGCAGCTTTAGCAGCCTCATGTGGTAGTAAGATATAACTGTTGCCTGGATAAATTATTTCCACCTGTGCTTTTCATAATGTGACAGGTTTCATATTAAAACAGGTAAATTGGTTTAAGTTTAATAAGTCAGGCCTGTAGATCTGCTGTGTTAATGTTTACAACCCATCAAAGATGTTACATGAGACCTTTGTTGACTACAATTTTATTTATTTACAAAGTCTTACATACGAAGAGCTGGTGTACAGTAGTAGTTTGACTTTTTATTATTGCAAGAGTTAGATTACATATTCATGGCCTGATCATGTTGAGACCCAAACTGTGGAGGAATTATAAAGACTGAACACAAATTGTGCTCCAAAGTACAAAAATCTCATCTCATGACTTAAGTGGTAAAACATTTACAGTATGTGAGCAAATCACTTGTTTATTTAGAGTTTACTTTGAGATGTTTCAGTGTACGAAAAGAAAAACAAGCAACAAGTGATTTCCCCTTAAAAGTATTTCATTACATGTGTAAAAGGCTTTTGTGAGGTGTTTCGAACCTTGCAAAAAACCCGTGACACAAACAAAGCTTTTCCAAATTATATTATATTCATTATAGAATATTATGTTTTGTTTATCAGGCAGCCTTTTAGTAAGTAAAGTGTCAAAAAAAATAGACAAACATGTCACATTTTACCATAACCAAAAAACAAAACTAATTATTAGCAATTAGCAGTAAATATTATAATTATTACAGCTGTAGTAACCTCACCCAACCCACCCACACACACAAGCTCTCACATTGCCCATGAAACAAATGGAAAAAATATAAATACACCTGTCACTGTCTATATCATTTGAGGACAGCAAGATCAGTTGACAAGATCTTTCCATTAAGTCTGAGGTCATGAAAAATACAGAACAAGAATAGATATGTTGCCCAGCAGGTTCAGTGATGTAAGATGTGTGAGCATGACTGCATTAGGCTCAACTTCCTCTCAACTGTACTTGAGAAAACATGATTCCTTGAAGGGAAAATAGAGTAACCGCTGCATTGTGAGAGTTTGCCTGATAAGTGTCTGACCACAGGACTGGATTTTAATTTTCTCCAGTAAATAACTTTTCATTTAACAAAGTAAAAGTATGCACTGGATGATTTTTGAGGGTGAAACCCTTCAAGAAGTTGTTGATTGTCTGGATTAGAATCGCCACCACCTCTGTGCTCATGCAGTATAGAAATACATTTTAAACATAATTTTCACAAATGCACAATGTTTCAGTAAGGAGAGTAAATAATACAAATATCAGCACAATGGAAATATTGGTCCCAGATCATCTTTTTCTTCTTACGTAACATCCTAAAGAATGAAAGAGCCAAACAACTATGTACATGAAGACTGACATTTCTGTCATACCATCTACAATCTTATTTTTGGAACAAAACATTCATCATGCTCATGCATGAGACAAAAGGCGGCAAAAAAGAAGAAAGCAGGTCTGTCAGTACTGTTTTGGTTTGTACACAGAAATCAAACAGGTCAAACAGGTCTTCAGTAGCAATTAAAAGATAAAAGGCAGGACCCCGCAGTGACCAAAATAGGAATGGCTTTATTTTTTTTTTTCCAAAAAACGCTGCATAACAAACTAAAATCAATATGAAAACAGACAATACAAAATAAAAATAACACTTCGGCAATGCTCACAATGAGAATAAACATCAGTCTGGATTTAAACTGTGGATTTACAGTGAGTAAAAAAATTATCTAGACATGAATCATCTCATTCACAAGGTTGCGTGTTGAGCTAGAAAAGCTCTGATTCTCTGCAGGAGCTCTTTCTTCACACTGTCTGGTACCAGCGCTGCAGAGAGGAGAGAACAAATAATAATAATTAAAAAAAAAAACAAACAAAACAAAGACGTCAGTATGTGTGTATTTGTATCTTTGTGATACAATCAAAAACAACAGTGCTGTAATAAATAATGTTATTTTATTCACTTGCCACCAAAATTCTCACATTTGGTATTTTCACAAACTTTGGGATCTTAAAATAAAAATAGTGAGGGTGCAGCGGGGAGTTTGTACCGGCAGACTCTGTGAGTAATGTTTTTTTGTTCTTGAGCAGACTGAAAGTTACTCAGTAATTATTCCTCTGCTTCTTCCACCCCCTGCTGTTGTGGTTTGCACATGAACACCTGAACAATACCTCTGCCTTTTGGTGTGACTTCTGTGACCAGGTCCTCTACCGTTACGTGCTCCAGGCCCTTTTCTCTGATCACATCTGGACACAGGAGTTAAATCAGTTTAGAGATCCAGTTTCACAGGACCACTACACACGCACACACACATATATGCGCGCGCCCGCCCACGCACGCACACACAGAATTAAATACAATACCTTTGCAGTGTGCTTTCAGCTGATCCTTCCATCCACACTCCACCAGCTTTGCCCTGAGCAACTCTTTCAACCTGCGGCCACGCATTTAGTTCACATTATGTAAACACATTAAAAAGCCACTGCACAGTCTCTAAACCATTCACAACCAAATAACTGCAGAGAAAGGCTCGCTTACCGCTCCCGCTCCCCCATTTCTATCAGCTTCTGGTTTATTGCAGCCCTCATTTGGGACTCTTTGCTCATGATCTGTCTGGGAACCAAATAAAAACAGTAGATTTGTGAGTCTGGATGCAACGATATGAAGACAATATTGTTTAATTTAGCTAGCAGCCAGGGAGACATTACCTTTTGTCGGGATGGATCAGCTGGGGAGCACACTGTCCCTCCACGCAACCGTACCGTCTGAAACGCTCACAGCTTGGGCGCTTTACCGTTCCGCTTTGGCGGCGGTTAATTCACCTCAAACCGGCCACACGTCACAACGCTGTGGGGAAAAAAAGCTGGTTTGATAACACAGTTCATCTTCAAGGGACTGCGAAGTTAAAACAAGAACAATTGTTTCGGGGCTTAAAGCACTTTAAGAGAAAATACGAAGAGAACTCAACTTCCCATGAGCGCCCGCGCGGGTCGTGTCCGCTGTAAAATGGCTCCGCGTTCGGTAAAACAGGAAACGTGTGTCATGCTGACTTCTTCATCATCCTCATCTTGTTGCACAGGCTGTCTTCAACTTGTGAACTAGCTGGTCACATACAAGAAGACATGGCCGCGTCTAACTATTCGCTGAAGGTCAACAGAGACCTGCTGGACCCCAGCTTCGAAAGTTACAGATTATCTCTGGACGCCATACCGACCTACAACGTAGAGCTGGACGCTGGTGAGGGAAACTTGGGAGGGCAGTTAGCAAGTGTGCTAGTCCAGCACTGATACCAGAAATCACTTCTGTCATGTAATATACTCATGTTTACAGTTTGGTAGTGAGTGAAAACGGCCTGCGGTTATGCTAAGTCACACTGGAGCTGCTTTAGCTGTAACCCAGTGGTTCAAAGTGAGCTTTAATTGTAGGTGTAATTCCTGCTGACTGTAAACTGCTGACTGAAAAATGTTAATATGGCCTGATACGTCTTATCAAACCTTTTGCTTTTTCATCTATCTGTACCACAGCTGTGGAGGAAGTCAAGCTGAAGGATACTCAGTATACCCTGGAACATATGCGTGCTTTTGGCATGTACAATTACCTGCACTTGGACCCTTGGTATGAAGATAGTGTTTTGTTTGTGGACTGCAAAGGGCGGGTTCTCAGCCTCAGCATCACTCTGGTAAGCTTTTAAAATCCTCCTGGCCTTTCTTGGAAGTCCTTGTGCCCGGTAGCTATTTACATGTTTGCTTTGCATTAAAAATAAATATTTATTGTTAGTAAGTTGTCAACATGTCCTTCCACCAATATCTATGAGGCAAATTTCTGTGTATTTATTGGTCATGTCAGAGAAACTGGTTATGATTCTGGTGTGGAATTATTGGTGGACTTTGATGCATCTGACGCACCAGTAGGTGGTGATCAAATACTTGAGCGATATCAGCATCAGTCCTCAATGCATCACTGGGAGGTGATGCCAGGAGAAAAGGATCTTTGCAGAAATTCCGTAATATTAATGATTTAAAAGTTGCAGTATTAATGTGGCTTATTAGAATTTCCCTTACTTTTTATTCTCTAGCTTAAGATGTTTGATTAGAGGCGGTCAGAAGGGGTGACAGGCTCAGTTTTAGGGGGTAAAACACAACTTTTTTTTGTTATCTTTTGTTCCTCAGCACACACTTTAAAGTTTTGGATGAGCACGTTTGTCTGTGGTTAATCACAGGTGTGATTACATAATTGATTCAAGGTACTGATCCAGGTTTGAAACCAAGATGCTGAGATGAGGAGCACAATCAGCCCCATGACCTTTTCAGCTGAGACTTCTTTTATGTCTAAGATATCATTGACCATGATTAGAGATAATTAGTGCCGAGTCTGTGTGTTTTATGTCTAAACTGGCCTGAATGATGATCATCAGACTGTAATCGTGTCAGGCGGTATATGAGGCTTTCAGTGGCATCATTAAATGACTCTTTATGGAAATGTGTTGCTCAAATTCTAATTACAATCATCACATAATTATCGTCCCTGGCAGGGCCTTTTGTGTACATTTGCAGGGAAGTGTCGCTCGGCTCATTGCACATAGGTGGTTCACACTCTGTTTGGGACATTAACAGAGCGGATGGCGGAGAAAATGATCTCAAAGGTGCATCGTACATTAGGTAGTGATATAATACACAGTGTCACTCTCCATGGCAACAACAGGGCAGCGGCTGCATCGTCCTTTTGAAACACCGTTACTTCATACAATGAGTAATTGACGCTCATGTGGTGGCATATCTATCTATTACTAATAAGGCTCTGAGAGTCGTGAATCACAGCCAAGTCACATGGGTGGCCACATGACAGTTGGTAACTTTGCCTCACCGTGATGAGTACATGTTGTTTCCTCTTATTCAGGTCCTATGTTGATGGTATCTCCCTGTAGCCTTTTAACAACAGGAACATTATGGAAATTTTGTTTACTGTGTGTTTTTTGTTTCAGATGTTAATCACAGAATATTCTCATGGGATCAGAGTGCCCCATTGGAAATGAAAGCAGTGACCTTTCGCTTCTTCTGTAGTTCAAAGCCATCTCTTATTAAGTGTCTCTGTTCGAGCCTTTGTGAGTCATGACTGGTCTGGTTGAAGAAAGTAATTTGATTGGTTGGTAGCAGTAACAGACACATGTACATCACCCATTTTACATCATTCTGCACTTTTCTTCCTCAGTTTTATTGTAACTCGCGATTAAATTGAGGCAAAATCCATTTTGTACCACACTCCTATGCTTTTCCTCACCGCTGCTGCTGAAACAATAGAACACTTGTCTGTACCTGTGCTGATAATCAATCGGTTGATTGACTTACTGAAGGCAAACACTCTCTGGTTTCAGCTTCTCAAATGTGAAGATTTGCTTGTTCTTTTTTTTGTTGTATATGACAGCAAATTGAAAATCTTTGGATTTTCAACTGCTGGTTGGACAAAACAAGCTATTTGAAGATGTCACCTTAGTTTTTAGAGGTTGTAATGGACATTTTATGACATTTCATTGACCAGATGAATAATTTTATTTGATTTACCAAGAAAAAAAATGTTATTTTTATCCCTGTTTACCAACAAATTCAAATGTATTCCCTGCTGATATCTCTGCGTCAAACACACCGTAGCTTAGAATCACGTAGGAACAGCTGCAGTTATTCTTTCTGTGTTTTTCTGGACGCAGTACTGACTGATGCGTCTGTTGTGTTGGGAATCCAGGACACCGCCCTGGGGAAGCCAAGAGAGGTCTACCGTATAACCGCTGACTCCAGCCAGTGTGAGGATCGTCTCTGCGCCTCCCTCAGCCTCACCTCTGCGACCTGGGCTGCCCTCTCTGACGGCACCGGCCGACTCTACCTCCTCCGCACTGGCAAGAGAGGAGACAGCTCCCATATGAAGTGGGAGGTAAGTATAACAACAGACACATTTTTAATGCAAAGCACATCAGTTGCAATATAATCAAGCAGTGACTGTGAAGGTTAAAGGGTAGTATCTAACCTGTGACCTTTTATGGACCTCTGTTGGTGACTAATGGGAAGTGCAACAACACTGACTGAACTTCCTACTTACTTAAAATTAACACAAACAATTTCACATAAGAGATAGGTAGCTAAGCAGTGATCCTGCACACAGTACTTTGAAGAGGAAACACCTTTTGGTAACTGGCTTGCAGTAGTGAGGGATGGAGTCTTTTATAAAGATGGGTCTTTGTGCACTTTATTCCGGTAACAGGCATGCAGTCGGGATTGGCTGTAAATGAACCTTCACTCTGTGAACAAGCAGACTTGATGCAGTTCTGAATTCAAAGTTCAAGAGTGGAATTTGTAATGAAGATTTAAGCCCCACGAGTCGGTAACTTCCAGTGTTGTAATTTTAAGTTTCAGCAGTCAGGGATCCCATTGCATCTTTCACTTAGTTTTTTTTTTTTGTTCGTGTGTGTGTGTGTGTGTGTGCGCGTGCGCGTGCGCGTGTGCGTGCTGTAAAGATACCAGTAATAAACAGACTCATAAGCCAGATACATTCATGCGGTCACATTAAAGTCAGGCCTCTCAGCATCACATCACCTTCTTCACCCAGACAACTGTAGACACTGATATAGAAATAATAGTCCGAATTAGCATTTTATTGATTAAAATAAAGACAAATATGCTCTTTACAGAGCACAGTACAGACCATTTAAAGCTATTGATGCTAACATTTAATGCTGTGGCTTTCATTAAAAAGTCTTTCACAGCTACATTAGCATGCTTATAACTCCTTAATCTTCACGACCATCAGTCTTTTATCATTTCTTACCATTACAAGGATAATGCAGCACCTTCCATAAACTCCTCAAGTTTTAGATTTTACAACTTCACTTTAAAGTCGATGCTTCTGTCAAGAAACATTTACAAGAATTGCCACAATAGAATTAACTTGAAATTAAGGTGACAGATCTAAACTGTGTCTAAAGTCCTGTCAGTTGATGGTGTAAAGCAGAGGTGGTAGAGATCACATGAATATTGAGTAGTTATATTTCGATGTGATTTCTCATCTCAGATTCTGTCACATCTTAACTCTTGATCAAATTAGCGAGCAGACAGTTGCGAAGGTGACCTCCAAGACTATCACCACAGTTATTAAACATATAACTGTAATTTGCTGTGTGGAAAAACAGCTCACATTTTTTCCCAATATCAGTTGTATCCTGTTAAAATGTCTGTATTTGTTGCTTCTGTGCCTGTAGCCACTGTTCAGCGAAGACATGGGGGAGCCTTTCACCATCCTCCACAGCATCTCACATGTCCAGGCTGGAGTCCACACCATGGAGGTTCTGCTGCTCCGCATCCAGAAAGACCCGCAGGAAACCAAGGGAAGTGGATACTCCGTATCTCTTGAGTGGATCACAGTCGCCAACACTGCAGGACACGGTGGGTGGCGATTTGACCTGTCATAATTCTGGTAATTGAGCATGAAGTAATGTAAGACAAGTGTTCCATACATAATTAGGTCTGAATCAAACCTATTATTTCAATCATTTCTACAGTATTCATATTCTGTAGACAGCAGAAATCTTTATTAATTAAACCATAAGAGGAAGTTAGTCATAGTTTGCCTTTAATGGAGTTTAATTATTATGCCCCAGATGAGATTACTCAGTGTACTCTGAAGCATTGGAGAAGAAGGATTTTCACTGAAGTGCCTGGCACGTGCTGAGAAAGAAAGAAACCCTGACTAATGATTTTGAGATTGGATAGGCAAGAAAAGCAGAAGCAGCCTTTTGAGAGTCCCTTCCTCATTTAGTTGGATTTAAAGATGCAGGACTTTGATGTAGCACGAGCAGCATCTTAATCCTTTGTTGTTTGTTTAGTGTCTCAGCGTTTGATTAAATCTATATTTTGTTAATGCTAATCAGCAACAGCTGGTCTTCACTTTTAATCTGCTTCGAATCTAATAATCAGAACGACTAATTTGAAGGCATGTTTGGATGAGATGAACTCCAAATAACTGAGACGTTCATCAATTAGAAAAATAGTTATTAGTTACTGCCCAAATCTGATGCGACACATGACAGTGTGTTTGGTTTACACCCAGTTGTCAAATAAATAATAAATGAGAAAAATACAGAAAGCAAAACAAAAAATGGACATTACACACAAAAAAAATCTAAACAAAGCAACATCAACGAAAAAGAAAGCAGGAGACAGTCCCACTCATTTTCACAACAGGTTGTATGCCAGTAAAATTTTCTTCACAGAGCTGATAACCAATACAAGAAAAGAAGACTGGAAATTGACTGAATGGCAGATAAAACCTTCACCCTGATGGAAGTGACTCACTGTGTAAGGAGTGATGAGAGCCCAGTAAAATAACCTGAGCTCTCTACGTAGCTCTGACACGAGACATGTTGATGTTGTTGTTGTAATTCCTCTTGGTCTCTGTCAGAGTTTAATAGAAGACAAGATTACTTCATCACTGTATCCTTTGGTTTCCACACGCAGGTCAGGAGAAGAAGTATGAGGTGAAGAAGAGGAGAGTCCTCAGGGGGAAGTCGGTGCCTCACTACGCAGCAGTGGAGCCGCAGGGGAAAGGACTGATGGTGGCCTCGGAGAAACCGTTTGTCTTCACACATGTGGACGGTCGTCCTGTGGAGCCGCTTCAGCCAGAGCCCATGGAAGTGGAGAAGACAGGTGGGTCAGAGGTGCTGCTGGGAAAGCACACTGCTTTTGAGTTATTACTGTATACCTGTTATTTTCTGTGTAAGAAACCAAAGTGGACGGTAAACAGTCACCATCTGTGACCAGCTGATAAAAGTGCTCCCTAAACACTCAGAGAACGTTCAGTAATCATGTATATGGATTTTTTCTTTTGAGGATTGTTTGGAGAAGTGATTTCTTAGAATAACTTAGATAAATCGTTTTAAAGCTGCAGTAATACTCTGGCATTTTGTCAGATAGGTTGAGAGGAGCACCATCTATAGGTCTATACGTACAGGAGACATGAGAAAATTATTAAAAAATTTTTTCTTGCCTCTGGATAAATATAAGTCTAATATTCACTCTTCATTAATGTCTGAGAAAGTGACCTGGCTCTATAGCTGCCAAATGCTGCACTTCCTTCACCAGCTGGTCGCTAACTTTGTGTGTGCTGGGTTAGTTGCATGTATTGGGTTTGTCAGAGCTTTTTCACTGAAAACAGCCTCCGGCTGCTGCTGTTCACAAGGTTAATGAAAGCATAAACCAGAGCATGAGCTAAAAGAGGTGAAAAGCTCTGTAGAAACCAGGTCTCTGTGGGTTTGTCCCACGAGCGACAGCTTTTATATTATTATTATTATAGAAATACTGATTACAGTATAAAAAATACTCCATAAAAAACAACCCTGTCTCTCCATGTCTAAAGAGTGTGTGCAGACCTAATTTAGAAAAACTCTTGATGTCACATCAGAAGATTTGACAGCCTTATGCTTCAGACTTTGAGAAAACACTAAGAAGTTTTGTTTGGTTTGGCACTGATCATATTTGTAGCTTGTAGCGGGAGAGTGCCATTGTTATTTATTCTTTTTCTTGTTAAGTTCACGGTCTGAAACTGGCCAGAGAGTGAACAAGTCTGTCTGTTCAACTGTCGAGACCAAGTGAAATGCAAACAGCATCTGGGCTCTGTGCTACAGTGCTTCCTCGCTCCATGAGAGATGTGATAACGCCACACCGCTCGTTTCTTGACATCTCTGTGATGAGACAATTCCCAGTTAAGATTCATCGTGCGGTTGCATCTGCTTGTTTTCTGTCAAGCAACATTTGCTTCTTTTGCTCATCACCTGGAAGAGCTTGGGGTTGAAGGCACAAACTGCCTAGTTGGGTTATAGTCATAGAAACGCCTGAGTGGGCAGCAGAATATTCAACAATCAGACTGGGATCCCTGTCAGATCTGTTTATCTGTCTGTTTACATAGATACGTTTACAGGCCATTTATTCCTGCACGTACTGACGTCGTGATAAACAGTGTCTGCTTCTTCCCTTACCGGCAGTGGAGGATTAACGTGTCTGTTTAGTTAGTAGAAGAATGAGAATTTCAGTGGACTTCAGAGGTGCTGATTGGTGGGTGTTACTGTTGGATAGGCTTGGTGTTTCTTTATGCTGAACCAATCTAACCGTCTTGTCGCTGTAGCTTCATATTTAACGGCAGATACGAGAGTGGTATCAACCCTCTCGTCTAATTCTCAACAAGAAAGCAAAGAAGTGGATTTCCCCAAATTTGGAATTATTCCTTTAATTGACTGATTCTTTTAATAGCAAATATGGTTTGTTTCACAGTTATATTTTTGACTTTTCTTTCGTATTTCACACTAATGCTATAACCATATCACTGGCGTGGTTGTCACACCACCAGAGCTTTACTTTTCTTCCCAAAACATTCAGTGAGTGTCTGAACTAAACCGAACGTTCACATCCTGCCGGTTTTTATCTCTTTTGCGGTTCTTACACTCAGTTATACCCACAACCTCTAAACAAGCAGACAAACAGCTTCTCTGTTTTTCAAAAGATATTAGAAAAAAAAGAAAAGTCTCAGGTGACCCAGACAGGGCGAGGTGTGTGTGTGTGTGTGTGTTGCTGGTGCAGAAGCAGAATAATGGCAGCTTTTTAGCCGATCCTTTTATCAGCGCTCTGCCTTTCTCCTTTTGGAGAGGAAGGAGTGGATTAGATGTCAAGAGAGGAGGCATCTTCAAAGAGGCTTGTAAGTGATGAGAGAGGAAATGCAAAGGAGGCAGGAGAGATGGAGGTGACTTAGTGCTGTGCTGATGGAGACGAAGTGCAGATATGTATATAGTGTATATCCTGTACAGATAGAGAATGTGACCAAATGAATAGTTGGAAAAACAGTTTGGATTATCACAGGAAACCAAAAACCACTCCAAAAAAGAAATAAATGCCAAAAGTGATAAACTGTCACTATGGATCATTTATTTAAGTGGATAATTTTGAAACCATTTCCCGAGCATACAAAGTTGACAGCGTATGTGTCGGTTCAGCAGTTTGCCGAACCGAGGAGTTCAAATAGAGAGGAGCGAGAGAAATGAACACTGGCGAGGGAAGAAGAATATTGGCAAGTGAAATGAAAGATTTGGCGGCTCACCTCTCTCCTCCTCATTAGCTTCTTTTGTTGATTCAGTCGACAACAAAAAGTGATAACGAACACGTCTCAGTTCTTCACGTCCCTGCCAGATATAGAGCGGGTCGTGTTGGTTTGGAGCATCATAATTGGACCAATTTCAGTGCTCAGGCTTCGCGAGCAATCGCAGCGTGTTGCATATGACGGTTCTGGCACAGAGGTCTCTCTATAGGAGTGTTGTATATGAGAAAGTTGGCACAGAGTTGTATGTATGAATCAGATTATTCAGCTCAGACTGCTCTCTCCCTTCTGTCTTTTCTTAATATACTTTCTAATTTAGTTTTACTTATAGCTGGCTGTATATTAACTCTGTTTAGAACAGAGGAACATGCTTTGAGTGTCAATACAGTTATTTAAATGAAATAATTTTAGCAGTTAAGTGGGGAAATCAGTCTGAGGTGGAACTGTCAACAGCTGATACATAATCTGCTTCTTTCATATCTCCTCTGGCAGTTTAGGGATGTGAATCTTCAAATTAAAATCACACAGGTCTTCTTTTTAGCTGGTGTGAACCACATGCTGTTTACAAAATACCAAGCAGTACTTCTGAATTAAATAGGTTTGAATCCTCATTCCGTCCCCCAGCTGGTGAAATGAGGTTGGCTGTTCCTTGATGGGGTCACTGTATTTTAAATGCTTGGCAGCTACATTACAGGAAGGAGGAAACCATTCACCCGAGGCAAGAACTCCCAAACAAGGGAATAAAAAAAAAAAAACTAAATCTGTAGCTGTGTGAAACTTGGTAATGGGTGGAAGGACTTGAAAACAAGATTCAAAGGAACTTCATTTTAGAAATATTTATCAGTGAACAATGTCTGACTCGTTCTTGAAAATGTGATTCAGGCATGAGGTTGTTCCATTTATGACTACGTACTTGGCAGCTGAAGCCATTTTATCAAGCATCTGTGGACTGTTCGAAGTAAAAGAAGGACATGACGCCTGCCGTTTATCCATTTTACAAAAAGGCTTTTAACAAACGCCCCCCCCCCCCCCCACTTCCGCTTCATTCAGGGAATACATCTGTTCCCTCCACCGCCAGCAAGACTTGGAGGCCAACGCTCTCTGTGACGAATTATTTTGCGTTTCATCATGGCACACCACGCAGTACAGGTGTCGTCACAGACTACAGAGAAATTATTTGATGGAGGATCACGAAATGCTGTCAGGCCAGCTGTGGTGCTGAGTCAGAGGCAACACAAAGTTGGCTTCTTAACAATGTGGGCAACGGTGAGAACGGATTTGTTTCCTGTTAAAAAAGGAGCAGAAATGCAGCCACCATGTTTGTGAAAAAGGTGAACCAAGGAAGTACTTGACTGCCAGTGCCTGAACTAATTGAGTGAACACATAGCTGTGACTTATTACGCTGTAGTTATGTTCTAGCTATTACTTATACAGAAAGGGCTTGGAGAGAGCATAGCTTCTCCAATACTAAAGAAGCTTTTAAAGCTTTGGTGTTGCAGTGATAGAAAATTCAGTTTTAAATCTCAGTCTAAATTGAAACTCACATCTCGCAGTATTTCAATTATTGATTAAACTTCAGATTATTTTCTCAATTAGATGTTTAGTTTATAGTCTAGGAAAATGTGAGAAGTGGTGACAAAATTTCCTGAATCCCAAAGTGATGTTTTCAGTTAACTTCCTTAATCCAACCAACATTCCGCACTATGAAAATACACAATTTGAAATCACAAAAGACAAAAAAAACAAAAAACCCAGCAATTCTTCACATTTGAGAAGCTGGAGAAAGTCCCCATGGCCTCCAGTTGTGGTATGGTAATTCATATATTTTAACATACTCCCATCTGTGGTGTCATTGAATATTCAACACTAACTGCCTTCAATTCCTACACTCTATTAGATGTTTTATGCATGACTCAGTAACAGCTGGCACAGGACTATCATTAACTTCAGTACTGTGCATTTTTCTCCTATTTGAATTCAGATCCCATTTACTTCTGGCAGCAGACAGCAGAGGACATCACAGTGTGTGTGCGAATGCCAGAGGGTGTCACCAAGGAGGAGGTGATCTTCAGGCTGACAGCCGACAACATCAGCGTTGGAGTTCAGGGCTTCCCTCCTTTACTAGAAGGCCAGCTGTATGCACCTGTAGACCCCGAGGCCAGCGCCTGGATCATCAAAAACGATAAAAGGTTTTCAGCCTGAAATCTGCATAGCTGCTGTTTATGAACTGTACTTTGATTTTCTGGATTTTCAGGAGCACAGACACAGCAGTGACATAGGGAACCTCGCAGTACATTACAGCGGTATTTCATTTTTTTTTCAAATACCACTTCTGAATGAGGTGAAAACCACTGACTTCAACATTGATCACACTGTTGTCCTGGTTAGTGGCTCCTTATAGAAAGCAAATCGCTCCCAGGTAATGAGCCAGACCCAGAGTGGTTGAAGAATCTTCAGCACCATGGGGAAAGAGGCGACCTCGCAAAGAATAGGGAGACTGGGACAAACTCCTGGAGCCAGACATGGGAAGGGGGATTGGGAACAAGTGTCAGACAACCCGGGAAGGGAAGGAAGAGTCTTACTCAGGCCGTTTCCAGCAAGGAGAAGAACTGCTGACGTTGACCGGGGTTATAGTTGATCAGTAAAGGGAGATTTGCCCTGAAATGGTGAGACTGTTGGAGTGTGTTGGCTGACCGTGACAAAAACTCACCGGTAGGGTGAACTCCAGTTTTCGCAGTACACTGAATAACTGGACGTCACGGCTACTGTTGATCACCAGATTCAGGTGGAGGTGGTGTTCTGGTTGTGAAACAGTGGACCAGCTCTTTATTTACTTTTTAAATTCAATCCACAGTGATTCAGTGTTGCAAAACAATAAAACATAGAGAAGGATAGAGGGGGCTGAATAGTTTTCATAAGCTCTGAATCTAATAAGCCAGTCATCAATATGAGTTGAGTCATATCCTGCACTTTAAGACCTTTCATCTGTGTCTCTATCAGCTCTGGATCTCAGCTTCCTGTTCCTTCAGTTCGAGTCCTCCAATGCTCCATTTGCTGTAAAAACATGTTACATAGCCTGTTTGTTAGTTTTCTGATCATCCTTGATAGGCTCTTGTGTATTTCACAAGAGGGAGAGGGAGTCTACCTGCGTCTGTCTGCCTTGTTTTGTGTTCAGAAAGAAAAATCTAAAAATAATGTGGTTTAGACGTGGAACTGTGAAGTTGACACGAGTGTTTATCCTGTAAGTTGTGTTTATTTTTCATTTTGTATTCTTTAAGCTTCTTTAAAGAAAAAATGTTGCCATCATTCGGCGCTTGGTGGGTGATACTTCCAGGCTCCGACCCTTTCTCTTTGTCTGCCTGTCTGCTGTTCGGGGGATAGGCGTACATCTAGATGCCCTTTTAAGCTGTGTATATCTCAAAGAAATCACACCTTCATTCTGGGTATTGGCTGTTTTTTTCCCATAGATACACAAAGGACATTATGGCAGCCAGGCAAAATGAAAACAAGGCAGTTTGAGTTGTTTCCATTACGAGTAAATGTGTAGTTGATGGAAATCTAGCTGCAGAGTGTGTGTTTGTCTGGGCTTGTTTTATTATATTCATGGGATCTGAAAACCGGGAGCCTGCTGCAGCTTTGTGGGGACCAAAATTCTGGATCTCACAAGTTTAAATGGCTGTTTGAGGATTAAGACTTGGGTTTAGGGTTCAGGTTGGAATTGAGTCTAGGTTAGGGTTAGAGTGAGGGTTGGTTTTAGGCTTTCAGTTGTGATGGTTAAGCTTAGAGTATGGGGGAAAGGGACTGTATTATGTCAATGACAGGTCCCCACAAATGAAGTAAAACAAGTGTGTGTGTGTGTGTTTGCGTGGAGTCTGCATCTGGATGGCCTTTCACAATGTAAATACCTAGAAAAAAAACCCCACTCCCATTCTTGTATTGAGCATGTTTTTCAATGCCAATGGGTAATGCTCTTTATGGACAGACAGCTGAGCACCATCCTGCTTTCCTTTGTCCGGAGCTGAATTAAGAAGCTGCCCTTTGTGTCTCTTTCATATCTTCTCATGGTTGCCCGAATATAGAACTGTTTTATAACGTCCCTCAGTACAATGGGATATGAATGATTCTGGCTTCCCAGGTTCCATGTTCACATTCTTAGAATGAAGCTGCAATGTGTGCGCGACATGTTGAAGCAGTCGGCTGATTATACTCATACCTGGAAAAAATATCATAATCAGAAGGAATTTATGTTTTTCCCCACATTGCTCTTTCATTCATTCAACCTTCATCTAAGTCTCGAAGATTCATTCCCTCATTTTCAACGATGTGTTCACTTAAAACGGAGTAAATACACACAGAAATAAACAAAAACATTTTTTTTGTTTTAAATCTGTTTCCTGTTTCTAAGGCTCACCATGAAGTTTCTGGACCAGACAGGCACAGACAGGCATGAGAGACAGACATGCAGAACTAGAGGGACAGTTTCTCCTAAATTTAGACTGAAGCTGTGAAAGCCGCCTTCGTTTAAACATGTATTTATGTACTGTGGACTGCAGAGAGCTTCACATGACTCTCCTTGATTAATGGAAAACTGCAAATGGTACGCTGTGACTTTACATTCTCAGCACTGACGTCCAGAGGACAATGTGAGATTACATTGCTTCTGGCAAAATACACATATGCAAACATACGTTTAACAAGGAAGATAATGTCATTCTAATTCTATTCTAATTTATTCTTAGTTTCCCTTGAATCCATAAAGACTGATCTTCATTACCATTATTTAGTGAAACACTGAGAATTAATGAACAGGCTCTCATGTCCTTGTATTGAATTCATGGCACACCCTCCACTGCAGCATGATCGAGTGTATAGATTTCACATGTAGAAAGGCAGAACCACAGGGCAGACTCCACAGCTGCAAATGGTCTGAAACGTTTGTGCAGATAATTATTGTCTGTAACCAAAGTAAGCCATGTAGAAACAATGATTGATTCTTGCATTTATTTAGTTTTTATAAAGCATAAAGCTAACTAGTCTTCTTGTTGTCTATTGATAAATTAGATTGAATTTAATTTTTCATTGTGTCAATTATTTCCTATTTCCTATCAGTTAATTGTTTGGTGTATAAAAAAAAAACAGTCCAAAGTATTCAGTTTCCTGTGATTTAAGACTATTAACATGCTGTATATTCTCACATTTGAGAATCAGAGTTTTTGCATTTTTACTCAAACAACAACAATATCAGCACAGCTGAAAAGCTGCTGATTCATTTTATGGCGATGAGTTAATTGACTAATAATTACACCTCTCTCATCAAAAACCTCTAATCAAAACACATCTTGCTACAAAACGAATGAGTGAAAATCCATTAGGTGTGCATCCCTCTGTAAAAACCCAAACTTATCTCATGCATGGCATGAGATAATGATGTTTGCCGTAATTTAATTTTAGTCTAAATTTCTGTTGTACAGAGGCCGGAGATATGGCTCAGTACTTAGTAACATTTTAAGGCATGTAGCACACTGCTGCTTTGTGGGATTTTATTGGGAGAATATAGCTGGTAATATTGCCATTTTTTAAAATATTTTTTGTCCTCTCTTTCTTGATTTATTCTGCGGTTCAACTTAAAACACCTCTCGTTTGCTAGTGAGGAAGATCATTTGTGTCAGAGTGGGTCAGCCACTGTTCTGTCAGCCTGAATAACTCTTCAAGTTCTCCCCTGCTCTTTCTCATCAACACTGCATTTTAGCCCACTACACTTCTTCTGATTGGATGTGTACTGGTTGATTGCATCATTCTCATTCCAAGTACATCGTTTGCTCTGTAGTTCATAAAAATCAGGCTCTCAGGCAATTTCTGAAATTGTGCAACCGTGGCTTTTGGCTTTTGCCTGCTTGACATTTAGGAAACCAGTACGTGAGCTCTCTGATGCAGCCTGTCTGTGTGCTATGTACTCAAACTATACATATATATGAAGCATTAATCATTAGCACTCTGAATAAAAAGGAACATGCTTGTGTGTGTTTGTGTCTTCAGCCTGGAGCTGACCCTGCAGAAACGCAGTGAGGGACCCATGTGGCCGGAACTGGTGATGGGTGACAGGAGAGGGGAGTATGTGATGAGTGACGAGCAGGCCGCCCTCATCCATGAGAGACTGACCCACCTCACCTCTGAAGACCTGGTGAGGCTGAGCCTTTACATAACACTGATAACACCAGCGCTGAATGTAATGGACCAATTGTTTTATTTGTACCATCGTACCTTAGTCCAGATATCCTGATACAACTGTCTCCCACACGTGAAAATGAATAGTGTTTCTGATGGTGGTACTATAGCAGCAGTTCAAAGCTTTTTTTTTTTCTTTAGTTTATTTCATTCATTACACCATTGCCTACAGTGGCCTGATAGGGTTGGCCTGATATCTTGGTATGAACGATATCGCAAAATCAGTTATTTTTCAAATTATAAATAGAAATATTGTCCAACTCTGTTGGCAAATGTCTAGTTGAATCATTACCGCGTTAAATCAGTCAGCAATATGACTCATCCGTGGAAGTTCTGTGAAGTGCAGCTTTGTCTTGACGTGTTTCCTCTGGAGGTTTTGTCATGGCTTTCCGTACATTTTTTTATTCAGACTACCCTTCTAGCTTTTGGTATCCCTCCTTCCTCTGGGCCCTCTCATCTCTGTGACTTTCCTCTTCAGCTGCTCTGAGCCCTCTTCTTCCTGACGTCTTGTCCACATCATCACACTCTGGACTCCAGAGTCGCTCCCAGTCTCATGTTCGACAGCGTTTTTAGCCACTTCCTCTCTCACCCTCACCCTTCATTAGTGTCATCTGGGCCCACTTGAGGCGCGCAGTGCAAATCGAGCCTTTTACATGTTAATAAATGCAAAACAAGTGTAACTGTAGCCTCTGTCCTTTTTTTTTGTCGTGTTCCTCCTTTTTGTACAGAACGGAAACCCAGACAGGGACAAGCCCCCTTGTAACTCTCAGGAGCTGGAGGACTGTGATGGGTTCCCAGAGGATAGCTCCAGCCTCACACACTTTGACGGAGAATCGCTTAAGCCCACTCAGGTGGTGAGTAACACCTCTCTCCTTCACTGGTAAACACTCTGATTCTCCAATCCTTAAAGCCTGAGCCCTGCGATTTCATATTTTCAGCCATTTCTGTCGCCTCTTTCTGTCTTTCATTTCCCTTAAGTATTCTGTTGGCCTGATGCTCACTGCTTTTATAAGAGCACGTTCTTATTCAGCCCAGCCCCCAGTGAGTGAGCCAGTGCCCTTTAACAAACCACTTGACCTGAGAGCTCCACCAAGGCCCAGTAAAGAAGGAACAGGCACACCTCCTTCATTTCCATCATCTGTCCTTGTGACTCGAATAATAAGAACCTGTAGCTGACAACTATTTTTATCTATCCTCATACAGAGAATATATTTATCACTCTGCAGAGTTGGTAAGTGGTTAGAGAGGCGGTCCTGTAACTGAAAAGCCACAGGTTAGATCACTCCGGCATCCAAAGTTTCTAACCCCAGGATCACAGCACTAGCGTGGCTCAACAGCACATTATATCTGAAGACAAACACAGGACAGTTTTGACTGTTGTCTAGTTTGAGCTAAGAATGTTTTTTGTGAGGTTTTCAGAATAAAAGACAGGGACATACCCTCATGGTAGTAAATAAGGGACTTTCCAAAGTAACATTCCTCCTTCTGTAATCCTTTGTTCCTTAAATCTGTTGTTTTACAGGCTGAGTTGAGTAAGACTCTTGAGTTTTTACAGCAGTAACCTTCAAGACAAGCTGTGTTATGAAGGAGGTTTGCAAACATCTAATCTAGATGCTACCCACTGCACAGAGGAAGGTGGAGGCCTGTTTGGTTTCTCCATCCAGGATATGTGAAGAAAAAGCTGCCACAAGTGTCCTTCTCTTACCATTATTTGGCCCAAGGTGAAAAACAAACGTCACTTGTTGCAGACTTTCTTGAAGACAACATGATCTATTTTAGGAAAAAACAGGCTCACAATCGATAAGAAAAATGTGGATTTATTAACCTTAGACATCTAAAGATCCTGTGTTCCTTAGACGGTGGTGAGGAAGTTACATATATGCTTTCAAAATTAGCAGCAGCAAAAAACTAATGAAAATACTCTGCTTCGTGACGCAGGTATTTCTACAAGCAATTGTAACAACCTTACCTCTGTGTTTTGGAAATACTGAATAATGAGCATAAGTGGATGTTGTATCCAAAGCAGATACATTACAGTTTGCAAAAACGCTATTCATTTGTGGACATTAGTCCACGTCCATCACTGATGCCTCTTTCAATTTCTCTGTTTCATTTGCTTGAAATAATTTCTGTTTATGGTTAAGAATTTCCCATCATAAAAACTCTCAGAACAGTCAAAAATGAACCCTTTCATTATGTGATGCACAGCTAATAATGAGTATTGAATATAAGGTACAGTGTTTCTGCTCAGGCTGTGATGAAGGGCCTGGTGTGAATAAAAAGCCCTTTATGTTTCTCCTCCATTTACTCTGCAAATAGTACAGCCAGGGAAGCTGCTGCCCTTAAATAAGGCGGATTGTAATCCTACCTGTGCCATCAGCCATTTGAAGGACAGTTGGGTCTGTTTGTTCCACATGTGTGTGAACATGTGAGTGTACACAGGTGTGCGTGTGTGTGTGTATGTGTGTGTGTGTGTGGATGTTTTCCTGTGTTTATCTGTATCTCCTCCAGGAAGCCGTGCCTTTCTTTTCTTTTCTTTTCTTTTCTTCACTTCCCTCCCTCATTGTATCCACCTTAATGCTTCAGTCACTCGCCTGCCCACCAGGATATATCCTGACTTTAAAAAGAAAAAAAACTCTCAGCTTTAAATTGTGGCACCTCCTATTAATTTGGCACCTTTGTCGATGAGCTTCTCTTTGGTTCTCATCCCAGCTGAAAAGACTGAAAATGGTTTTCATGTGTGTTTCCCAGAGGGAAGCTGTGAGTCATATCCACTGACCATATCTGTTATACCTTTTACAATGGAGTGTATCTGATAACTGTAGTTATTGCAGACTGTGCAGGCTTTGAAGTCCATGGGGGTTGTTATTTGTAAAGATTTCCAAATCTTTGAAAAAGTAATATTGAAATATCGTCCAATGTTATGTATACCACTGATGTAATTTCTTAATAACTAAGGACTAAATTAGTCAGTTATTGATTTTTTTTCTGGCTGGTGTGAACCCTGGGAAGACTAAAACAACATTATTTTATCTATATACGTAGATCACAAGTACAGGCCTGGAGTTTTATTTATAGGAAATAATTGCAATTTGAATATCAACTCCAAAAATAGTAATAAAATTTGTTTTTTTCTCTAATTATTCAGCCCTACTTGATAGTGATGTATATCAGCTCCCTGTGCTGGAGATGTATGTATATGTTCAATATGAAGATATTCAGATAAAATCCATATCTCTGTTTTTGCGTATTCCTCTGAGCAGTAATTAACCCAGTGTTTAAAATCTTTTTTTTGTGGCCCACCATTTTGAATTCTTTGAATCAGCCTGAGTGATGGTGCATCACTGCCATTCTTACACTGTTGGTTTCAGTGTGTGAAGATACAAACATGGTGTGAAACTCGTCCCTTCTCTGGTGTTGGCACCGCCAGCCGGGACAGGTGTGACTCCACAAGCCAATCAACATCTTACAACAGCAGAGCACAGAGAGCATCTCTGACCACTGTGTTTCTGTGAGAAACGTTTAAAGACATTAGTTTTAAAATAATCTGGTTTCTTCCTCTTTGATTCAAGCTGCGACTGATTTCCACAGACTGACACTCCGAGAAAAACTGATCTTATTGTCACATTTATGATCACGTACCAAACGAAATGAGAGTTATTTGATGCTGTTGGATTCTTCACAGTCAAACAAAACACTTAGGAGGTTTTAAAAGGCCAAGTTCAGCGTCTCGCTCTCTCTCTCTCTCGAGTCTAAATAAACAGCGATTTGTCCTTTCCCTGTAAAGACGAGTGAGCAGCAGCCTTGCAGGAACATGACGGCAGCAGTGATGATGATGATGACAGAGATTTGGCATTTCAGCTGTTATTACAGACATCTGGCCTCTGTCTACAGGTGCATTTGCTTTTGATTTTGTAATGCCAGCTTCTCACTTCCTGTTCGCTATCGACAAAGCCCGTAAACCCTTTGATAAAAACAAAAGAGTATTCATGAAAAAGCTTTTTCAGACTGAGAACAGGTACCAGTTATTTATCCTCAGTGCTTTCCTCTGCTGAGTCTCATTGTCTTACTTCATATTGTGCACATCAATCATGCAACTCCCAGCAACAAGACAGCATTTAGTATGTTACATGGGCAACTATGAACTATTCATTCATAGCTGCTGCTTAAAGCTTAGTGTTTATACATGTATATATAAATACACTGCATTTAGTGCAGCTGCTATGCACAACATATGTTTTTAAAAAGATGCAGTGTTTTGCTTTGATAAATGGAACACTGTCTGGTGTTTTCACCCAAATTAAAATACCCCTAATTATACTATTATTATTATTATTAGTACTGTTACTATTTCTGAATGGCCCCTTTGGCCTGTTTCTCTGGTTGAAAAAACAACTGAACTGAACTCAGACAGAAAAATGGCCACAAAAATGGTGACAAGCAGGGATGAGATTGATACAGCTGTTTTAAGCAGCTGAAAACAGCCCCTCATTAAAACATTGCAGGGGGCTGTGGGCATGATGTTTACATTGAGGCATGATCACAGCAGTAACTTTTATTATTTTGTCACGACAAATGCCAGTTTAAACAGCAGAAAAACTGTGTTACAACAAGTTAAAACATCAATCATTTAGGAATGTGCATTTACATGAACATAAACTTGAAGCACATATTATACAGCACAACATGTTACTGGCTTTAATACTTTTCTTAATTTGTTCTTTATCAACAAAATCACAACCACCAGTCACAGTTTATACTCCCAGCATGTTCCCAAGGCGTTAAAAGATATAAAATATGATTCCTTTTTATGAAGTGCAAATCGTGTCATTATACAGAAAGACAGCACAATCCACGAACAGACTTTGATATCTTTGATACTTTTCATCATTCTTTATTTTGAAGGTGATATCTTGGTTTTCACAGGAATCGGCAGGAATTTATATTCTGAATTCAAAAGGTTAATCTGTGGCTCTGTTCTGTTGCTGGCAGTTAAATCCTCTTTATTCAATAATGGTTTTGTACAGAAACTCGAGTACAGCAGTACAATAGAGATTTCTCTTATGTTATTATCTTGTTAGTTTAGCTTTGTTTCCTTTTTTTTTGTAGAAGTTTTGATTGCCCTGGCTTATAAGGTGAGACATGAACCCCCTGCAGTACATATCTGAGAAAATAAGAAGGGCAGAGACTGTTGGAAAAGGTGTGCTGTAAAATAACAAGATAAAAGCTTCGTGATTTTTTTAAAGAATGTGACCATTAACAAGCCACAGGATATCAGAGGAAATGGTTTCATTTTTCAAGACCCAGGCCAGGCATAGGTAGCAACACATATTAATAACAATGCTTAGGTCACTGACTTTGAAAGTATTGTGAATGATGAAGTAACACACACACAAAAAAAAAAATCTCATGCAGTATCCTCAAGGTGTTTGAGACTCTACTTTTATTTTTCTGGGTAATGTAATTCTTAATAAAGGTGGCACAGAGTTGAGTTCACTGCCACAAATTAGTTTCCAGTTTCTGTATAACTTTATCAAACAATAACTGTAATATCAGAGTCCACGTTCCCGCCCCCACCCAGCATGAGCATCTATGAGTAAAGGCAAAGACTATTATTATGTGTCAGGTGTGAGATGCTGAAAGAGCTAAGTTGATTTCCTGAAAGTATAAAAAAAAATCTATCCATAAGATTGTATTTTTTCCTTTACAAGGTGGACTGTGTATGCCAAGTTATGAAGACACATTTTTTATATTGGTCCCCTCTTCGTTCAGTGCATCTGCAGCAACTTCCTCAAAAACAATAACAAAAACATTGTCACTGTTTAATATGTCACTGGAGTCTCAGAGATAAACGAACAGCAGTTTCTGTTGCAAACTGACTTTTTAAAACCAATTTTTGTAGCGTATTTACCTTATTACAGCATCTTTAAATTATTCTGATAAGTTTTATGATAAGTAGTTTCATATGTGAGGAGCCAAAATGAAAATCCTTTCACCTCATTTTATTTTGCTGGTCCGTTATTTCCCAATACTTTCTTATCCTGGAGTATCCTGGAGGGAACTGTGTGTTAACTGATTCCATTGATTGGTTAGGATCCCTCAGTGCAGAGAGGAGGAACTAAGCCTTGAAATCACTTGCTTTAGGCTTTGACTTTGATGAAACCTGCATACTCTTGGCCCTTCATGGCATAAACTCCTGGTTTAAGTCAATTTAATTACATGTTGTTATTCTGTTTTTGTCATGTGCTGTTGTTGTTTTGCTTTCATTGTTCATCACAAATCATGACCCAGGCAGAAACCGGCGTCGTTGTCAGTCAACAGGCTCCACTGAAGTATGAGCGAACGTCTGCCACATGCTCCATGTCAAACTCAAGTGGCAAGAAAATGAGTTTTAGAGTGGAGGAGTGATGGCTTGCTAAATGGCTTGTCATTGTGCACAACCATCAACCAACATATGGGCTGGTTTATGCTGAATTTTCAATGCCTGTCAAGTGTGTACCGAGATGGGGAGGACAGCGCTGCCTCACAGCCTCTGTGACATGTTGGCAGTGAGATTCACAGGATGTGGGTTGACTCTGAGTGAGGGATCGGTGTGAACCGTCAGATGTCGAGGAGAGATTATGTCACTGCACCGGTCATTTTCCTTCCAAAACAAATGGAGTCAGACTTGAATAGCAGCAAACCGCATACACGGGCAATTACGTCAAGCACATTCATCAGTGTGTGCAGACTGTGGGGCAAATACATGGGCTTTTATGGCCGTTATCACACACTATTCAAGGAACCTTCTAAACCATTATGGCCATGCTGAATGTCAAGATGGAGATCTGCCACAGACAGGAGTCTTAATCTGTCCATTTAATAATAATACTAATATGGACAGAAACATGTAGAGAAACCTGTAGGCATTTTTAGCTAGGTCTTTTTTTTATCAATCAATGAAAATTCATGATGGAATGATCTGATTGTTCTGTTAATTGTCTATTGATTTTGAGGTTTATTTTTTGGTGTTTTAAATATATAATTACAAATCAATCAACCTGATAAACTGTGGGTAAGATATGAGAATGATGGGAATAGTAATAGAATAGTAAACTTTGCTTTGTACTGGTGCATAAGAAATTAACTTCAGTATAATTAGAAAGTCACAGGTTTTGTCCTCAAGGTAGTTCATGTGTCCATCTCTGTCTAGCTCCTTGTCACTGATCCCCAACCTGCCCCAGAGCTATCACACTTAAAGCCCCTGCCTCCACTCACAGATGTATGTGTCACACAGAGGGTAATGCTCGGAGAATTAACGTTAATTATACAGTAAAACAGGACGACTGACAGAGTCCAGAAATGAACTAACTTTAATTCACACCTACACCTGTCCCTCCCATCTGTCTCTCTCCAGGTGAATCTAGGCAGCCATCAGTACCTGTTCACAGTTGACGTGAACCCCTCTGAAATGCCGTGCCTCTGTCTCCGACATGACGTGGATGCTCTGGTGTGGCAGCCGCATCCTGACCAGCCCAGTAACATGTGGGAGCACATCGCCACGTTCAACGCCTTGGGTAAGAGCTTCAAAAAAAAAAAAAAAAAGCAGATTGAAACGAGATTCAGCTTTGACTTGTGGAGAATAATTTGTGTTAGTTTCAGTTTTAAATTAATTTAAGTACGAAAACTCAGCTTTGTGTAACTTGCTCTATTTACATTCAGCCACTGCCACTGCTGCTCTCCCACTGTCTGAGGTGCTTGTTGTGTACCCCTGGCTACTTCATCCAGTTCAAAAGATGCCTCTTCTGCTCTGGTAGAAAATCTGCTTTGTCGACCAAGGAAGAGCCTCAGTGTTCGTTGTTCTCGCTCTCTTCTGCTGCTCCATGTGCTCTTTCACTCGGCACCATCGCCATTAGTCCCAGTATGTGGGAGTGATTTGAAGTCAGTTTGAACAGTCTTAATTTCCAGTTCATGATGAATCACGACAACTTAAGCTGAATTATTCATTCATGGAGCTATTAACTTTGTTTACATCTGCTGTCACGCTGCTACTGTGCCTCTAGTGCTGCAGCGGGTAGATGACAGAAGATCTTAAATGGCTGCGATAAAACTGGAGTTAATGACGAGAGGGAGTGCACTGACACCGCTGGTAGCCTATGTAGACCCAAAGAGAAATATATGGAAGTTGTTTGAAAGCCAGATTATTAACAGATCTCTCTTCTACACTGAAAATAAACCATTCAGATTGGTCTGGATAATAAACCCTGGGGTTATAACTGGATTATATTGTGCCTCTTAGCTTAGCCTTGAGAGTGTTGAGTTAATTTAACTCCAAACCTCAAATCAAACACTCAGGCCATCATCCAGTGCGCCCATGTCTAGAGCTGCATCCCTTTCAGTCTGCCTTTATTTGATTTATCAGCTCATCTCTCTTTTCTCAACGACGGCATCGGCAACGCATTTTATTTCAATTTTCCACTTTGACAGGTATGACATCTTCATTTGCTCTCCGTTTGGAATACATCATCCAATTTGAGAGTGCAGATGGATTCCCTGTGATATTTTCAGAAATTACCTCAACGAGTCCAAATGAGGCTCGGAGGAAATCGGACTACGTGCATGTTTGAACAAAATCAGGCTCATTTAGGTGCAATGGAGTTTGTAAATACTCCCATATAGAAAATAGCTGTAATACTTAAAGATAATGAATTTCAAAGTGAACAATGTTTTTGAGAGAGCAGAAATGATATAACACAGTAATGGGTTAATTGGTATTGATTGTCCTGGCCTGAGGCTGTAGTGGGCCACATTATTTTGTAAAACTAACCTTGTTAGCCTTAATGACAAAGTTGAGCTGCAGTAGAGAAAAATGTTCCAGCTTCTGTTATTGAAATGCCCCAGTGTCAGATGGGAAATCTCAGCACGCAGGAAGTGGCTAATCAGATTTTAAGAGTGACAGATAAACTGTTTTTCAGAAATGATGGAGCCCTCTGACCAGAAGTTCAAAACACAACACAACACAACACAACACAAAGCTCATAATGTTCAGTTTGTGAGACTGTCAGAAATGTGTAAATTAAATTATATGTTTATCACTGAGGACGTAGTTAAAGGTGATTTTGCTCTGGACTACATCCTATTAAAAAGTGTTTGTGTTACATTTGAGAAGGTGGAACCAGCAGATGTTTGGCATTTTTGTTTAATAAACAACCTTCACCGCTAATCCAATATCAACATTGACTAATTTTCTTTCCATAAACTCATTAAATCATCAACAAATTATTTTAGTGCTAATGTGCTTTATTGACACATCAGATTAGAAGAGGCCTTTTCAGTACATGTAAATATTAAGCATGTGTGTCTCTGCCACCTCTTTCTAACTAAGTGAATTCTCTGGCTCATTAGTTGCAGCTGTGCCTTCTGTATTTAAATCCCCTGAAACCATGAATCTGTAAACACTGTGAAAGACTAAGGGATGGAAACATTTGCTGCAGGTTTTAACTTTATTTTTTTTACTTCTGAACTTATTCCCCATGCAATAAAGCTTTAAGAGTTTTTTTTTTTTTTTTTTTTTTAAATCTCATTTACTCGACTGATTTTTGAAGACACCTTCTTCTCCCTGTGCACCAAAGACAAGAGACATTATTCTGTTATCACTACTCCAATTTAAAGCTGCCAGTTTCCTAGTGCAGCGAAACTATGCACCGGGAAACCAAGCACATTGTGCACTTGTCTCAGCTGATCCTCTCTAAAACTTTTAGATGGGGAAGTGTTGACCTAAAGGTTAGAGAGGCTGGCTTGTTACTGATAAGTTTAATCCATTAACAAGCCGACTGCAATCCCCCGACCAGAAGGTTAAATCCTGGGGTTGACAGAGCAGAGCAAGCTCTTGCCTCATTACCCTGAAATGCCCTGATACTTCAGCGAGTGTTGGGTGTGAGAAATCTTTTATTCCCCACTCAGGCTTTTTTTCTTTATGTAAAAAAGTGGTGCCACTCGTCCAGGGCACTAAAAAAAACATATTTGCCTGAATATAAGGCAACATTTTTTTCCTGGGAAGTAAATGAATAAAGTTAAAGATCCTTTCTGTGTGTCTCTGATTTGACTTTTTCTTTTTTCTGTTTTCATAGGCTACGTGCAGGCATCCAAACGGGATAAGAAGTTTGCGACCTGCGCTCCAAACTTTTCCTACGCTTCACTGTGCGAGTGTCTCCGCCGTGCTTTCATCTACCGACAGCCGTCGCCGGTGGAGACCGTCCTCTTCAACAGGAAGCAGGGTCGTCAGGTAGGACAGGTTGCCAAGCAACAAGTGGCCAGTCTGGACTCAGACAAACCAATCCTGGGCTTCAGGGCAACCAATGAGAGACTGTACATCCTGACCTCCAGTAACCTCTTTGTTCTAAAGGTCAATAATAATTAGATTTGGGACTCAGACTGGGACTTAGTTTTAGATTTTCATCTTACTACCTCCTAAAAGTTCGATCATTCCAAAATAAAGATGAGTTATCTGCCACAACTGAAACAAAAAACTTCACCTGCCTGTGATGAATTCTTTCATTTCTCCTCATGCTTCACTTTTCAAGCCTTCTGTGTTGGAAAACACCTAAAAGATCAACAAGTAAGGAAACGTTCTAAAGGAGAAATGATAACGATAATAAACATTCATGAGCTGAAGGTTTTTAAATTTGTTTAGAAAATTAAATAATAACTTATAACTCAACACACTGTTTTCTCGTGAACCCCATTTAATGATACTGGATATTTCATAAATATACATTTCGTACATGTAGTGCCTTATAGATGCTCACTGCATTTTTGCATACATTTGTAATTCCATGAATTCCAATGCAGAAATGTAATTGCATACATTTCTCTTAATGGGTGATGGATTTACTGCAGGCTGGCTGCGTTTCACTGAAGGTTGGCTGTAGTATTGTGTCAGATGGTCAGTGGGGAGGAGGACGCTGAGGAAATCCCTCTCCTTGCCTTATTTTACAATCATCACAGTGGAAGAATGAAAGAAGTGAAGACACATTTCCATAAATTTACATAAATATGTTTCACACATCACACTGGCTCCTGCTGCATTAGACGCCATCTTGGATGAATCAGTTGGACCTGAAGCCTAAAATCCCAAGAGGCCTAAAAATTCAATCATATCTTTTCCAATTGTTGTTTTTCTTTTTTCTTTTTTTTTTTCTGGTGGTGGTGAAGGTTTAAATGGAAGCGCTACACTTACAAGCTACGAGTATTTTTATAAATAGTGCAGATGTCATCTGATGCATTTTTCCTCTCAGCTATTAAACTAGAGTGCATGTGCTACTTAGAAACCTGTGATAGATAATGGAGAAGAGTTCACGTTTTAAGCTTTTGTACATTTCCTCCAGCATCGAGCATGGAAACAGCTGCAGCATGTATTAGCCGTGAACCCCCATTTTCTTTTTGCATCTTTCTGCCGAAGACGAAATCCTGCCAGTAAACAAACATTTCTGCCTCGCTTGTTCAGCAGTGACATTTTCTTGTTCCATTTTTACGAAACCCTGTAGAGGACCACTCATCCAATCGACCAACCAGATACGCAAAGATTCAAGAGACACGCTAATGGACTTTTTCTGTAAAAAGAATAAAGATGGACCACTTCCTCTTCTTTAGATTTTCTTTTATTGTAACACACACAAAAAAAAACATAGAAAGACACAAGCAGCAGAGACACGGGGATGAAGGTTTCTGCAGGATTAGATCAAAAAAGGCAACAGGCTTAAACACAACATCACCTCTGACTCCTGAAAGAAACAGATTCATATCAGTGCCTTTTCATGTTCAGCTGAGGGTAACAATAAACAGAAGCCAGCCTGTGGCTTTGTTTGCTGTTTGTTAAAACTCACAGATATTTAGAAATTATAGGAAAACTGCTCAAACCAATTTATTGATCAAGCTTCAAACTGCCAGTGATGTACGAACAAGAGCAACCATGGAACAGTGCATATTGTCTTTTAACTATATTGAGTCTCAGTCAAAGGCAGTTTGCCTTTCAATAGTAGTAGTTTCAATAGACTTCCATCAGGAAGGGTAATTCTGTGAATACTCTGCAATTTGTGTCCTCAGCTCCCCTGAGTCCTGACGGTTTCTCAAGCAATTTGCTTTCCTCTTCTAAGCCTCAGCACAGGCTGTGGGTAATCGCTCTTATGTCTTTACTCTGTCATTGTTTTGTTCAGGAAAACCCTGTTTTACTCTCGTTTTTTATTTAATTATTGGTGTGCAATTTAATTAGACCGCACTGCTTGTTTTTATTTGCAGCACCAGCATCCCTAGATTACTTGAAGGCAGCCTGTCCAAGCCACTAATGTCTCAGAGGATGAGCTCTGTGTTTACTCAGACTCAAAGAAAAAAAAAAAAAAGACACGTTGTCAAACCATCTGACCACAGAGAACTGGATAATTGAAGGTAGTTACTGCTCACCGCCTGCATTTCCCAAACCTCCATATTGCTGCTTTTATGTAAACACCATAAGTCTTTAAAAGTCAGCTTTTTGAACAGTTTATTAAAAGGACATTTTCAAGATTGATTACCACCTTTTTCAGAATTTAATCTATTCATCTGAATGAGTTTCATTGGCTGCAGGGTCAGTAAAATCAAGTTTCAACAACGACAGACAACTTTCTCATATTTCTCTACCAGTGTTTGTATTTTAATCCACTGTGTAATACGGGTTTACATTCAGGTATTCAGTACAGGATATGAAGGTTCTTTTACTAATGTATGACTCATCATTAAATTAGCAAGGGACTGAGTCATAGGACATTTAACATGCAGCCTTTATGAAGTTAATTAAATTTTAATTAAATTAATTTCCTTGTATAAATTTGTTAATTATAGTTTAAGTTAAAGCCCGACTGTGCCAGAGTACTGCAGCGTACAGAGTGACAAAACAATACACAACGCCGCATCGCAAGGCAAGATGAGTCTGCTTGTGTAGCACGTTTCAACAGCAGCACAGTTCACACTGCTTTACATAAATAAAAAGATAAGATAGAAAACAAATGATAATGTAAAAAAATCACCTAAATATGATTTTAGATTGTTATAAAATAGAAGATAAAATTGGATAAAATAGGCTAAAGCAGAGTAAAACAGCACTCTTGGTGTGATGCAGTGGTCAGAATCCCAGTCATGTTCAAGTTTTGTGTGTGTGTGTTCTCCTGGTTGTGAGGGAATTTTTCCCTCTTGGTGTTTTTCCTTTATTACCAGGTCTCGGAGTCTCTGTGTATTAGCGCTGATAATGACCATGTTTCTCCACAGGTCACACACAGGTCTCTTACTGTAAGCAGTGTTTCATTGTTTTATTTTATTTATTTTTTCTCTTGCACAGCTGATAGTATCCAGGTGGTCCAGTCCCCATTGGCAGTTACCATAGCAACCAAGTTTGAGCACAGAGTGAAAGCAGCACCTGGCCAAGAGGTAGTTGGGCACGTACCCCCCAGAAAAATCCCAACGTTTCATTTATACTCTTAATTTTTTGTTCTGAAAGAACCATCTGTGGACCTCAGTACACAGATGGTAAATTTTATGCTGGTTCTGGTATCAGATTTCTTCCTCAGCTGGTGAATTGGTGCATCCCTGATATATCCCTAATATTGAGTAGTTTAACAGTAAACAATAAATTTGATGATAAGCAGTTTGATAACCATCTACATGCTGACATGAAAGCCTGATAGTAGTAATAGCAGTGCAAACTAAAAACATGGTCAGTTTGTAACTCCGTCAAAACAGAAACCTGGACAGTTTGAAATCATGTGTACAGACGGACGAGTAACCAGGTTTCTCTGTGTTTCATTTAAACATAATAAGTGTCCTGAATAAGATCAAAGCTGGGATATCAGTGCACACACTCAAGGTGGAGTGAATGCATGAGATAATAACTATTCCAATATGTTCATAAGGAATCATTCTTTTATCTCAGTGTTATTCTCAGATTACATCGGTTTTTGCTTTAATTCATCCTGAATCATGCCTCAGTTTAAGTATCAGCATATCCTAATCAAGTGCGGCACCACTACAGTGTTACTGTGTCATCCTAACAGGGAGGAGAACTGAGTGGCCTTGAAAAAACAATTGGTTTGTGATTAAAGCTCAGCTCCTCATGATTGAGACTGCTCTTCTCTGCATGTGTAATTGGCACCTTTTAAATGATTAAACGATTAAAGTAAACAAACCCACATAATTCTCCAGTAGGAGAATCACATAGGCAAATCGTTGTCGAGCTTGATTGCACATTCTTCAGTAATGAATAGCGCTCCTCCCCGATGGGATCAGTAAATGGAAGGGAAGTAATTCAGTGTTATGGATGTCATACCTGCACGGCCGTCTGTACACAGACAGCGGGTGTTACAACATCGTAGAAAGAGGTAACATCTTGAAACACAGCAGATTACTCTGGAAAAAAAAATGTTTGCGACAAATTCCTGTTGTCACTCTTTCAATGTTTTCAAATTATAGATAGTTTACAGAAAACGTAATGTGTAAATAGGGCACTGTGAAGTTTCATTAAGGGCATAGTTTTACATTTTGGGAAATACACTTAATCACTTTCTTGCAGAGGGTTAGATGAGATTGGTGACACTGTCACGTCTGTTGAAGGTACATTTTTGCCAAATTAAGGCCAGACCGTCTGTTGCAGGACTCCTTGTTCTTCTTGTCTCTGAGGATGGTTCTTTCTGACTCTGGCTGTATGGTTTGGGGTCGTTTTCATGCTGCAGGATGAATTTGGGACCAGTCAGGCGCCTGGCCATGTTCTTTGTAATTTAGTTCAACAACAAATTGTATGGTTCCTACAGTACTTAGTCATAAGATCAGTTCATTATTGATTTTGGTTTTTTTTCCATTTGATTTGTTGACAATAAAAAAAGTATAACAAGGCCAATGCTTGAAATATATGGCCACATAAATTCAGACTGAGGTCTTTACAGCATTTGGTTTCATTAATTTACCTGCAAGATATGAAAAGTATAGTTTTTCATCAAAGTCTTTGAGAAAAAAATGACTTCTCTTTGAACAGCTTCTTAATACAATGCGTTTCCTCCATGTGTAATTATTCATAAAAGCTGTGGCTGCTCCCTTGTCGCAGGAGAGCTGTAATTACATCGCCCCTTGTCTTTGTTGCTGTCTCTGTCCGGGGTGTCACAACGAACATTACAGTCCCATTATCACTGAACAGCCTCTTTTTATTGTGCTGAAACACATTCATTTCAGAGCTAATGAGCCAGAAAGTTTCTTATCTCTGCATCCACCTGACTAATGTTCCTGTCTCTGCTCGTCCTCCCTCATTGTACCGCGCCCTCTCGTACTGTATTTCACTCTCTCTCAACTTTTCTCTCACTTCATCAGTTCCTCCGTTGCACCTTGTCTGTTTTGACGCTTGATTAAGCTAAATTCAGACCAGTTAATATTATAGCGTGGATGCACCGTTATTTAACCTGCAGAGAGGCACTAATGTGATTCATCCAATTCAAGGCCTGCATCCTGCAGACATTCACCTAATTATATCCTGTCATACAAGAACATAATTTTAAGTGGTAATCTGCTGGGGTTTTTTTTGTTTTTTGATTTCGTTACTTGCTGCTAATGGATAATTGCTGTGATGTTTCTTCTCTGCAATTCCCAGAAATCACCTGTCAATCAGACAGCATCGGTAGCAGAGTAATGTCCTTTTTTCTGGATTTTTGTGTTGATGAAATCTTTCCAGTTCTCATATATAACACAGTCTGAGTTATGACTTATTAATGTTATAAAGGTTACGTTTACAGACACAAAAGTCCCATTTAAAGCTTGTAGCTGCTCTGGTGATTGATGATTAATCGACTACCAACGTTTTTTTTTTTCTTGTCAACATTTTGTGTGTCAGATACATTGTCATATGTCTTTTCTTCCAACCCCTGCAGGATGCAGACTAGTGCCACAGTCCCACAAAACATGTCAAATGATTGCATTTGGCTTGGAGAACACACAGGCACTGATAGATGCTTGCAGACAAGCAACAGCTGAGCCGTGAGGGCTTTTAGTTTGAGCTGAGTAACGGGACAAACAGAAAACATTTTTCCTGTGGGTCAGTCCAAACACCCATCTTTCTGGATCTCAGGGCAGCTGAAGTTTACATTGTTGTGCTGTTTCCTTAAAGGGTCAGTTCACCTTCATTACATTTTCCACCTGCTGCTTCTGTTATCTACACTGTAGCCTTGAACTTCATATGAGACTTGTTGAAAGCATCTGTGTAGCCAGCATGACCAGTAACCATGGTAACAGAACTTTTTCTTGAAAAAACGCTGCTGTTCGTTTTTTTGCCATGCCGATGACGTGACTCCAGACTGAAATATTTCAGGAACCTGAATGGATTGTCATGACATACTATTAGGGAGTGGAGATACGCTCAGGGCAAGCTAACAGAAACCTCCATTGTACCTTCATGGTTGTAAGACAGGTCTACTCCAGGGTACTGGCTAAAGGTTAATGTCTCTCTGTGGACTGTCTCTTCTTTCTGAGGTGTGTTATGACCATTCTCACCTCTGAGTCTGGAGCCGGCAGCAAACCAACATCAGCGTAAGAGTGGCCGGGGTGGGGGTTTAACGTCAAAACATTATTTACACTCCAGAGAAATTGTATGGAGCCGTTTGAAATTCCTGTCACGCAGTTTTAGTCCTGGCAATGGCTGTAAATTAGCACTTAACTGAAACCGCTCTCAGGCAATTTATATTAGGTGACGCTTGATAGATATGATAACAGAATTTACATTTAGTGGCGAGAAATGCAGTATTTATGTTCTCGTATATTCTCTTGAGGTAAATCCTGTGTAGGCGTGGTGTCTGTTTGAATGCAAATGAGTGTTATTGTTGTTTGTTATGTACCGTGATGGATGGGCTGGGAGCTGTGCTCTGACACATTTACATACTGGACATCTGAAAATGTCCACGCTTTCAAAGTCAGCTGACAAAGCAGCTGCCTGTGTTTATCCACAAAACACTACATGAATGTGATTTCTAAAAAGATCATATAAATATATAAATCATATACTGTATTCACAATCACCAGTATTAACCTTGGGATGCAGACACATAATAAAATAACAACAATGCAACAATCTGTCAGCACAATACACATGACTTACTATCACTTTATTGTTATGGCTAATGTTTTAGAAAACAGTAGTTTATTTACTCGTCGTGCTTCTGAACACCTGGAGAATTTAAGCCCAATATTCACTCTGCTCTCTTTCATCCCCACAAACTCCTGAGGGGAGTATCTGGCTTTTTACCCACTAAATGCTCCACTGTGTTCACCAGCTGGTCTCTAACTGTGTATCTGACGTTTGGTGCTAAGCAGGTAGCTGAAAACAAAGATGCTAAAAGTGCAGCAAAGATGAGGATTTTTTTCCCTGTCGCTTTTCTCTCTTCTCCTTATCTTTAGAGATAAAAGACCTTGTTTTCAGTTGGTTCAAAGTTCTAGTTTGGTATTAGGAGCAGGATGACCCTTCTTGACTGACAAGGCTTGTGTTTGATCCACCCAATGTCCAAGACAGAAATTTGATTTCAGGAACTTTGAATTTGTCCTTTTTAATCTTCTCCCTTATTTGACTAAAGCCCAGTCCAACTCAGCGTGAGTGGTCAGGTCAAATTAAAGTGAAGACGGGAAGAGCCAAGATTTCAAACCAAAAACAAAGGTGTTTTTCTCTGGTAGGAAAAAAAAAAGTCAAGAAAACAGAAATCAAAATAGAAAAAAATCCAATTCCAGAGACAACTTTATTTGGAACGTAAAGATAAAATGTACAAATGAACAATTTCTAGATAACCATCAACACGCTCACAGGATCACATTAATCTAAAAAGCAAGACTAAAGCAGAAGCTTCCAAATAGTACGTCACAAAATAATATCTATAAGGTTTAATGGACAATAATGAAAGTTAGAATGGCTTAAAAATATATAGATAACCTATTTTTTCCATTTGACAAACAGAAGAGTTACCATAAATAACACTCACTTTAAACACACAGGGAACATACACAAGTGCATGAATCTACTGATACCCAGAGCATGTACAGTATTGGTACAATCGTTAAACTAAAACTAAAGCTGTTATTTTATATTATCCACATATAGTAGCGAATGGAACTTCGCTTCCGAGCGAGAGCTTTGTCTTCCTCTGCTGTGTCGGCTGACGCTGCCCAATTCTATTCCCCTGTGTGGTAGTTTGTGCTCAGAAATTCATAAGCAGTCACTGATCTGGCAGAAAACGCCACACAACATCAGCATATCTAAACATCACAGCCATGTTCACCGGCTCGCGGACGGCTTTCACGACTAAAGAGCGAGACGAGCAAAGCGATGGTTTCTTAAATCCACAGTTCACATGAAGCAAAACACGGACCCTGAACACTAAATTCACTTTGCCTCAGCTTGAAATCACAAACACTGATGCTTAGATGGAATTTATAGTGCTGCAGCTAAATTATGCCAACATGTTCCGCGTGTTACACTATATCTCTGTAACACTATATACAGTTTCACATTGTAAAACAGTGAGGTTCACAGCTCCTGCTGCTGCTCAAACAGAGAGGACTGTAGAATAATGTCTTCAGATATTAGGAGATATCACCGTCTAATTTTCTAAAGGGTTTATAAGTTGTAACCAGTGCTGTATATTAGAGTAACAGTTTATCAACATTAATAAGATTTGATGGTTTATTAGAAAATGTAGAAAGCCATCACCAAAGGGTCCTAACTTTCTTTCTCTTAGTGATGTAGACATGTACTCCTGGGCGTGTCAGTACGCACTGACATCACTAATGTGGTCACATGTCCAACACACTTTTAAACTTTCAGCAAGACGGGCCAGGTATTAAGTTTTTTTTAAAGGTTTGCTATAAATCTGAAGAAGTAAATCTTAATAAGCTGTTAAAACATAGACAGGTCCAGATTCTCTGCAGCCCAATTCAAAACGTGAAAAGGATCATTTTCTGTCAAGAACCTAGCTGTGGCGTTCTCATCCACACCTTCAGTGTCTTTGTTTTTAATAGATCCTTGTACTGCTTTAGGAAAATTACTTCCCTATTTTCAATCTGACCGATAAAGGTCAGTTTTGTTTTGTTTTTCCAGACTAATATACAGTAAATGAGATAAAATTACTACCAATGAAAACTACTAAATGCTGACCATAAAAATATGGTGATTTCATAAAACTCTATGAGAATATCCCTTTAAATAGCTACATCAGAATCACTACAAGAACCCAAATGTTGTTCTCACAAATTTCTTATTACTAATCTATGAAGCATTATAAAATGACTTTTTATCTAGACATTAAGTGAATGGTGACAACTTATAACCCCATAATAAAGTACGCCACAGAAAGAGGATGAGACTGTGGCAGTTATAGCAGCAAATATTCAACTTAATTGTTTATGGCACATTTTAATTTAAGTAACAAAGTGCTGTAAATGCTCTCCTTCCCTGTCTGTCAGTGAACACTTGTCATTCACAGTGGAAATGCTCAACTTACCACCAAGAGACAGAATTATAAACTTAAGCCCGGCCTCCAGAACACTCTCAGCACAGTCTGTCTTGGTTTTCATAATGTGCTCAAGGCTGTACACATGTCCTCTGCAATAAAAATAGGACCTGTTTTGTCAGTGAAGGTTCAGGTCTGATTCACCCTTTAATGGACCCCCTGCCCTCAGAACACTTGGGGAGGGGCCGGATGGTAAAGCAGTTAACTAAAGCTGCACAGGTTGAAGATTTATTCTGCTGTGAAAATGCACCTTTTTTTCTCAGCCTAAATCAGGCAGATGTGCTTGAAACGGAGAAAAATGGCATGAGTATGTACAGTCTGGTCAATTCACTCACTGAAAATGGTGAATTACAACATAAAGACTGAGTTCCACACTTCCCAGCCAGATTTTTTTTGAGGGTGGTCTGTCGTGTCTTTGGTATCCTCTGGTATTAAAGCATTGCTGACCGGCTGTGTAGTACACATGCATGTGTCGAGGGCAGTTTCCTGACGTCACATCACAAGATTTCTTGGTGTTGAAGTTCACATTATGTCAGACATTTACCCCTTGCTGCTATTTGGAGCTGCCAGTGTGCCATGCTGCCATGTGACACTGCCTTGTGCGGCTTTAGAAATCAGAAATGAGTCTGTGCTGGTCTGGATTGTGACATGGCACCGTATATTTGAAGGGAGAATTTTGTTTTTGTTCTCAATCATGTTTTGTTGACTCATGTACAGTATATTACGAGGGAAAGTGCGAGATAAGATAACAGCTGTGCGATAAGAGAGCACTTATCTGTCGATGTCTGTGGCTTTACAATGTCCGGGATCATTCTCGATGAAGAGCATGTTTGGCTTTGTGCCTCAAAGACTGTGATTACGCATCAGTGGCTGTAATCTGTGTTTACATCTCTGGCTACAGCAGCCTGCCTTCGAAAAGGTCAGCAGGCACTCAGGAAACAATATTCCCACTTAACAGCCTCCATTAAGCAACATTTTTCAAGTTTTTAATCCTCGATTGATCCTCAGAATCGTCTCTCTGGCCTCAAACTATGACAGGCCTCAAACGAAGCTCAGGCGTCACTGAAGTTCACCTTCCCGTACACGCAGGGGTCTGGAAACATCATTTTCTGATCAGACAGCAGTTCGTCTGTGACAGTGAGCTCCTCCAGCTCTGTTGTGAAGTGGTCAGTGCTCTCCACCATCGACGTATCCTTGACGGCGCTGTAGGTGAGGGCCACGCTGTAGGTGGCAGGTTTGTCTGAGCCCTTCCTCCTGCAGCGGCAGATCTTGCGGAAGGCGGCGCGAAACTTCTGAGACATGGCGTTGTAGATGACTGGGTTGATGGCGCTGTTGAGGTAGATGCAGATCCGGCAGAAAAGCAGGAACCAGTTGTCCAGGTAGGCCCGGTCCAGGAAGGAGTTGACCACCACCAGAGTGCGGTACGGCATCCAGAGCATAGCGAACAGGATCACCACCACAGCCAGCATCTTGGTCACCTGTGATGGGCAACAAGGAGAAATTTACAACTGCAATGAAGCTCTCAGGAGATCCTGCAGAGGCCAAATCAATACTGTCGAGTTATGAACACGTAGTAAATTTATGGATTTCTTTGCTCATAAACATCCAGGGAAGATATTTATTGTTTTTAGTTGAGGCTGAGGAAGGCCTTTGTAATCCCAACTGTTAAAGGGATAGTTCACCAAAATTGAAAAAAACATAATTTTATAGCTGATTTCTGGTGGTATCCAGCCAAACAGATAGTTTATGTTTGAATTTGCCCGTGTTTTGTTCAAAAAACCAAAACTAACTGGATGGCTAGATGCCGTTTTTTTTTAAAATTTAATTTATTTGTTTTAGTGGTGAAACAATTATTTGACAGAAAATGAATCAGCAACCAATTTGATAAATCGTCTGTCATTTTTACAAGCAAAAATACACAGGCAGCTGCTGGTTGCAGCTTCCTAAATGTGAACATTTACTGTTTCGTTTATAGCGTTCAGTGATAGTAAATTGAATATCTTTGGATTTTTTGCATGTTGGTCAAACAAAACATTCTCATAGAAGAAAACGATTAACTGAGGAAATAATAGCCAGATTGATTGTTTATTGCAGCCTGAATTCACTCATTCATTTTTTGCACTTTGGCCTATTTAACATATTCTTTCAGAAATTAAAACCAGAATTTGTTTATTCCTGGAAGATGACTATAAAGAGGAACTTTTCTGTAATACAACAAATGTTAATCTCAAGCCATTCAGTGCAGCTTTGACTGTAACAGGCTTATGTTTAGATGATGGCAAGTTATGGCAATTTTTTTCCAAGTATTTATTCAGTTTAGAGGCAGTTTTGAGAGGCTGATGAACGCTGTTAACAGAGGTAGTGGTGAAAAGAATTATTATATTTCCCTCTGATATGTTGTGGAGTAAAGTATAAAGTGGCATAAAATGAAAATGCTCGTGAATAGAACATCGACTGCAGTGTCTGCATTTCTTTGCTTGAAAATAAGTTTTATGACACAACGTGACTTCTTCTTTATTTGCAGCGTCTTTATTCAGAGTAAATGGTAGCAGACTGGCTGCCATCCTCTCCAGGCTCACACATCACCCACCTGTCTGCGGGAGGTCGCGGTGGAGCTGGAGTGACGGGAGTTCTTGCAGCTGGTGCTCTTATTGGTGGTGTGGTTGTTGTGCCCGTTCTTTTTCTTGTCTTTGGGGTCGGAAGGCAGCGGGTTGAGGAAGAGGATCCGGGCAATGAGTCCGTAGAGAACCGCAGAGAGCAGCAGCGGCAACACGAAAAAGATGCCGAAATCGAAAAAGTAAATGGGCAGATAAAACTTCCTGGGGACTCTGTAGCCGCAGGTGATGATGGTGACGTTGTCGTACACCAGCTTCTGGATGTCTGACAGGTAAAACCACATCACACAGTAAAGAGAGGTAAAAGCCCAAACGAACAAAATGATCTTCTTTGCTCTGGACAAAGTGCAGAGAAACTGGGCTTTAATGGGGTGACAGATGGCGATGTATCTCTCGATCGTGAACGCTGTTATGGAGCAAGAGGAGGCGTTGATCCCCAGGTACTGGAAGTAGGTTATGCAGAGGCAGCCATAGTGGCCAAACACCCAAGATCCAAAAATACTGTCGGTGATAGTCGGCAAACCAGCCGCTGTGAGCACCATCAGATCAGCCACAGCCAAACTCACCAGGTAGCAGTTAGTGGGAGTCCTCATGTGTTTGGTGGTGAGAACCACCAGGATGACCATAACGTTGCCAACGATCCCCATAACACAAATGACGAAAAGCAATAAACTACTTATCACTTTGTACTGGATGCTGTAGTCCGTCCAGATTCCTAAAGTGTGGTTCATCTCTGGAGATGCGGTAAAGTTTTCCATCTTGCTTTGTTCAAATATCCGAGACAAAAACAGATTTCGCAGTGAGTCTGTTGCTTCCCGGAGCACAGAGCTGCTTTTACGCGCGACAGAAGCAAGAGATCTACCAACTTTGGAGGTCTGGAAAAGTGGACTTCAAACAGAATGAGATTGAATGCAAACGTGTTCCGCACATCAAACCATCATAAACGGACAGAGAGCTGCTCGGACTCTGGTGTAATTTCGCGTTCGTGCCGTGCGTAAAGAGCGACGCGCCTCCGTGTTCTCGTCAGAACAAACTGTGTCTGTGGGACAGATGGCGGTTTGGTTTTGAGCCTTGCTTTTGGCACAAGCTCGCTTTACGCATGCGAGAGGATTAGCTCATTATTACATTTTCGAAACAAGACCGCCCCTAATCATCAAAACCAGCTGGTCAAACACCAAAAATGGGGCAACATGTTTTTGTCTTTCTGTTGCTCTGACATTATTTCATTACTTACAAATAGGCTGCAGAGATAAGTTTTAAGTGCTGCCTCAGGAGATGACAGGTGCCTCTAATTCAATGACAGGCTGCCACTTTAAAAAAGTAGGATTCATTAATTGAATGAACCGCAGTGTCTGGAGCTGATCAATATTTCCATGCTGAGGCATTGTACACTTTCTCTTTTGGAATCTTTGAAATGTGATTAAAATTGGATTAAAGTTTAAAGTTGAGCTGTTTTGCAGAGATGCCAAAATAGAGTTGCCATTACTTTATCATAAATCATTTTGTGATATGCAGATTTTAATTGGTCTATTACATATTTATTAGTAGCTGCTGGTGGATGATATATTGGCATCAAGCTAATATCAATGAAGTGCCGACTAGTCTCCAAGCAAAAGCATACTGGGGTCATCTGAGTTCACCCCAACAATCCCCTAACCCCCCTGAAAATTTTGACATGACACCAAAATATAGGTCCTTACATTAAATGACTCAGTTACACATTTATTGTTTCCTTAAAATTGAATTCCTTATATGAAGAAAATACTACGCTCTGCAGGAGAAATACTGTGTCCTTTACTCATTTGGCTAAAATAAAAATACTGGAAACAGCCTATAAAATATCAGCATGTTCATGTACAGATGCTTAACTGTAGATTGTAAAGTCCCCTCACTTTGCTAATATCACCCGAATTTCCCCCAAAATGACTGTGGACATGATCTCAGTGTTTCCGATGGCCTGACTTAGATGAGAATGAGGGGGCAGACTGAAGGAAGAGAATTTCAAGAACAGTGGCGATTTATGTGAAATATTAATTTGTTTTACGTTTTTATTTTTTCCACACTGTCTCTTTTATTTACTGTAACACCTTCTGTCCATTATTCTCTGTCGGATCTGGAATGTCTTTGTAATATCTTACTGAGCAGTGGCTTTATTTTAGTGTATTCGCCAAATTTGATACAAGACACTGTAATCAACTTCTTTCATGCTGTGTTTCACTGAATGGGAAGCTGATGCAGTACATTTTATTATGTAATGTGCTGAAGGTGGGGGGAGGGGGGGGGGGGGGGGGGGGGGGGGATGAGCTCTCTATTGTAAAGCCAACACGAAAAGCACAAATAGAAAGATCTGCAGTGACCTGTTTTAGATGCCATGCTGTCCAACATGGGAATCTGCAGTTGCCTGTTCTCAGCACAACACTGTGGAGGTGGGAAACTCTCCTCCACACCAACTGTGCTCGTTCTCCAGGAACTGAGCTGAGAATGGTGACGATCACGCCAACTCTTAACTTTTAATCGTGCAGTTATTGTGCTGCGAGCTCTGAAGTTGCCAGCCGTCCATCCCGAGCAACAGGTGGACCAGGACAACGGGGAATTACATAATAATGATGCCACACTCCCCCCTCCCTGTTTTCTCTCATGATTTCCATCATCTCCCAGCGATGAAAGACCACGTGAAGAGTCAGTTTTAGCTCAATTTCTTAGATTTATTTTTGTTCACCTGCTTTTTAATCTGGGTGAAGTTAGTAGATACAAATCTGCCATGTTTATTGGGCTGAATCTTTTATCACAGCAGGTCAATTCAGTGTTTTTTATGAATTTTCTTTCACTCAGAATTTCTTATTGTTAAGCGTTTACTATCCTCATCTTGCAGTTGAAGCCAACTTTTTTTTTGGAAAGGTGAACAATGTGGATTTAGGAAATTGTTCCTGCTAAAAATGGCACAAATTTAAAGGCTTTCATCCTTTGTCAGCCTCTTTACCTTTCAAACATTGCCACGTCCTCAAAACCACGCAAATCACTTTCTCTGCAAATGAGTTTTAGTGTTTACATATTCATGCTCAATGGCAGTTATCAGAGCTTCAGTATTGTTCATTATCTAGTTCCTGTTGAAAGACCATTGCTTGATTACATTATTCACATCACAGCAGCAGCGTCAGAAAGAAAAAGCAAAAATGACTTGTAGAAGAAAGTGAAAGAGTTTTACTGCCACCCAAAGGACAAACCTGACAATTACCAACTGAGACAAGAAGAAACAGTTCATCAGAATTTAGAAACGATATTTCTGTGATCTGAGGCAATTATTTCTAAACTTCTGTTTTTGACCCTCAGCACACAAACTGAAATTCAAAGAATCTTTTTGTAATCTGTTGCATTATGGAGCAGATCTGCTGATAATACTCGACAACAGACTGTGTGAGCGCATGTAATGATGGTGTTGACTTTTACATCAGTATTTTAACGATTTTACACCAGATCATTTTTTCCGTAAACACCACTGTCGTGTGGTGTGTGATTTTCAAGATCCCAGACGTTGGTCTTAAATAGTTAAATAAAGATTGTCCAATTCAAACTTTTATGACTGAGCTAAGATTCAACTTGAAAATTTCATTTATAAATCTAAATTTGTAATAAACTGTATTTCCGTTAAATGGGTGAATTTATGGAACAGGCCTATTGAGGAAGTGAAAGCGTGTGGAACACTTTGTAAGATTAAAAAAAATGTTTAAAGTCAGAGTAAAATTTGGCCTAATGTTTCTTTTTGACAAGTATTATTTTATTGTTTAAAAAAGAGCTATAACTCCAGGCTGCATATTAACCTCAGATGACGAAGCGTGAAAGTGCAGGAGAACCGATGGAGTGTGATTTTTCTGTCAGTTTTACATTTACACAGAAGGTAAAAGGAGACAAAGGACACAAGTCTGCAGAAGCGCAGCAGATTGAGCTCTGCCTGGTTTCAACCTGAAGCCAGCAGGGGGAACACGTGTGACTGCAGAGCTGGAGGACTTGATGATGAGTCCACAGATTGTTACCTCTGACAATAACAAAAACAGTCTGCGGCGTGTTTTTGCTGTGGTTCACTAACATCACCGCACATGAGACTTACTGAAACAGGATGAAAGGTGACAGCAGAGGAAAGATTATGATATCCACTGCAGGTACCTCATGAATATGGATAAACTGAGCCTGATGACATTTTGCAGCACGTATGTTCGTAACATCTATCAGTGTGTCCGTTCCCAAAGAGCTGTAAGCCATGAAATGTGGCAATTTCTCTGAGTTATACTGCTGTTACACAACGTGCACAGCAATTGCACACATAAACTCACACCTACATTATACAGTAAATCAAAATATATGTACTTGTTTGCCAAAAAAAGATTGTGTCAGCATTTCCCCATACTGTATGCGTAATAATTCACCAGAGGCTTAACAGTAAAATGTAGAAGGACCATTGACCGTTATGATTTACTGAGATGGTGGCAGGTCATTTTAAAGGAAATCAGTCTGAGTCGACTGAGACCCTTATGGCTCTCAGCCTCACACACACACTCCAGGCCCATGACTCAAGGTCAGTCATAAACAAGCTGCCCACTGCTCCTTCTCTGACCTCCCTCAGTTAATAGTAAATACACTATAGAGTCCAATCTATAACCTCCACTGACAGACAGCATCAGTCCTGCTCATAAGACAGCTCGAAGTCTTCTTCATCTCCCACAGCCCAGTTCCTCACAGTCTGGACTGTTTCTGTTCTCGTGTACAAATCACACACACACACACACACACACACACACTGAGGCGGCTGTAGGATTAACATCAGGGAAGTGTGACAGTGCTCACAACAACTGCGGCAGCCTGAATTTTTTTGAAACTTCCAGGTGGGAGCGTTTGGAGCAAGCAGTGCTTGACCGGTTAAAGCTAACAACAGACATCAGTTACAACAATTCCTTAGTGGAAGCTATATCTCTCCTTACATCTCAGAATAGTGCTCATCTGTCCCGCAGGGGATCTGGTTTTGCCTGTTTGCATTCATCTTGTAGTTTACTGCCCTCCTGTGGCCACTGTAGGCTACTGTCTCCAGAAGCTAGGTTAACTCCCATCTGTTGATAAAGGCAGGTTTATACTTCTGCATAGGTTCAGGAAGATCACCTGATGTGACTGAAAGCTCAAGAACAGCTTCAAAGTGCACCTTGTGTTGTTTTTGTTTTAAATACCAGAATACCAGCACAAGGCTCTGTGCATCTCTACCTTCTTTATTGTTGTTTGAAATCAAAAATGTGTGGAAAGTTACACATTTCAGTCATTTCATTAAGTCTGGGCTCAAAAACTAGAAACTCAAGCTTCTTCTAATTTGTTGCTGATTTATCAACCATTCTTTAAACTGCTCAACTTTAATTCTTTGACATTTTGTACTTATTGTAACTCACAGTGAAGTTTAATTTCACGTCCTCCTGGTTTTGAATTCTACAGAACTGTCTGAATTCTACAAAACTGCAAGCAAATAAAAACTTCTCAAAAATATGATGCAGCAACTGTTCAGACAATCTGGTGTGAGAAAAAATAAAACAAAAAACAAAACACACACACACACGCACACACATGCTTTGGCCTGGTGTCTCCTGTGCAAGCTGAAACAAAACTGTCCCCCTCGGACAGATTTTGAACAAGCAACCACAGATGAAGGTTCAGTCATGTTTCTCCCAAAACCCAGAATTTCGGGAACGAGTCCAATAATCGATGGGTAAACTCATATGTGCTTGTTTGTGGCTGTAGACGTAGATGTTTGTGCTTGATGGATTATCAGTGAAGTGGGAATGAGAGGCAGTGAAGATGGCCCTCAGCCTCCTGTTGTGCACTGTTGCCTGTAGTTTAGCTGCACTAATGCTCTCGGGGCAAATGTTTGTTTGATGTTTTGTTTTTATGATTTATCTGTTTGAACTTCATCCAAAGCATCTTTTAAGTTGTGCTGAGTGAGAGCGGAGAGAGAAATCAGGCGACTCAGCTCAGTTTTAAATCGCAGTTTGACTCACCATGCCCCTGGTTAGTGACCACACAAGTCATCCGGCAGACATATGTGAGTGTGTGTGTGCATGTGTGTATCCAAAATCACTGCTCTGTCCAGTCAAAGACGTCCTCCCTGCCCTGCTGCAATGCCGTCTGACTCAGTTGCGTCTTCCTGTACGCCTGTTTTCCTGTGTCCTAGTCTAACCTTGGACCAGTGTCTTTGCCTATGCTGCTGCTTCTGGCTTCCCAACAGCTATTCTTAGCTTTACTTGTACTCTGGCTTCACAGCAGATCTGTCAGTGTAAAATGCCACACTTCGCCGGATGGCGTAAATAAAACGGGCCTGCTGGTTGGGAGCATCTCTGGAGGAAATGACAAATCACTTTAGATCATAAACAACAGAGCAGTGGCGTTACTAGAAAAATAACTCATGGGAATAGTCTGGTGGTTTTCTCCCACACTGTGATGGAGCAGAGTATTTGCAGACCTTCATCTCACTTCATCTCTCAGCGGTTAGTTTTAATTTCACTGCAGCGCTGCACTTAAAGTCGTGGTTAGACAGATGAATTTCCCCTGTCTCTGTTTAATGCCTGGGGGATGGTGGCTGCAGGGGGAGATTAGGTTACACACACTCTTCCCCGGCAAACACATCACTACCGCAACACGTGTGCTGCCAGCCACTGAGAGCCTCCTGCTGGTTGGTGCTTTGCTCAAGGGCACTGAGGTGCAGAGATTGTTCCATCTTCAATCCCTGCCTTCAATTTCAGTACAGTATATAAATATATTCATTTTCTCTTGAGCGAAACCAACTTCATATTAAGTTTTTATGTGTAATTCATAAAGCATTTCTAAATCGAATGATAAACACTGGACTGATGCCAGCAGCTCCGTCAAGCGCCTGTGTGTGCGTGTGTGTGCGTGTGTGTGCGTGTGTGTGCGTGTGTGTGTATAGGTTATGAAAGTACAGTATGCATGACTCTTTCTGACACGGCATGGTCATGGTCTTGTATAAGACTCCGCCAAAGGCAGGCCAGCAGAAACTGCAGTGGTGTTAATGTCGCAGCACTTATATCTGCTTACAGCTGCATTATAGTGTGTTATAAACAATTTATGAAATATTTCTATTGTGCTCATAAATACTAAAGAGGATAATAAAAGTAAAGTGCTGCTGAATATTACAAAAGATCATGATTTGCAGGTTCTAATAATTACTGTACCTCTGAGGATAATGTTGCACTCAACAAACATTAGATTGGAGCTCATTATATCTAAACACAAAGTGGAAAATGACACATTAGAAACTGTGTTTTGACTTTTCAAAATAGAATTTTTGCTGCAGAAATAGACATGAGCCATATGATTATATTTATTGACACTTACAGTAAGGACTGTATTCAGCAGGTTTTGCTTCTGTATGTGGAAAAATATTTATAATTATAATTTAGACTGTGGCACAAAAAGCAATGCTGTCGACACTGAGCAGCGTGAACATTACAGCAAAGAAGGAGAGAAACTTGGACTGCGTCAGTCCAGTATCGCCTCGAGTGGTTTATCCAACCTTGGTTTATCGCCCACATCAGCATGACCATTTCTAGTTAATTGCCTGGAGAGACAGCATGCATGCACAGAGCTGTTGGTCACAGACCCTCCATCACCAGGCTGTAACAAACTCTGGGATTCAGAGGTGGAGAGAACAGGAAGTATAGCAGGAGACAAAAAGACTGTAAATTCTGGATGCGCTACAAAGCAACTCTTTAAAAAAACAAACAAACAAACAAAACCTCATATTGTTACAGATAATGACAGTGTGATGGGTGCCGGGGAATGGCCAAAAGTATGTGGACACCTGAAAATTACACCCATCGGTCTGAATACAGTTGCTTGAAATGTTGTTGTATGTTGTATCATTTAGATTTCCTTTTACCAGAACCAGTGGACACCAAAACGGCCCAAAACCAAAAATACACAAAATAAATGCACAGGGTTGTCCACTTGCAGTGCAGTGACAAGGCTCCATCCTTTTTTTTGATTTGGTTACTTGTGGACAATTTATGGTGCTGTGTTTTACAGCTGTGAAATCTGTTGCTTTAAACCTGTCTCCTTTCAGCATCATCTGTCAGAAACCACCCTGAAGCATGTCGCCTCCTCTCTCTTCTCTCTCTGGAAAGGTCCTAACCACTAAATGTACAGCAAACAGATCTCACACTACTCTACACAACACTATTGACTACCCATAAGCATTGGGGTTTTTGGTCTTTGTAGACAGTTGAAATGAATTTGAATGGTGGAGCATTGAAGCGTTTTGTAATCATGACCTTTGGCTACCTATAGCCTACATATGCTCCAGTGCTCTGCAGAGACAGAGAAGGAGGATTTCTATAAGGGGCTCAGCATGTGGAATATCCTGTTTCCTGCATAATGTGGCTGTCATTTAAAAACCGTGTGATGCCACTTTTTTCCTTTGCCAGTTTCATCTTTAAACTTAAAAAATAAAATTCTCCTCTGCTGATTCGGAAAATTATAGTTATCAGAGCAGATGTTGCCCGTCATAAATTCTTAAATCACATCGTGGTGAAGCTGATGTTTTTGTTAGTTCCTGAAAAGCTGCCAGTGTGGAGATACGAGCTCTTCGCCCATCGTTGCCTGTATGGGATTTGACATGGTTTTGATTGAATAGCAAAGCAGACTCCTCTGGCTGCATGGTGCTCCTCTGAAAATGGGCCAGTCAAGAAAACGATTTGCAGAATGCTCAACTCAGAGGAGGAGAATCCCTCCCTCTTGTATACGTCTCTTTGTCACAGTAATATTGTTTGAATGCATATTACAAAGATAACAATGTTAAATATGCTCCCAGAGGGAAGGACGCTCCAGTGATTAATGAAGCTGTTTTTCAGCTGTAGAGGACAATGATTTCCTGTCTTGTTAAAGTGCTGTTGAGCACATGTTGTAGCTACAACTGAAGACACTGAGATCACGTCATCTGTCATTTTTCTTTCTGGGTAATTTACAGATTTAGAAAGTTGGGCTGGAGTGATTCCAGTTTTTTTAGACCAAGTATAGTCAGTGGAACAGTTCAATGTTTTGGGAAATACACGTATTCACTTTCTTGCCAAGAGTTAGATGAGAAGATCGATACCACGCAACATAAAGCTGGAGCCAGCGGCTGATTTTGTTTGGAGGACTTGTTGCCTCAGCTGCAGGGTTCCTGCTCTCCAGCTGACCTCTGACCTCTCTCTTTCACTTCAGTGATCAATAAAGCATAGATCACTTTCTTGTCATGTCCCCTTTGGCTGTCTCACAAAAATGAGCTAATTTCCTTTTTTGTCAGTACTCACTACACATACAGCTACCGTTTTTATTAAGTAACCTTTTAAATTGGGTTTATAATTTATAACTGATGATTTTATTAATAGTTAATATATCATCTTTTGATGCTTTAAAGACCATTAATGTGTCATTAATGAGAACAACTTATGGTGGCAGCCAATCTGTGTGGAAAATCTCTCTGACTCATGTTTATCATCCTGCAGCAGAACGTTTGCTTTGTCTTTTTATTGCTTCAGTTCATGGTTCATCAGGCAGATGCTTCTGATGAGCCATTCACCTCTGACCTTCTACAAACGTGCTGCAGGGCATCTGGTCCAAAATCAATTTATTAACTAATTTACAATTAACTAATTATTTTCATGACACCCTGAGGATGAACCTTAATGACTTTAGTGATCCCCTGATTTCCATCTCGTGCAACCTGCAGGTCAGAGTTATTACTCACCCACAGAAATACCCCATCATACTAGTCATACTAGATGGATTGGTTCTACATTTTGTGCAGACATTCATGCTTCCTAGAGGATAAATCTTAATGACTTCTGTAGCACCACACAAACACTGACCTTTGTGGTTCTGAGCAAAATGTCTCAACAACTATTGGATGGGTTGCCATAAAATTTGGTTCAGATATTAATGCTCCCTCCAGGATGAATTTTAATGACTTTGGTGGTCCCTCAATTTCACATCTGGTGCAGATTTTAATTTGACTAATAATTTGGTTTATGAGTAAAACCACCAGAAAAAAACAATTAAACGACTAAGCAGTTAGATTCTAACAGCCTGGCAATACAAAAGTTGCTCTTATTGATGGCTGATCTATAAAACCTTCATCACCTATTAATCAGACCATTAGTTACTGCTTATAACCCCATTATAAAGGGTGTCTAATGAAAAAGTAGTACTGCAATTTGAAATATCGCTTCTCACGTGCCCACAGAGTATACCGACTCCTGCCGCTCATCTGATTACTGTGCATGTAGCGGGGAACACTGAAGCTGGCTCGGTAATAAGCGTTATGAGGCGGTCTGCCGGAGCTCAGACCGTGGGAGGGGTCTGCCAAACCTTTCTCTCTAATTGACCAGGGAGCAGAAGCAGCCGGGGATGCGAGCAGCCACAGACGGGGAGAGAGGTACTCAGCAAACCGCATTTTGTTGCTTGATAACCGATTAATGAAGCACATTAGGTTGAATTAGATTCATTAGCCCGTCTCATGGTTACTGAGTGTTTTGGGGAAATCTATTTGAGAGCTTGCAGAAGCCACAAAAGGCTTAAAGAGTTAATGAGAGGGAATATTTGACTGTGTTTACAATATGACATTGTATATTGCCATGGGAATTCATTTAAGACTTGCTTGGTTGTACTTTAAAATGCTTGCGATGCATCTAGGAGAGAAATACGAATGGATTTTAGCTTGTGCAGATACTTAAGGCACAGAGATAAAGTGGCTTTGCAGCAACAAAGAATGCCAAGAATTAAAGTTGCCGTCTCATATTCTGTCATTTCAGTAAGTTTAAATTTCTCATCGGTTTCTATTTTGCCTGTTTTACTGACAGAGGCGGACGCATGGGTTTGACAAATCGGAAAACCCAGCCCATGTTCAAATGGCTGATCTCGAACTGTTTTACTTTGATCAACCCGATCCGAGAGACACCTCCCTGGTTTTAAATAAGCAGAGTGTCGCGGAGATCTGGGGCGGCGGCGGAAAGTCACTTCATCCCGGGGGAGGAGACGGTTCAGCACCATGGACAGAGAGCCAGAGAGCCGCGCGGCCGCAGGAGGAAACAGAAACATCTTTCACCTGCAGATACCAAGATGATGAGGATGGTGATGATGTCCGGCTGATAGAGACAAGTCCGCAAACCTGCAGACTGAGTCAAAGCTGCTCAAACGAACTGTACGAGGAGGAGGAGGAGGAGGTGGTGGATGAAGAGGAGGAGGACATCCCGGAACTTTATTTGCTGTCCGACGACGACCTCTCATCTGACGGCTCGGGGAAGTCCGTGGATTACGGCTTCATCATCGCCGTGACTTGCCTGGTAACTGGCATCTCTTTGGTCGCCATATCCTACACGGTCCCCAGGGACGTGCGTGTAGACCCGGACAGCGTGTCCGCCCGGGAGATGGAGCGCCTAGAGAGGGAGAAAGCCAGAGTAGGGGCCCATCTGGACCGGTGTGTCATAGCGGGACTGTGCCTGCTCACCCTCGGGGGCGTGCTGCTCTCCACCTTGCTCATGATCTCCATGTGGAAAGGGGAGATGATGAGGAGGAAAGCTTTTGCTTATTCCAAACACGCAGCAAAGTTGTACGGCTCGATCAGTTTGAGAGCAGGCTCCAGCCCGACTCGGGAATCCTGCTCACATTTGTCAGTGGCTGATGAGGATTTAGAAGTGCTCAGCTGAATTTATGGACAGGACAAGCGGAAAAGACTCGGAAAAGGGCTTAGAAAATCATACTAGTGCTGTCCTATAATCGGGGATGTAGTGGGGGGTTTAATGCCCTTTTTTATTTCTAACAGCTGAGGCAACTTTTTTTGTTGATGTGGATCTCTTTTAAAGGATAGGTTCAGATTTTTTTTCAAGTCTGTCTTAATACTCATTCTCATGTGTACGTTGACAGAGCTCTTTGTTGCTCTGATTGTTCCTTCTGTTAATACTGGCTCTGCAGAGATCAACGTGAATGTCAGTGACTGGGGACAAAATCCTCAGGCTTCTTCCTGAGTACAATTCTAGCTCAGCTCAAGCTAATGTCAGGCAGTTGGATTTGCAGGAGTTCAGACCAAAACCAGCCCCATGTTATAACAGCTCAGGCTGCCTCCATTGGTGGGAGCATGTTGCTTCTCATACCAGTGAGATATTCCATACGATCCAGGAAGTCCAGGTTCAACACAACAACACTGCACAGAGATTTATTATACTCTGAGACAGGATTTTACAACGTCTTGTTGATCATAAAGTAAAAATACAGCAATCAGGTTGCTACCACAATTTCTTTATTTATTTATTTGCTACCTCCTGCCTTCCTGCCTCCCTTCGTCACATTCAAATGAACAAGGAGGCTCAAATCAATCTGAAATCTTCCAAAGTTAGTCAGTCTTTTTAGTGCAAGCTTCCCTCTTTGTGTTAGTACCCCTCCACCACAGGTCAGCGAGGAAACACTGCCCAGGGAAACAAAGAGGGAATTTCATACTAAAACGATTACAACTTTGGAAGACTCCCACTTCATTTTTATAACCCAGACTGCAGAAGCTTCATATTAACTTCTGCTGAACTTTGAAATGTCTTTTTTTTTACACACACAAAGCAAGCACTGTGGATTTTGTCCACCGTCCCTTCCTCTGGAATCAGATTAGTAATGGATCTCCTCAGGGCCTGTGTGGGCAAAAGGAGCATTCACAGTGACCAAAAACCTTTTCTGTATATGTATGTGCACGTTAGTATTATATAAAGACAGACTTGAAAAAATGTGAACCCACCTTTCAAGTTCCCATCTTTCATACATGATGATGATTTAAGACAAAACGTAAAATACGCTTTCCTGAAATATATATTTTGTTTACATTGGTGGTTTGCCTTATGGTCCTTATGACCCACCTTTTTTTTTCTTACCACTGCATCACTGCGTCCAATGATGCTGCTGTCAGTGAATTCATGTTTACAAGCCAGTGCAGACTTGTTTGTTGAAGGCCCGTACGTTGCAGCTGCGAGGGAAATCAAACCTGAACCAGGAGCGGTGTCATTGTTACTGCCTTCATTTTCCACCTTGTCAGAAACAGCACTTCACTGAATTGCAGCTAACAAAGCAGTGCAGATCTGCTTTCCAAAAAAAGAAAAAAAAAACATTTGCATGAATCCATGTTGAACTCCAAAGAAATTGTGTTTAATATAAGTGTGACATGCTGAAGTGATGCTTGTATTTGCTCGGATTTGTTGAAACGCAAAGAGTAATACCACAGGAGGTGTAATTAGATTTTGTGGTTGAGCACTGACGTCGGGGAAGCTCAGCTCACACCAAATACTCCTGAGGGTTTTGACTGCAGATGTTCAGAAGCGTACAGAAAGAGACGGAGAGAGAATCAACAAACCCCTGGGGGAAAACTCTCCTGGTAATTTATGTTACTTAATTGCTCGTGGGAGGCCTGTGAATCAGTGACCAAAAAAAAAAAAAAAAAAAGCCCCACTACATTTTAACAACTGCCTCAATCAAGCTCTCTTCACCCGCTTATCAAAAACCAAACCATTCCAGCTGCAGTGTTGGAGTGAATGTTAAATTTCAAAGGGTAGGAAGTAATGAATTGCCTGCTCTGACAGAAGATGCTGTGAATGAACAATTGTATCCCGTACTTTGGGTGTGCAGAAAGCAGCACTGTGTAGCCTCTGTAATTGGAAGTGCTTACTGCCAGCAGGATCACATTATCCTCCACACGACCTTCATTCACTCTCACCTCGTTAATGAAATGAAATAGCTGAAATCAGCTGACCTCTTAACAAAATATTGAGTTGATTTCTTATGCTGAACTGTCCTCATTTAATGGCACAGGTGTCTGGTGCTTTTCTTTGCGTGCACGAAAGGAAGACTCCCCTCCCAGATGGGTTAGTTTGTGATGAAGTGTTGAGAATCCCCCACTTCTCTCCAGACTGACTCATCTGTTTCACTCGGTGATTTCTTACTTTTCTCAGACTGACTGTTTCGACAGCCATCGGAGAACAGCTGTGAGCTTGTTGAATTAAGCATGTGGGATCGGAGAGAGTGGTGCAGCATGGTAAAAGCAAGAGAATGAGTTTTCATAGTGGCAAAGATGTGAAAGCCAACCTGCGGTACACTCTGGCCCATTGAGGCTACTGTCTTTGGGTGTATTAGCCTTTTCAGCAATTGTTCAGTACAATAGATTTCTCCCTATTGACGTTAATTCAAACTTTTACTCTTCAGTTCTGAGGGATTGACGTCAATACTTGACATTTACTGTTGAAGATTTGTCTGTAAAAGTGCTGGAAATCACATCATCAATGTATATGGGAATTATAACAGATAATATGGCCCTGGAAATAAAGTAATGCCTTTTTTTTTAACAACATAAAGTAGTTTTAAGGTCGTTTTTCTCCTTTAAAGGACCCTGACAGTCTGACAAAACAATCTCACCACAGGTGACGTTGCAAATTGCAACCAGCTGAATACTCCAGGCATGTAAGACAACCTGCTGTGGCCTTCAGGTAACATAGTTAGAGCCAGTGCTTAGTTTGTGTGTTCTGGGCTACTGTAGAAACATGGCGGCCTCCATGGGAGAGGACACCCTCCCCTAGATATGAAGAGCTCATTCTAAACTCAAGAAAACACAAAGATTTCTAGTTTTAGGTGATTATACGCTAATGAAAAAATAATTGTGAACAATGTTTTCATTATTACTATATTCCATTTCTGCCAATAGGTCCTTCAAAATCCTACAAACTGGTCCTTTAAGCTATAATTCAATTATTAAAGCTCTAGAGTATTGTTGGGTTCCTGGTGTTGACGGCCCAGTTAAGCTGATGTGTACAGATGGGGTCAAATAGGCACCACATGGTGGGTTTATCTGGACATGGATGCAACCATTTTTCATTCAGCGATCCACTTTCCACTTAAGTTTACATGTAAGAAAAGCTTTGGCAACCAGTGGGATTGTGTGGGTTTGATCAGGTTTTATTGAGCCTGGCATCTCCCTGGTAACAATCCAACAACTGCGATCAGATTCTGTTTCTGTTTCTTCTGTTATTAAATTCTGATTGGTGTTTGGTAAAATCTGACATGACCTTTTTCCCGGCATCCCCGCCTGCTTCAAACCACACAGACAAACACAGACAGACAAATCACAAGTTCAGACATCTCTCAAGTGAAACAACCATACCGGTTCTATCTTTGGCTATTAGTAAGTGATAGTGTGTTCATGTAGGACCCCACCGCTTGTATCTGATTGAGAAGATAGCTGAGATGTGGATGAGACGGGTTAAAGCGGCTTGTTTCTTCTACAGACACATCATTAGTGATGTAAAGGGCTGGGACACTGCAGCAGCTTTAATTGGTGTCTCTGTTTGTTTTGCCAGGGGACTCTGCTAGACACAAAATCAAACCTGTAATAAAAAATGACACACACATAAACACACACACACACAGACACTCCCACACAAACAACCCACACACCGAAGAGAGAATCCTAAGTACATGAACACATGGTGACTCTCTCGGGCTTGTGCAGAAAATGTGCGCCTCTTTCAAAAATACATGCTGACAGACGGATGGACACAATACTCAAATACTCTCCCCTGACACACACACACACACACACACACACACATATACTCATAACCCATGGCCCCCGCCTCTCCCACCCTCCTCCATGAATGGAGTTAGTCAGAGTAATCATTCAGGGCAGCTGGCAGCAGGAAATGGAATTGGATTGCTGAAGGGGTCCCTCGGGGTCAAGTGCTGGGGTGTGGCTGTGGACACAGGGGAGCAGGAAGAAGAAAAGCCTTTGCGGCAGTGCTTTACATCAGCGTCTGGCAGTCACTTATCATCAGCTGTCATAACCACTCATCACACTGAGTGACAGAGCACCAGCTGCACTGCACAGAAAATCTCTCTGGGTATCACACGGTCTTACATACTTTGTTCTGCTGGCTTAATAAATTAGGAATAAGATCGTGTCTCCAGGTCTGAAATGCCTCTCTTGAACTATTGCCTTAAGTTAATGACTTATTCAATAATGACTCTCGTTACTCCGATTGTTGCATAGCAACGGTAGGCAGACTTAGTCACAGCTCTGAGAAAGAAGGGAGTGAACAGAGCTTCGGTTAAGAAGAAATTTTTTAAAAAAAAGGAGGAGTAGAGGAACAAGTTGGAAATAAAATCACCATCCACTTCATTTATCAACTTAAATCATTCAGCTCAGAGGTTTTAAAACTCAAATCCTGCACAAACTGACACCACCCCCTTTCAAGCTGTCTTTCACGGGGTTGTGCATACCATACCTGTAGCCGGGCATCTTAACTTTGCACTCTGGAGGGAGAGAAGAGTCGAATATCTTTAGGTATTTGCTGATCAGTTTCAGTTTAAAGGTTGAATCATCTTTGTTGAACTTGCAACAACCCCTTGACTCAGTACACCACTGAGAAGAGACGTGAACTGTTCAGTAGGTGCAGGCATTCACAGATCCTACTCCAAACTCACATTTCTTAACTGGCAGTATCTCCCTTTCCTTTGTTTGTGGTGATTAAGTGAACCACCTGCTGTAGGTTGAGCAGCGCCCACATACTCATGTCCCTTTTTTTTTTTCCTTCATTTTGCCATCGTTGTCCTGGAAGAAAAGCAGAAGGGACACCATAACCATAGAAACGGGGTCAGTCTGTTGCTACGGAGAAATGCCTGTGTGCCACAGTGGCTCCGTGTAAGGGAGTTAAAGATGCTCTTCTTTTGATTTGCCACTCTAATGGCAGCTGTGCTGTGTGTGGAAACTGACATATTCCCTCTGTTATACCTGGTATAAAGAGGCTTTTGAACCTCACACCTCATTTGAGTCGAAGTGTCAGGTGCTGTCTCCGTGCGTCTCCTGTCAAACATCCTTCTCCTCAGAAATGTAAGAAAAAGCGGAAAATACTTTCTGTGCAAACCTGCGCTCTGCTCAGATCAGACATAAAGCTAGAGAGAGTCTGGAGTGCTGAATAGACCACTTGCACTGGCTTTTGCAGTAGCACAGCATTTTCATTTATAGATTTTTTTGTGCACACTGACATAGACCTTTGGTCAAGACTCTTGAGAAGAAAAAACTGCACAGGGTCACTCACCTTCTCCTCCGTCATTTTGCCCGTATCCTGATGCACTTTTAGTATTTTATTTTCTTGGTTGTCTGTCAGTCTCCATCTCTCGGACTGTTGGGGTGTGTAGGGAAGAATTAGAGTCTCTTTTTGTGTTAACATTGTTTTTGTTGTTGTTGTTTGCACTGAAAGCAAACTAATAAACAACAACAAAAACAGACTGAGTTGAAACATCTGTTTTTAAGGATCTGAAGCCCTCAGAATCATTTCTCACTCACACCTGCGGCCTTGAGTTTAGGAGCTTGATCTCACTAAAAATTATTACGTTTGTTTGAAAAAATAATTATTTTTTCTCACATTTGTCGAAAAATTATGGACTCAGTGAAACAGCCAGGATGGTCAGTATTCACTGAAATAGAGCAAAACAAAAATCCTTGCCTAAAAACAAAGAGGATCATCTCCTTTTGGTCTGCTCCAGTACGTAGTCACACCGATGATGCATCCTCCCGAGGACATACTGCAGTGTCCACCTCCAATGTTTGTTCAGAACGTGTGCAGAGGAGTAGCAAGAACACAAATCAATACATGCACACATGTGGTGTAATTACAGTACGTGCCAGTGGCAAAGAAATACGAAACAAAAATAAAAACACAATGCTTTTAAGTGTGCAAGAATACAGCGATTACACAAAACTAATACTTCTAATAAACAATGTCCCTCAGTTCTCTTCACCACCAACCGTGTGCCACCCACCCCAGCCCACACCCCAGTAGGACAACAAACAGCCTGCCGGCCTGACAGAAGTCTTTGTTGAAGATTTCAGCACCAGACATTTCTGCTGCAGAGCCTTCTAAAATGAAAGCAGCCATTCCCACAGGATAATGTGTTCAGTGGTTTCCATCCACATGCTGTCACTTTTAGTTGGTCTAAAACTGGCTAATCAGAATTGTGCTTTGCAATTGTTGTAATTTGGTGCTGTCATCTTGTAACAGCATGGTCATTTCCATACCATATTATTTTCATTTCCAATATTTGTCTATTTATTCATTATTTAGATTAAAAAAACATGGATTTGTAAATACAAAATGAAATGTTATTTTTGTGTATAATATGACTAATATTATATACAAAAATAACTCAAAGGTGAAAACAATGACTAATGTGTCTGCTGAGGTACACCATAAGAGGTGGTTGAAAGCCTTGGAAAAAAAGTAAGGGTACCTTGAGTTGAAACACTTTCTTTTTTTTTGTCAAACCACTGTTTCCACGGTTAAGAATAAAGTTTCACACTTAAAGGTAATAGGAGTTATTTTAGAGAGAATGAAGTGACACAAATTCTTGCACAAATGCAAACTGTGAGTAATTTGCTTGGCGAGGTTTAATACTAATGTTGAGCTTTTATATGTGTTAGATTTTATATTTTAAGAGGAGAGGTATTAAAAAAAAGAAAGAAAAGCTCAGAGACATAAAATGCCCACAGATCCTCAGGGGTTGCTGGCTGTTCATGAATGTGGATGAATGTGCAATAAAAAGTATAAAATATTTAATCACAGAGCTAAAATAACGTAGAAATTGACTGATTAATTTATGAATCAAAATGATAGAATAAGTGGGTTGTAAATGTTTGTACCAGGGCCAGTGTTATTCACACGTTTTTAAAATCTCCAGAGACAGTTTATACTGGACCACTTGGTCTTAGAAAGACTCCATCAGATCCATCAGACAGAGATGCAACGTGGGCATTTGCAAACATCTCTCAGAAAAAAAAAATGAAGCGCGCTCTCTGTCTGTAATTCCTCTGAATGGATAGGTCATGATCTGCCCCTCTGGCCCCTGGCACCAGGCCATGTTTCTCTCCTCATCTCCTCAGACCTGCCTTCCTCTAGTTACCCACCAAGTGTCCTCAGACTTTTGCCCCCATCCCCATTCACCTGACTGCCCCGCCCATCTACACACCTGGTCCCGGTTCAGTCTCATTATCCCTTTTGTTGCCTGCCAGCGTCAGATCATTTGTTTTTATTTCTGCTCGTGGTCCAGTTGATTCTCCCTTGTGTCCCCACCCCAGTGTGCGTTTTTCCTTCTGTCTCTGTCTGTCTGTGTTCCTGTTTGCCAGCATCTCATCTGCTTGTAAGCATGATTTTTTTTTTTTCATATTAAAAGCACCTTTCACTACATCAGCCTGTCTTGTGCATCTGCGTATGGTTCCTTCCTGCCTTTGCTGCTTCCATTGTGACAAGATATTTCAGCACTTTGGGGAGTGAAGTGGTGGTGGTGGGGGGGGGGGGGGACAGTTTTGCTTACCTTCTCTCTGATTTATGCTGTAATTTGTCTTGTGTGCCAGGTTTTCATATCTGAACAGACAGTACCTGGGCCAGAACATAAAAGGTTTCTACAGAATACTAATTACATTTAAGTTGTCCTTTAAGATTGAAGCAAAATCTTCAGGAGGGTTTGACGTCACTCCTGGATTGGATGTTGACTGACTCAGTGGAGGTTTTCTCAGAAACAGGCACAGACAAAAGCCTTGGAAGGCTTTATTTGGAGTGAATCAATTGAGTGCAGTCTTTTGGTATCAAACACTGTAAGAGCTTTTTTTGTGTAACATTGATTGTTTCTACTCTTTTTTGCTGCTCCATCAGAATCAATAGTTTTATATTTTCTAACTGAGGAATGCTACAATAAGTGATGACTTTTATTATCTTCTACTGCATCGAGCATTTCAACATCAAGATCATTAATGTTTCTAACTAAAGTGTTGAAAGGAATTTTCAATAGCTGGGCTTCATAGTTTTGTTCAATACTAGCAAGAGGTAACTTTTACAAAACCGTACAATGAACTAACTTCTATCTTCTTTTCCCAGAACCATTGTTCACAGACCTCACTGATCAGTTTTCATAGAGGAATCACTTTCTACTACAGAAATAGTCCCTGTGCAGGCTGCTGGCAGTGTTCTTTGTGGGTAATCTAAAGTAGTGGGAACACTGATTCTGGAAAGAGACGCTGCTGTTTTACAGATGTGATTATTTTTCAGTTCAGTGAGCAACACAAATTAAATTTCTCTCTCCTCCGTTGTATTTGGGTGGAGGCAGACATCTCAAAATTGGACAAACAACACCAACTCTACTTTGTAAGGTGTGTGTAAAGGTAAGTGAGAATGTTGTTGTTTTTCAGGTGAAGCAATCTTTAACAAGCAGAACGAAAAAGACTAAAGACATGCATGATTTTTCTTCACAGGCTGGCAGATGTTTGCGGAACAGTTCAGTTCTGTGGAGTTAAGGATGTGTGAACTGACTCCCGAGGGTCAGGTTTCATGACTGCGTCTTGCACGATTGCGTCTTGCACGATTGCGATGCAACCATGGTGACAAAGTCTGTCGATAGACTCCAAAACTTCCTCTGCGGTAGTTCCCCCTGCAGTAGGTGTCTCCATGTTCATACTCACAAGGTGATAACAATACCAGCCACACTGTCATGGCGTCTAATGAGTAAGTGCACAATGTAATGATGTACACAATCAAAATACTGCTCATCTCTGAACATATTTATGCTTTACTCCTTTATTTATTTATTTTGTTGTTGCACCATGCAGGCAGAATCTCCTTTAATGAAAACTTCTACTGCTATTGAGTAGAAGTCCTGATGAAACATTTCAGGTTGCAAATCCAGAAACAAACAAACTTACAAAAGATTCTTTGTTCTTCTTCAGCTTGTACACCCGACCCCATCTGTTCTTCAGGGTGAATTATGCCGCCTGTCATTCAAATCAGATCAGACCGAGGTGATTCACATCTGCATCGTGAGCAAACACAAAGCAAGTGACGCAAAAGTACATGTGCTTCCAAACACTGCACTTTGTTTCTCCCCCCTTACACAGAAAAATAATGAGCCTGCATGCTGAGCAGCAAACTTCACAGACCTCATTCAGTCCCAGGTTCCGGCCTTTAAATCCCTTGTAATGCAGATGACAACATTGCGTTCCTCTTCACTCTGTTGTGCATCCTCCAGCAGCATAATTGCAAAAATATATTCATTTTATTTCAACCCAGTCAAGATGACTTTCTCTTCTGCATACATTAAGCATTCTGTATGATGATTTCTGTCAAGTTTATCGAGATAATTAGCTATTAGCTAATTAGAGTTACTGTTTTATTTCAGAGATGTCAACAAGCTGTTTTTGATTTTTACAGCCTCCCTCTGGTCATATTCTGACTGAGAAAGAAAAACTCTTACTGAAGGATTAATTATAGGTTGTTATTTTGTCCTAGTTGTAGATTTTTCTTGACAGTCACCCTGTACTACACATGGTGACACATTTCACCGCTTGTTGAAAAACAATCTCTGGATTCTGTGGATTTGTAGAATATACTTGGGAGAGGAAACGCAGAGGCTTCACTTGATATTTTCATGTAGCCATCAAATCATTAATAATCCCTCCAAAGCTGTTTGTGTGGTCATTGCTTTTTAAGTAAATGAGGACCAAATTCACTAACAGCACAAATCAGACGTGCTATTATTTAGATAAATAAATAATAAATGGAACTGAGATCATTTAAAAGTTGCAGTAATTAGTGTTTTGTTGTGTTACTGATGAAGTAAATGACTTTGTAGTGTAAAAGGGATCGCTCATAGTGACAAACCTACAGAGAACTGTCCTCCAAGCCTGCAGGTCCCTCAGCTTTACAAAGCCTTTTAGTGCCTTTCACTGAATTGTTTTGGTTTTAATTCACTCTTGCTGCTCTCGTGTCATTGTTTTCAGCCACAGAGGACAACAGTATTAAAGCTATGATAACACTTGTGTATGTGACTGAGTATAAGACTTAAATTCATTGTGGTCAGAACAGGAATCCAGATGAATGCCATTGTTCCTCTGTGTCTGCCTGAATGTGTAGACTGTTTGCTAACAAGTTTGCCCACTGGACTTTATAAGGTCATAGATAATATACATCTGTCGTGTTTACAGCTTGTTCTTCAGCACCAGGTTGCCAAAGATATCAGTTATTATTACTTTAAAGTAATGAAAACAGCAATAGCATCATTAAAACAGTATTTTGTCCATCTTCCTATGATCCTAAAAAAAGTGAAATGCTGATTGTTATGCACATTGAGTAGAGTTTCCTGTTTTAAATCCAAGACATACTGTAGGAGCAATCTCCATTCTCATGTGCTGTACGAAATGCTTTTTGCCTCAGGTTACATCTGCCATGTTCACGTCTTGCAGAAAATGATGGTGGCATTGACGGCACAATGGTGAGAGGAATGAATATGAGCAATGTTTTTGCCTCTTCTGTATTTGCAAGCATGTAATTACTATCAAACAAATCATTTTTACGGATGGTATGCCCATCTGATAACACAGTATACTGGGAAGCTGACACCCTCAGAGACTGCAGTTCATTCACAGTCAAGGCTTTAAGTCTATATGCATTTTCCTTATTCAGGTTTACACCGAATAACCTTTTCTGCCAATAGATTTCCAAATGGTGCAAACACAACCTTGCCATCTACACTTTTTGAACAGAGAACACATATTTTCATTGAGTGTGGAGCTGTGTGTGTGTGTGAGTGTGTTTGATGATGGTGGTGGGGCTAAGTCATCACATCAGTGGCGTGTCTGGGATCAAAGCGCTGAGCACTTGTTTCCCCACCAAGGCTACAGATAAACTAGTAAGAAGACGGCAAAGTGCCTGAACTCCGGTCTCACTTCACACAGTGTGTGTGTGTGTATGTGTGTGTGTGCACGTGTGTGTGTGTGTGTAGGCAACTCAAGGAGCTCAGTTTGTTTTATTCAGCTTGGAATATATGAGGACAAAATGTCTCAGCCCAGGGCAAATAAAAACATGTCAAATGTGTTTTCTCTTTTTTTTTTTTTTAAGTTCAGTTGCATTCACTGTTTTTATTTTCTAGTTCTTGTGTACTGAATATGGCCACTCAGCTTTCCTTGTAAAATCTGAAATTGTTAAAGGCTCAAACTCGAGACACTTCTGTTGGTTTCAAGTCTTTAGACTGCTGAACACTAACACTAATTCAGAAGTGATGTAAGTCCTCGCTTTCAGGACTTTGTGTTTTTCCAGCTTCATGTGTACACACAATCAGTTTCACAAACTCATCTATATTTTCTCACATATTTTCACACCTATTTTCTCACATTGTTGTGTATTTCTGTTGAGTTGTAGTCCTACAAACCAACTTGGACATTAATTTGAATGTGCTTGTTTTGCCATAAATCTCTGAACTGTGACACACTGAGACAGTGAGACAGAGTCATAGTGTGAGATGTTTTTTATGGCCTCCTGTCTTTTTTTATTTATGTTTTCCCTTTCATTTCTCTTCCTCTTGCACATTTTTTCACACCACAGACTACCTTATTGTGCTCTTTCTGTCTCCTGTGCTCTGCTGGTGATAACTTATGGATGTGGCTGAGCACACCACCCTTCCAAGGTTTAATGTCCTTCACACCACTTGTATGCACATACAATATTCATATGTATAGTGTGGACACAGTATTGAGACCTGCAGTAAATGTCTACATACTGTACATTAGCATTACAGCATTGATTCTGCATTTCAGTGTAATTAACAAAGAGCCTGTTATTGAGAATGTTGGCAGCCTTTCATGGCCTCTGCACCTGGGTCAGATTTTACAGGAAATATGAGATGACATATTCTTCCAACACAAATGCAGCCAAAGCTTTCAGAATTTATGAGGTTCCCTGAGAAGGTTTCACTTCCAAGATGTTTTTCTGCTTCTGTAAAGAAAAGAAAAAGAGAGAGTAAACACTAAAGGAGCAGCTCTTCGAACAGACCTGACAAGTAGTGACAACAACCAGCAACATGCTTGCACGTTGCTGCTGGTGCCTGCTATCAGCTTTTCTGTCATGGTCTCATTTCATTTAACCTGACTATGCACACATACAGAATACAATCTATATCCCCACATACAGTACATCCCACACAGACAAGAATCAGAATCAGTATGATGGACCAGTAGCTCTTAGTACAGTAGCCTGACTTACACCAACTACATCCACAATCTTTTATTTTAATACATCTTCAGGTCTTAATAAAGTTAGGGATCTAATATAAAAGACATGGAAGACAATCCATTACACGCTCAGTCCAACAATCAAACAAATCCATTAAGTATTTACCAAATGAATAAGATTATAAGAGTGGAGCGATGTCTCTTTGTTCAGCTCTCAGTTCTATATGAGTTCCTTGGAGTGGCTCAGAGCTCTGTGTATCTTGGGTATGATAATCAAAACTGAGACTCAGAGACACTCAAGATATCTTATTTTTTATTCATGTTTACAAAATGATTTGCCATGTGTTATAGTCAGGCCTCCCTCAGACTCAGCACAGCAGACGGATGCTCTCCAAAGTTCAAAGCATGATCTTAAGTGCACCTTAGTATTCGATGACAGACAGCATCTCACCTAGAGAAGTGGGTTCAGCCAGCAGTGTTGAGAATTAATTATTAATTTACTTAATTAATTATATGTAATTCACAGCTCATGTTACATCAGATTATTGTATTCCAGGGTGGTTTTCAAAGATTAAGTATAACAGCTCATTTTATTCCTTCTAGGTGGATTCTCAGCCTTTCAAAAACAAACATCAGTGAAAATAGGAAAAGGGGAGCACAATAGCAGTATATTACCCAGTCTGTCCTGGTTCAGTTGTTTAAAAACAAGCGACTAGCACCATTTTCAATGATAGTGATGGAACAGCACTTGCCATTTTATCTTCAGTGTCACTTAAGGCTTGTATTTACAGAGCTGGGCAGTCTGGGAAAGCATCTCACCACTGTTGCCTGGTGACTGCAGCACTGCCAGCGCACCTAACAAGCCACAAGTCATCACTGATCTTTTCTACCATTGCACGAGCAAGCATCACCCAGCAGACTGTGTTAGCGGGGAAACTGTGTGGAAACTGAATTGGAAGCTGACGTTTGGGGAGGGGTAGGAGTCCCCAGGACAGGCTGTTGTTCCTGCTGTTTTATTTCCACTGCTTTACTGTCAGAGCATGGAAATTCATTCACTTTGACACTTTCGTCCTTGAGTGGCTCCGGAGAGCAGTGGTACAGAATACCACCTGGTAGAGCACAAATAGCAATCTCACAAGAAGGCACTGAATTTGAATTATCACCGAGAGAGGGTATTACAAGCAGTATTACATTTTTTAGAATGTTACTCTTTGTCTGTAATTAATCATTTTCATTTGTGTCTCTTGCTTTAATGTCTTTATTAAATCCTTGGCTTCTTCTCCAACGTGCTTCACATCCAACTGGCTCTTGTTCTCATAAAAAGAAGTGGAAGGCAGCCAACCTCTGAGATTGAGTAAAGGATATGTCCTGGCCCGGAGGATGGACAGAGAGAGGGAGTGAGAGTAAACGGGGATGTGTGCCAGCGAGAAAACGACATTCACTCCATTCTAGGGTTTTTAGTGTGATAGTAATACATGAGTAAGCTCTTTCATGGAGATTTCATGTGGGAATTCATTGCCTGGCTATTCAAAAACTGATGAAAATGTCTGCACTCGACTGCAGCCTTTGAGAAAACAGAAAGTGATGAGAGAGCAGTTTTTGAAAGTTACACTATGCCTTTATTTACTACCTCTATTCAATTCTTAAACACATCTGTACAGACACACCAAGAAATTATGTGGCTCAATGACAATTTTGTACTGCCGGCCAATGAGCAGCACCTCGATGATGCTCCCTGCGTAAAATGAGTCTGAGGTTCAGGAACATTTTGTGGTGCATATAAAACTTGCCTTTTGGGTTCTTTGGCCGTTTTGACTTATCTTTCCCTTCCCTTTTCATCTTTCTGGAAGTCACAGTGTGAAATTTGAGGTGTTTGATCACATTTCCTTGTCTTTTACTAATAATTTCTCTCAGGATACAACCAAAACAGAAAGGATCTTCCTGCATGACTACTGACTCCCTGATCAGAGCTGGTTTGAGCTGGTAACATCCCTGGCAGGCTGAGGAGTGCTTTTTCCTGTTCATTGACTGATGCTGATAAAGCTTGCAGTCCCTGCTGTGGTGGCAGCTGCTAACTGTCTGACCAATCCCTCTTCTGACCTCAGGGAGGTCAATAAAACAGCAGAGACTCATTCAGGTTGGCCACATGTCCAGTGAGTCCAAAGGGTGTTTGTGCCCATATGTTTGACCGGAAATACTTTTGAGACATTCTTACCTTCTTGTAGCAGCTTCTGAAGCCTTTTATAATGTGCAAACTGCCTTTCTTACAAGACAAACAGAATAATAATTCAGCGATTAATAGATTTTGTTTCCTGATGTATTTCTACTTCTTTGCGTGGTATATTTTTATGCCTTTGTCCAAAGTCAGAAATACTCTGCACCACGTTACAGGCTGTGTGGAGCTCTTGTCATAGCTACGGGGGATAATGAACTGAATCTGTACTAATGTGGACCAATCCACAGCTTGAGCTCTGAAACCAATTGTACATTCATGGGGCTAAAGCACTTACAGAGACACAGTGACATTTGCAGAGCTATTTGGGTTTCATTCTTTGAGGCCACTGGTTCCCAAAAATGTTTAATCTAGGAATTAAAAAAAACCTCCACTGACTAGGCAGGGTTAGCAAGGACTTTCATTTAGCTTAACACACCACAGTGACAAGGAAGGGTCATTCTATCTATCTACCTATGAATCTAATCACATAACGACTACTAATTATAAATGTCAAATACTAAAACTTTATCTTATCTTAATGACCTTGATAGTATTTTGGGTAAATTTAACCTTCACATTTGTGAAAAAGGAGTCCAGTGTATTTGCCTTTAGATTGAATTATGCCAGTGAGTACCATGTATTTACAGCGGTAAATAAATTGTAGTGAACTGTGATATTACAGACTTAAGTGTTTCTTGTAAATTTGTGTTGTATAATCGAATGCATTTTGCTTCATTTTGATTATTTTTCTTTTATTTACATTTTTATCTCAGGCCTCAAAACATAACACATTTTATTGTTCTTATTTCCTTGGCAATTAAAACTTTACTAATGCGTTTGCATGAAGCTCCAAACATAAAGACCGGGAAAGGGTGATGACGTATCTGCAGTAGGTGATGCCATCCTTCCCTTGTCAATAAAGTTTCATTTTGAAAGCAGCCAAGATGGCGGAGTACGATCTCACAACCAAGATAGCACATTTTCTGGACCGGCATTTGGTTTTTCCTCTTTTGGAGTTCCTGTCTGTGAAAGAGGTACAGCAACGTTCACATCCTATGAGGCCAAATTACAATGTGTCTGTTACTTAGTGGGTATTTATACCGAAAAACATGATGATTAGTCCTAGCGGACTAGCTAGCTAGCTAGCACTCCCGTTAGATAGACGTTAGCGAGCAGCTAAACTAACCGCTAATTTTTTGTGTTTGATAAATGGAGTGTTGCTGTAACTTTAGTTGTAGCAGTACATTACTGTAGTTACGGAAAACTAATATTGTTGTATTTTTAGGGTTTGGCTTACTAGCTCCTTATTCTCGTTACTGGGCGTGTTAGCCTTTAGCTTCACAGAGAGCACATATGATTAAAGAGGACGAGCAGCATTCATGTCTGTGATGTGCTCATCATTCTAACCTTATTTAGTTACTGTCTAGATTCTGTACAGCTGGTTGATCATGTAGGTGCTTGTTTCAAAGGGGGCTGATTATATAAGTATTTATTTTTGATTGTAACAGATCTACAATGAGAAGGAACTTCTTCAGGGGAAGCTGGACCTCCTCAGCGATACAAACATGGTGGATTTCGCCATGGATGTATACAAGAACCTGTACCCGGACAAGGAAATCCCACACTGTGAGAAAAGCATATATTAACAACTTGTCCTATGCAAACGTTGTAGACTTTCTGGGGATGCTCTTCCAATCAGTAGATCAGTAGAGACGCAGTTTTTCAGGTACTTGGCAGGTAGGCTGTTCAAAGCATCATGGAGAACTTGCCACAGTTCTTCTGTGGGTTTAGGCTGTCTCACTGTCTTTATATAATCACAGACTGACCCCATGATGTTGAGATCAGGGCTCTGTGGCACCTGATCATCTGTTGCAAGACTTCTTGTTCTGCTTGTCTCTGAAGATAGGTCTTTATAGATATGGACAAGGGTGTGATAAGAAATTAAACATCTCTAGTCTTTTGTTCAATACTGTAGGTAATGCTAATGCTAAAATGCCACACATTCACAGGTTTCAGTCTCTCAAATATGAATATTTATGGACTGGCGATGCATATTTTTGGTTTAAGGACCGTTGGTCAGTCGAAACAAGCAATTTGAAGACTTCAGCTTAGACTCATCAATATTGTGACAGGCATTTCTCCCTATTCTTTTAATATTTTATAAACCAATCAATGAAATGGGTACCTGAGAAAATAATCAGCTGAATAACTGCTATACACATTTTTCTAGCATTTTTGGCCTTGGTAGTTGTTGATTTTGCAACCAGTAAAAAGAAAGCATTATGTCATGTTTTAGCCTTGAGGGAGAAGAGGAGTACTGTGGTTGCCCAGCTGAAGCAGCTCCAGTCAGAGACAGAGCCCATTGTCAAGATGTTTGAAGACCCTGAGACCACTCGGCAGATGCAGTCCACGAGGTGAAATCAACTTGTCAAAGCGATGCACTTCTCTCAGATACACTGTTCTTTTTATATTACAGTGCTGACAGTATTAAACTGTTTGTGAAATTATTTTAAAGTCTGTGGACTTTAAAACGCTCATCTAACATCTGTTGCATCTGTTGATTGTTTTCTCTTCATCAGAGATGGGAGGATGCTGTTTGACTATCTGTCAGAGAAACACAATGTAAGTTTTGAACAGTGTATTCACACCGATCCTCTTATTGTATAAAAAGTGTACTGCATTTTAATCTTGTAAGGTGGGTAGCACGATGTGTGTTTTTGTTTCCATAACAACCAGCTGCCACTGAGCCAGCAGCACTGTTGTCCAAATCTCAGAATCCCAAAACATCCAACAACACCCACCAGTGTTCTCATTACTCACTTTGTGATCAGAGTAACTTGTTGCAACTTTTGCAATGATTCTTTATTTCGCCTTCTTTTTTTTAATATAATCTAAAGATAAATGACCCCTCTTGTTTCCACGTCCTGTGCGCTTCTCTTAAGATGGGATTTAGTGTCAGTGTGAAAAAAGAACAGGCTTTGTTTTGCCTAAAAAGATGAAAGATGCCGGCACATTCACTAGTCAGCCACATTCTGCCATGCATGCTGCCTCTGTCAGTTAGCTTTCTTTGAGGGGGGAAAAAAAGCAAAGATGTTAGCAGTTTGAAAAACAATGGATTAGTGTGACTGCACTTCAGGGCTGTAGACTGTTAAAAGCCGCATTCATTGTAACCTTAATATCTTACTGTGGTCTTTATAAGGACCTTTACCAGCTAGTTTCACATTAGAAAATGGCAAATCTTTCAGTTCAAGCCAGTTGTTACTTCCAGGTTATTTGTAATTGATTTTTTTTTGAGCCTCATTAAATGTGCTTTCAGTTAAGTTTTTACAAACCTTGTTTTTTATTTTTTAGTTTCGTCAAGAATACCTGGACACGCTGTACAGGTATGCCAAATTTCAGTACGAGTGCGGTAACTACTCTGGGGCTGCTGAGTACCTCTACTTCTTCCGTGTCCTGGTAAGAATAACCACATATGAATAATAATAAAATAGCCTGAATGGTCATTTTTCTTTAAATACTCCTCAGCTTGCATTGTTCGTGATATACTGTATTTGTTGCTCTGTGCTCAGGTTCCCTCTACAGACAGGAATGCCTTGAGCTCTCTGTGGGGGAAACTGGCCTCTGAGATCCTGATGCAGAACTGGGAAGCAGCCATGGAGGATCTCACTCGACTAAGAGAGACCATTGACAACAATGTAAGAGAATAACTGAGGGTGAACTAAATCTGCATGTTGCATATTAGTTTTTTTAACCCATGTAAATAAAAAAGCTTCCTAGATTTATTGGTGATTAGACCAGGGATGTTAAAAAAAAAGATATTGTGTTCACAGTTTCTGGTAAATTGTGAAGTATGAAAGTGCATGACAGGAAAGGTGCTTTTAATTGAACCCAGATGAAGGCTTAAGGAATTACCTTTCTTGCCCCTGCTCTGTTTTCTAATGTGCACTGTTTGTGTCCTCTCCCTGTCAGTCCGTGAGCTCTCCTCTCCAGTCACTCCAGCAGAGGACCTGGCTCATCCACTGGTCCCTCTTTGTCTTCTTCAACCATCCCAAAGGCAGGGACAACATCATCGAGCTCTTCCTCTACCAGCCTCAGTGAGTTGCTGCGTGTTCAGTATACTGAGTGTAATTGTGTTTCAGATACAATACACAGGCTTTATTGTGCTTTTATCCAGAGATTACGTTGAATTCTTTATGTTCTTCAGGGACATATGGCTGAGGGACCACAGTGGCTTTTAAAGGCTTTTAACAGCGGGGTGACCAACTAGCAAGGCCTTTTCAATAATGGTCAATTTATTTTCTTGACGAGAATGTACAGTATTTTTGATTGACAATTTATTGCTCAGGTTTTGTTAGAAATAGTACTCTCTAAGATGTTTAACGGCATAAATGAAAGATTTCTCTGCACAGCTCCTGTTTGTAAAAAATGTTCTTCTCTCTTCTGGAATTAAAAGTCTGATGATCAGACCCAACCCAAAACGGTTGTGATATCAGGTAATGATAGTGCCTCTGTGTGTCTCCTTTGCATTTTTCAGGTACCTGAATGCCATTCAGACAATGTGTCCACACATCCTGCGATACCTTACAACTGCAGTCATCACCAACAAAGATGTACGAAAGCGCAGACAAGTGTTGAAGGACTTGGTGAAAGTCATTCAACAGGTAAGGTCATTGAACGTTTGAAGAATAATTTTTTTATCTAAAGTGACTCAAGGATTTTATCAACCCAGGAATAATGGATTCTCTCTCACTCACGCAGGAGTCATACACATACAAGGACCCAATCACAGAATTTGTGGAGTGTCTCTATGTGAACTTCGACTTTGACAGCGCCCAGAAGAAGCTCAGGGAGTGTGAGTCGGTAAGGATATCTTCCAAAAAGTTTCCCCTTCACTTTTCCTGCTTGACAGTGCATGTTTGTCAGGGTGCACTGGCCTAAATCACCCCATAAAAATTAAAAGTTAGCAGTCTCCTGGCACTGAAGGGTAATGTGAAGCTTCCCTTAGCCATGGCGCTCTGATCTCCTGAGTCCCTGGCAGTTAACTTTGCAGCTATTCAGCCTCAGCAAATCCATGTCTGGCCTGATTTGCTGGCTTTTACTTTTATTCAGTTTGATTTTCAAAGCGGAACAGCTGTCAGATTTGGGGCCCGGTTGCCTTCTCTTTAGAAACCCTTGACTTCAGTTTTGTAGATGCGCTCGGGGACCACTTTGCGCATTCTCAAAGCGCTCTCATCATTTGGCCTTTACCCCTCTTGTATGAATTGTGCTGTGCTTGTGAAGGCCTCAGTTATCCTGTCAGATACAGAGTGTGAGCATAATGACGGAAGAATGAAGGTAGTTCATTAAGTCACCGTGTTTTTCACGGATTCTGCTGGTTTTTAATGCTGAGGGGAATTAAAATTTTCCTCTAGCGATCAACAACTCATCTTAATTACTGTGTAAACACCATCACACGAGGCTTTTGTTTTGCTGTTTGAAGTTTTTAATTCCTCTGTTGTGTGAAGATAACTTTTTTTTTTAATGAAGTAAATAAAGTAATATCATTGATGGATTTTCTCCATCACATGATGTGAAAATATTTGAAGAACTAGTAAACTAATGGAGTATTTCTGGGTTACTGTGGCACCTTATGAGTGTGTTTACCACAGCAAAGCACAGAATAATTGGATTTCTTTACACAATAAGAGCTCCTTGATGAAATAATGGTTTCACTTCTCCTTTCAAATTGCTAGACACTAATGTATTCATAAACTTAAGCTCTTCTGGAGATTTGAGGTGGCCAAACATCGCATTTGATGTTTCTGTGATCGTTGCTGTAAAAATGCAGATAGAGACGTCACAGCATAATCTCCTACTAAACGCTGTGTTGGGCTCATGTGTGGTAATCGCTTCATGGTTCATGTTCGGTGACTGTCTGGTTCCATAATTCATTTAGCATGAGCTTGGTGACAGTGATGGAGAAATGTGTTAACATATTAACACGCACATTACCTCAAAAACGTGCTCAGTATATATTCACCTGCATTTTGGCTTTTTTTCACAGGATATTCTCTTGTCGGTTTTTCTGAAGACATTGTTTTGAACACTGTAACTCAGCAGCAGTACACGATGCCACCTTCGCACCACCGGAACTGCATATACAGCAGATAACCTGAATAGCTCTGGAAGCACATCATTGATGCATAAATATGCATTTTAAAGAGGAAAATTAGATTTTCCTTTTTTATGGTGTGATATCATGCAGCTTGTGTGGCATCTTGTGTTTTTGGAAATTGGCAGTTTGAACAAAAAAAAAAAAAATCCCCCTCATCCAAACCAGGAACCAAACACAAAACAGTCTGAAGAAAATTACGCTGCTTTATGGGGTTGTGTAGTTTTGACCAGGACATTTTAATGCATGGGTGGATTAACCGGTAATTGAAAAGTCTGGCAGAATGGTAAAGTAAATCAACCAAACCACAGGAAAAAGTTGCCTGCCTGTGGTTATGGTGTGGTGCTATTATGTACTCAAGTGTGCTTATAGTAGACTTACAATTCAAGTTAAAAGATGGTTAAGTTTGGAAATGATAGCTGCAGTCTCAACCATCTGATGGTAGAAATGTAGGCTGTTATTTCATCACATATGTTTGGAAGAAGTCATCGTGTTTACTGGAAAATTTGCCTCACACTGGCACAGAAACTAGAACTACTAACCGTGGGAACGTTTGGCCTTTGGTTTGTCTACACTTTCTATACGTGGTTGCTTTGGGTGTGCATGAAGGGATTAGTGCTCACAGTAGCATGGTCTCTACTTCCTCCAGGTTCTTGTGAATGACTTCTTCCTGGTCGCCTGTCTTGAGGACTTCATTGAGAATGCCCGTCTCTTCATCTTTGAGACCTTCTGTCGGATTCATCAGTGCATCAGCATCAGGTACAACGGCTTTGAAATAGGTTTTTGTGTCACAAATTGTGTGTGTGTGGTGCTGTTTATTTGTGAAAGCGTAGTTGCCTTAGAAGATGAAAAAACAAAAATATCAATGAGAAGATCTTTGACCTTTTGTGCCCCGATGACTGACGCTGTGCAATAATTTTACTTTTCAGTTTTCCCTGTTTTTGTATTTGAATCCTATTTTTTTTTTTCAAGTGTCGTCAGCAGTAAACTGTAAAGAAGGAACTTTGAAGACTTTAGATTCCCCCAAAGGATATTTACTTAACTGAAATCCTCCCCCGCCCTCGCTCTCTCCTCTCAGCATGCTGGCAGACAAGCTCAACATGACGCCTGAGGAGGCGGAGAGGTGGATCGTCAACCTCATCCGTAACGCCAGACTTGATGCCAAGATCGACTCCAAACTGGTGAGGCTCTGCATTCACTGATCCACCTTCAGTCAGATGAGCTTCAAATTACAGATCCTAGTATTAACAGCCCTCACTAGGCTACTAATTTGTGTAATGATAGAGCTATGCCAATTTATTTATTTTGCTCTCGTCAGGCTGAAAACAGCATGTGAGACCTCTCAGGATTAATCAGGCAGTGCTGTACTTTTTGTGGTACTTTAAAGTCATTCTCTCAGATAAATGCATTTTTTAAAAATGTGTCTCTCAGGGTCATGTGGTGATGGGCAACAACGCGGTGTCGCCGTACCAGCAGGTGATCGAGAAGACCAAGAGTCTGTCCTTCCGCAGCCAGATGCTGGCGATGAACATTGAGAAGAGGCTGGCACACAGCAACAGAAACGAGGTAGACTCGGCGCTAAACGCGGCAGATGGATGTGAACTTTTCACCCTTTGGCAGTATTTACTTTTAATGGAGAGAGAACATTAAAACCATAAAATATATTGGTTTTTGTTTTTCCTTTTTTCCCCCCAAGGCTTGATTTTTATTTAAAACTATAGCTAAATGCTCAAACAGCAGTTTACACTGGTACCTACAGAAAAGTTAACCATTGTATGTTTCATTATTTACACTGTTATTGCTCACCTGTCAGGTCTGTGTGTTCAGACCACTGTCCTTATCCCTACTGCCCCCCGATGGATCTATGTGAAAACACCACATTACATTTTCAGAAAACATTTATCTTCCCACTTAGCTGATTGAATTGAATTGTCGCCTCTGAATTTCATAGATTTTTAGTAAATTGTTACATGAAACTATGTAACTTCTTAAAGTTCATCTGCATTTCACAATATTTCATTATGGGTAAAAAAAAAAATCATGATTTTAATTTAAGTCATTTTCTGTGCCAAAAAAATCAGATTTTTTTTTCTCCCCACAATCTCATGATTTTGTCAGAAGTGTCACTCATTGTGAGAAAGAGGCTGGCAGGTGTTTTCAGTTGGAGGATGTCTAATTATGGAACACATCTCCTGTTGGCTTTGTAAAGTAGTTTGAGTATTTCTTCTAACACCTCTTCTAATGTTTTGTTTTTTTGTCAGACACCAAACTGGGCTGCTCAAGACACCGGCTTCTACTAAAATGGAAATCAGTGTCAAGAGGATGGAGATGGCTCTTTGGATATTATTGAGGCTTTTTATTGTGTTCATGAATTTATTAGTTTATCCACTGTTATCATATAACTGCCAGTTTTAACTTATGCTATAGAAAACAACTGAGAGGAGGCAACTAGTCTTATATTAAATTATTGTCATTCACATTCATTGGAGATATTTGCATTAAGGTGACATTATTTCATCAAAACCTACTGCGTATCTGGAAATGGTTTGATTTTGACGTACTTTGGAAGCAGTGGCCCAACAAAAACCATAAGTTAACATTAAAAATGTTTTGCCTCTTAGAAGAAAATTGTGTTTTCCTCCTTCAGTGATGTTTAACCACTAGATGGCGCAGTTAGTTCATTTTTTTTTTTGTGTGTGTGTTTTCAGACATCTGCAGAAAGTTGTGGCATTTCACAGTCTCCGCCAGGCTGTATTTCTGTTTTAGTGTTTGAATTTAATATTTGTATTATCTGCCATAAAAGTAAGAACTAACAGCTGCAAATCTGACTTATACATGAAATGAAAAACACTGAAGTTGGTTGCCTCGCGACCAGCCTCAACTTGAAAAAGTTATGTGGTAATTGAAAGGAAAAATGTGGGAAATTCTGTTGGTACGGAGATGAAATTGGATGAAAAGTATTCAAGAAGACACAGACTGTGCATCAGTCACCCTCTAATTTTGAACATTGAATGACACAGCATAGACTATTTTGACTTATGCTCAGCAAATATTTGGCTTGTGTAAACATGCTGTGAAACCAGTCTTCAGTGCATACATTAATACAGTAACATGAGAACAGGGTTTATTTAGAACCGGTTGGGTAAATAGTATTGGTCAATTAAAGCGTGTACTCTTTCTCACGTTAGTAGTCTGTCTATGAAATGTAAGCTCATCCTGAAAGTTGTCCGGTTAATCTAAAGCTATAAATACAATGACTGTAAAGGAATGACAGGCAGCTCCCCCACAAAAACACCCTGAGAATGCAGTTGTTGGTTAGGCCAGCCATAGCTCTATAACTGTCATTACACAAATTACAGCTGGCAGGTGTTCAGGTAACGAGGGGAAAGTGCCCCAGGTGCATTTCTGAGTTGCCCCTCAACATTACAGCCTCTTTGTCCATGTGAGGATTCCTTCTGATGTTCAGCCTGGGGAGTGGCTGACGGTTATGCCAGCCGCTGTAACTCTTAGCCACTCCTCCAAACTGTTTTCCACACACACACACACACATACTCACACTTTTCCAGGACTCACTAAAATACAACAGACACGCACATGCGCGCAAGCTGACACACACACACACACATGCTTACGCACACTGAGAGCTGACGTGGGCTGAGGTCTGAGCAGGGCTCCTTCTGGAACAGCTGGTATCCATCTGTGGTTGCTGTTGCTCTGGCTGCTGTTTCTTCCTGCTGCTGTAGGCACCGTGGCTTCCCCGAGAGGACACAAACCGGCCCACTGCAACCCATTCATGCGCTCTGCTGCAGTCACACTCTGGGAATCAGACTGACTAGATTGTGAGGCTCTGCTGGTAGCAGGCAGTGTGCTGACCAGCCTTCAGTATGGATATCCTGACAGCCTGGGCTGTCACTAACCCTGCTGTGGCCCGGCTCCTCTGGGTCCTGGTTCTGGTGCTGGCCACCCTCCTGGTCTGGCTCTTCTTCTTCTGCTGCTACAGTTGGAACCAGAGCTCCTCGCCCTCCCTGGAGAGGTACCTGGCAGGTAGGTGGTCCCTCAGCCCCCACGCCCCTTTCTGTGGGTGTGTGGAGGCCTGTGATATGCTCACAGAGAAGACCGATGCTGCTTACAGCGAAGCTTTAACTTTGAGTCAGGCTCTGTTTTACTAACACTCAGTGGAAATGCACTTTTTTTTTCCCCGTGTCCAGTAATTGTAAATTGTTAGTGTTTCCTTTCCAAGACTGCGGGATCCACATTTTCCACAAACTGCCAGCTTGTGTTGGCTTTGGCTTCATTTTGTGGTTGGAGCACTCACTGTTTAAATGTGCTGTTGCCCATGTGAGAGGATACAATGACTCTTTCATACTCATAAGTACAATAAAACATTTTTATTTTTAGCACGCTGTTGTAAGCCATCACGGGTGTACTTTTCCATCTAAATAAGAGCGTGAAACTACACTTTCGTGCCGTACCGCTCTCCAGAATGTGAGCTTGATGACATGTAACAAACGTGACATGATGTGACGTCATGGCTCAAGATGCAGCGTCATGTTAACATTCATGTCACTGCAACATGTGAATATCTGCAGTGAACATAGAGTTAGGAGTTCTCTGTCACCTCTGCTGCACTGTGCACATTTTTAAAGCAATGTGACTTTTACCTCTTCGTGGCTGAACTGACGTTGGCTGATTCATGTTTTTTCTTGTGATCTTTATGATTAATGGTGTTGTCGAACAGCTTTTTCCCTTGTTAAATTAAATTTGTTTGTTTCCACAGTGATGGCAGTGAAACACTCCAGATCTAAAGCTCCAGCTCAGGTGAGAAAATCAATCCCATGTGAGGGAAATGCTCTGTGAGTTTTAATGAACAGTTTCCTTGACTGCAAGAAAAATGTGAAGACTTCATGCCTTAAATTCCTTTATAACCCCACTTAAGTCCTCAAAGTGCTGTCTGCTTTCAGTATCACATTGGCAGGTTTCGTATCAGCTTGTAATGCCCACTCCAGTCTTCAGAGGTCCCCCTTCACTTGCATTTGCCTAAATTTTCCAGAGTGAAGCTCTGAGTGTGCCCACAGCATTAACAGTTCAACAAATCTGTTATCACTTATTCAAACTACTGAACCATGATTATCCATTATCATTATGATTATATGTCTCTGCCAAATGTCTGGAGCAAAGTTAAACTTTCTCACATTCTCTCTCAAATGCTGATATAATGTCTTAAAAGACCCATTGTAGGAATTTAACAGGAATTGATAGGTCCTTCATGTTTATAAGGAAGATGGAGATTAGATCGACAGAGTGGATTTCTTTGGAAGCAGTTTACAGTTAAATATTCTATCAGGAAGAACGTTATGAAGTAGGTTTGATGCTTTAAAATGTACACACTGCCTGGAATTTGTTCCTAAAGCAGGCCAGCTGCATTTAACGTAACTGCCTGCGAGTGTTTGTGTCACAACCAAATTTCATGGCATTTCACTCAAAACCACAAATGTCAGTCTCACAGTAGCACGAGCGGTTAAGTCAGGGGATTCATCCTGTGGAATTTCACGGTAATCAGTCCAGTAATTGTTGAGATATTTCAGTGACTAAAACATTTTGGAGCTTAATGCTGCTGAGCTGTGTAGCTCCATAGTGACTCGACCTGCAGTATATCCTGTTTTTACATCTGATGTTCTGTCTCAGCAGTAAGGGGAAGTGATGCATTTAATGTTTCCACCATGAGCCACAGTGCTTCTCTATAAATACAAGAGGAACTGGTGTTTGCTGAAGCATAAAACAAAGAACATTGTTCTTGCTGAAACACTTAGTCATTTGAGAACTTACATACTTTTTTTTTTTTCCTCAACTGAACAGTGAAGCTGCAGACAACAGGCAGCATCTACAGTTTGCAGAGCTCATGTCATAGGCTACAATATAAATGCAATACACCTATGTCAGGGACCTTCTTCAGCTTTCGTCCCCTCTTGTCCCATACAGTGTCTCTGCAGAGGATGTTGTTTATATCATTCCTATATAATCTGTGTATTACAACCTCTCAGCAGCTGCAGGTTTATCACATTGCAGTTCCATTGCTAAGTACACTGAAAGTGGACTTGTGTTTTCATGAGAGATCTGTAACTGTACTGGTTTCACTCTGTGTGTTTTGGCACGGTCAGTATGAGTGTTGTTACACAGTGCAGGAGCACTGTGCAGTCATTGTCAGTGATAAGTTGGAGAGGCTCTCTGAAATGGCTCCATGAGTGAAGCCCTTTGTCTGGTTGGCACCAACATGCCAACAAAGGTCCAGCTCCTTCTGCAGCAGCCAGTGGATGGACAAAGAGACATATGAGGTCTCTGTCTGTAAGAACAGAGCTACACACAGTCGCTAACGTAATGCAGTGACCATAAGTTATCAGGCTGTCAGTCGCTGTTTGGAAATCATAACCAAAAACAGAAGTGAAGAACCCTACAGCAAATCTAGTAGAGATAAAAGCTAACTGTGAGCATGCACTTCGATCTCCTCAGTGAATGCGTAGGTGTGTTAGGGATCAAACCAGAATCAGGGTAATGAAATAACTCCTTGAAAAGACAATAAGAGGCTGTGAGAAGAGGTCCATGAATGTTCCCATTATGATCTGTGTCGACTGGTGGTTCAGAGGTCACAGCAGAGCCGAGCGGGCTTCCATCCCTACGTCTCACTGTTCGTGCAGAATGTGGGTGATTTCATTATGATTGCGTGTGATTTTCAATGCAGCGCAGTGAAAGAGAAGCTTGTGTGTTTTTTTGACAATGAAAATGTCACCCACTCATTCTGACAGTTTTAATTCATAGAGTGAGGTGGACTTTACAGTAACTCCTTTCAAAATGTTGCATGCCTCAAACCTCTTAACGGCTGATTACTGCACGATGAGATGCGATCGAACGTCATTCATCCCAAAGGAAAAAACTGACAGTCCACGACTGCTCTTGCGAATTGCTGACAGATGAAGTTAAGCATGTAATATCTTAAAATACAAGAGGTCCGTACTGTGAAAGCAATTTTCTGTTCATCTGTTCGGTTTTCAGATGGATGTTTGCACTTGGATTAGAAAAATAATGATGTTATGGCTACACTTCTCTTCAGCAGCAGGAAAAACAAAACCCCATTTGTTTACCTGACAGCACTAATCATAATCAATGGCCTAAATAAGGAAGCCTTTGTCAGACCCTGTCAGTGTGTGCCAGAAATCGAGACCTGCTATTTTCCAATGGTGAGGTCTTTGATTGGAGATTGAACTTTTTCTCAAAGTAAACTTTAAATGGAAATAAAAATCAAACTTGGATCAGTTGGATGTTTTCTTACAGTAATTCTGGCTTTTTGTTTGTTTATTTGGTTAAAAACTGTGTTTTTCAGGAGGATGAAAAAACCTCTTAAATGTAACGTGAGCTCCCCACTCAAACTTTGACTAATAAAAATCTCTACGTCAGAAAGGCAGGCTTTGATTATATCAGGTATACAAAAATTGTGAAATAATTAAAGAATATCATTTCAGAGGAAGAAAAAGCCGAAGGAGAAACCCGTTGCTCCAGTCCAGTCAGAGGAAGTTGTGGTGAAGGCGTCTGTGGCCCTTGGACAGGAGCCAATGTGTCCAGCAGTGAGGAAAAGGAAGAGACGACCTCTTAAAGCCGGGATGGAAACTGTGACTGCAGCGAGAACACAGAAGGTGAGGAATATTTCTCCAATGTCCTCAAAGGCCATGTTTCCTGGCATTTCAGGACCAGTCGCTCCGTTTTGTTTGGTTTAATGAGTCAGTTTTGGGATCTGAAAGATTTTGAGGACTATTTCAAACAAAGTGCCACAGTGATGCTGTCTGCTGTCCCTGAGCATCAACAGAAACGGCAAAATCTTAAAACCTGAAGTGCCTTTATTGTTATTAAAATCCTTTTTTTTTTGCAGTATTTAAGATGCACTCTGAATATATCTTAAATATCATATAAATGTGTTCCCTGGATACTTTCCACTGGATTTCATCCCATTAATAATACCTTAGAAACATTCTCCTTAATGTAATTTTGGTCTCCCTCTCTCCATCTTGGCTCATTTGGCAAAGACAGCATTGTTATTTAAAAAGTTTTAAGAGTTGGTGGTTTCTCTCACTACGTCTGTCCTCATTCTGTTTTTTCAACACCCACATTTCTTGCGGGAGGTCTACAACTTATTTTCCAGCATTGCTTATTCAGCAACAATGACTTGAAGTTGAATACTTCTGACTGGAGTGTTGTTTGCTCACCGAAAGGGCTGATTTACTGTACAAACACAAATGATTTACGTTTATCACCGCAGCAAGTAAACATGTCTGAACTGACCTGGAGCAACCTTCCCTTGCCTCAGCGCTCCCCTTCTCTCTTGGTTTCACGAAGCACTTGGTTGATCAGATTAAACCTTCAGCACAATGGGCACAAAACTGGCACAGACGCTGGCATGCATCGTTTATGAACACAAGAGTGGGCTCAGTGTTGGTTTGAGCCAATACTTCACCTCCCCAGCCCCCCCGACTTCTCCATGCCCACTGATTCATTCTCCAAGTGGGAGACTAACAATGTAGTAGAGCCACACAAACAAGCAATCTATCATTCATGGTGTTTTATTATGTAATGGCTCTGCACAACAGTTTTTAATTTGACTCAGTACAACTTGGCCCCATTTGGAGCAAAGACAAAACTTGAAAAACATGAAACAGAATAAACAAGATGCAAGGCGAAAGGTATGGAAGCCCATTTCCACCAATGTGATGGGAAAAAAAGATCCAGTAAACCACTATAATGACTAAACTTTCTCAAAACAATGAGTTAGTACCACAAAACAATTAGCAACTTTTCCAAGTAACGATTTGAAATTATTTTGAGAGTTTCTCATTATTTTCTTTTTTAGAAACAAGTCAGCATTTTGAGTTTCTCAGTTATCATGGAGACTGTTTAGTGGCATCACTTTTTATTACATTATTTTATTACTATGTGAACTTGTTCACATAGGTTGGCATTTGTTTAAAGTGATTGCACACTTTGTATGTTTTGCTCCATTTAAGGATCCTTTTAAAACACTGTGATATTTGGGTCTTTGACAGACAGGAGGTGTTGAAAGTGTGAGATTCCTATTGAAAGTGTACATCTTATCTGTGTAATCACAGTTATTTACAGCCCATCTGTTTTCACATGCCAGACACAAAGAAAGGGTGGAATTCCCAATGTAACGATGGCTAGGGCGAAACTATGAATTATAGTTTCATTTGACAAAGATTTCCTTCACCCAACCCGATCTCACTTAGGGAGAAATCTTAAGGACTCTGCTCCGACATTTTGCATCATAGATCTCCCCTCACAGTCTCCACATTAAATCACAAAACTCAGAGTGCAGGGTGTAGCCGAACGAGAGAAGAAGCCCCTGCCTCCGCACGCTGCAATCAACCTGACCTGAGCTCAGCTTTCACATGCGCACCGAGCATGCAATCAGATCTCTCCTCTCATCTCCATCCCGATGCGTGTCTGTTGTTAAGCTACAGCTTCGCTCGTTGCCGTTGTTCTAGCACTGAGGCGCACAGGCTGAGGGCGCAGATTCCTCAAGTCGGCTCGCCCTGCAGCCCGGATCAGTCCTGGTCTGACCGCATCAACATCCCACAGCCAGGATACTGCAGGACGCAGGCGCGACTCCCGCTGCGGATGAGGATGATGGCTCTATAAGTTTGAGCGGATTTAAATGGGAAGAATCCGCGGACGGTGCCGCTGCAACAAACGGATTTTTGCGATTGTTTAGCTGGTACCAAAACAGCAGCGATCCAGGATATTTTTGGCGTGAGTAAACCAAGAATACCGAATATTTGTTTTTCGTGTTTTGCCGCATCGCCAACGCTGTTAATCATATGATTCAGTGTCATTTTAAAAGCAGCAGATTAGAAATAATCCGACCTACCAACCCTGTGAGAACATGCGAAGGTGTCTGTATCGCCCTAACCTGTCAGACAGCAGGTGCACCTATCAGGTCTGTCCTCACTGCGGCTCAGGTCAAACACTGCTTCAGGTGTGGCGATGCAGCGCAGCGCGGAGCACCAATGGGTGCGAGTTTTCTCGGAAGGATCCAGACTCTACAATTCTCTATCAACTGATGATGAACAGATCCAGTCCTAATGAAGTCCATCAGCTGTTCACAGTTTGCGGGGGGGCAGAGAGAGGAGAGTGTCTGTCAGCTGTCAGTGTGTGATTCAGACACTGTCTGACCTGACTCTTCATTCCAGCACACACCACTTAACTTTCTTCCATTTCCAAGTCCTGAGAGTTTCAGGAGCATGCTCTCTAATGCTCCTCGGGGTTGCCTGGTAACTACGGATCACCCTGATGCTTTCAGCCTGCTTGGACGAAGGCCATACAAGAAAGCAGTGCCTCTCCAAATAGTAATAGGATGGAGTGCAGAAGTGATGATGTCAGTGGAGACGTTCATTGTGTGCATTAATTGTCTCAGAGTGAAAACAGCAGATACTTTCACCACCTTAGTGAAGGTGCATTGCATTACAGAACAGGTCAGTGCTCTGCAGCACAGTAATAATTCAGAGAGATGATGATTAGGCTGAGAGATCAAACAGGGTTGTGGCTGTAAAAGTAGGATTCATATGCATATAGATTTCAGTGTTGCCTCGAGGCAGTCTTTAGGTCTCTCCCTCTCTGCTGTGTGTCAGGGGCTATTTTAGAAGCTATGAATTTTTTAACAAGACTCACTTATAGTGTGTAGCTCTAGCCTTTCAAACAGCCCAGCCTGTGTTTTCCTGAAGTATTTATACTGCATCTTTTCTTTAAAGTCTGAATCCTAGAGGCCAAGCCGAATCCAAACCCCAGGACTGGCTTTGGCTGACCGGTCTGACAGTGGCCAAATGCCCACGGTTCCATTTGGATCAGTCAATACACAGCAACAGGAAAGTGTAATGTGCTTCTGCTCCACTTCCAGGAGTAAACACCGTTGTTAGTTTGTCTATGGCATTTTGAGTTATGGCATGATCAATGAAGCTGATCTCAAACTTTTACTGAGAAAACAGTTTCCACAGTGTTTGAGTAATAATGTGTCATTATGTGCAACTAATGCCATGTTCAGATGTTCAAGGTTTAATTATCTAAGAAATAAAATACAGCATTGCAGCTGTAACAGTAATAGTAAAAAAAAATAGCATTCAGCTAAATCATAACCAGAATGTGAACAGTAGTTGATGCACTGGAGACATTACTCCTGGGACTTTGGTCCTGTCCAATCAGAGAGGCTGTGGCGGTGCAGCCAGCGCCCCTGTGGAGAGCATCCTGTGAGCTGGATGGTGACTCAGCATAAAAGGAAGCCGGGAGCGTGGTGACGTTGAACAGCGCATCAGCAGCACCTGCCCCGCTCCTCCCAGCGGCTCTCTGAATGAGTCAGGCCTCTAGGTTATCAGAAATACCTTTCCTTCAGACAGCATCCAGAGCACTGAGCTGCACATTAGGGCTAAATATAGATGCCCCAGATATGAGTAGGCTATAATTCAGTATTATTATTTATCAGTGATGGAACGTTTACACACTGTACTGTACTTAAGTACAATTTTGAGGTAGCTGTACTTTTTGCTTGAGTATTTTCACTTTATGCTACTTTATGCTTCCACTCATTGACCTTTCAGAGGAAAATATTTGACAACAAAAGTGACTCAGTCTGCAAGTCAACATCTGAGAGCACACAGGCACATATTCAGCAGAGCAGAATAAGATAGCTTGTCTCTGAGGCTGCTCTCCAGCTGTTTTGGCAACTTCTGAGCACTTGAAATCGCAAGAGGTCACTTGCCAACCACTCTCGACTGGCAGGCTGCAACAGGACACATCTTTTTCAAAGTTCAAGTCCACGCAAGCAGCAAAATTCATGTTTTTCAATATATATCGCTCCACTGCACTGAACGAATGGAGACCATGTGACTATTTAGGACAACAAGTGATTTACATATTTTTTGCTTATAGACCTTTTAATGCTTCTAATAATTTCCTCTTCAAAATTACTCAATAGAAGTTAACATGGAGCTAACATTGGGACTATGACTCAAATCTAGTCACTACTTAAAAAAAAATCTAGATAGTTTGACAACTTTTTGTGTTATTAGTCCATAGTCAATAACTATTAGTGCATTACAGTAATGTGATTACTTTTTCATTACTGAGTAGTGTAAGGGATTACAATTTAAAAATCAGTAATCACATTTGCAGTTGATAATTTAAGTAACACTTATTTCAAATTTCAATTTTTAGGATAATAGAGACACCAAGTACTGCTCTGTCTTCACACCAATGTCCAAGCTTTTATTTTGAAATCAGTCGAATTTGATTTGTGGTCTCAACTATTTTGTCATCAATAAACTTCCGTATGTTTTAATGGTCGATGGACACCTGTGCTCACCTGAGGTGAACCTGTCGCTTTAAGAGAGCGATGCATTGCTGGTTGTTTGTTTCCAGATGTGAAGATGTTGTTGATGCAGCGCAATTTAAGGAGGTTTCTGCTGATAAATTAACGTTTGCTGGGTTTTTTGCTGCCACGGAGGAAGTTAACTTGTACTGAGCCGAGTCCCAGCGTTTTAAACGCAAAATGGATTTTACAGATTTGTCCGTCAGGCGGCAGAGAAATCAGGTGCCACAGAAAATTCTGCTGGAAGACGGTGAGTCCTCAAAGACTCGAAAAGTTCAAGAACAGTCAGATAAAATCGTGAACCCCAAAACCCAAAACCTTCCTTTCAAACGGCTGAGTGTTTTAACTGACAAATCATGAAACGGTTGGAATAGCTTTAATACTGATTCTCTCCGACATGGTAAAATATAACGGGGGTTAATTAGAAAGACCAAAAGTTTGTCAAGTTGACTTTTATAAATTCTTTTTTTCTGTTGGTGCCTTATTTGTGTATCTCTGGTATTGATTTATAGCTTTATATGCTTTTCTTTCTTATATGACAGTTGATTAAATATCTTTGGAGTTGGGGCTTTTGTGGCTTGTTGTGACCAGCTAATAACTGGTGGTTGTGGTTAGAGCTGCAGCAGTTAGTAGATTAACCAGCAGCTATTTTGATAATTAAGTAATCGTTAGTCATTTTTCATGCAAAAATCCCAACAAAGATGTTGTTGTCAGCCACTCATATAAGAAGATTAGCTGAATATCTTTGGGCTTTGGACAGTTGATTTGACAAAGTAAAAACATTTGAAGACGTTAACTTGGACTTTGAGAAACTGGTAATGAAACTGAAACTGATAATGAAAATTGTCTGCAGCCTCAGTTGCATGGCCATTATATAGCAACCAATACAGAATAGTTTACAGAAATTATAGAGACTCTCTGTGTTCTGTATTCTTTGCTTTTTGGTGTGAGAGGTTTTGTAAGTTCACGTTTGTTCTTCTCTGCTCTTTATGTGATCCAGACAATGGATGAGGTGAAGGACAAGCCCAAGAGGAGGCCTCTGGTCAGGGCGGCGTCGGAGGAGAGCTCCAGTGATCTGACTTCAGTGAGCTGCTCTCCGTCCCCTGGAGACACGTTGCCCTGGAACCTGCCCAAACACCATCGCATCAAGAGATCCAAGTCGGCCTCTGGAGACGTGCTGGATCCAGCGGAGAGGGCCGTCATCCGTATCGCAGGTACGATGCTCACTTAGAAGGAAAAATTTAGGAAGAAGTGAAAGAGATGGTCTTTGGTCTGCTGTAACACAGCTGCTGTCGCTGGCTGTGTTACGAAGCATTTCATAGGGAAGCTCTTGTGAAAGCTTTGTGAAAACTGAAAATTGTGCTAATCGTGTTTGATATGCGGCTGCTGGCATTTTGTGAGTCTGTTTGTCATGCACTCATTGAGCTGAGGAGTTGGTGTATTTGCTAATATACGTCATGAATCAGTGTCTTGTATCCGTGGATGTTTACGTTCTTGGCACGTTGTTCACAGCCCATCCTTATACATATTTCCCTGTAATCTGGGCTTCTTGGTTTTTGTTACATACCAGATATGTAGCGTTATTTCACTTTGTATTTAGCGAAGCATTAGTGAAATATTTGCTCCAAAGTAATGGGTTCATGTGGTAGCTGTTTTATTATCCTTCGTAATTACATCTTAACTGTTGAGGTCCTGTCTTGTGGTTCACGCTGTTGCCACACTCGGCCTTTACGTGTGGTCATCTGCTGCTAATTAACAGCACAACAACATTTCATAAGATATTGTCTGTCAATACATATGTGGATTTCTCAAGATCTCCTGTTTCAAATGAGCGTACAGACTGCACACTACCTCAGAGACTCTTGCAGGCAGTTGAAAGAGATATATTGCATAATGATATTATTACCACCTCTCATTATACTTATTCATGTCTCCTGGGTGGTTTCAAACTGTGAGGGCTGTCTGCTTATCCACCCGAGAGCTGCTCCAGGTTCTGCAGCTGCTCCACCTCCGTTAACGCTCTGAGCGCTGAGGCAGGGCTCAGATGACGCGACCCGCTGGCTCAGCACTTCCTGTGGGGTTGAGTTCAGATTGTCTCTTCGGACCGCCAACAGGAACACTGACCGCCCCCCCGCCCCCCCTGGTCGTCTCTGATATTGATTTGGTGGGGTGGGGTATTGCAGTAGTGTTGTGTGACTGGGTGTTATTGTCTGTGCACACACAACGGCAGCAGCAGGATGACTCCAAATACTCCAAGAGCTAAAATTTGGGAGACGGTGCGACACAGTAGCTGATGGATTTATTTAGGCGAAAAATATTGTTACTCAGATTTCCTTCTCATGACTTGTCTCTGTGTTACCATGATGCTTTTAGACATGAGCAGGATGCCAGGGTCTGATTACATATATTAGATGAAGGCGACTGTATCAGAGTTGTCTCACTGGATCGCTGCCATAATAGCCCATATTGATTGATTGACTAGCCTTGTGATGCTCATCCAAGGCTCGAGCTGCAGCTTTATCTCACAGCAAATGGAGACGGGACCATTTGTTGTCAAGCTGCAGACAATCTGAGAGGCAGGTGGTGTCGACTGACACTGAGTAAGTTGTCATGAAGACTGTATCAAGGTTTTTGTAGCTTTATAACATAGCAAGTTTATTGATCCAGCACTGAAAGGCCTTTAAAATGTCTGAAAGTGACCGTAGTTTGATGCACGTGTAGACAGTCCGTGACATGTAAACTTGTTAAAGAATAGGTTAATGCTGTTCCAGCAGATAAATAGAGCTCTGTTATAATGTCTCTTGTCAGTTCCTGGTTTGGGTCTGGCCGAGATGGTGAAAGGCGCTTGAAGGGTTGCACTCGGCCTTTGTTACGTAACCCCTCATGTCTGTGATGTGTGAGGTCCTTCATTTATTTTTGCCCGTTCCTGTTATGCCTGACATTTCATCCAGGAACTAACTTAACCAAACTTTGAACAAGATGAATTATGAGATGAAGAGGGAACAGATTATTAGCTTTTCTCGTTTCTTCACAGAGAAGGAGCTCTTGGTTGTTACTATTAAATTGTTCTTCTTCTTCCGCCTGGAATAGATATTTCTTTCCTCCATAATTTAAGTATGTCCCAATATTATACTTAATATCCAATTCTCCATTTAAGAGCTTAAGGGTTTTTAAGGGTTTAAAGTTCAGGCTTTAGTTGCTTACTTCGTGCTGCGTTCAGGGAACATTAAGTTGAAGAATATCACGGGATCTGCTCCGAACAGATCCATATAAATTATTCAGCGCTGCTTTCAGCATGTGCAGTTTATGTCAGAATATTGAATTGTGGATCCATAATTCATTTTGCATTTTACAGTCTTCGCTGTGGCTGCTTGCGTTAGCAGTGTTATTACTGTCTAGGATATATTTGGGACCGTGAGATTCCCCCAGAGCAAAAGCTTTTTTTTTTTCTTCTGTCTGTCAAGTTTCTTGCCTGAGGCTTGTCCTGCCACTTTCAGGTGTTTCCAAATGACACAGATTGCCTGAGTGTTTCCATTGTTAACAGATATTCAGATACAGGTGTGTGCAGTTCATGTCAGTGATCAGACCCATGCTCACAGTCCAGGACAGAGGACTTTGTGTAGTATACATGCTGGACACTAGAGGACAGTATCCAAAGATGAAGTGCAGTGAAGCGTGTCTGCATCTTTCTGCTGTCGGTGTAATTTCATTCATGATCCATTCATTTGATTCCATATTGAGGATTTTTTAACTTTCCTCTATAAAGACTCCAACAGAACATTAAGCCTGCAGAAAATCAGAATCCCTATCCAAACAAGTAAATGCCCTTACTGAATTAATACCACACAGCAAGAGCTTGTCACCTGTTACATTGCATATCGTTTATAATCTGAAATTTCATTTGGCTTTCTGAGATTTATCACCACTTTTTTGTCTTTTATTTAATCTTAAATGTTCATTTTATGGTTTAAAAAGGATACAGAAAAAAATCAGAGTCAGCATGAAGCCAGAATGAATCTTTTCATGGATTTAATCAGTGTGGAGGTTAAAGAGGCTGAAGGATGTAACAGTGCTAATGACCTGTCTGTCACTCACCACGGTAACAGTAATTACTGACAGTGGAACAGAAATACTTTACTGTCTGGTAGTAAAAATAATGTGATTACAGTAATGTATAACTTTGGAGCACATTGTCCCTGCACCGACTACATTTCAACATCTAATTAGTATTCAGGCTGTCAACCCGTAAACAAGTAACCAGGCAAGGTCTTACAAACACAAATCAGTGACTACACAAAAACCAGTCAATGAATAGTGAGGGGGAGGTTGTATTCTTCCTTAGATGTACTGTTGTTTTCCTTTATTTTAGCACAGAACATAAATTAGTGGCACAGAGTCTTTAGTTTGGTGATGTGTGGGAAGGTTGTTTGGCACTGCAGTCTGTCACTCCGGCCAAAGCCGGACAAGCAAAAAGAGAGACAAAAGTGAGACTTTGTCTCTGAGAGACACCATCCTGTGGCCAGCGATGAGAAAACAGTGAGATTTTTTTTTTCTTTGCAGAGAGAGACATTCAAAAATCTTGAAGTCAAACTGTAATAGTGCTGGTTGTTTTATTTTAGAGACAGCTTTAGAGCTGAGCTGTCTGGTGTTTGCTCTGCACTGCACAGAGATCACAAACAGTTTTTGCTGTAGAGACAGTGTCACTTTAACTGCAGGCTATTGTTTCCTTTTACTCCAAACAAACCTCCACTGTTGCTTTTTCTAGATCCTGACAATGATTATTTTGATTAATGATTTTTTTCAGCTTCCGCAATGAAAAAACCTCATCAGATGTGATAATGAAGCTTTGTGATCAGACTGCCTGCTCTGTTGTACTAAATCAGGTGACACCTTTGCAGGTTAATTGTCTGACCAGTCACAGGTGCCTGTTTATTTACTATACAAACACTTGCTGTTCTGGTGCTGATGTGTCTGTATAAAAAATATAAATATAAGCACTGTAACACAGTTGTTTATATGGAAATATTTGGTGTTGAGGTTTAGTGTTGTGTTCATTTGTAAATCATTTTTTAAAAACTACTTTCAGACATGTTGGAGATTGATGAAGTTTTTAAAACCTCAGCTGAAAATGCTGTAGTTGCTGGAAATGAACACGAAATACTCACTGGTTGAGAAACATGGCACTTCGCTGGGTGGCCCAGAGCTGCAGCGCTGTGCTTAATTATTCACGTGACTCAGAATGGTGAAATGTTTTTCAGATGCCCGACGTGAAGGATTTATTAAAGTAAATTTCGTTTCAGAGGTTCAGTTTCATGCTAGTGAAATTCTCCTAATTCTCCTGATAGCTGAGTAAACACAAACTCCCCACTCTATGAGAAAGTGATAACACACGCAAATGTGCTCAGGCTGCGAGAATATCTGCCATGTTCTGTTGCGTTTTTATGGTTCAGTGTCAGTTTTAGTGTTACGCTCAACATCTGCACTGATGTGTACTCAACATTAACTGAGCATGATAGTTTTTTTTTGTCAAACACAGTTGATATAATTTTGCTGAGTGGAGCAGTTTTAAGAAGGTTCTCCAGCAGTGTAACTCATACAGACACACACAGAGTTGGACACTCACAAACTCAGTTGATATGGCAACACTGGCATGAGATGCAGTAACACATTGAACCTATCACAGAGAAGTAAGCCAGGTGGTTTCTGGTTGTGTTTGCTCGTTTTGTGAATTGTACAACATTCAGACACTGACTGCACTTCATCATAGACCAGGTCACACATTTATACATACAAAACAAAGGCATAACTAATAACCTTTACCAATAACTGAATATAGATGATGATGATAGTTGATTAACTATCAACAGATTTATCCATCCATGATAAGTTATGTTGGTGTTTATAATCCTCCATAGAATCAGCTGTAAATATCTGCTCTTATTAAAATCTGATCTTATTCATTTTTTTACTGATTCATAGTAAATTTTCTCCAAACTTTTCCAGTTTTCTCCTCAAAGATAAGTCCTCAGTGTTTCTGCTGTCGTCTTGGCAGTTGGGACCTGACATTCACACCCCTTAAACTCAAGGGCCTAAGAAAAGGGCTGCTACTGGCACAGTGTGCTGCTGAATCTTCATGTAAATGGCTAGAATCACATTTACTTTGAGTGTCTCACCGCTAAATGAGAGCAGGGAGTGAAAGTTGATGGAGACTCTCAGCATCGCTTAGCTTTGGTATGTTTTGCCTCTTCAATGTATAATTAAATCAGCAAAATATAACGTGCAGCAGGTTTGAGGTCTGGTCAAGCTTTTTGTTTTCTCAGTTTATCATAGAAATGTTCTTAAAAACTTAAGATGGCATAAAAAGCTGAACAGAGATTGAAGGCTGTGTCAGTGCTATGCAAAGTGACTTTTCAGTTTACATTGTTACAGGCGTTTTTTTTTTTTTTTTTTGGAAAAGGTCACATGGATAATTAAGTCCTTTCTTTTTAAGTCTTGGTTGTTTGATCTGTGTGATCCAGCACTCCTCCAATGTTTTGTCCCCGTACTGAAGAGGTGTGGTTGTCTGGCATTAAAACCTAACAATCTGCCGTCATTCAGTTTTGGGAATATGACGTGACTTTGAGGAGAACCATGTAAGTGTTCTGGGAGTTTTATGTTGTATTTTTTTTAAAGCTGTGAACAGTACAGGATCCACTTGTGCCTTGCCCCAGTTTCTCCAGCAGCAGGAGGAACTTGAGTAACCCCACGCAGCTCCGTCATTTGTTTTTTCATCGAGGTAACCATGTGTGTCTCTCTGTCCTGGGTGGAGTTGGCCTGAGCGGTGTGTGTGTTTATGGGATCTGCTGCTCTGCCTCAACTGGTGTCTATCTTTGTGGTGTGTGTTCGCCTCTGTGCCTTTAAGAGGAGGGTCTGATGTGTGTGTTTGTGGGTATTTCTCAAGCAGAGGAGGGGAGTGGTGGTGGTCCGGAATGAAATCTACAGCTTTAGAGGGAATACTGTGACTGAGTGTGGGTGAGGGAGAAGGTGGGGACAGACAGATAGGTGGACAGACAGCCAGGAGGGCTTTTATCAGCACTGAGGGGGACAGAGAGTCAAAGAGAGGGCAGCACAGTGCCAGTGGAAAGTTAAAAAGGAAAGTTTGAAGAGAGGAAGGTGCCCGAACCCTGACTCAGTATCAGCCAGGCCATGTCCATGCCCATGTTTGACCCAGGTCAGCGGCTGCCAGAGGAGCAGGACTATGTGCAAGCCTATGAGAACGTCAGAGAGAAGTATAAAGGTAACAACACCCCTGCTCTTCTCCTCTTTAGTGGCTTTTACTGTACAAACTCAAATGATAGCCATGGTCTGTTTGAATGGGAGGTGGGTGTGTGAGTGAGTGCATGCTTCAGTGAGTATAGTGTGTTGTAAATCTGGCTGTCTTACCAGCATTAATTGGTTCCATATTGATTTTCACAGATCTACTTTGGTTCAAGGGGGGCTCTGTGTGAGACACAGAAACAGGAAGTATAATATTTCTACAGTGGAAATGACATGAACATGTGGCCTGACACCTTTGCACAGTTGTGATGGAGACATATAAAATTCAGCCTGAGATCTTTGTTATTATTGTAGTTAGGGACATAGGAATCAATGCATGGTGGCATACAGGGGAGTTTCTGGGCAGTGTGGAGACATAGAGGTGAGACATTTGGCCCCTGGTTGAATGGCACAGGTCCAACAGTGCAGCATGAGTGAGAGGAGCTGCCAGCCAACAAGGTGGCACATCAGAAGGACATTCACCTGACACTGCCTGGGTAAACACTAGCATGACTTCATGGTGTTTGTTTTCATTTCAGAAAGGATTGCAGGGTTGAAATTCAGATTGAGGAATCCTCCACAACCTCAACAAGTTCCTGCAGCTCGTTTGCTTACATGGTTTATGACTCTGAATTTATCCAGTGCAGAACTTGGGAGGACATCATGACCTCTGTGCAACAAGAAGCAACAGGCCGAAACTTAAAATTAAAATAGATTCATGTAAAATTACACAATGATGAGGTTAACTTAAAACCAACTTGGTTTGTACAGGAAGTAGAGCTGAAACAACCAGACAATCAATTGAACAGCAGAAATGTACTCTTAGAGTATTTAATCCCTCATAGTGCTATTGTGTCTATTGCTAGTGTTTATGTGTAGGTTCCATGCAGCAAAGGGTCCAAGCTGGATTTGAACCCAGGCCACTGCAGTAAGGACTCAGCCTTACCAGGCTTTACCTGGCTCTACCAGGTGAGGTGCTGTGGTCCCCCATGTGTGTTCCAGTTTTGTTTGTATGAAGCACTTGTGTGAGTGTGTAGGCTGCCTTTACTGTTAGTTAACGGTGGAGAGATGTCATGCAAACCTGTGCTTGCACATTTTTCCATTATCGCTTTCTAATACAGATTAGGTTGCTTTAACATTGAAATATAGATCCAGTATCTCATTTTCAGTTAAATCTGGGTTGGAGACAATTATCAGCCAGGGCGCCATACTGAGTTTCTCACTAGGTGACTCTTGCCTTCATGGGTCATTCTCAGGCAGGTGAATTACAGCAACATCTGAAGGCTTAGGCCAGGATACTGGCTGACAGGAACAGCTGTGCTCTTTTATTTCATCCATATACAGTAGGACATAAGTGAAGAGGCAGCTTGTTTTTGGAGCCAATAGTGGTTTGTACTGTGCAGGCCCTACGCTGTCTGTGTGTGTAACTGTATCAGTATAAATCAGGACATTGTTGCTGAGAAGCCACTTGGATGTTCAGCGGAATCTCTGGATAAAAATAGGTCAGAAATTAAAACACAACTCATAACTGTGGGCATAATTTCCAGCCCAGCTCCAACAGACTATCTGTAAGGACAAATGGGCCTGGCCTTGGTCTCAGTATGTTGGGAACAGCATCGTTCCATCCAATCACACCAGTCTAGTAATTTTCTTCCCATGCGGTTACCTACTGTGCCATGTCACTGTGGGCAGAGTTCCTGCTGTGTTCCTCTGGCACCAGTCTGGTGCTCCACGCCCCTGTCGAAACCTCCAGTCCCTCTGCCAAGATCTCACTTCCTGCTGCTTGTTCTTATTGTTGGTTTTTGACTTATTTGTTTTAGATAATTGTGCCTCCAGTAAAAATGGAAAGTCTGGACGCATAATGTGGGTGAATAAAGGAGGTGGTGTGAAGATGTGAAGGTGAATGATGTGTGTGTGTGTGTGTGTGTGTGTGTGTGTGTGTGTGTGGCTATGTCTGCTGCTGATACTCATCTTTTATTGAAAATGGGGGTAATTTTCCATATTAGTTTGAATATAGTGGATAATTAAAATTCTTTTTGCCTCAGTCTGTTGTTAGTGAAAGATTTTCTTCTATTTTTACCCCAATAGTTGACACTGGTTCAAAAATTCCTGCTGAGAGATATCAGATCCTGAAAACAAAAATAATATAACTGGCAGCCTCTGTACTTACTCTATCTCATAACACATGAATTGTGGTTTGGTTGGTTTGATCTCATAACAAACTAGCTGTTCCTGTACCAGCTGTCTTGTGAGGACCATTTGCATAAGTTATTGCAACAGGTGAGATTCTGTTTCCTGCGGGAATGATAAAGCATGGTCGTGCAGAGCTCTGCGTTATTATAGTGACTGAACAGATCTATTAGTGTAAAACATGCAGCTCGGCTTTAAATACTCACTACAAATATATCCCAGGAGTTTACTCTGTCAGTCTTCAAGTTATTCTGGTTGAAAGAAAAAGACTTCTGACATTTAGCTCGACAGGATGTTTCTTAGAATCATGCAACAAATGATTTAATGAAAAGTGGTCTTTCCTGCTGCAAGTGTTGTTCATCTTGCAGCATCAAACCATTTTCATGTTGATTGTGTATTTTTTCTGCAAACGGATACTTTTATGTTCAAGTCACTTTTACCAGTGTCAGAAATCTCTTTGGAAAAAGCTCCTGAGGTTGTGCTGTTATAGATGTTTGTCTGCTGTGTTCTGAAATACTGAGTCAGGAACATGGCAGGGTGGACTGACCCTGAGAGGAGTTTACTCAGGTCTCGTTAGGTTCCTCATGTAGACATTCTTTTGAGGTTAGTTGGTGGTTTTACTCTCAAATATCCAAGAGTTGCTCTTCAAACTAAGAAACGTTTTCCTCACACTTTATGCTTTAAGGTTAATGTTATAAGAAGATCAAAGAAGATCACTGTTGTAAACTAAACCTAAGAGAGAACTACGTATCTAAAAGACATCTACAATAAACTGAAACAAGTTAAGAAATAAGGCATAAAAAAATCAAAAACTCAAACTGTGCCAAGGTTGTTAGAAAACATAAACTGAAATTGAAATAAAAATGGAATAGCAAAGAAAAAGTCTATCAAAAGCATAAGATTTTAATAGAGAACAGTTTTGTCTTTTTGTTTTTCCTTTTTCTCATATTAGCTCTGAGGTGAACCTTTGTCAGGTTTCACAGGACAATGACAGCAGTCTTTGTTGATGTGCTGATCTCATCTTTGTGTTTGCTCTGTAAAGTGCAGGTCTACGATTAAATCCCTGCAGCCACAGCAGAGTCTGCCATTGCACTTGAACTTGAAGCAGTGTGCGTGCGTGCGTGCATTCGTGCGTGTGAATACCAACAAGGTTCACTTCTGAAAGGGCTGCGATAAGTTTGTCATGTGAATCACTGTTGAGCCGGAGCGTGGGCAGCGTCCGCAGAGAAACCCCCCTCCACACCTCACTTCCAGTACTTGCCTCAGATCAGTTTCATGCAACTTGACCTCAAATTCAAAAATAGTCATAGTCCTTAAGTTATACATGCAGCTTGTGCGCTCTGAAAATCTCACATACACACAGATGAGACTAATTATTCTAAAGGGAACAGCAGCTTCCTTCATATGATGGAGTAGCCATCACATCCAGCACATCTGCTGCTCTGTGGCTGAGGAAACACCTCACACTGCAGCTGATCAATGCATTTTCTTCTCACAGTAATGATGACTAATAATCAATAACTACTAATCAAAACACACGTCAGTGGGAGCCATTGAACTTGACTTTAAATTTCATACTTGGGCTTCCAGACATTCACAGTGAGGCATCATTTAAAAATCATTTAAAAATGATGTATGTAGCCTCTAGTGTCCGGTATGTCTCTGTTAGTGTGTCCATATATGTCCATATAACTCATTAATTCAAGCTTGTGTATGTTTGCTGGATTCAGTTCAGTTTATGAACTCCTGTTTTCCATGGACTGTGTTTGCCTGAAGCACTGAAAGCAGCTCTTAAATTACAATGAGTTCTAATTTTAATTAAAAGGCCTCCTAAGTCTGGGCTGTAGGCGCGCTGTGAGCCGTCAATCATCCGGTGACGTAATCTGATTAGTATCAACCTGCAGAACAGGAAACAGCAATTTTCTGACAGATAATCCACAGTTACTGGCAGTTTAAAACTAATCAGACAAATAAGTCAGGCTGTTGGACGTAGATGAGGAAAGAAAGGACGTGTGATTTTTAAGTAGTAGTTTTTCTTTCATCCATCGATTCCTCAGTCTCTCTGCTCTGTAGTTAGACGGTAAGCTGTGTGTATGGTGGGTCAAGAGGAAAGTTTCGGTCATGGAATATCATTTGGTCTGCATGCATGAAAAGAGACACGGAGTGATATTTTAGAGGGAAAGCCCGTTCCCCGAGGGCATCTCTGTGTCTTCTGACTGTCAAGATCATCGTCACTGTCAGCTGCAAAACCTTAAGATAATCACTAAGAAAAAGAGCTTTGTTTAGCTTGACCACAACTTTTTAAAAAAAATCATAAGTGGTGTTTTCTTTGGTGATTTCTACAGTTAAACAGGCAAAGAAATAACTTAATTGTGCAGGTGGACACTGGAGAAGAGACAGATGGTTCCAGTTCAGGTCACTTGTGTATTGTTGTGGGGCCTCTCAGTGTGATGACCTCCACTGACAGAGGACATACTCATATAAATATCTCCACATATGTTCACACCTACGCTCGATCCCACAGTGCTTTGCCAACAGGACGGCTCCGCGTACTGTAGCTTACCCAGAACTCTGAGGCTGCAGCAGAAGCCTCTCACCTGTCTGCTACTTCACATGAGTTTGTTAGATGACCTGTTTGGTCTCTGTTTGTTCGCATGTGCAGCTGAAACATATTGTGTGCTGAGTGCATGGTGTGTATGCGTGTGTGAGCGTGTGTGTTACTCTTCCTGCACATCTGCTTTGCTGTGTTTGTTGCTTCACCTGTTTTACAGTAAATCTGCCTCATTGCCAAAAGCGAAAAAGAATCAGTGAGTTTTGTTTTTTTTGAGTGTGTATGTGTATGTGTGTTTTTTAAATTAACCTCAGGTGATTTAACTGTGTGATGTCAGTGTTGACTTTCCCACAGAGACTCAGGTGTCATACGGAGTCCACGTCCACGTCAGTCCGGTAGGGTATTGACTGGTGGCAGTGACTCTGTGGAGGATGTCTTTCTAATCTGCCTGTGAGGATGATGTCACCGGCTGAGAAATCTGTGTGGTCGTGGGGAGATTTCAGTTTCCAGGATACAGCCGAATACAAACTGTCATTTTATCCCGCCTGACTGCTCTGCACAGTTCAGCCATAAAAGATTGTAAGTGGATACTAGAATAGATTAAAACAGGATTCCCAATAGTGATTTGTACTCACAGTGTGCTGAAGCCGTGAGTTCACAAGTTCTGTACTGTATGTCCACATACGTCCATTTACTGAGGGACTGGACGGTGATTTTCTCAATGCAGTCGATCAGTACCAATCATCAGTCTGTCTTCCTGTTTTTGAGTTTCCTTATTTGTTGACTGTCCATCCCTGAGCCTGACCTGCGTGTGAGGCTGCAGAAAGATCCTGGCCTCCCGTTGGTCCCGGGGCGTGGAACAATAGTGCTAACACCCTGGCTGTGGCATGTTACAGTAAGCCAGGCAAATGCCAGGAATGTCAGTAGTGAGCTGGCTGGCACGTAGTCTGTTTTTCAGCAGGGTCCCTGGGTTCGAGAAGCAGAGTTGCATTTTCCACGTATTCCACGCCCAAATCTGCTGCCCCTCTCACTCTTTACGAACACTCACAGAGCTATGAGCTGTGGATCTGTGGCGGCCATTCAACAGTTACAACACATTGATGTTGTTTCACCTTCTGATCTAATTTTTCAGCTAACAAACAATGAGCTCATAGAGTGCTGGACCAGATGTCACTAACATGAAAATAAGATATAATCACAATGTTTATTCACTTTCATGTAAGTTATTAAAAATTTCAGTCAAAGGGTTAAAAAGTTTTATGATAGACTAAAAAAATTCTGCCATCTGAAGGTTTATAATGTATCCAGGATTTCCAAGAGCCGTTCAGCTCAACTAAGTATTTCAAAATATTTTAGTATTATCGTCATTCACTTATCTTAAAGGTCACAGTTATCAGTAACACCATCCACACAGAAAGGACTTCTTGTTCTTCGTTAATAAACCGTTCTTCCGGGTGGCCTTAGATCTCTGTCAGTGCCACACAAAAGGCAGAGAGGCAGCCTGAATGTGTCTCTTTCACAGCTGTAGATCTGAAGGGTAGCGGGGCCTCAGAAAACATTTTTCATCATGACACATCCTGTGAATTCCTACGATGTTGGTGTCTTCCCCTCGAGTGCTCACTTTCTTCTGCCTGAAAGTGCCTCAGAGAAGAGTCACACACACAGTCTCGCTCTCGTCTGCAGTTTTTTTTCCCTCATACCTACTTCGTCTTTACGCCATGTTCACATCATATTACTCACATCAGCCTCCTAGCTGTAGTTCCTTTGACTTGATATTATGAATAACAGTCTCACTCTGCTTCACATTGTGGTCTTTTGTGATTTTTTTGTTGTGTATTATTGTTTACATGAGCTGTTGGATTTGACCCTGCTTACATGAGACAGAAACAGGGTGTGGCAGTGGTAAACCCACTATTTTTAGCCGCTGACTGGTTTGTTGTCTGTTTGTTGTGTACGTGCGCGTAGATGGGCTGCAACAACTGCACATGGAGTTTCATATCACTTTAATGAATATAGATGGGAGGGGATGGCACCCACATTATCACCTCCTCCCTGGTCTCTGATGGTGTGTGTCACGGCTGAGATTTATTTGGTTCTTGAGCTGACCCAGTACAACCTCACCCCCCCTCATGCCTCACAGCAGAGTAGCCTACTGGTCCTGCTCCAACTTCTAAATGGCTGAGCTCCACCGTGGGAAGAGCCACATCCCAGAGAGGGGTGGAGTGGGTGTATCAGGTCTTCCACCTACGATTAAGAGGGACATGAGACTTTGGCTGTGCTTCAGACTGAGTGTTGACTCTGTAGTACTGAACAGCTGCATGGCAACAGAAACATCAACTGTGGAGTCAGGTGGATTATGGTGCCAGGCAGTGACATTTATCAAAGAAGCTCAATTTTCTCCATCTTCTCAGAAAGTTTCAATTGCATTAAAAACAGTGGTATACTCATATATCATGTGGTTTTGGGAGAACACTGATATTTTTTTAATCAATTCCAGGGGAAAAATCTGTAGCTACATAAAAATCAGTTTAGCTGTGGCTAAAATAGATTAGTGAATAAAATTAATGTTAAAGCATAAATCATTATTTGCAGATATACCTCATATATTTCTCACTCTTACATTTTAAACTAATGTAATTTACAATATATTTGTAAAAAATAGATGTGTGGGTACAGAATTGGACATGTGCTGTTGTGTTATTTCAGAGTCTGATATCTTCATCTGGGTGATGTGTCAGGTGTGGCCTGCCAGTTGGTGCGTAATGTTTATCTCCTGTCATCACCAGCAGCTTAATTTCTTCTTTCTACTGCAGCACTGAGGCTGCCGTGCTTCTGAATGTCCCTTCATGAAGCACTAATCTAAGATGAGGAGCACCCAAGTTTTAAGATTTGCATCTTTAGATTTTGAAAAATGGATTTGTCTGCCACATTGCAGGTGCTGTAGACTTTCTGATTCATAATCAATTGATTGAACCAATCAGATGCTTCTTAGTTCATTTAAGTGTTATGTTCAACATCTCAGGTAATATTTTTTTGGTGAAATTTGTAGATGTTCTTACTGCAGACATTTTGACTCACTGAACACAGTTGTGATTAATAACATTAATGATGGCTGTATTCTGTTAAGTGATGCTACTTCCAGGGCCCTGGTATTCTGCATTCTGGTTTGCTGGCACACTTAAATGGAGCAGAGCCATCAGTACTGTTACTAGTTACACTTGTGCTTTTTCTGTAATGACAGGTCAAACTGTCAGCTGTGAGAAAGTGCTGCTCTACAACCCACAGTTTGAGAATTACACATTTGAGCTTAAAGGCAATGACACGTTTACAAGTCAAAAAAAAATTCAGTGACTTCACTGAGTTGTGTTGCGAGCTTGTTTACTTCCCACAGTGAAGTTTACCAATAAGATGCTTTGAGCTCAAAATGGCAGAGTTTGGTGTTTAGGATGTTGTTGGATTTAGGAACGGCCAATCTCAGGACAATGGTTTGTACACTGCCTGGGAGAAAATGCTTCCTGAGAGGCTCAATTTGAAGAATAAAAGTTGTCTGTGAGCCGAAACACAGTGAAATATTTGATTGAGAGAGGAAGGAGCTATGTGATTTGAGAGAGACTGGATGGTTTGCTGTATGACTTGTTCTTGTCCTTTAGAGGGAGCACTACACAAGGAAGCTTTGCAGCATTTAAAAAGGAGAATTTGAAAAGCTGAATAAACTTTGATTCAATATCACATTTTGCTGTCTGTTACAGTGAGTGTAAGTACAGTAAGTCATTTGAAGGGTTAATATCCATACAGTCAGCATCTCATCTCCCACCCACAGGATAGTGTCCCTCTATGTTTATCTCCTCACTGCTGCTGCAGCTGCCTGAAACTGGATCTATGATCTACCTTCAGCCTGACAAGCATCCATTGATTGTCTATTGATTAGAAGAGGGGTCATTACAGCCCTCCTGAATAATTTCTTGACTACAGCAGAAGGTTGTAGAACACCCATGGCTAAAAATGTGCCAACATTACAAGTCTATTTGTTATACAGGTGTTCTACATTAGTATGAGTGTCTTGCTTCTGTTCTCTCACACTTGACCTTATTGTTTGGCAGCTCAGTCGGTACAAGATGAAGGATCAGTGTGTGAAACAGTGCAAGGTCAGAGGCAGGCTGCTGGATTCAGCAGCCCTCTGTATGAGGAGAAAAGTTTTTTAACCAAGTTGAAAAACAAGAGCTGAGTTTTCCTTCTGAATATTCTGTAAATGTACACAATCTTCTCATTCCTGACTTCATATGGGCTAAATTATTTTCCATTTGTATCTGAAGGATTTCAAGAGAGACCCTATTTATCCCGAGTCATTTACCGTAATGCATTTTTCGTGTTTTTCATTTACCTCACAAAGGGAGCTTGTTTTGTATCAGGAAATTTCTAAATTCTGTTATCCTGATTTAGTGGCTGTGCTCGGTTTGCAGGCAGTGTGAGATATTTCAGCTATTTATCTTAAGTAATAAAAAGCAGCTGTCAAAACTATGCTCTTTGGATCAGTAGAACATTTCAGACCTGCAGCACAGAGAACGTTACGACCATGGTCTTTGAATTGTAATAGGTGCTTTTTAAAAGGTTGGCTTTCAAGTAGTCAAGCCACCGAACACTTAATTAGGACGAGGACTAGCCCTCCACAGGAAATGGCATTGACTCGGAAACTGGAACCAGTGTGGACTTGTTGTCCTGATGCATGGGGCCATCTGTCCATCTGTCCTGTAGAGCTATGTGATTAATCAGGTCATGTGATACTGATAGAAGCATAGTAGTATTGATCCCAGTTTGGGGCACGACAGAAACAGAACAGGAACCAGACCTGTGCATAGATGGGTTGTATACAAACCCGACAACTTACACACATCTCTATAACCAGACATGTCTACACTAAGCAGGCAGGTCACCCTCAAATCCATTATGAGTAATCCACAGGTTTATCAGCCTGAGTACAAAGGCCTGATTTGACTTCTCCTTTATGTATTTCCACAAGTTTAAAGCCTATTACCAAAACAATGTCTGTATTCACTCAGTATATTGTGAAGTGGCTGATCTGTGCTTTCCAGGATGCTCGGAGATTTAGACAGGGTTCTTGTGTTGTGTGTTTCAGTGAGTCATGGATTTTGAGCCGGTTTTTCCTCATAATCTTCACCAGTCTCCTGTCGCCTTGTGTTGACACGTCAGTTTAAAGGCAGTGCAGAAAAAAGCTCTGCCACACTCAAGGTGCTGATATTTGATACGGACGATTTGCTTTTGGTTTTCAGGGTATTAAGACTATTCATCTTGGAAAATATGGGGGAAAAAAATTGGATCATCATTTTTCCGAGCTCTGTTGCTCTATTGGCTTGATGACCGGAGTAACTGACTACATCATTTCTGCTGTTGACGTTAGACAAGTGTATTTTAGAGTGGGCACTTTTTTTTTTGTTATTAGCAGCTATTGTTCTTCATGTGTCCCATTCAGCTCAAAAGAAAACAATCACATATTCTCCAAATACAATCCATGTGTTGAGTCTACCACTTCAAGTCAGCGTCTTATCTATGGATGTATATTCCCTCTGTCACTCTGCTCATACAAAATAGCTTTTTCAGTACTGCTGACTTCAGAGAAGTGCCAGCCAGTCACTGGAGGCTTGAGGAAACTGCTGAGTCAAAGTCAGCATAACCTTGACTGTCATCCTAAAATAAAACTGCCAAGGCTCTGACAATGTAAACATTTATTCTTGGTTTATTGACAATAATTACTTACAAGTAAATGTATTGGACTCTTTTCTTATGTCTTGTGTAATGGTTATAGAATTGGATTGTACATACAAAACTGTGAATTCCTCGGGGTGGAGAACTCATAACTCACAATCCTGACTCCTGAATTTAATTTAATTTGAGCAACTCTGTGGGAATTTGTTTTCCAGCTCTAATTAGTGATTTCAACTGTTATGGATATTTTATGTGTAAACTCTTGCAGAGTGCAGTTTAAATTTTTATTTATATCATTATCTTGTTAATTAAATTTACTAGTATAATTTGATCAGATTGCAAAGTTTAATTTCCTAAAAAGTGCTCTGTTGCCAGGAGATGGTTGGGATGGGAGGCGGATGTTCAAAGCACACGACTGTCGCACCAAAACCCGGAGTTTACATCCACAGTCCCGTCTGTGGTTTAGGCATCAGAAGCACTGTGGTTAAGGTTTGGGTAAGACTGTGATTTTGGTTAAATGTAAATAAACAGGTTGTGTCTGAAGTCACTGTGAACACAGTTTTAACCATAAAAAGTTTAATAATGCTGCAGTCACTGCAAAAATTCTGTCCTGCAAGATCAGATATTTTAAAAAATAAATATTTTGTCTGTGAAAATTTTACTCATATGTTCAGAATCAACATATTTACAACAAGTAATTTGAGAACATCTATAAAATGTAACCTGGCTGCATTACATTTCTTACAAAATATTTTTTCTGTTGCAGCTTAGTGGGATATAAATGTAATTTCTAGGAGACAGGGTTGGCTCTGCAGTGCTTCTTCATGAAAAATAGAGAGGCTCCTTGTGCAGTGGTAGTAGTGGAGCAGTTCAGGGGGCGTAATGCTGAGTCACTGACACTGATGGTGGAGAAATAATCCACATTTAACTTAGTTTTACATTTTATTTTTAGAAGAATTCATAGCTTTGTAACACCACATTGCAAAGTACATGGTTTATTGTATCTCTACAGTAAGATTAGACCATTGGACTTAGATAAAACACATGTGACTCTTTTGGCTGTATTTTCTTCCTCTGTCAGCCATGACTTCATGCTCTGTATTGACTGCTAGAATCTGTCTATATGCACTGTTGTGATGTTACAGTGGAGCGTGACTGTTATTGGTTGAGGCGCCTCCCCTGTGAAGCACCACGAGGATGAGACGGGACGACATCAGGGAGGGGTAGGAGGTGGATGGGAGGGGAGGTGTGCTCTCCTTTCTTTCACAGTTTCTCTGCTGACAGGGATTGTGTGCGAGCGGGCAGGAGAGGGAGAAAGGGAGTGAACAAAAACACTGAGCTGCCAACTCCTGTGGCAGCAGCAGAGAGAGAGAGAGAGAGAGAGAGAGAGAGAGAGAGAGAGAGAGAGAGAGAGGGATAGAAACAGCCTGCTGTTAGCAGAGAGACATTTCCATCCTCCAGCGTGGTGTTTTGGTGCTGAGCTGACCTTGCAGAGCTCAGACTCGACTGTTCGGAGCCTCTGGCAGTCACGAGAGGGGAGACTGCGAGCATGGATCCTGCAAGGTCTATCCAGCATGAGATCAGCTCTCTCAAAGGTACTCCTCCTGACTTTTTTCAGATTTTGCTTCCTCAGATTCCTGTCATCACCATCATATGCTTTCAGGACCGCCTTGTTTTCCCACAATTCCTCCTTGTCGAGGACTTCCTCATCGTATAGATGCAGGCTGAAGAAGTTCAGGTTTGAAGGTTTCAGGGCTGTCGAGTTAAACAGAGGAATTATAATCCTCTGCCCAACCCCCCCGCATGTTTTTGTGGCTAAAAGGAATGAAAAGCTTTTGTTCCCTTTTGTGTCCAGGGGTGACCACGGGGTTTGGACCAGGGGTCAGTGGTAATGATTGTGCTGAGACGGGGTGTTTTATGAGCCTGTGTATGAGATACAGTGGGAGGCTGCTGCTGCATGCGGCACATTAAATGAGTCTGCGCCGGGAGATGCAGAGCAGCTGCTGCAGACCGGCTACTGGTGCTGCTGCTGCATCACCGCGGTAACGGCAGTGACACGGCCAAGTGTTGCCCTGCCCCTCGGTCAGGGATGGTGACTGTTGGTGCAGAAAGCTTGGTTAAAACTGTGCATCTGTATATGCTGTTGCTGCTCATCTGGCTGCAGCGTGGTTGTATGTTTGCTAACATTTAGTGTTTACATCAGCAAAGTTTGCTCCTCCCACCTTCCTCACTCATATGTGTCACACTACTTTACTTCACAGAAATGTGTCACAGAAATGAGAAATGCAGCAGTGCAGGGTGTAAATTTAAAATGCATTATTTCTTACAGTCATAGTTCCTGATGTGGCCTGGAAACTCTTTTGGTACTGAGAATCAAAAACTGTCAGACTCATAATCCTGCTTCATTTATTAATCTGTCATACCCGATTTAGCTCTTTCTTTTTTTTTTTTTTTTACTGTTTTAGGCAATGAAATTTATGAAATGCTTGAGTTTTCTAATCTTTTAAAGGCCTTCATAACATTTTATTAACCTTTTGTCACATTAAAGTGTTTGTGGAAATAAAAACAAAGTTGAGATTTTTCACAATGAGGTTTAAAAAAGATATTTTTTGGTATTGCTGCTTAAATTTGGGAATCATGTTGGCAATGATGTCTAAAAAAAAAAAAAAAAACTCTTGTTCTCCACCAAGTTTGAAGCAAACTAGCTTTGATGCAAGTTTGTTTGTCATGTTGTTGCTATAACAACACATTATATGTAGTTACTCAATATTACATTATTGTTTTTTTTAATTGCTCAACTTGTAAAGTCAAACATCCTGTAAGTGTTTCGTTAGTATTTAATTAGTAAGACAAACTCTGAGTAAAGTGCAGTTTTTTTAAATTGGCATTCACCCAATGAGTCTTTATCCCAAAGGCATCTTGATTTATTCAAATGCTTCTCTTCTTTTCCCATTTGTCTCTGCCACCCTGCATGTATTACAGTCTGCATGGTTGGTTTTTCCAGACTTAGTTTATCAAGTATTCAGGCCATGGTGAGTGTGCTACTTTTACATTGATCTTTTAATCAGTGTTCTCCATCTAAATCTCACTAAGTAAAGGATGAAAGCAGGCTGACTGACACTTATAAGGACAGAAAGCCTCCAATTTGAGGAGACAGGACCCAACCAGGCTGGTGAAACTGGCTCAGCCTGAAAGGAGAGTCTTTTTAAAAGCTCTTCTGTGTGGAGCTGGGGTTTGTCTGGAGTTTTCTGGTCTGGCAAAATGTGGTAACACTTTGGAAGAGTTATCCGGGCAGCAGAGGCATTTAAATGATCCTGGAGAGGGATCTGAAGGAGTCCTACCCACTCGGATAGGCTGAGAATGTTTTCCCCAGGGCTTCAGAGACAAAAGCTCCCTCGCTTCACTGAGTGCTCCCAATGGACTTACTTAACATGTTGGACACTGCTGCTTACTCAGTCAGACTCAATTCATTTGTAATCATGTCGTCACCTCGAGACCATTGCTCCCATTGTCCATTCTTGTCAGCTATTTTCAGACACTTGGTACAGAATCAGCTCTTTAACACAGGAGCCTGTTGATGATCTCCTGCATGCGTTGAGACATGCAGGGCCTCTATTGATAGGTGGCCTAAGTGGCCTGTCACTCGCAGAAGTATTCACCCAGTGAAGCAGCTTGACATTCTTCTCTCTTTTACCTCCTTTTACCAGCCAGGTCTGGGTCTTGACCCAGATACTTTGAGCTTGTGCAGATCTCTGAACAAGCATTTAGGAAGCTGCATTTACTGACAGTCCATGCAAATTAATTCCAACTTCAGTGGAATTTACTTGGTTAAATGAAGGTTACACAAACACAAGTACAACATGAACACAAAACCTTTTGATTCTTCTCAGCAGTGAGCTAATGTACCGGCCTGTTGACACCCTTAACCTGTTTTAACCTTTGGCCTTTGTGAAGCTCTGCAGTTAGTTGTGTCTGTAGCTCTGTGTGTTTCAACGGCCCCTCTACTCCACGGTTTCTGTTTAGCCCTTATCAGAATGTTTTCACTTCGCAGTGCACTGTTGTGAGTGATGCTTTCTGAAGGTTATGAGCTGGTGAAAGAAAAATGGCTGGACTTTAAAGCAGAGCAGGTCCAAACCAAGGATATCCAGTTAAAAAGGAGTTGAGGGCAGGGATCAGTGCACTTGACCTCGGAGTGGTTTAGTGTTACCGGAGTAGGTGGGCAAAGTTTCTTCCTGACATTTGGGAGGTTCAACTCTTGAAATTTGCTGACACACGATTGTGAGAGCTGCTTCAATACTGCCCACAGGTTTGGGTGGAAGCAAAAATAATTGTAGCATAATCATACTTTTCCTCAGTAAGAAAATTTGCTGCATTTTTCTGTACATAAAAATTGGGATTGTAATGTGAATAAAGACATCATAGAAAGACGTGCTTCCATTGGGAAAACCTTTCAAGTAAAAGTGAGAAACTGTACAACCTACTTAAATACTGACAGATGTTGTACACCAGTGATTTCCAGTCTGGGCTACTCATGCCCTACGGGGGGTCATTAATATTTTGTTTTGTAGTTACATGCAGGTGTCATGTGTGCTTGACCTTTGATGATGGCACCTGTCTGTGTTTGATCCTTCTATTTCATTCCCTTTTACACAATAACACTGACTAGTGCTCGGCCAGGCTCAACCATTGTTTCTGCTGTACAAAGAGCTATGTACTGTAGATACAGAGTGCTGAACAGGCAGCAGCTGACAGCCTGTTTTTCCTGTAAGCGCCGCTCTGATCAGGGGTCATCAGCTGTCTTCTCCACGCCTGCAGCCCTGAGGGCAGACCATTGTATCTGACGAGAACAGAGACAGACAGGAAGTACTTCGTAATGTCAGTGATACACATGATGACACTGTTTTGACATTATCAGTGATAGCAGTATCAGCGTGGCACATGTATACTACACACAGACTTTTCCACAAAGCTGTAATAAATACGTTTTTATGTTAATGTTTTACATCCTTTATTTTGATCTACCTGTGATATTATTTGTCCAAAAACAGAATATACTTTTCAGTTTTCTCAGCTGTGTGATTCCTGAAGGATTGCGTGGTGAAACCTCTACTTGATTCACAGCCTGATTTCAACATCCAGTTGGGCAGATAAACAGTGTGTGGGTTGTCCTCAACCCAATTTGTAAAGTAAAACAACAACATGGTTAACATCATGACAGGGTTATTATGTGGTTCCCTGGTGACCTATGAGTATATGGCGTAGACTGGAATCTGTGTCCCTCTATGATTTCCTCTCTTATTTCCCCACAGCATCCAGTGCACGTCTATCTGCAGTCATGCTCTGTTTGTATATCTGCAGATAACAGTCCGGTCCAGTGCAGCATCAGATCAGCGTTTTCTTTTTCCTCCACTGCTGCACTTTCTGCTTGCCAAGAATTTCACAGCATAAAAAGATCCAGCAGGACAGTGCAGGGGATAACTGATTGGCTGCTGTCACTGGGATAGAGCTGAGGAGGTCGTGGTTTAAAATATTTGATGTACTATATATGTTTGTAGAATCTACATGATTGTGGCCTATACTTCTGCACTGTTGTAATTCTTGGAAGTATCAAGTGGCATCATTCATTCGGCGTGTATGTAGGATGTTGCTGATGTTGCATACATCCTGTCTGTGTTTCATGCTCAGAGATGAAAGGCTCATATGTCACTTTCCCGGTCTCTGCAGCAGCAGCAGTATTCAGTAGCTCTCAGATGCTTCAGCCGATATTTGAGCTTCAGGAATTGGTGCGCGGCTGTGTTTTAGATTCCTCACCTGTTTCTGTCCAACCAGGCATATGATTCGCTCCAGATGGGATAACTAGGGTCACGTTGTGCGAAGCATCCACCTCCAAACTGCATGCACAGACATAAAGTGACATCATGGAGTTTGTCCTGCCCTGGTAAAGGCAGCTTTAATCAGTGTTATCTACTGAAATGGATCACATGGCTTATTGTATGTGAAAGGAGATGTTTGAAGTGACAACCACGCAGAGAATTATCACCCGACTCTGCAGTTTCCCCTCAGCATTTTGTTGTCTTTCAGCTCGTTGTTTTGGTCTTATGTCCTGCAGTTTTCACTGCTCTTATCAATGTTGTTTTCAGCTGGCAGCTCTTCTCAGCACACCTTCCTGAGCAGGATCAAACAAAGTTAGTCAGTAGCATTTGGCAGCTAAAGAGCCAGATATTCCCCCAGGAACTGATTCAGAACAAAAACTCCGAAAAGTTGTGAATATTACACGTTTACCAGGTGGCCAGAGGCATAATTCATCTGTTCACAGTTGATGTTGTGTTTGTAGCTTGTTTTCGTTGCCCCCAGGTAAAAAAATTAAAATAAAAATAAAAATCAGGTGTTGCAGATTTCTCAGATGAGAAAAATACTACAATTCCCCTCAATTATCAATTATCACAATTATCAATCAATCTGCCAAATTTACTTTTGACCCACAGAGAACTGAGATTGTTATGTACAAAGTAGGTGAATAATCCAGAGTGAGTACTCAGTGTCTGATTGGGTTTGGGTCTGTGTTGCTCAGTAACAGTCAGTGTAATGTCAGTGTCAGTGAGTGTGTCAGTCATGCTGGTTGATGGTTGAAGTCTGGCCTCGATCCTGGCTGAGCGACCTCCTAACTTAGCCGATGTGATTACATAATCTCATTAACTTCAGGTTTCCTGTAATTCAGAAGGGCAACTGCCTCCGCAGTTTGACACATCCTCTAATCATCCACTCCTTCCTCTAATTCTCCTCTCGGTGGGACTTAATTACACTATCTATTCTTTGTTTTGTCAGGGAGAGGGGAAACAGGTGGGGAATTGAAAGCAGGTGACTCTTAAACCACTTGGGTTTTAAAACGTCTGAGTTTCTGTTTGAGCTTTGAGCTGAAATGGCCAGAAGGTGGCACTGTTAAACTTCTGCAGGATGATTAAAAAATTACCAGAATTGGTAGAGGCTTTAATGAGAAGGCTTGCAGACAGTTAAGTGCTTTAAAGAAAGCTGATATTTCCACAGTCATTACAATAGTTTTTTTTTTGTTTGTTTTTTTTCATTCGATCCAGCTTGAAATGGGCCTGTGGTCTACAGATTAATCTGTGTCCTGGCACTGTTCAGTCCATTAGCAGTTGCAGTTACACTTGTTTGTGTGTCAGCACCACTCCAGCTTTTAAAATGCTGTATTTCCATTTTTTTACTGGCAGTTAAATTTTAAGAGTATGTTGTTGAAATAGTTTATATTTCACTTTGGAACAAACTGCATTTTCGCTAATTGTGTTTGCTTCTTTGTCTTCTAGGTAAGTGGCTGTTCCTGCCTCTAATACTGTTTGTGGGTTTGAGTTGTGGATCCCAGATGACAGTGCAGGTCAGGGGAGACTGTGAGGTGGAACAGAAAGGGTGAGTTCCTCCTGTATGTGCTGCAGAGCACAGTGACGTACACCGTCTGGTCTTCTCTTTACCATTGTGTCATCTGGTTTCAGTTAATCCAGTGGTGTTTGGGTCTATGTCCCTGTTTGACCCCAAGTCATTCTGTTACACAGCAGCTTTGTATATGACCTGGCTTTCAGATGAATGCAGCTTTTTATTTAACACAATAATAATAGTGATTGGGGAGACTGAGCTGCTGTTGTTCGGGGGATGAGAAGCTGCAGGATGTTTGTGATCATGTCTGACATACTCTTTGCTCTGATGCCAAGCCAAGTGAATCAACAGGGTCAGATATGAAGCTCCAGGCTGTGTCTCTGTCCCTGTCTCTTTGTCTGTATACTTCTGTGTCTCTGTCCCCTGGGTGAGAGGAAAGAATCTCAGTCTCAGGGTCCACTTTATAAGTGTCATCAGGGCTGAAACTGTTTGGTTTTTCTCATTTCATTTATCCTTTTTTCACCAGAGCCTGGTGACTCCTTCATAATGGTATAAAATGAGTAATTCTCATCAGAAAATCCTTTTCTTAACGCATTACATGAACAAGCATAAATGTCATGTAATGTGTTGATTAATCAGCAGTTCACTAATCACTCAGTCGGCTAATTATTTCAGCATAAATTGACATTTCTTGACTTGTCAATGGAGTTTGATGCCTCCCTAAATGTTTCTATATTACAAAACCTGTGTCAAGCTCAACCTACCTACTATATTTTGCTTCTGTAACCAGAGGTTATATTCAGGCATCAGGACAAAATCATACTCTTGAATTTGTCTTTTATCCCTCCCACTGACATTTAAGTTTGTCAGTAATTGTAAGTTATAAAGCCCTCATCCCTGTGCCAGTTCCAGAACTTCCATGGCATGAGACGCAGTTATAAAAGCTGCAGGGGCTGTTTGTTCGCCAACCCTCACCGCAGGCAAAACAGTTGACGACAGCCAGCAAGACGCCCCGCTGTATGAAAAAAAATCTGCTCTTTCCTCATGAGGCTTCTTCTTTTCCACTCTACTCCAGGCAACTTGTTGTTACTATCATGCATTTTTTTCATGGTGGTGCAAAGTCTGGGAGCGATCTGGAAAAGGACAGAGGAGAGGGGAATGTAGACGGGGGCAGGATCAGGAGCTGGACATTCACTCAAAGGGTTTATTTTAAAGTAGACCCTTTCACACTGTCAGTGTTGGGTTTATGAGGAGGGCAAGCTGATATATAGTACTCCACTAATGGGACCCCACACATATCATACTGACAAAGTGGCCTCAGAGTCTTTCCTGACCTGAAGAGGGTTGCAGCTATGAGACTGTCATCCAGGACTCTGCCAAAGAGCCTTTTAAGTTTTGTTCTTGCTTATCTGGCAGTGAAAAACACCATTGTTGCACCGTGGTAGATATATTGCCCATTACCTTAAATCCCCTCGGGTGATACCCTCACACAGACCATTTTAGACAAAGTTTCCTCTTCAACTGGTAGTTAGTTAGCGCCTATGAAGGCTGTATTCAAAGTCTGATAATTAGCGTGTTTTAAAGAACCATGACTGAAACACTGGAGCTCTCTGATTGAGGCCTTGCGGCCTCTATGGAGAAAAAGTCCCTCATGTGTAAGTGTGTGTCTGCGGGCAAATGGGGGGGACACACAACAGCATACACTGATCAGTCCCTGTAGGTTTTAACTTGACGCTGATTGGCCAGTGAATCAGAGCCCAATCTCATGATCAAACCAACCTATTCACTCTCTACCTATGCCATAGAGCTTATCTCCATCTGCAGCTTCCTAGATGTAATCCTCGTGTTTATATTCCACCCATGGAGTTTAAAGTTTAGGGGAGTTTTCCTGAGCGTGTTTTGTGTGACCTCTGTTTGCTCTCGTCAAATCGAAGCTAATCGCAAAGTGCCCTGAGAAACCAAGAGGAAAACTTCACTGGAAATGTCTTGAGTATCACATACTTTCTGTGGCTAACCTTCTCCGTTGTGAAGGACCGCAGCTGTTATCAGTTTGCATTCGCAGCAATTATAGCGGATTCTAATGGCAACCCAAAAAGCATGTTAAAGAGAATCAAAACATTCATAGGAATCTCTCACACCACTCCTGCAGCATATTTCACTTCTCTGCTGTTTGCTGGTATGTTCAGTATGTTGTAAACAAATCTTGCTTTGCCAATAAATCACTCAAAATGCTGCTTCCAGCAAAACTTCTGAGCCACGAGGAGGCAATAGCCTAATGCAGAGGTAATGTTTTTACTCACAGATCAACAGCAGAGATATTAAAAAGTCAGATTTTCAGTGGAGTACATCTTTAATCGTGCAAAAATGATGGTCCCATGCTCAGGGTTGTATTTTGGGTTTAGGTTTTATTGACAGGAGATGAAAGTGTGTGTGCATGGTGATATGAAAATGGTCTCCCTCCAAAGTAATGTCAAAACCAGACTGCACTCACTTCATCCTTCCAGTTTGCCAGTTTTTTTTAAACTTTTTATTTTTATTTTTTATTTTTTTATCCTCTGAAACGTTTTGATGGTCAGTTGGGGTTGCATGGTGATGAACCGCTGAGCGACTCTCACTTCCAGGAAGAGTGAGTCTGTTTTGTGTGTTGCCAGTAGCAATGCTATCGCCTCTGACCACTGTTCTGGCCTTGTACCGTATTTACTCATATTTCCACGGTGTGTCATGTTACTATGGTTACAGGCATTCCTGGCCAGCCGCGCCCTACCATGGGTTTTTGATGACTCATTGCAGTGGCCAGTCTCTCTCTCTCTCTCTCTCTCTCTCTCTCTCACACACACACACACACACCGAAACTCTCGTATTTTCTCCACCTCTGTTGCTATGGCGCGGTTCCTCTTAATGACTGGATGCTCCTATGATCTGATTTGGCAAACTGGCAACTGTGGCAAAGTGCAGTCATCCATTAGCCGTTTTCAGAGTCGGCCATTTTAGATCAGTGATCTCTCGGGCGAACTGAATCCTATTACCTTTGCACTGAGCAGCATTCAAACCATTGAGTGCTTCACGCTGTTCTGTCGACACTGCAGCCGCCTCTTGCCACAGCTTCTTGTAAAGACTTTGTGGCTTTTTGCCCAATCATGGTGCACATTCATTAGCTGCTCATAGTGTCAGCCATTTTAGCTCGTTTGCCCTCTGGAGAGTTCATGTTCCATTGCTTTTATACAGAATATTTATAGCCTGAGTGGTTCGGAAACCTTTGTCCAACTGGTTTGTGCTGCTTTGCCTCGTCATGTCCAACCTCCAGTGAAGCTTGAGTTTAAGACGCAACCTTCCTCATTCCCAGAATAAAAACATCTCATTGATGTTGCACATTAAAAAACATTTCACAGTGCGTTGATTTCTCTTGTCTGTTGCTACTTGTCAGCAACAGAACGACGCTCTGCAGGCAGTTCACATTTGGCATTTTGCTCAAGGACAGTTTGCAGTCATGAAGGTGTGAACCCAGGGACAACCTGGGTGTCCTCTCTGGCCTCAGCTGCCTCCTCATGTACGGACACAGCTTGTTTATTTCTGTCCCAGATGGGCTAAAGTCAAATAGTCGTCATACACATCTGGCACAGCCTTATTGCTGTCCAGCTGTTCACAAGTGACAGTAGTTGCAGTGCATCACAGATCCTGTCACTTAGTACAGTGGCATTTCAGCACTGAACAGAACATGAAATCTGCTGTGTGAGCACTACTAGAGTTTTATCCTTAGTTTTATCTTCATATGTTTTTAATTTATTATGTTACCATGATAACATATGGACCAAATAATGTTAAGATTAAACCTCGGGACAATTTTAATAAGGCACATCAGCAGATAATCAGCCTGCCTTGGGAAAAATAACCACTTTGAATCCTTAAAAGATTTTGAAATTCAGTGAACATGAGGTGGACAGATGAAAGAACCAACTCCAGAGCCGAGAGAGCAGATGGGACACAGAAGGAGACAGATCAGATGACACCTTTTGATACTGATATATCCACGGGAATTTACTTTTATTTCACTGCAGACATTTTACCAAACAGGGTGGCCTTAGGTGTTTAACTGAGCCATACACTGGATGAATGCTTAAGTGTGAGAGTCGCAAATTTATCACCAGATGTGCGTGTGTATTGTTTGAGCAATTCTCCTTCCAGGACTTTTCCCACTGCTCTGTTTCCAAATGTCAAAATGCTGAGTTGCATTTAACGACTTGGAAGACAACCATATAGCTTAAATTACTCTCTATAAAGTATGTACTGGAATGCAGAGAGAACTTCATGTGCCAGAAGAGTTGAATGGGTTTGTTTTAAAGCAGCAACCGTCACCTTGAGTTGTTTACATTCTCTCATCCTCTGCCACCTCTGCCATGGCAATGAGCTTTCACCACGACTTAAAGAGGGACACAGTAAACAAGTTTTTTTATTTCTAACCTGGCAGAGGGTGAAGATATGGGCTGTGTTTCACAGTTACTCAAATCCACACAGGGTATCCTCTCAGAATAATTAGTATCTCAGAGAAGAGGAAATATTTTCCCACAGAGGTTTTTTGCATTGTTAAGTTTCTCTTCACCTGTGTTTTGGTGGTAGTAACTAAACAAAAGTCTGTTGTTGCTGCTGTTTTGTTTGATTTAGAGCCACAGGACAGGTAATGGAGAGCACATGGAGACGAAGTCTCTGCATCCAATGAACCAACTCAAGGTTTTAAAAGAATAAAAAAAAAAAACCCCGACTGAATTCTTGCGCTGTGAGAGATCTGTTTGTTCTACCATTATCTACACTGCCATATATCAAGACTTTGCCCAGTGCTAGAAAAGCAGCAGTTCAGCTGGGATTCATTCCTCCAGATATCTTTACTTTGCCTTTCAGTATATCATGTAATATTATTTTGTGACAGGCTCTCAAAATACCAGGGAACTGGCAGCGCATCATTTGCTTTGTATGATCTGCAGTGGAGCCTCGTCTGCCGCAAAAATTATTTGCAGTGATTATTCTATCGTTGCCATGTCCCAGAAGGGTGGGGTTATCTCCACCTGCAGAGTTCACAGCGTCGAGTTGTCAGTCACAGAAATAGATGCCAAAATGACATTCAAATCATCATATTGGTACCAAGTTGTATGGTACCGTTGAAAGGTCTTACTAAACTGTGAGAATTATTTGCTGAGACTGTTTAACCCGGACCTGCTGGAGACCTTACTAACATTACCGCCTCGTCTGCATGCTGTTACTCCCAGCCGTTGTGTTATGAAACATTGCTCCCAGTAGAGAAGGAATCTGTTTCACATTAATTTGGTTGACAAATGTTGACAAATAAACAGGCCAAAGGTGATTTTCATTAAGGGGATTATAAAATGGTTGCCGGGGATGAATTATTAGAACAGTGACTGCTGGAAACAGAACAGTGACGCCAGATGTTCCCCCCATATTTGCAAAACTTGAAGCTTCTCAATTTTCTTCATGACATTTCCCTGTGCGATGCACAGTCCAGGGCTCTTAATGCGATCTGCAGAGCATACTGTAGAGTGTGATTTATAAGTTGAACGTAAATGATACGTTGCAAGGATGACAGTGAACCAGTGCAGCTCTACCATCTTAAATTTGAAGGCAAATGGAGAAAAATCACCATCCCCTGCAAACATTTTCCAGACCTCCTGTTGGTATTTTTAGCCCTACTGGCAGCTGTGGTAATCCTGGACTCCATATAGCTTTCCAGTGTCGATCAGTCTCAGAGGAGGTTGAGTAACAGAAACTCAAACACAGGCACAATTGTCTTCTCTTAGGGGATAGAACTGACTTGATGGCTTTTCCATTTAGCTTTGCAGACTTGGCCGGTTGGGGATGTGGGCTATGAGGAAAAAGCAAGGGAGACCAGAGATTATGGACTCTGTCAGTACTCTCTCAGTGGCTGACATTTAGGTCTGTTCTTTCCAAAAGAAACACAGGAACTCTCTGACACACACCCCCAACCTTTAGAAAGGAATAGTGACTTTGATTATATTGGGCACCTTCAGCAGTTTAACATACAGAGAGTGCTGTTCATTTTGTGCCCTTGCTTTTCGTCAGTCACATGTTAAATGCCATCAGTCACTTGCTTTTAAAACTAAATGCTGAAAACTTGCCATAGCTGCCCCCGTTGTGTGCTGTGTTTTGCGTGGATGGTGGTTCTCCCCTCAGGCCTGTTGATAGTGGCTTGTGTGTCATCTCTGCCGCCTGTCAGATAAAGTTCCTCTTTATCTGTCAGCTCTTCCTCCTCTGGATACAGGCAACTTGGTTTTTCAAGCAGAGCGTCAGTTGTACAACAACTTTCTCATCAGATACGGTGATTCAGAGTTATCAGTTTTAAATCTTTATGCTTTTACTGACTGCTCTCTAACATGTCTAAATAAAAAAGGATAGCAATCAGCTGAGGAGCAAAGCCTTCAGTTTACATTTTCATGCACTGACTTGATTGAATTTAATTAACTCGACTTGATTTAAGAAATGAGTGGTGTTCATGCATTTGCTGTTCATGGACCACTTTGTTTTCTTTTTTTCTTTTTTTTTTCAAACTGAAATATTGTATACATACAATGAGAGCTATGAAATTCAATAAGCTTTCAGGAGGTTGTTATGAAATCTTGTCCTGTATGTCTTCCAGATGGTCAGGTCATTGCCAACTAGTTTTACCCAGTGGGGAATCTGGCTTCAGGCCCACTGGCATGTGTCACAGTGAGGGTCACATCATACACGTTATTTCAGACATGTTCTTTAAATGTTTTCATCCTATTTGAGCGGATGTGTGTTGCAGTTCTGCACATTGGCAAGGGCATTGGTATTGGTATTGGTACATTAGTATTAGACTCTGTTTGGGCTTAAGACTGCTCACTGCTGCTTTGATTCCAGTGTTTAAAATACACTAAAGCTGTCTTAAACTAAATGAGTAGAACACATTTCACACCTTTGATGAATATTATGGTTAAATGATGTTATCTCACCATCATTAGTCATATAATCTGCTATCACAGATTCGCACACCAGCAAACAATGTCAATATTGAAAGATGAGAACTAGAACTACACTGTTTCCAGAATCCTTACTGATTACATAAAGGAAATTCTATATGCGAAAGAGCCATCTGGGCCATATGTGTCATCAAGTATTGGACAATCTTAGTTGAGGACGCGTACAGGCTGTTTGTTTCTGGATCGTTGCGCATTCTGTTAAAAGCTGGCTAATGAGATGGTGGTGGGTTTGTAGTAGTAATGCCCATCAGCCACACAGGGTACAAACCTCCTCTGCTCAGCCCCATCTGATCCTTTTGGTTTCTCTTTGCATCCCGTGTGCACACTCCCCCTCTGACTCTCCTCCTTTCTTCCCTCTCGCCTCTCGCCCGCACTGTTTCTCTTTCGACTGAGGACTGAGAAAGGTAGGAGGGGTTGTGAGCATCGCTGTTTCTACATGCTGACTCATGATGACAATTTGGTAGATAAATCCTTTATCACAGTGAAGCAAAAGTGATGCAGAGATTTTTAACAGCTCTTGTTTGTGCGATGTTACTAAATGAAATGACTGTATACTAAAGTGGTTGTAGTCAGAGATTTCAAGAAGAGATTCCTGGAGGGCCTGATAGAAAATTAAAGAAGCCAAAATGGTTGCTGGGATGGTAATGCTCTTAGCTGATCTGAGGGCAATCTATGAGCTACTCTTCAGGGATGGTGTCATTGTGGTCAAGAACGACAAGCGTCCACAGTCCATGCACCCTGACGTTAAGGCAGTGAGCAACCTAAAAGTGATTCGCGCCATGGGTTCTCTCAAATCTAAAGGTTATGTCCGGGAGACTTTTATTTGGAAGCATCTCTATTATTATCTTACCAATGAGGGAATTGTGTACCTACGTGACTATCTGCACCTGCCACCAGAGATAACGCCTGCACCCCTTCAACGCGTTCATCGCCCTGCATCCTCTTCTGCTCGAGTCCAGACAGTGGAAAGCCCAGCATCTCACATCGTAAAACCCAGGACTGGAAGAGAAAGCCAGAAAACCATGGTGGAAAGACATATGTACCGCCACAAGGGAGTCGGACAAGAGAGAGAGCAATCTGAGAGGCCTCCAAGAAACTTCAGAGGCTCCTATCAGTATAATGCATTGAGGGTTCAAAACTCTGCCTTTATCAAAAAAGGCAGCAGAGGAGAGGAAAGTCAGGCCAAAGGGGGTTACAAGCAAAGTTTCAGAGTTTCATGTTTACCCAGTGAAGACAGAGCCATTAGATGTCCTGTCCCAGTCAAGGAGGCCAAGCTGCCACTGGTATCAAAGATCTCAGAAGACATGTCAAATGTTCAGATGGCTCCTAGTGCCCTTAGTGCACCACCTGCAGCTTTTGAAGAGTCTGAATGTGTCAAGATTCAGGAGGCTACAACTGAGGAGATCACAGAAGAGTTCATCACAGATGTGACGAGAGGAGAAACCTCACATCTACCCTTGGAGATACTTGATGAGGTTGTACCTGAGGGTCAACCCAGTAAGCACGCAGAGGTGGACCAGCAAACAGTGCCTTTGTTGGCAGAGCTTACTGAAAAGGAAGAACAGCAATGTGTTCTTGAGGAAGCTGATGAGTTGACTGAACATACTGTTCAGAAGTTGTTAAATGATGTTGAGATGATGAATCAGTTGAATGTTGAGATCCCTCAGTTTCACGTCGCCCCAGAGACCTTATCCAGTGCAGCTTCTGAGGTGGACTGTCCCAACCCTGTAGACCCTTCAGAGTGTCCAGTTGATGAGTTGAAGACCTCTGTGCTTCAGGGTGACTGGGGCTTCCTCACAGAGGACCCTGAGAAGGAACAGGAGGTTCGGAGGGTCTGGCCTGACTTCCTAGAAGGTTTGAGCTGGTTCTTGTTCTTCCTCCTTCTTTTCCTCTTTATCTGTTTCCTGCTCTGTCATCTTATCTGCAGTAGAGGCTATCTGGGCGTTGCTATGGGTCCTGCTTTTGGATGAGAGAGGGATAATTTAATCTTCTAATGATGCAGGCAATGGCCTTGTCATTTTCCATACAGCTAAATAGCAACCAGGCTGCCAATTAATGTGTCATTTTACTGGATGTATGAAGAATTGTGCCAAATTATGGCTTCCTCTAATATCAAGTGATTAACTTGAATCTTATAGAGTAATTCCCTATCTATTTTTATGTAAATGTATCTACAACATTCAGTGATGAATGTGTGTTTAAAAGAGGCCTTGTGTTCGGGGAAGATTTTGACAATCCATTTGACCCATATATTTGATATTCACTCGATTGATTTGAAATTCTGATTTCTAACCATCACAAAGCAACTAGCTGAAGCTGGCTCACCTAAAAAGCATCTAAAATACCCTGACAAAAGAGAATTTCATCACACAGCACTTGTTTACAACACTGGTAACTGAGCTGGTTTGCTTATTTTCTGCCAATTTCTGTGCTTAAATAAGGGATCTGAGCTGAGCTGCACAATTAGGCCACATTGCCTATCCACAGCTGTCCTTTGAGTCTGCTCTGGTTTTTCTGCACTTCAAATATCTTCAAATAAAGTAATCCTGTGAGATGTTTAGGGGCAAAATCAAGAAGTCCTGTGACACCTGCAAGTTGATTTATCAAATATATATTGTCCTTTGGGGCCACTGTAATTAAATCCATGGACAAATTTGTAGATATTTTAATCTATTTACATCTTGAGATATAAATCTCCATATAGTAGACTGACTCTATATACCTGTTGATACATGTGTTTGTACATGTGTGACTGATGGAGGTAATTCTGCCATCTGCTGGGGCAAAAATTATCTGCTTTAAATACTCTCCTACCAATGTTCTGCACATCACTTACATGCACATCCTCTATGTTTGGAGTCGAGTTATTTTCTCTTCATGTTACAAAACGTTCAGCATTTCCCAGAGTTCCCACGTGAATATTTATAAATACTTACATAGGATGTTACCTCGATAAAGATCAGTGCTTCTGCATTGGCCACATATTAAACTGCCAGGGTTTACCTTAACACGCAGTCTGCCTGAAAGCTTTCCATTGTCAGGGCTGATATATGACTAAGCAGGGACTGGGAAATGTGAGTCCAATTAAGCCACACTCAGCTTTTCCTGCCTGTGCCTCCACAAGAAGGGCGAAGCAGCAGAGCAGTCCAGATGAGAACATGTGGCAGTTGCCACCTTTCATCTGCCCTTCAGTGTTTTAGCCCAGCCTGCAATGAACATAAACTCCAACATTTAAAAAGACCTTACTATATTTGAATGGAATAGCCACCGCAGCACACAGAGCTACTAACCTGGTGTCTCACAGTTCAGTATTATGTTTTCCATTTATTACGTGACATAGTGACAGAGAGAAATCAACAGGAAGCCACTTGAGCTACGATGAAAGTGAATTATACTAGAGACTTCATGGAGGCTTTGATTCAACACGGCCAAGGTAGGAAGTTTTCGTTACTGGAACAGTTCTGTCTTCTTACCAAAAGGTGTCAGCACAGAAGTACTTTATGGTGAGTCTCAGCTTGTGCAGAGGACCAGAGAGGATGAAGCAGGTATGGGTGTGTCTCTCACTGTATCAGATAACAGTCCAGGACTGGGCTTTGTGTCTGTGATTAAATGGCAAGTCAGTGTTTTAGATGATCTTAAGACTGATATTTATTTATATTTTTACAGCATTGCACGCTCCGTGTCTGGTCTATTCTGATCCCAGATGTACGGCAAGTGTTTATTTAGAGAACAGGACTGAAGCAAATTATAGTTCATAACTTTACACTGAAGACGTTGAGTGAGATACCACCCACGCTGCCTGGCAGTGTCTGGGATCATGTTCCCCGGTGTTAAATCCAGGGGGGTGTGGGCAGCAGGAAGGGCCCTGACTGGCTGCTCCATGTCTGTCCCCTGCATAAGATAGTTATGGGTGATTGCTGGGCGTCACAGTGAAGCGGGAGGCCTGGGTGAGCTCAGGAATAATGTACGTCTGCATAGATAACATGCCTTTAAGACACACACACACTGTATGTTGTCCTGGATAGACATGATTTTTATTTTAGGCACATTATTACTTATCTTTAGTGCTGCAAGTAATGATTATTTCATCATAGATCAACCTATTACCTATTGGATGAATGAGATAAGAGTGTATACATTTGTAAAATGTCAAAACAAATCTATAACAAGTTCCTAGTGTTGACTTTGTGACACTGTTTGTTTTGTCTGAAAAAGCTCCAAATACCGAAGGACATTCAACTCACGGTCACATAAAACAGAAGCTGGTGCCAGCAAGTAGTTTTTCTTTTCTTTTAAATGGTTAATTAATCAAAACTGTGCACACTCGTGTTTTGTCATTTAACCGATCAAATCATTTTATCAGCAAGGTTTATCTCAAGTGTATCGTAAAAGTTACTGTGGTGGGGTAGTGCTGAACATTCGACCAAAAAAAGCAGTATATTTATTCAAATCTGCTGCTGCTACTAACTATATTAATATGACTAATATGTCAAATTAAAAATATCATCATCAAGTTATTTTATAATACAAGCAAAATGTTCTCTCTATTACTCTTTTAGCTTTAAATCAAAGCCATTGTTGTAGTAGTCATACAATATGATTCACATCCTGTGGATATCGGGGCATAATTGCACTGTCTCCAACTTTTTTATGGCTTTCACAGAGAAGCCTTTGTTATAGTAGCTTGCTGGCAAAAATCACGTTTTCCGCTCTTTGTCTAAATCCTGTGAAGAAAATGTGAATGTGTCCCTGGGAGTTTCTGCAGCCCTGCACATGGATTCCATCCAGTGGAGCTCGTCAGAAACCACCACGCATGAGATGCTGTTTCCACTGAGGAAAGCCTCACAAATTAAATCAAACTCGCAACGCTGTCTAGTTTTTACTTCCCGGCCGTGCCTCCACTTCTCCTTTTTTTTTTTCTTGCTTTTTCAGCACGCCCCCCTGGTTTTGATCAGAACACAATGTCGTGAGGTCAGATTTGACTCCTTGGCAGTTCAGTATTTTCTCTAAAAGTTGTGAAGACGCTGAGTGAAGATGGACTTATGCTGTTGTTTCTGTTCAGGACCGCCAGACGGTAGGTTTGAATTTTACAGTAATAGATCCTTTCAGGCTCTGTATCAGTGCACTCAGGGATGCTGCGTCTGGAGTAAACTAAGTAGAGTTTAAATTCTTTCATTTTGCGTGCCATCAGAGGACAGTGCCACTCCCATCATCAGTATCGATTTAGAAGGTTGTAGATTAAAAACATTCCTTCTGTTGCTCACCTCAACCTGCCTGTGCTCTGAGGGAAATCTTTGTCATTAATGATTGAGGCATTAAACTGAAATCCTAAGGACTTTTTACTTAACCGACTGTATAGCTGTGTGCAATTTTACTGTATTGGCTACGTGTGAGTATGCAGAGCATGTATAACAATATGGGAATCATTGAGCAAACACATACCATGTGAGGAGAGTGGGAGTGGGCTGACTCCTCCCATGAAGGAGTGGTGGAATGAATTTATTCCAGACATCTGCACTGCTCCCCTGGTTTTATTCCCTTTGCTCAATCTTCACTGTAACTAATTGCCAATTTGAGCTGCCAGTTTCTAAAGGCTTTGGGGATTTGGTTGACATTTTGAAACTGGGATCATGTAAGGTTTCGCCCAGAATGAACTGCCAACACTTTAGACCAACATAACTCCGTTACAATGACCCTTTCTTCTTTGTTGGAAGTGTGCTTTTGCTTCTGATTTCAACTACTGGTCTTTGGAGACAGCTTCAGTTGTCTTTTTTTTCTGTACATAAGAATAGTATTCTGAATTCTCCTCTAAATATAAATTGACTCTGTGCCTTTGCCAAATGTGGCTTGAGATGTAGGTTGTAATGTCTATTTCTGCTTGTTTTATGGAGCACGGTTGGCGTGTGGCTTCACGTTGCCGTCAGTGTGAAGCCATGACACTGGCCTTGGTGTTGGGTTTCTGTGTGGTTATAGAGATGCAAGTAACACTGTTGGTGCTGCACACCAACTAATGTTCCCTAATGTTCTGACAACAGAGACACTGACAGCGATGTCATTTTGCCCGCAGCGAGATGCAGTTGATGTGTCAACAGTGATGCAAGCAGGCGTAATGTGTATATTTTAACAGTTAGTCTTATGAGAGGAGATGCCCCCAGTGACAGCTCTATACTGTGAGATAGCACTGAAAACAAAAGACATGCTGCTTTACTCCTGAGAACCAGGTGAAATGCTCAGAGAGGTATTTGCTGGTAATTATACTGTGACAGCAAGCAGTTGTAATTTTTGGTGATTGACAGGTCTGAAAAGGTCAAAATCACTGAGTTTAAAGTGTCAGTGTCAGAATGGGGCTCAGTCTATTTCGAGGAGAAGTTTCCCTTTAGGCTGCTGACTGTTTTAATAACAGGGTCTGTTCACAGGAAGAATGGAAAGCACTTTCTGATTTAAGGGTTAAAAACAACTGTTGGTATTTTGGAGATTTTGAAGCGGTTGGTGGTAAAACAGTAACCAATAACCCTAACCCTAACCTTATCCTGTTAAGTAGGTTTCTGAGAAGCTTATATGCAGTGTTAGTGCTGTCCAAGCATAAGGAAGCAATTAGCATGTAGGGAAACATAGTGAAGTTACATAATGAGAATGAATTGATAGCGAGTGGGTGATTTTGTGAGGGGAAAAATAAAATGGGGAGGCATGGCTGCAGTATAAACATTTGGAAAAGGAGGAAGGGATTGGCCTTGGATGATCTGTGAGTCGTAAACCACAATGGAAAATAACTGCAAGGGGCTTCAGTGGGTAAAAGAAAATCCTATGGGGTGAATGAGCTGGAAACTTTGACACTGGCTCAAGGTGGATCGCACTCATGCTTAGTTTTGCTTCTTATCAAGGCTGACCTTGCTGTGTTGTGTGTGTGTGTGAGTGTGAGGGTGTGTGTGTGTCACCAAAACCAGCCTTATATATTATTAACTCCTGCAGATAGGCTGCAGCAAGCAAAGAAAGCAGTGTGCCAGTTCCTGTAGAGCAAAACCAGTAGAGTCACCGGAGCCACGGGAGAGAATAAAACTTTTTTTAAGTGCGTCAGGGCTGCAGCGTGGCTTTTGTTGGGAGAATTCTGTCTAATTTTAAAATGAGCGCAACTTTAAACGACAGAGAAAAGTGAATAGAAAAGAAAGACAGATTGCTGGAGTAAAGTACAGGGAAAAAGAGGGAGGGAGGGAGGGAGGGTAGATTGGCCACCTCTGCCAGAGGACTGAGTCACAGGGAAGAGAGGCGAGGGAGGGGGGTGCTCTTTCGTTCTTCTCTCTCTCGTAAAAGTCACGGACAACTTGGCTGCAGCGCTTGTTTTAAAGTCCGGGATGTCACCACACCCCTAGGCGCTTCCCCCTCCACTCCCCCTCACCTTTCACCTCCCCCCCCTCCTCAACAGCCCTCCCACCTGTCTTCAGAGCCTGGGACTCTCCACTTTGTACCAGGCCCGATGCCGGCAAGCCCCCCTGGAAATGTGTTCCCAGCCCTGGTGGTTGTGGGCCACATTGTTACCCTGATCGTTGTCTGGCAGTGGAGAATACGCAAAAAGCAAGGTAAGAACAGCTGGAAAACTCATTGCTACGAGGCTTACTTCAGGAGAGATGACGGCACTGCCTTAAGAGGGAGGTATATCAAAGGTTTTTCCATGCAAATAGTTTCTCGCCGGCTGTCCTCGTCCGTCGTCTCTGCTCTCTCTTGCCCTGTGTGTTTTTGTGGCGCACACTCCTTCTCTCTCTTCCTCTCTCCCCCCTCTTTTTTTTTCCCCCTCACACGTCTCGGTTTCCTGTGGTATGGAGATGTTGCAGTTAACCCTATAACTGCTGACTGTAAGTTGATGATGTCGGAGGTGGAGTATTCTGGTCAGCTGGGGGGTTTTTGGCTTCGTCAGAGCTTTGATGCGCAGACCTCAGCATCAGCTTTGCTCCTTTGCTGGGGTTTTCCCTTAAAAAGAGCTTTTAAAAAAATGCTCCATCACTTTTATCCAAGTTCTGTCTTTGCAGAGATCTTTGTAGAGAGCTTGAGTTCTGTTGTTCTTTATGGTGACTTGATGTGAGTTTAAGCCCTTTTCCATTCAGGGTATCTTGACTTTAGCTGTGGTTACTCCTGTAATTTTAGTGAGCTTGTTCGGCCGGTTTCTCCTTGGAATGTTTTTTTCAGTCTTAAAAGTGAAGCATATCCTCTTCACACACCAATCATGTCCTTCCAGGGGAAAAAGAATTACACCCTGTTCAACCCGCTGATGAGCCTGAAGGTTAGTGGCTTTTAATGTCACCAGGCACGCCTCAGTGAGGCCTGTTTTACTGTTGACACAGCGTGTCACAAAGGCGGCTGTCATGCACACCTCTGCAGGTGACACACCCTGAGGCAAATTAAAGGATGTCTGACTGACAGTCTGCAGTTGTGGATAAAGTATTAAGAGAAACCGGTTTGGCCATCAGGCACAGAAATAATTGAGCAAATTCACAATGGACAACAAAGCCTCTGAGAACAATGAAGTAGCCTTGAGTCACATTATAACCTGCCTCGAGCTGGTGGTTCATCTAAATTTAAATGGAAGAAAGTGTAAACAGTTTAAAAGGGTGCAAACCCTTTTAAAATGGTTCTTTCGCTGAAGTGAAGGTACTGTACTTTTACCTCATCACTCCCAGTGGTCTACGTTGTGTAATAAACTCTTCCAATCCCTTTCAAAGGAAGTCAAAGAGGACACACCTTGAGTAGATAAGAGTAGTTTTCACAACAGAGACTTGCCTGAGTTTGTTATGGCAGAATGAGCGACTTTGATTACAAGTCATCAGAAGAAACAGGCACAAAAAACTTTCTCCTAAAAGGAAAATGCACAAAAAGCAAAAACTGAAAACAAATAGAGAACAGATTCATCCAAGCCTCCCCTCCATCCGTATAGAATGACTGCATGTATTGTGTAAACTGTGCACAGCTGAAGTACTGATCAAATAAAGGTTGCCTGTGAGAGTCGTTTGACTGGTAAATTGAGGGCAAACATTGCTTTGGAAAAGAAGGTTGTATGCTTATCTCTACCTGCCGTCAGTGTCCAGCCGTTTTGCATTTGGGGAGATCTGCTTTCAGCTCTGTACTTGCCGCAGTGCAGACAATAAGTCTACACCCTGTACATTAGCAATGCTCATGTTCCCTCTTCCCAGCATCTGTCTGGAGTTTAATGATGGATTTTTAACAGAGGAGGGAGTTGTCGCGATCCATCTCTGACTGTGTGGAAGTGTGGTCACTGTTTACATTACAGGTCCACGTACAAATCAGACATCTGCAGTGTCACATGCTGGATGTAAGGACACAACTTGTCCACTTGTGTAAGTTGAACTGTAGCTTGCTGGAGCAGCAAGGTGCCTTTGACACAGTGGGAAGGTGAAAGGGGGAAAGTAGGTAAAAGGGATTTTACCCTGAGCCAGGTTTAAAAAAAGCTTGCAGAGTGCCACACATGTCGGCTGGCTAATGGTAGTAAACTCGACACTGGGGACGGTGGACTGTGTATCCTGGATACAGTCATAACAAACTGGAGGAAGAGGTCTTTGGTTTTCCTTCGCCAGGCCTCAGGCAGATCCTCGGGACCTTAAAGGAATCTGAGCCCTGTGTGGGTCCACAGATAATTAAAGAGCCACTTACACTAAGTGATTATGTGCTTCTTTAAATCATAAACCGTTATGAGTTCAGGCTTCTGTTTATTTTGAACACTCTGTGATGCCGTCCTTTGTTGTTTCTCACTGTTCTTTTGCCTTGAGAGTTCCGTTAATAGTTTTGTGTGAGGCTCTCTGAAGATTAGGAAGCTCCATTAACTTCACAGCGCCAGCCTTAACACTGAATGTGTCTGATCCATTTAGGAAGCCACACCCAAATCTGCACCAGTGTTCCTGGACGCCCCAGTAGACTGGCGGCTATGTCTGCTAAACCACATGCCACATACAAAAAACACTGAAGGACTGGGTTCAGATTTTGGCTCGTGATGTGCAGCTGTGACTCACTTTCCTGTCTCCTTTCACTGTGGCAGTAATAACAGACTTGAGGAGGCAGGGCAGCCTGCTCTGCTTTAACCGAAAAGTGAAAAAACTTGCTGTCATTGAAGGACGCCAAGTGTTGAAAACAATGCACGCCCACCACGTCCCCACATGCCCTGCACAATAACCAACATAACATAAAACACATTAGTGGTAAACCTCTGTAGTCGACAGGCTTGTCCTCTGTCATACAACACGTACGGCGCAGCGTTACACTGTGTGCCCAGGTCACTGGCTCAACCACACGTTGGGGGCCAGGGGGCAGCAGCTCTGGTCTGTGTTTATGTTTTAGTTGGTGAAGAACCAGCAACCGTGTCTCCTCGACACGCTTTGTGAAAAAAAATGTGGCACCAGCTCCTCCAAAAATCTGAACACACGCCTCCCCTGTCGAGTTTTAATCATTTTCAGAACAAAGACGCATTTTGTAAGAGATTGTGTGTTTGACGGATTTTGTTAATTCATGTAGTTACTGCAGTTAATGGCGTTTATTTGTGTTACAGTCAGTTCTCTTGGTGCTAACCACAGACCTTGGGTTTAAACATTTCAGCGTTGTTGGATAGCACTGCAGTGAGTGGATGCGTTAGATATCGTTCCTAATTTGAATTTGGTTGTTCAGAGATGCAGACCTGTTTTTTTAACTGACAGGATCCGCACAGGATTTCAGTCTGTATCAAATACATAGGCTGTAGCTTAAGCTAGTTTGGTGAATTTTGTTGATTCCTTTTAACAAACTGTTGGATATTGTTTGTGAGTCGAAAGCAAACAATGGAGACATTTAATGAAAAGCATGTGTTCATGTTGTAAGTGTGCACTGATGGAGTTATGTGTTGCAACTGAGATCGTTACTCGTGCTTAATAATTCTTAAGTAACTTTTTAGATTTACTCTTAAAATGCAAATGACATGTATGCAGTCATTTCTGTGTCTTTGAAGTTTTGGATCATTGTTCAGCTTGTTCTGACACAAAATTTACAGATGTTTGTTTTGTTAAGTTACTGAAGAGCCTTACTGGTTTTGTTTTATTGTTTAAACTTCAGTCTTAAAGCCAGATTGCACTTAGAAACCACTCCCCCTTAATAAAAGACATTTATTGCCTTGACATAAAATGTATTTACAGTCACAGGGGTTAGTATTTTGCCTTGAGTTGAAAATGAGTATGTACTTGCTGGTGAATGTGAAGCATTTAAGCAAAGAAAGAGAGAAAACAAGACGCCTCTGTTTGGGTTATTTATTACCTACAGCTGTTCTGGATGTGGAGGGAAAGTGATGAGTTATTACCGCGGGCACTGTGAGCTGCACTGTGTCCTTCTGGGAACAGCCAGTACCTGCGGTGAGACAATATAAAGAAGCGTCTCTCACTGGTTGTAATCATTACATATCAAACGTGTTCTCCCAGAATTTATTCTGCTTTGCATCAAGGGGTATGGGGGTTATGCAATCCTGGGAGAGGCACAGACATCGCACATACTAAAATAGGGACGCAGCGTGTTGCCCTCAGTGGTGTATATAACCCTGCCTGTGTGTATTTCGGGGACGTCCCTCTCAGCCGCGCTTTAATGGCACAAATCATTATTACGCGCCACAAATGAAGGCGACAGCGGAGGAGGATGGCGCAGCCGACAGCTCTCCAGTTCATCTCACCAAACAAAACAAAAGGGGGTTGGGCTTGTGACAAAGTGTCTGCAATCTGACACGACCCTGTGTGTGTTCCTTCTCCTCCATGAGGCCTGGATAGAGGAGAGAGAAAAAGTTTTGAGGGCTGGTACCACACGCGAAAAATACGTGAGTCAGGGGGCGTTTTCAAGAAAGTCCGGCGCGCTGTGCGTTTACCGCGCGGCACAGACACGCACCGGGATGGCCGAAGTGGAGGATACGATGCGCGCTGCGGTGCCGTCCTGGTACGGAGGCTTGGAACGGGAGATTATGTATCGACGGACTAATTACATCCACGAAATGAGCTGCGGAGAAGTGGGGGCTCATCTGTACAGCCGAATGTGCTGCGCAGGTACGTCCGAGCGCTCAGCCGCCGTCTCCATCTCTCCCTGCGATTGTAATAGGAGGAGGCTCTGGTTGGGAGGGGCCGCTGGGTTGCTGATGTTGTTGATATTAACCTTTTCCGTGCCTCCACCCACAATACAGCAAGCCCCGAGGGTCAGCAGAGTGGGCGTCCAGGAGGTCTCTGAGCAAAGCTGTGTTGGCTTTTAATATTTTATTATGAATTTATTAACTTTGATTGCACTTTTGTAGAAGTCGACACAAAGGAAATATTGTACGTGAGCATAATCAGTGATGACAGTCTCCTCTCCCACAGAGCAAATAGTAATATAGAGCTGAGACGATTAATCAATCATTTCAATAACCAGTAAATTAAGTAATTGTTCAGATGTTAATATTTTGCTGATTTTCTTTTTTTTAATGATCACAGACTGAATGTCTTTGTAGACTGCTTTTGGACCAGTTTCTGACTTTCAGTGAACCAAACATTGAATGGATTGATCAAGCAAATAACTGGCAAATTAGTGAATAATGACACTGATCATTTGCAGATCCACTAATCTACTACTAAGTAACTTCTTGAAACAGAGGTCTGTGGTCCAAAGACTGTGTTTCACTATCTTTTTTTAAAAACTGTGTCCCAGTGTTTAACTGTTTAACCTACCACACCTCCTGACATGATCTCTGTTGACATTTGAATACACTAACCGTGGATGAACGAGTAAACACTTTGTGTGGTGAGAGGCTCGACCTGAACAAAGCGAATGTAAACGTTACCTAATGTTTGTTTACCCACTGATAACGCCCCCCTGAATGCGTGACAAAGATTATCTGTAATTTTAAATGTCTCTGTTTCCTTGGACATTGTTATTTTAAGCACTGTGAGAAATTCCTTCCTCCCCCAAAGTTTGAGTTCTCCAGAGGTTTTAGGGCCAAAACCACTCTTTTGGAAATAGTGCGCTGATGGATGGGCAGCTTCTGTGTGTGTGTGTATATGTTTGCGTTGTCATGGCAACCACAACTCACAAGTCAGTCTTCCCATAATCAAAAGTGAATGTCTATAAACATGAGTCAACACTGCAGGGCCCAGAGTGACCTTGGACTTTCCTTACAGTAGTCTGAGCTCTCGTTAGGGACTCAGACAAAAGAAAGTTGTCAGCTACCAGTTAGGCATTAAAGTGGATTATAGTAGAGCGTTACATATTTAGACTTTTCTCATGTTTTGCAGGGCAGCCTTTCCAGCAGTAGAGGGAGACAAACAGTGTTGAGCAACCAGCTTATCTTCTCTTTAACGGCTTTGGCTATCACATCTGAAGATCATAAATCCAGCAATTATCCAGTCCTCATATTTTCTCAAGATTGTAAACACCATACGTACCTGATTACATATGTTTTTCTACACATCCTGCCCTGGATACTCTTATACTCCTATTACAAAAGCAAGATGGAGTCACCAGACCTTTAACATTATGCAGGGGGAACACAATGAGGGCAACTTCATCAGCAACTTTAAATGGCAACATTGCCCAATAAATGCTTCTGTGTTACTGCTTTCTGGCCCCATAGAGTTTATTGTCCATCTTCATCTCCCATGTTTTGTTGCTTTTGTCTTCCACCTATCACCACTTGAGTTTGCTTTTAAAAGGAATAAATTCCTTAGTTATAATAACAGACAGACCTCTGTCTTCTTCGGGTTGGATCTGCCCCATAATGCCCTGGGGCTTCCATTCCTCACCTTGGCGACGTTCCTCCCTGAACGATCCAACAGTCATACCATCATCCCTGCATTATAAACCCCATCAGGACCTGTGAGCCAGATGATACTCCGTGCTGCTTAACATTCCTGTCCTCAGAGAGGCTGACATCGCATGCTGTCACTTGCACAGATGAACAGACAGAGATTTTTGGGACGGGCTGGTGTTATCGCAGAGAGGCGGCTCCCCCTGTCTGTGAGGAGGGTGGGCGCGCCCTCGGCAGGAATGCGTAGACTTGCATGCTTCTCACGGCAGAACTGTCATTGTAAAACTCATATCAGCTCTCACTACTCAGGTTTATCACTGCATGTTATCAGCAACAGGGAAAGGAGAAATATGCACACAGCCCTGCACTGTGTCTACCAACCAGCATGTGGTTGGTAATGGCTGATTGATAGGTGATTACGTCCGAAAAAGTGCTCATGCCTCCTTATTACATTTTAAATATTATAGAAAATGGGGTTTTAAATCAGTAAATCGAAATGAATTTTATGGAAATGCCTTGTTGCGTCAAGAGAACTAATTCAGGATTTTGCTTCCAGCGCATTGGGCTGCACAACCCTGCAGCAATGATGGAAATGCACTTATGCAAGGAAAAGCAACAGCAAGTGAATATTTACAGTGTGCTGTTAGTAAACATCTGGACACATTCTCTCAACCTTAGAGTTTTCGTTAGCTTTTGGCGCAGAATGTTAGGATTTTGCAAAAATGATACTTTGCTAGTTTTAAAGAAACTAATGAATCAGTGACTGTCCAGTCACTTTTAAGGCATTTTTTTAAATTCTAGGGATTATAGGGGTCTATAGGGTCGGTTTGAGATGTGGTGAAGGTGTAATATCAGTAGCTTCCAATTCTCAAGTCCTGACAAGCCACCTCCCTCTGTTGGCATCCAAAAAATCTCTCCTTTACGGTCTTATGTCAGTATCTGCACGGAAAATTGATGCTCCTAAGGGTGAGAGGTGTTACAGGCATTTAGGTGCTATGGGACATGTATGTGATAGGGTGGAGGTGCCAGTTTAGAGAACCTGAACATCTGAACCTTGCTGCAAAAACCCCCCCCAAAAAAACCCCAAAACACATTGCTGTGTTTTGTTTCAGTTAGAGATGATTTTTGTTGATGATCTTGGACAGAAGCAGTTTGAAGAGGAGGTTATTGCTTGGAAAATATGCAGATGTAACTATTCTGCTTTTCTTTTTGCTCTCATGCACATAGACTCTCACTGTTCTGTCAATACACTCGGAGCCACAATAGCTGCTTTGTGTCTGGGCTAATTTACTGCAGCAGTGTGGTTACTCTGTTAAGGGCTTTTTGAAAGCCAAGACTTACTGCCTTTCTTGTCTTTCTTTGTTCATTTGTGGTATTGAACTGGACCAACGGAAGCTTTTGGACAAGGTTGGAAATTCATCTAAGAAAAATAGTCCAAACCATATGGTTCAAATAAAACTTCCACCTCGCAGGTTGTTCTCATTAGAAATCTTTAAATGCCTCTATTCTTCTTGCGACTGTATTCTCTCCTGTAGACCAACGCCTCCTGCTGTCTCTCATGTACAGTGCCAGTTTCCCCGTAATCGTGTCCTGATGGACATAGAGAGTTCATGCTCAAGATTTTCTTGCGATTGTCGCGTTTTGAGAAATGGCTGAGGACGCTGTTTCCACTGCCTTGCTCTGCTGCCTCTTGGCAGCGTCTCTGTGCTCAGGAACAGGCTTTTCATCGAGTCTCTTGTGTGGCATGTCCAGCCGTCCGCCCTCCGACCACACACTTGTGACTGCTGGCTCACACACTTGGAGTTCAGTTCATTTGGGGTTAACCACCTCCAGCGACGTGATGCTGTACAGCTTAATCTAAATGAGGGTTTGCCCTCTTTTCTGGATTAGTGATCTGTACAGTCTTTATTAACTTAACTGTCATGTAACATTTAGTTGGACACAGTAGATTTACCCCTGTTAAACTACAGATTTCTTATATTTTACATCACTGTTAACAGTTCTCCAAAGAATTGCTTTTATATCTTGGAAAAGAATTTGTTATTGCTGGACGGTACAACAGTTTTAAGCCAGAACCATTTAGGTGGTGTTAGAAAATATAATTCACCAAATTAAAAAAAAAAAAAAAATTACACATTCGTAGTGAAATGGAGAGCTTTAATTAGGTGGTTTGTTGCATTAAAAGCGTGCTGTTAGACAGCCAACATCGTTGATATCAGGCCATCCTTGCACATACCTGCATCTACCTTATCATGCAGCGAAGTAGGCAATCAGTCTGAAATCTATGGTTTGGAAAATGTTTGGCAGTAATGTCAGTTACATGCAATTTGTAGTTAATGGGTTAAAACATATTTTTAAAAAAACTTTTTTCTCTTGAGCGTTTAGATACTGACTAAAAATAAGGGCTGCTAAAATAAACTTAGAGACACGTGGGTGTTACTTAAGGTCTACGAATCCATGCATTTAGATGTTATCAGTGCAGGAGTCTGTTTCGTTCGGCTGCTTTGTGAGGGTCTTTGGTGAGGTGTGGTTTGGTGGGTGGGGTCGGGGGTGTACATCACAGGGCCGGGGCCACGTTAGGAATCTTCCCTCTTGCTCCACAGACCACTCTGCGGTGAATGACAGTTTCTGACACTACAGCCCACAGGGCAGGCATTTTGCAAGAGCTGGTGAAAAAAAAAATAGGAGCGCAGAATGTTAGAGACAGCAAATGGAGTAAGGGAGGAAAAAGGGAGTAAGACTTGTGTTCAGGAACTGAATCAGTGACTTGAACACTCCCACTTAAATGCAGGATCCTTCATTGTGAGGCAGTGTTTCAGGCAATAAGAAGAAGTGGAAGTCTCAAACAGTAGAATACATTGCTTCTCAACCTGCAGAGGCTTTTGTTTTTGTTTTTTATCGCTGGGTTAACACCTGCATGGCGATGGAGCAGAGATTCAGAAACTACTCCTCCGACAGTGTGGGTAGTGACATGGTCTTCATAGAGGACACCCCCTACCAGGGCATGCTCAGGGCCATGGATTACAGGAAAGGTACAGTTTGTCATAAGGTTTTCTTTGTTTCAGTCCTAAACGTTGTATGTGATTTTTTTTTTTTTTTTTTTGGACCCATTTAAAAATTCATTCTGATTGAAATTCATTCATCTGAATTCTTTTGCATTTTGTTCTGACCGCTTTTTATGAAAAAAAAAAAAAAAAAAAAAAAAAAAAATATATATATATATATATATATATATATATATATATATAAAGGTTGTTTAATGTCTTAATATGCACAGGATCCAGTTTTGTCTGTGGTGGTCTTCTGCCTCCCTTTTATCAAACGGACCACACCCCTTTATGTGTCATGCCTTTTCCTCTTTTTATTGGCCAACTGTACTGACACCCATTTTGAGAAGGAGAACAGACTGAAGTGAACAAATCTGTTTTGTTTTTCATGCTAACTTCTGATCTGAATCTTTGCAGCACAGATGAAAGACCTTCTATTCTACAGACAGAAGAACTGAAAAATAACTTGCAAACTGTGATTGTTCCTGTTTTTTTTTTTGTAGTTTAAAAAGTGTGAAACACACAGCAGTGCTTTTTCACGACACCTGATATCTCTCTCCTCACCTTAAAAGGTTCAAACAGAGCAACATAGAAACATCCACAGCTGAGTCTGTAGCTCCGGGCTACAAAACTCAGCCAGGCAAACACATTATTTGTGAGAGGGATCAGTAAGGTTTGCTTTTCTGTGGCGTGTATTTCACTAGTTTGAGTTTTGGAATGTTAAGAGCAGCTTTCAGTCGGTGTCTGACCTTGATTACTCACATTGTTTTCAGTAGCACAAGGAACCAGCAGCTGGAATAATATTTAATGTACAATAGGGTTTTTTTTGTTTTTTTGCAAGATTCTTTCCAACAGAACAATCTCTTTTTTCTGAATTAATCACACTTATCCAAACAGGTTGCAAAATCATGCGCTCCTGATGAAATGAAATAGTAGAATTTCTTGGCTTTTATGGTTTATTTCCACTTCTCTGTTTCAAATCTGAAACAGTCACGAATGTGTTAGTGAGTCATCAACATAATGCCACCCTGAAACGGGCACTGGCACAACGGGATGTTGTCGTCTTCTTCTTCTTTGGTTTCTCTGTTCCCTTTCCATCTGATCATCTCTGTTATGCGAGCTTTGATCTCAGTTCTTATTTAGAAAATGGAATCAAGCTTCTTACCCATAATGCTGTAAACTGTCTTGCCAGACTTAGTAAGCCACATTGTGTCGAATCCCAATCACTTCTGTTCAAAGACAGATTTGTTTTCTTACGTCACACCGTCCTCTGTGTTTGACAACCACCCTCATCACTTAATGAAGCCCTTTGGCGAAGAGGTGAACGTGTGTGCTCTCTCCAGAGGTTCTGCATGGGGGGATAAAATGTTGGGAAAACATTGCACAACATATACAGTACCTGGTGGTATGTGAGAGTCCTATTTGGAATAATCAGAGTGTGAAATCAAAATCAAAACTGCAAAAGTTTTGCAGGACAGGACATGTTCCTGTAGAGGTGCTAATCTGAGAGTTGTCAGATGTAATTTACTCGTGTTTCCCCTGACAAGTACAACACCTTTCCTTTCTTGTTTTGATATTTTAAAACACCATAGGTTACCTTCTGAGGCTGCATCTGTTAACATCACATATTCAGTGTTCTCATTTCTGGGAAAACCATATTTTTTCTTTTTTTAATTCATGTGATTGTTCCCTGTAGGGTTCCCTCATCAGATGTGGGACTATAACTGTGGTTTTGGATGTTTATGCTCACTAAGTATAACTACTGTTTATTGCCAACCATGCTCTAAAGCAGTGGGTAGGGGTCAGGACCCTTCTGAGGGGTCACAAAATAAGTCTTGGGGGTTGTGGGATTACTAAGGACAGAAAAGCAGAAAAAAACTTTGTGAAATGCAGAATAATGTTTGTTTTTTATGATTTTTCTCCAATTTTTGCTTTTTCTTTCTTGCACTACCAGATTTTACTGCCTCAGGATTTATTGAAATAAATCAGAATGAGAAATAAAAGTTACCCTGTGGAAACCACAGAGAGGATGTAAAATATGTTTAGCAATAATGTAAACTATAAACATTTTGGAGTTAAAACAGGTAAAATGTGTACACTCTTACCGCACAATTAATTAAACCGAGTGTCCGTGTCTGTTTTATCTGTATTTCCGCAGATGAACGGGACCGAGTTCAGAAAAAGACCTTCACGAAATGGGTCAACAAGCACCTGATTAAGGTAAGAACCCATTTCAGCTACACTCACTAATAAAAATAATTTTTTTTCCAGTAAATGTACATTTGGCCAGATTTTAAAACTCCTGAAAAGCTAATAAAATATTCACTTCACTTCATTTGGGGCATTTTTCTAAATAAAAAACCTTAAACGGAAAACTCTGGATATCCTTACATGACCCTAAAAGTTGTTCTCTAGTCAACTTCCAGCAGTTTCTTTCATATCCCACCTGGTTGCAATAGCTTAAATTACACAAAAATGTTTCCTTGATACTGAACTGTCTGATCTAACCAGGTCTCAGTGCTGGAAAACCTTACCTGAAAGCAACAGCAGATAAACTAGAAGCAGAATACAGAGCAAAATCAGATAGTGATTCCTAACACCTCCCTTTAAAAACACTTTGGTAAAGATTAAAAACACAAATCACTTCCCTGCACAACAAGATCCGCACATGCCATTTGTGTTAACTGTACTGTGTGCGTGTGAGGGAGTGAGTCACGAACACCTGGCCTCGCTTTAACAGCGGTACCGTGAGCCGGGCTCGGTCAGGTTTCACATCTGGGCTCCAGACTGTCAGGGCGGCTCCTCAGGGCTCTGCAGGGGAACAGGAGGCTCCAGGACTGGACTCCTACACTGACTGTGGGGCCACAAGACCTAAATGTGTTCATGGCCGTGACACTGTAAAGCAATACTTCAACTGTTCTGGCCCATGACCTTTAAAAGGGAAACACTTTGAGTATGTAATATTCAACCCTCTGATCTAAACAGTTGGAGTAAAGGGCTGAAGCTACAGCCACAGTTATTTTCAGTATTAGTTAATTAGTTCTGAAACAACAACTTTGATAATTTATTGATCAATTCAGTGATTGATCATTTCCTGTTTTTATTCTTTTTAGTCCTAATAAATTCAATATCTGTGAGTTTTATAATGTTGGTCAGACAGAGTTGATAAAGATTAATCTGCAGGTTGAATCTTGATTAATCGATTGTTTTTTCTATGAAATGTCAGAAAACTGTGATAAAATGCCATTCACAGTTTCTTAGAGCCCACTCTGCTGCCTTCAGTTTGTTTTGTTGTAACAATAATATGTTGTGAATCATTAGGATACATTAGGTTTAAAGTAATAATCTCTGTCACTGCACACACAACAGACAACAGTACGTAGCTGTGTCGCTGATCATATTTCCAGGGAATGTTTTCAGCGACCACTAAACAAACTAAAGTGAGAGATGAATCCACCTGGGCTGTGTTGGCTGCTGCTCAGAGGCATGTTCAGGTTGATGAATCCTTGTTTTCACCTGTGTACTGATGTGTGTTAAACCATAAAGAATGTGTGCCGTCCTCCATGTGCATCCTGGGTCACGGCGCTCTGTCCGAGATGCCTCACAGGCTTTGTCTTCTGTCCCTGTTTCTTTGTCGGGAAAAATCCCTCAGATTTGGGTCCAAAAGACTTGAGCGGGGCAGTGATCCGACTGCCCCTGGGGTGTTTTGGGACTCATGGTCACAACAGAGTCATGGGATTAAACTTTGAGGCCAAGAACACTCCTCATGGTCAGCTGTTTCAAAAGCACAATCTGCCGTATTGTGTTTTACACGTCACTTTGGATTATAGAGAACGAAAACCAGACATAATTTAGTGTTTTATTTAAGTTTTATGTGTCCCAAAGCAAATAAGATCAGAATAAGAGATGAAGAGTACTGCAAGGCAGCTGAAAGTAGTTTTTATTCTGCTTTAGCTTTAAAAATGAAATGAATCAAATCATATACCATAAAAAAACCCCAAAACAAACAACAACAAAAAAACTTTGTCAAATCAAACCAGTGTCTGTGTGTTTTCCTTCCGTCCCTCTGTCTTCTGTCCCTGGAGTTTAATATCTTCTCACATCAAACTGTTTCTTCTTTCCATCCTTCATCCTGTCCTCCCATCTTTCCCCACCCCCAGCACTGGAAGGTAGAGGTAGGTGCTGCCTGTAAGCAGAGTGCTGAGTGGACACATTCATTCCTGCCTGCATGTCTATGTTAACATTTTCACCCCGTCTCACCCCCCTCCACAATTTTTTGTACCTGAGCTCTTTTCCTGCTAACCTCTGACCTTTTTTTCCCCTCATTTTAACACTTGGACTGTTTTCTAACTGCTGTAAGAACCTTTTCTGCTGTGCAACTGGCAAAAAACAGACATATTATAAGTAGTTTCAGCAGTGTGATTATTATCTTCTGCTCAGGTACACAGTTACAAGTCTCAAAGGAAGATTGTTTCTTTCAACTTGAGTCTTAATTTGTAGTTTTGGGTCTCATTCTTTCAGTTTTGGTTTAATGTTTATCTCTGAGATTAGCAGATGCAGAAAGATCACCAAGAAGGCAAAGAAAACAGGCGATTAGCAGAACAGAGAATTGTCAAACAAATCCCAGGTTTTACTAAACTTATTTGGAAGAGAAAATTCAGGTAAAATTATTACCTACACTCTCCACTGAAAATGTCCCTTAGATTCTGCAAATCAACTTTATGGTTCCAGCCAACATGTTAGTGTGCTCACTTGTGTTAGATCATTTTAGTTAAACTGGGTGTTTGTTTATAGCTGATCATCAAACCACTCATGTTCCTTGCTGCGTTCCCAATAGGAATGATGGCCAAAACTATGAAAATAAGAATCAACTTGACCAAGCTGCTTCTGCAGAAGGCAAACAGTAACTTCAGTCCATCGCTATTGTGTGTTTACATTTTTTCCCTTTAAGCTATTTTCTTTTTTTAAAGGAGAAATTAAGTTATTAATTCATATGTGATTGTACCGTGTGTGAAATTCCTTGCTGTCATTGTTGAGGAGATCAGTAACTGCAGTGATTCAACACAGATACTGACATAATGAATTAAAAAAAAAAGTATTTCCCTGCAATGATCAATAAAAGGTCACTAAAAATGTACAATTTGTCTCCTCTCTTCTCGGTACAGGCCCAGAGACACATCACCGATCTTTACGAGGACCTCAGAGATGGACACAACCTCATCTCCCTGCTGGAGGTGCTCTCTGGAGAGACACTGGTGAGCTTTAGTGACCTTTGACCTTCAGATATTAGGATATCCGCTTCTGCCGTAACCCCCTGTCTGGTCCAAACCTTTCTTATTCTCCCTGCTCTCCTGTCCTATTGATTTTATTTGCTGTCATATTTGTTCTTCTGTCCAGTCAATCCATTGTAACATGAACTGTCCTAAATGTTTATCTGAGTCAAATATTATTCTGGTGGGCTTCTTGTCTCCACTCTTGCATGTGCTGAATCTGATTCTCCAGAGATTTTTGGACATTTCAGTACATGCTGAGGTTATGCGCACTCTTTTTTACTTGGTCTTTTGGGAGCACACCGTCTGGTGATGTAACCTTAAAACACTAATTTTCATTCTTTGCTTCCATCTCGTAACCTTTCTGCACTGACTTGTTTGACCCCTGGTTTTTCCTTTATCTAATTCCTGTTTGCTGACCTTTGCCCTGACCTTTCCCCCTTTGCCTCTGCCTTCTTCTCTTGCGATGCTCTTGCTGTGGTAGCCGAGGGAACGTGACGTTGTGAGGAACGTGCGGTTGGTGAGTGGCGCCTGGACCGTGGCTGGCCGCCTCCTCGGGCGTGGCATGTGTCACCACCCCAGGTGGCTGCTGGGTTATGCATGATGACAGTCACACTCCCTGTATATTGTCCCTTTTTATGTCAAACATCGTCCTCTTCCATTTTATCAGTGAGCTAGCAGAAAGGCTAAAGTTCTCAGACGTCATGTTCTTGGTGTTAGTGGTTTTGCTTACAGATGCATGTAGATTCTACTGTTATTGTTCACTTTTTAAACACTTTCTGGTCGTGCTTTTTCGTATGTGAAGTGTAGCTGATTAATTTGACAATTAAGTTTTATGATTGAAATTTTTGTAGGAAAGAGAAAATTACTTAAACAATAGACAGTATTTGTTATGACTAAATTTCTGCGTAGCTAAAGGACCATACTCTACATCCTCGTAAGACTTCAGAGTCGTCTGCAAAACTTTTCAAGGCAGCAAATGACATTGTTTGTCTTCTGGGTTTGATTTACCGACAACATATATGCAGTAATTTATGAATGTGGTGCTAGTATGCTTGAGTGTGCAACCAAGAAATTCTTTGCCAAATAGTCCTTGTATCTGAGGTGAATCCAAAGCGGTCGTCCCATATGACACCCATCCACCATCAACAGCTGATCTGGAGGTTTGGTAACCAAAGATTCATACGGAGTCAGAAATTTAGGAGCAAATTCTCACAGTGTGACTGGTACTACAGCCCTCGTCTGCAAACCAACCAGTATTATTATTATAAAAAAAATCCATCCATTTTTCCCTAGTCTTATGGCAGTAATTTATATTCCACATGAATTAACATACAAAGCCACCGGTATGGTCCTTTTTAAATCCGTCAAATGGAGTTATCTAGGGTCAAACAAGAGTTGCAAGTATTGGGTTCCCTCATTGGATTGAAAGCAAAAGAGCCAAAATTTCATCGCTGCAAGCTGATATGTAATTCTGGAGCAAAGCTTGACACTGGCTGAAAGCTTAATATGTGGAGCACCAATGCATGTCATGGCCATCACTCCCGGGGTAACTCTGTCCTGTACAGCCTCAGAGACTGTAGATGCTTATGGATTGGACGGTGTTACAGATTAAATCTAAGACACTGTGTGATGTGAACGATGTTTCGTAAGGTGCAGGAAAATAAAAAAAATGTGCGTAGGTCTCAGAGAAGATGATTGAGACTGATAATTGGCAGAATCACAGTGATCGTTTGTCATTCATCACCATGCTTTCACCTGCAGACATCCTGGCTGGATCTCCAATGCATTTCAGGGTCATGTAGGGTCAGATCTGGTGAAGGTCTGGCCAGACGCTTTGATCACAACCACGCAGAATTTGAATCACGCTTCAAATTTGCTGTCTTTTAATTTGAGTTTCAAAGGCCATGACTGTAAAGTTTTCTGTACAGTAGAATAGATCTTTGTTTTAGACACAAAAGGTGTTGCTGGACACTGAAACACCCGTTCCTCAGTCATGGGGCCTAGCTGTTAGTTGAAACCTCATGCATTCTCTCCTCCTGATGTTTGGCGTCATCTCGTCTCTTGCAGCCGCGGGAGAAAGGCCGGATGCGCTTCCATAAGCTGCAGAATGTGCAGATCGCTCTGGACTTTCTCAAACACAGACAGGTCGGTAAAGCAAAACAAGCTTTTCAATGCATATTTATATGATGGATGCATTTTGATGTTGTTTCCTCTGTTTTCATCCATGTTGAGTTTTGTTTTATTCACAAATGTGTGATAAGTGCAAATAAACTAACTGGATCCTGAATTATTTTATTGGTTCCCACTTCCACTTTCAGGTCAAACTGGTCAACATCAGGAACGATGACATTGCAGATGGAAACCCCAAGCTGACCCTGGGCCTGATATGGACCATCATCCTTCACTTCCAGGTAAAGCAGGATACCTTTGTTGCAAATTACTGTAATTATGGCAGTGAACTCAAAGGAGGTTTGAAAGAAGTTATTGGACACAAAAACTCTGCAAGTCATTCTTGAGCCATCTGAGCTCTGTTGGGAAAAGCTGCTTTACATTTCCTGAGCTACATGTGGTGTTTATCTTTTAAACTGCACTTTGGCACTTACTTGTATAAGAGGACATTCTTCCATTGTATGACCAAGATGCATTTTGTACAGTTTACTTTCATTACATTGAGATTAGTTTGCTTCCGCAGCACGGGAAGGAAAATCAAAGTGCTGTTCCCTGCTTGAGGTTGAATCATCAGCTTCAATTTAGCCTGATGTTGACACAGCAGTTACAGTACAGCGCAGTCCAGCAGCCAATCATTTCCAAATGGGCTCTATTGGACATTTGGCAGCACTTACACACGGCTCTTGTACACAACTACCAGCACTTCTAGAGGCTTTGACTGCACAAAGACTAAACACTGAAAAAAAAGCCATTCATTCATTTTTTTAAGAAGGATTTTCACGCCAATACATTTCAAATCCTTCTCTTTTCTGTGGTCCTGTGAAGCTCTGTAGGTAGACGTTAAATCTAAATGTAGGGGTTTCAGTCAAAGAGTCCTCATGCTCAAACATAAACAGCATCAAATTGTTTGTACCACCTATGGCAGCACAGACTCATGGGAGGAAAGTATTCATCAGTGGGCAGATGTGTTCCTGATGGGGCAGCGGCATGTTTGGATATCCGTTTAGCAGATGGTTTGGTAGGTTTTTGGGAAAAAAGGAGTGGGAGCGCATGAAGATCCTTTGATGCTATAATGGCTCAGATGGTTATGTTGGGATGCGGATGTGGGATCCTCTTCCTCGTTCCTCAGTGTGACTCAGTGATTCCCATGAGAAAGCTGGTAGGAGACGTGGGCATGACAACTCAGGACTCAAAAACTTCATACAAGTCAGGCTCGGGAGAAAGTGTTCTCCAATAAAACTTCACTGTTGTCTGATAAGCAACTGAGCATAATTGTAAATAATATTTAAGATGGACAATTTGTCTTTGCTGTACAAGTGATAAAACCAGAAATGTCCATGTAGATCCACTTAGTCATCAGGCTGCTATCATTTCCTCCAAATAAACCCAGAATCCCTTTGTTTGGGTATGTGCTAGGCGTCACAAACAATGGCGAATTTCCTCTGAGTTCCCCAGGTGCAGTTCACAGTTTACTAATACACAGGTGCCTGGTTTAAATAATGGGCTTCTTCGTGACAGCGGGGCGGCTGAAATTCTCTCAGCTCTTTTTAAAAAAGAGGCGGAGGTCCTGTTTCCATTCGAGTTTCTGAGTCACTTTGTGCCCACGTCCACACTGCAGCACCGGGGTTTCCCTTCTGGATGGAAAATAGCAGAAGGAAGAAATGTCCTCTTTTTTCCCTCCTCCACCCTTTCCTGCAAAAAAAAAAGAGACCATAAGTGAAATTAGTAGTTCTGCTATGACTCATCATCACACCCAGAAACACTGAAAATAGTATGGAGTTGTCATAAAGCTGCACGTGTTCCAGTAAGAGAAATTTATCAGGACTGGAAGTGCAGTGTCCATGTAATGCAACCTAGTTTTACACAGACCCAAATATTCAAACAGAAGATTCAGATATTTCTTTTGAACTGATTGGATCTTTGTAGTAGCTGGAGATTTCTGCACTAAGCCAAGTCAAAAAGTCAAGCTTAAAAAAAGAAACATACAAAGTTAACTTTCAAAAGGTTTCCTGTGATTGTTGCGACTTTTTATAACGTGTACCTGGTTTTGTAGAGAGTCCCGTCCTCCTGCTTCATCAAGTTGACTAAAACGCTAATACTAAAGCCTTTTTGTAAATACCGTTTGTACATCTGATTATAGATACGACACAGATGCCAACTACTGGGAAATGGATTAATGCAAACGAGACTGAGTGAGAAGTTACTTTAACAGCATCTGTATTGATTAAATCTGCAGTTTATTTTGTAGTCTGTGGTCTTTCATTCTAAAAACAAAACCAACCAAAAGAATTCTATATATTGCAGAGGGATTTTTAGTACTGCGTTCTTGTGACTCATAGCTTAGTCTCGCAGCTCTTAAAAAATAGGAATTTGCCTGTGGAGGTTTTGTTACACAGTCCAACATTCATTTACAGCAGCAGAAGAGTATTTATTGAGAATTGGTGTTTGGAACATACAGTATAACTTTGTAAGACCAGTGACTCAGAGACAGTTTCACTGTCATGATTTCTGTTTTTGGTCGCTCAGAATCACAAAACGTTTGTGTTTCTCTCCAAAACAGTGAGAGTTTAATGGATTTCATGTTCCCTCCAAGTAAAAGTGGTGGTTGTTATTTGAGGTTCAAAATGTGAGTCATCTCAAGTCTGGAAGAAATCAGCAGACACAACTGGAAAAAGTTTTTTTTCTGTCCTTCAACACTTCAATCATATTCAATATATCAAAGAAACTGTCTATGGTAACTTTATATGTGATCTCTTGGAAGAATTATGCTTTGTTGTTGCTTTGTTGGTTGGTTGTTTAATTTTGCCACCTATCCTAATATCATCTCTTTACCACTCTGGTTTTAAATCTTTACTATCTGCTTGATCTGGATATTAAATCACTGACTGCTTGCACCATCTTCTCCTTCAGATCTCAGACATTCAGGTGAACGGTCAGTCGGACGACATGACGGCCAAAGAGAAGCTGCTGCTGTGGTCTCAGAGGATGGTGGAGGGATACCAGGGCCTGCGCTGTGACAACTTCACCACCAGCTGGAGGGATGGAAAGCTCTTCAACGCCATCATTCACAAACACAGGTGAGTTGCAGTCAGTCAGGTCGTCATAGATCAAGGTTAAAGCATGTCCTGCCAGGTATAAGTGTTTGAGTCCCACTGTGGATAAAAATGGTAAACTGGAAAAACATAACGAGACTAAAAACTGAAAATAGATCTGAAGGAATAAATTGCAAAAATGAGATGATGATGTTAAAAATGTGGTTAAACCCACCTTTCTAAGAACAGTGGCACAAAAAAATAATTTAAGAAAGGGTGTCATGGAGAACTGGTGCAGTGAAGAATTTTTCAAACCTCACAGAAACATTTTCTGGTTAGAGGAGCCTGCCCGGGATCTTGTAACACCGCAGGAAATGAATTTTACAAACAGTTAAAAAGGTCTTCTCTGTGACCTTCTGCATATTTCAAGTTGCTGTGTCTCTTTTATTTATTGCAGCAGGTTCAGCAGCAGGAATGCAAAATTCATATTTGAGTTTTTACGGTTTGACTTGTCCGGACAAAATGTGGATCGGTTGTGTGTAAATCAGACACTGAGTTGAATGTCAGGCTTAAATTCCTTAGATCATTCATTATCTTAAGTTCATTCATTGACACTTGGATGGTTTCTGGTCAAAATCCTTTCTGGTAATACTTTATTTTAACCTCTGCCCCAATTAAGCAAATATAAGCAGAAAATTAACAATTAATAAATAGTTTATAGAACACTGCACTAGTGATTTTAATATAATATAAAATGCATTTGTCAACAAGTAGAACTTTTTCTGTGAAGTATATGGAACAGTTCTAAACCCATCAGTGACTTGTACATGTGTAGAAACAGTCAGTACATGTTTTATAACACACCTTAATGATTTGCACATTAAATATAATTACAGTGCTGTTCAACCGTGTTATCAATCACTCTAACTGTTTACTCACCAGTTGTGGAGGCTTCTTGGGAGAAGTTGAAAGTGTTGACAGACACATGAATTGAAACTTAAACATGTTACCATCCTTTTGACAGACTCTACGTTGCAGGTTTAAATGAGGCTCTAAAAAGCTGCTTTGAATCATGTTGGTGTCAGTGGTTTTTAATGGTGGTTTAAATAGTTTTCACTGCAGGAAAATGGACTCAAAGTGTCAATAGAAGCTTTGCAAACGTCTCCGCATTTTCACAGTCCATCTGGACGCTCAGTATGTTCAACAATGCTGTGGCAACAAAACAGAGAATGACAGTATTAGTTACTTTCACCATATTTGGGTAAAAGTATGTTTGGAACATATTGATGCATACAGACTGTGGTGGTTTGAAATGTTTCTTTCTTTTTTTTGCTTGTAATGAACTGACCACATCCACCGTTCTCCACAGTAAGGAAACTTTAACAGCCACCTTCTCCTTCTAGTGTACAGGAGGCGACCGTTTCGTTCTCTAACCATATGTTTTGGGTGGGGTGCCACTTTTAAGTCTTTGTGTTTGCACAGACAAACAAGCACTGCAGGATAGTTCACCACGGGACACAAAAAGAGCATGTAGAACTGGAGCTGGCATCATTCGGTGTGAAAACAGAGAGCATTTTCTTTGACGGTGTGGGTGTATCACACTAATTTGAGAAAAGGCTGCCCTGGAGGTATGCTCACTGGAGGCTCGGCAGGTTGTAGCAAAACACAGGTACGCTAACTGCTCTGCCATAGATTCTTTCTTGGTGGAGGACGAGCAGGACGCAAAGAGCTGCAGAGCTGCAAATGACTGCAGAGAGGACTCACAGTGATTTGGTCAAACCAACATTTGGCTGAAAACAGACAATAAGAGGAAGACTTCAATACAAGCAGGAATTACTTCTGGATACGAGCAAGGATGAAATCGTTCTTAATAATCCTGTAGATTCAAATTATTTTTCTAACTTCAGCTTTTGCAAAATAAAACCTTTAGTACGTTTGACGTGACCGTTACTACAATGATAAAACTGAAGAGGAAGTTCCACTCAAAGAGGCGTCTGAACAGTGCCTCCAGCAGCACAGCGGGCTCCTTCAGCGACCTGGAGGACAGGGTGGTCATGCTGTGTGAGGAGGTCCCTGCCGAAAACTCCTTCGACTCGGGCCGAGGGTCCCACAGCCCCGGGGCCCGCTCCAGTCAAGGGTCCCACAGCTCCGGGGTCCGCTCCAGTCGAGGGTCTCACGGCGAGGAGCATGAATCAGGATCTGAGCCTCACATCATCCAGCTGAGCAGGGACAGGCTGTCCTACAGACAGGCCTGCTATGTGGAGAGAGAACCAATCCGGGCACACAAAGAATGCTACACCCAGCGAGTGGTGCAAGTGTATGAATACCTGAAATTTGATGTTTTGCAAAAGTGTTCTTAACTGTGCAGAATTTACTTTATATTCTGTGTCCTCAGAGTAATCTCTGGTATTTCTGGGCATGAGATGCACACTTAAGATGCATCTCCCAAGAGTTATTAGATGCTCTGTGCTTGTGCCTACATGTTATTAGACTGCGGTTATCTTTCTGGCAAAGTGCACTCAAAGGCAAAGTGTCGGTCTTGTGTATAAAAAGATCCTGGAATTTTGAGCTTCTCTGGCAGTGTGGTTCTTGTTTTTGCTTGCCCTTTCTGGTATCAGGAAAGACTTAGTTCTCATGACCAACCTGCCTCCAGCAACATAAAGCATGTAACATTCATTCATTTTTTTTATCTGCCAGCCGTCAATATGGAATTATGGCTGGCAGGTAAAACAAAATGAAAGAAAATGCAAAAACAGACATCTAGATGTAAGGGCTCATGTCAGAAGACAATTAATGGGTTTTCAACTGTCAGATCTGATTTAAGGCCTTAATCTGACTTTTATCTGAAAGTGATGGACAGCAGTGACAGTGTAATGACCAATTTCCATTCACTGTTCCCTGTGGCTGGTTTCTGTCCACAGGCCCACTCTGATTGACATGAGTCAAGTGTACCGACAGAGCAACCAGGAGAATCTGGAACAGGCCTTCAGTGTGGCAGAGAGAGACCTGGGCGTCACCAGACTGCTGGACCCCGAGGGTGAGAGGAGTCATCTTTTTTAATTTGGGGACTGTTTGACAATGGGCTTATTCTCTCTTTTGGGATCATTTACACAGAAGAGTTATTCAGAAAAACCTAGATTATAGTAGATTATAGGACACTGAAAAACACTTTTTGGAGAAAAGTGGGTTTTTTTCCATTTCAGTGCACAGATCTATATATTAGCAAAGCAGATGACAAGGAAACTCCTATGGGTTATTCCACTTTGATATCTATGTCTCTCTCTCTACAGATGTGGATGTCCCCCATCCAGATGAGAAATCCATCATCACATATGTCTCCTCTCTGTATGACGTCATGCCCAGGGTACCAGACATCCAGGATGGTGTTAAAGCCAACGTGAGTCCGCCTCTTCCACATCTTCAAACTATCTTTCCCCTAAATCATTATAAAAAAAAATATTAAACTTGAACATTTGACTGTATCTGTGCTTCAGGAGCTGGAGCTGCGTTGGCAGGAGTATTATGAGCTCGTCACCATGCTGCTGCAGTGGATCAGACACCACATCCTCGTCTTCGAGGAAAGGAAGTTCCCCACCAGCTATGAGGAGATCGAGGTGAGTGGGTCTGGGTTGTTTTCATAACATTACAGCAGAGGAACAATGACGATGAAACTGATGATGAACTCATTCGTCCCTTTTCTGATCTGCAGGTTCTTTGGCGTCAGTTTCTGAAATTCAAGGAAACAGAACTCCCTGCAAAGGAGGCTGACAAGAACCGATCCAAACACATCTTCAAGTCTTTTGAGGTGAGCTCTCTCATCATGGCTCGAATAAATTTGTTGACCTTAGTTGCTGACCTTTAACACAAGCACAATGTAGAGCTTTTACGTGACTGTTAACTATTCGGGTTTGAACATCTAATATATATGAATCACTCCATTAGATTCTTGTCCATCCTGTCACTGTGGTTACTTTCAAAAAGAATGCCTAGTCCTGAGATTAATCCATGTGTAATACAAGACAGAATTTACAGCTCACACACCTAAAATATGATGTCTTCCTGCCTTCAAAGCAGTCTGCCAGAAATCCCTGGCAGAAATCCCTAACAATCATACTCCACTTGTTTTAGTTTTAGGTAAACCACCTCCAAATGTTTGGATGGGTGTATCGATCGTTTGAGATAACTGTGTGTGGTTCTTATCTTTCAGGGTGCAGTCCAGGCAGGACATGTCAAAGTGCCGCCAGGCTACCACCCCCTTGATGTGGAGAAGGAATGGGGTCGTCTGCATGTCGCCATACTGGAGAGAGAGCGTCTCCTCCGGACAGAATTTGAGAGGTAAGAGGGCCACGAACCAAACCTCATCACATGCTGTGTGTTACCAAAGCAAACTCTATTACTGTGTGACCATGAGGATGACTCATTTCCTAATGATTAAGTCCACTTTGGTAATGAAATGTAACTGAGTTGGCTTTTTGTGGGTTGGGAAGTAAAAGTCATATAAGGGCAAACACATGACAACTGTGCCATCGCCACAGCAACAGCCTCACAATAATTTGATAGTTGCTCAAAAACTTTTTCTATAATCACAAGGTTGGTAGGGCGTAGCTATTGGTTCTGGTTCTTACAGCACTTGAGAAAGTGTTGTGGAGAGTTTTTAAAAATATCGTCTCTGCCTTAGTGGACAGACAGAGCTCCATCATGGCCTTCATGCATCAAGGATACGAGTTAAAGTATTTATTCCGGCAGAAGACGGAGTGAGCGATTTGATTTTGTCATTTAACATTTTTAGTCTGCTAGTTCATTTTCACTTATTTGTAATGAGATGGGTTTTAATTTAGTTAATTACATCAGAGCGACAAAGCAAAAAAAAAAAAAACCCAGGAGGATAGTTTGACTGTTGGGTATTTTACTTTGTTTAAAGTGATTTCTGACCTTTGACCTCCTCCCTTCACTCCCCCTCTCCAACCACAGGCTGGAGCGACTCCAGAGAGTCGTCAGTAAGGTCCAGATGGAGTCGGGGGTGTGTGAGGAGCAGCTCAACCAGGTGGAAACTCTGCTGCAGACGGTGAGACACAAACCTTTGTGAGAGAGCACAAATCATCATGCCACAGCAGTGCTGTAATCTCTTTGTCTGCGTGTTGCAGGATGTGAGGATGCTGAGCTCAGGGAAACCAGCTCAGCACACAGCAGAGATGGAGGCAGATCTGGAAAAAGCAGAAGGAATGATTCGCTTCCTCTTCAATGACGTTCAGCTTCTCAAAGACGGACGCCACCTCCAAGCTGAGCAGATGTATCGCAGGTGCAAAAGAAATTCATTATCAGTTGTTTTTGTCTTTGATTAATTGTTAATTCACTAAATTGTCGAGGTAGGAACATTTGTAGAGACCGAGTTTAGAGTCTCTTCTTTTAGTAAACAATAAACAAATAATCTCATACTGATTCTGCCTCTAGGGTTTATCGTCTCCACGAGCGGCTGGTGAACCTCCGCAGCGAGTACAACCTGCGCCTCAAGTCAGGCGTGACCACCACGCAGATCCCCATGACTCAGATCCACACCGCCCAGGTCCTGCAGCAGGCCCCCATGAGGGTGCGGCCTGAGCTGGATGAAGTCACCCTGCGCTACATCCAAGATCTGCTGGGCTGGGTGGAGGAGAACCAGCGCCGCGTGGACGATGGAGAGTGGGGATCCGACCTGCCCACTGTGGAGTCGCAGCTGGGCAGCCACCGCGGCCTGCACCAGTCTGTGGAGGAGTTCCGCTCCAAGATCGAGAGGGCGAAGGCTGATGAGGTACGAACAGAAAACATGAAGAAATGTTTTAGGTTGAAGCAGAGACAGATTTATTTATTTTTTATCAAATATCGCTTAACTGACCTATGACCTTGCCTCTCCTCTGCTCCAGAGTCAGGTCTCACCTGCAAGTAAAGCTGCCTACCGCGACTACCTGGGAAAACTGGAGCTGCAGTATGGCAAGCTCCTGGTAAGTTACAACAGCTGCATCACTAACCTTTCAGCAGCCTCGCAGGGAAGGTGGAGAATATCTCTCTGTCCCTCAGAGAGTATCATAACGTGTGTCATCTGTGTCACCGCAGAACTCCTCTAAGGCCCGTCTGCGCTACCTGGACCAGCTTCACGCCTTCGTCACCGCAGCAACCAAAGAGCTGATGTGGCTGAATGAGAAAGAGGAGGAGGAGGTCAACTACGACTGGAGCGAACGAAACACCAACATGGCAGCCAAGAAGGAAAACTACTCGGTAGAGTAACAGTGTGATGCTCTAACAAGTTTTACCCACAGTGCTCTCACTGTGATAAATGACAGTGGTATGATTCTGGTTTATACTATAACAGCTGTATGTTGTTGTTGTTGTGAGCAGGGTTTGATGAGAGAGCTGGAGCTCAGGGAGAAGAAGGTGAATGGGGTCCAGGCCACAGGAGACAAACTGCTGAGAGACGGACACCCCGCCAGGAAGACTGTCGAGGTAGAACTCACTCACTACATACACCACATTACATTTCAGAAATAATTCAATAATTTAACTCAAACAAATGTGACTGTATTATTTTTAGAATACATTATTTGACCTTCTCATCAGTAGTCTGTCTCTCCCTCTGCCCTCCCTCCTCAGGCCTTTACTGCAGCTCTGCAGACCCAGTGGAGTTGGATCCTCCAGCTCTGCTGCTGCATCGAAACCCACCTGAAAGAAAACACTGCCTACTTCCAGGTACGTTTACTGACTTACACTGCAGGACTTCATTACTTAAAAACTGTCTGTGCCCAGTTGATATGGTCACAAGATCCATAAAGAGTTAATTAAATAACAATTCGTATTCTTTGCTCATCTGTTTCGAACTCTGAAACAGCACGGAGGTTTAATTTCTCTTTCTACATCTTCCCTCGTCCAGTTTTTCTCTGACGTGAAGGAGGCAGAGGACAGGGTCAAAAAGATGCAAGACACAATGAAGAGGAAGTACACATGCGACCGCTCCATCACAGTCACGCGGCTGGAAGACCTACTGCAGGACGCAGCTGTAGGTTTATTCATCACCGTGTTGTTTACTTTGTTGTTTCCTTCTCAGATTTGTCTTTAAGTCTTTCAGAGATGGTGAAAGAAATCCTGATTCCTCATTTCTCAGAAATATATTCACAGATTGCAAATGCCTCGTTAGAGCAACTTAATAATATCTATTGAGATCATTTTTTTAAGTATCCATATTAATGTACCCCACTTAATTTATTATTTTCTTAACAGGATGAGAAAGAGCAGCTGACTGAGTTCAAAACTCACCTGGAAGGTCTGAAGCGGAGAGCCAAGACCATCATCCAGCTGAAACCACGTAACCCTGCTACCCCATTAAAGGGCAAACTGCCCATCCAGGCTGTTTGTGACTTCAAACAGATGGAGGTAAGCATGAGACACGCGTGGATACAAACAGGATAACCATTCCTGAATACTGTTCCCCGATTTTCCATTTTATTATGAACACATATAAATTACAGTAATTTGCAGTATGAGGTTCATTCCATAGACAAGCTGGATGTGAGCATCTGTGTTTATCTTCCTCCAGATCACAGTCCACAGAGGAGATGAATGTGCTCTGTTGAACAACTCGCAGCCTTACAAGTGGAAGGTGCTGAATGATAAGGGCAGCGAAGCATCTGTACCATCTATCTGCTTCCTGGTTCCACCAGCCAATAAGGATGCTGTGAACAGCGTTGCCGGGTGAGCTTAGAGTCCACTCAGGGTGTCCTAGATTTCTCAGGAGCTAAATTCACATTCACTGAGCATGACCGCTAATCTCTGCTTCACCCTCCTCAGACTGGATGGAAACCTCCAGAGGCTGCAGACGATGTGGCAGACGATGTTTGTGGACATGAAGAGTCTGTTGTCCTGGCAGTACCTGATGAGAGACATCCACATCATCAAGACCTGGAACATCACCATGGTAACAACACAGGACACAGTGTAGCTAATACACTGAACAGTGCCTTTAAGTTTTTTGTAAAATCCCTAAAGTTGTAACTGATGACAAGAGGGAAATGAAATGAAAATGAAATGAAAATGAAAGCCAGCAGCCTGTTGTACCAGTTAACCTGGGTTCAGATGAAGACTAATTTAATTGTTTCACCACATGGGGTCACTGCTGTTGTCTGTATTTGTTACATCTAATTAGATTTATGTGCTTAATACGTTTGAGAACAGCTTTCAAATTGACATTCATCTTACCTGGTTTATTCTCTTCTCCTGCTGTTGAATAATTTAACCACTAATGACTTTGGTTTTTTAAAAAAGTGGCAATATAGTTTTGGATTTCAGCTGGTTATTTGCTACAGTTCTTAAGACTAACTTTACATTAGTTAATATACTGTAAATCATTCATCTAAGTAAAGGCACAGCTGTGTGTTGAGCTGGTGTTTTCATAATGTTTAATATTCATCTTCTTGTTCCTCTTCATCTGCACCCCTGCAGTTTAAGACCCTGAGGGTGGAGGAGTACCGGCTGGCTTTGAGGAATCTGGAGCAGCACTACCAGGACTTCCTGAGAGACAGCCAGGACTCCCAGATGTTCGGGGCTGAGGATCGAATGCAAGTGGAGTCCAACTACAACAAAGCCAACCAGCACTACAACACAATGGTCAGCTCTGCAGAGCAAGGTGTGTACTGCTTGGTTGGATTCTTTTATCATCATGGTCAGAAAGGGTCTGATGTTAATCATAAGACATAATTATTTTATTTATCTATTTTATTTAAGTTGGACCAAACATTTTCTCACTGAATCATTTGTCAGACATTTGTTTTGACGTTCAGTCATGGTCATTCATTTTTTAAGTTGACTGTTGGATTCATGTTACAGGCTATGTGCCGCCCCAGGCAGGTAAGGTGCTGCAGTTACAGTGGCAGATGTGTAACAGGAGCTTTTGACTGGCTGACTGTGTGCGCACTGAGGGCTGTTTATTCATTAACTCAATCGGCTTCATCATCCTGACTGATTTTGATTTTCCTCCTTACTTCACTTGTTGTTTCTTGTCTCTGTGCATGGATTTCATGGCCGCTGATTTACAATCTCGATCAGAGAATGATTGAATCAGTTAATTGATAAATTAACCACTATAACAGGTAGTCAACATGGAACCAGTCTGGCATGAAGTAAATTTGTTGTGTGCAATAGGTACATTCGCAAATCATGGACAGCAATTGTTCTAAAGCTTCTGCACTTTATTAAGATTATTTCTTCCAAATTATTTTAAGTACTTAAGAGAAACTTTTAATTAAGGGCTTCGGTCAAAAACACTGCACCAAAATACAAATGATTCTGTAAAACTGTCACTATTAAATAAGATCCTGTAACTAATACTGTACCCTTTAGGATTATGCCTTGTTTTCATAGTCGTTTGATTGTTTTATGTTACAAAGTGTATCTCACCTGCAATGCAAAACCTGACTTGAACTAACAACCAGCTTATGTGTACAGAATCTGTGTTCTTTGCAGACAGATTATTGTGTATGTATAATATATCTACATGATTTTGGTTCCATCAGGAGAGCAAGACGAGTCGGTGTGCAAGACTTACCTGACAAAGATCAAGGACCTTCGTCTGAGGCTGGAGGGATGCGAGAATCGAACAGTGACGCGTCTTCGTCAGCCTGTGGACAAGGAGCCTCTGAAGGCCTGCGCCCTGAAGACTGCAGAGCAAATGGTAACATCATGGAGAATAGAACCTGTGATACATAAATATTAGCAGTAAATAATAATAAATAATCTGTTCACTAAATAATTTTCTGTATTCTCCATTGCAGAAAGTCCAGTCCGAGTTGGAGGGCTTGAAGAAAGACTTGAACTCTATTGCTGAGAAGACAGAGGAGGTTCTGGCGTCTCCTCAGCAGTCCAGCTCCGCACCGATACTGCGCTCTGAACTGGACGTCACACTGAAGAAGATGGACCACGTCTACGGCCTCTCCTCAGTCTACCTGGACAAGTGAGGCTCTGCGACCCTCTGAGTGCTTCCTGATGAGTTTTCAGCTGTAATTGTGCTTTTAATACAATGTGAACCTCTTGCTTTCAGGCTGAAGACCATTGACGTTGTGATCAGAAACACTAAAGATGCAGAGGACACACTGAAGCACTATGAGACTCGTCTGCGTGATGTCAGTAATGTGCCAGCTGAGGAGAAGGAGGTGGAGGACCATCGCAGTCAGCTGAAGGTATTTCCTCAGTTCATTCATATCTACAATCACTGTATATATTTTATTTACAATCTGCTATGAATGAACCTTTAGCCAGAGCCATGCTTGTTCCCATACAGGAATGCACTGTTTTTATAGTAAGGTGAGGACTTTGTTCTTTTGTCTGACAGTCGATGCGTGCTGAGGCAGAGGCCGATCAGGTGGTGTTTGACCGCCTGCAGGACGAGCTCAAGAGGGCGACAACTATCAACGACAAGATGACGAGGATCCACAGCGAGCGTGATGCTGAGCTGGAGCATTACCGTCAGCTGGTCGGCAGCCTCCTGGAGCGCTGGCAGGCTGTGTTTGCTCAGATCGACCTGAGACTGCGGGAGCTCGACCTCCTTGGGCGCCACATGAATTCCTATCATGAAAGCTACGAGTGGCTCATCCGCTGGCTCGGAGAGGCGAGACAGAGGCAGGAAAAGATTCAAGCTGTGCCAATCGGTGACAGCAAGGCCCTCAAGGAGCAACTGGCAGAGGAGAAGGTATTGCAAGAGAAAAGAACAGGCCGTGTGGGGTAAAGGAAGAAGTCATTAAGCCCTCTGGTGGTCATACTGATTGCACAGATTTAGAAAGAATGCACCGAATCCCCTTTACTTTGACTACTCACTGGCTGTTATGAGTTTTAGTTAATGTGTTTATAATAATGAAAACAAGACTTGCAGCTGTTGCTTTTCCTTTTTTGTAGGAAAACATTATTGAACTAAAAAATACTCCGATAATCAATCAATCAGATTTTTGTACAGCACTTTTCATACAAACTTAATGTAACACAAAGCGCTGACTAAATATTGTCTTTCTTAATGTTCATTTATATTTTCAGAAACTCCTGGAAGAGATCGAGAAAAATAAGGACAAGATTGAAAATTGCCATAAAAATGCAAAAGCTTACATTGATTCAGTTAAGGTTTGTACTTATACTTTCAGCTTTACAACAGGACAAAATTTATTTTGGGGGCTTGACGTTATTTTTTTTCTGACTTTTTAGGATTATGAGTTCCAGATTTTGACCTACAAAGCCCTTCAAGACCCAATAGCATCTCCTCTAAAGAAACCCAAAATGGAGTGTGCATCTGATAACATCATCCAAGAGGTAGGTTTTACAAGCAGGACTGCAGCTGTGTCAGTGGTGATGCTGATTGTCATCTGCTCTTCTTAAAACTTGAAGAATAGTTTGACATTTTGGGAAATGAGGTTGCTTTCTCGTTAAGTTGGATGAAACGAATGATACCACTCTCATGTCTTAAAAATGGAGCTGCCTAAATAGCATAGCATAAAGACTGGAAATAGAGGGAAAGTGTTAGCACCGTATTCAGTTTAGGTGCTGGAGCTCAGTGACTGACTGTGACCTTTTTGTCATTACTATGAAAAAAGAAAACACATCTAAAAATGGCTTTAACTATCACATACATAATCCTGGGAATTAAACATATTTTAAAGAAGGATGGAAATTGATAGAAAACGTATGTTTTAAAGTTAGATGTCAAATAAACACTCTTTTTTTCCTCACACTTTTTTCAGTATGTCACTCTGAGAACCCGCTACAGCGAGCTGATGACTCTCACCAGCCAGTACATTAAATTCATCATGGATACACAGCGCCGCCTGGAGGATGATGAGGTAATTACACACTCTGTAGACAGCAGCAGCAGCAGCAGGCGCCTCTTAAAAACCTGAAGCCTCACTAATGCAAACCGTGCCACTCTTGCCTTTTAACCGATTAATGTATGGGAAATCATGTCATTAAATTCTAACAAAATGGTGGCACTCATAAATATCCAAATCTGTTCAGCGTGGTAGGAGAGCATACAGTGGTGAAGCAAACTGTTTCATCCTAGTATTGCAGCACATCACATCCCCACTACAATATATGTCTCTCATTCCCCTACACTGTGTATTTAGTCAAATCATGTTACATAATCTGTACACGTGACTCTGATTTGGCATCACTTCCAAATTCAGTCACATCCTCTTAACTGCTCAGCTGCTTATCCAGAACTCTTAATTTGGTATTTGCCTCTTCATTTCCTCTTGAAATCACCCACACTTGTGATTTGAAGGTTTCAGTTTGGCTACCTTCTTACTTACTTTTATTTTTTTTAATCTACCTCTACCGTTACTTTTCCCCCCCTTTTCTTCTTTTCTAACTTTCTATTGTGTTTGATCCTGCTTGCCAGTGCTTTGTCATGATGAATATTAATCAAGCGCTTAAGAGATGAATTAACCCCAAAGCACCAGGTATTTAAAAAACGAAGACCCTCTCAGTTCATATCATTCCTCTCCACATCAAACCCATGTCTGTAGTGAAGGGAAGGTTCAGGATTTTTTGGAAACCTTTGATAACTGAGCTCTTTTTCAGTTTATTAGGATGAGTTAAGAATTCTCGTGCATTTTAACTCTGAGAACTTGGCATCATTATCTTCTTTTTTGTTATAAATGTTTTAAATTTAAATTAAATTCACAAACTTTTTTAAAATGTATATCTGTTTGAATAATGTGACATAGAGGCACTAAATTTTTTTGAAGGGTTTGGTTTTCTTTTTTGATTTACTGATGAATCCTTTAGTGTATGAAACATTTTTAAAAAAATGTTTAAAATTTGAACTTTGCAGAGACAAAAAGATATTCAAACATATGACAAAGCAAAGCAGTAAATCCTCCAATTTGAACTAGAACTAGAGAATGTTATTTTTGTTTTTATATTTGTTACTTTTTCACAATTTTTGCTTGGAAAATAACTGGAATGATCAAACAATTATCAATAGTTGCTGGTTATTTTTCTGTCGATGGGCTAACTGACTGACAATTCAAGGCTGGTGCAGATTTACCAGAAACAACGGTGTCCTGAACCAGAGCTCAGAGATCAGTATCGTGGGTTTCAAAAATATTGAACCTTCCTTATAGGTATCGATCGCCTGTACTCAACACTATGCACTTACCATTCTTACTAAATGGTAGAACTCATTTTTTGGTGTTTGCTGTATCTGTTGTCAGAATCTGTGCTACTTGATCTTGGATTTATGTCTCGTCACCTACACTGAATCCAAGCTGATTTTGTGTTGTATGTTACATGAAATCACGCTGTGTTTGCTGCATCACTATGCTAATCTTCATAGTGAGGTTATTCTGGTACTTTGAATCCTAACTTCCTCTGATGCAATTCCATAAAATCTTTAGGATTTTAATTACTGTGCTGTTTCTTAACTTCTTTGTACACTTTTCATATAGTTCCCACAGCGCTTAGTACTTTGCATGCTGATTGTTATTTATTCTGTTCCTGCTTCTTAATTACTTTACACACTGCTTTATTTTGAGTAAGACTGAGGAGAGACACAAATTAAACCCTAAATATCTGGTGACTGAACATATCGACCAAATCAGAATCAGATATGATATACAGCAGCAGCAGCTACATACCTTTCACACTCTGAAAATATTAATACTAAGTTTGCTATTACTACATGGTGTAAAATGTGACAAGGCCTTATTACATAATTGCCCTTTATCCATATAGGTTGTCAGTTAAAATACCTCGACTGCATGAAATCAAAGTACAGTGCCGTGCTGTGTTGTGAAGTAAAGTGTCATTCTGTGTGCCATACATTGATTAAACATGACGAGCATTTCCCAATACACTATTTATCCCTAGTTAAAAGAACTGTTTGTTGTAGTTAATAAACTGTAACATTAGCTGTAACATATTTTCATGTATTTACATTTTTATGTACCTACATGTTTTAGAACTACTTTAATACTGAAGATTTATTTTGTAGTCTAACACCTCTAACAGTCTCTCAATTCCCTTTACTCCCTCTTTACTTCTACTAATATAGAAAGCTTCTGAAAAACTCAAAGAAGAGGAGAGGAGAAGGATGGCAGAGATACAGGCTGAGTTAGACAAACAGAAACAGCTGGCTGAGGTTCACGCTAAATCTGTGGCCAAAGCAGAACAAGAGGCGCAGGAGCTGAAGCTGAAGATGAAGGAAGAGGCCAGCAAGAGGCAAGACGTTGCAGTGGATGCTGAGAAACAGAAGCAAAACATACAGCAAGAGCTGCATCAGCTGAGGAGTCTGTCTGAACAGGAGATCAAATCCAAGAATCAGCAGCTAGAAGAGGCGCTAGTCAGTCGTAGGAAGATTGAGGAAGAAATCCACATTATTAGAGTCCAGTTAGAGACAACAATAACACAGAAGACCACGGCTGAAGTAGAGTTACAGAAGCTTAGAGACAAGGCTGCTGACGCTGAGAAGCTCAGGAAGACCGCTCAGGAGGAGGCAGAAAGGCTTCGCAAGCAGGTAACTGAAGAGACTCAGAAAAAGAAAAATGCTGAAGATGAGCTGAAGCGGAAATCTGAAGCAGAAAAAGAAGCTGCCAAACAAAAGCAGAAAGCACTTGATGACCTGCAGAAATTCAAACTCCAAGCAGAGGAGACAGAGAGGCGCATGAAACAGGCTGAGGAGGAGAAATTGAGACAGATTAAGGTAGTAGAGGAGGTGGCACAGAAGACTGCTGCCACGCAGTTGCAAACCGTGTCATTCAATGAAAAGGCTACAAAACTCGAGGAATCTCTTAAGAAAGAGCAGGGCACTGTCCTTCAGTTGCAGGAGGAAGCTGAACAACTCAGGAAACAACAGGAGGAAGCAAACAAAGCCAGGGAGCAAGCAGAGAAAGAGCTTGAAACATGGAGACAGAAAGCCAATGAGGCTCTCCGCTTGAGGCTAAAAGCTGAGGAGGAAGCCCAAAAGAAGAGCCAGGCTCAAGAGGAGGCAGAAAAGCAGAAGCTTGAGGCAGAGCGAGATGCAAAGAAAAGGGCTAAAGCTGAAGAAGCCGCACTTAAGCAGAAGGAGAATGCAGAGAAAGAGTTGGAGAAGCAGAGGAAATTTGCAGAACAAATAGCTCAGCAAAAACTGTCTGCAGAACAAGAATGCATTCGTTTAAAGGCTGATTTTGAACATGCTGAACAACAGAGGGGCCTGTTGGATAATGAGCTCCAGCGTCTGAAAAATGAGGTGAATGCTGCTGAAAACCAGAGGAAACAACTGGAAGATGAGCTGGCTAAAGTCAAAAGTGAAATGGACGCCCTGCTGCAGATGAAGATTCAAGCTGAGAAGGAGACGCTGTCGAACACGGAAAAGAGCAAGCAGCTTCTTGAGTCTGAAGTGTTGAAAATGAAACAACTTGCTGAGGAAGCAACCAGACTCAGATCAGTTGCTGAAGAAGCAAAGAAGCAGAGGCAGATTGCAGAGGAGGAGGCAGCACGGCAAAGAGCAGAGGCCGAAAAAATACTCAAGGAAAAACTGGCTGCCATCAATGAGGCAACACGTCTGAAGACTGAAGCTGAGATTGCTCTGAAAGCTAAAGAGGCAGAGAATGAAAGACTCAAGCGGAAAGCTGAGGATGAGGCTTATCAGAGAAAGCTGCTGGAGGATCAAGCTGCTCAGCATAAACAAGACATCGAGGAGAAAATCACACACCTGAAGAGCTCATCTGTTTCTGAGTTAGAGCGACAAAAAACTATCGTGGAAGAAACTCTGAGGCAAAAGAAAGTGGTTGAAGAAGAAATCCACATCATCAAGATCAACTTTGAGAAAGCATCAAAAGAGAAGTCAGATTTAGAGTTGGAACTGAAGAAATTGAAGGGTATTGCAGATGAAACACAGAAAAGCAAACTCAAAGCTGAAGAGGAGGCAGAGAAACTGAAAAAGCTCGCTGCAGAGGAAGAGAAGAAAAGGAAAGCAGCTGAGGAGAAGGTGAAGAGGATTACTGCTGCAGAAGAAGAGGCGGCAAGACAGTGCAAAGCTGCTCAGGAGGAGGTTGAACGCCTCAAAAAGAAAGCTGCTGAAGCAAACCAACAGAAAGACCAGGCTGAGAAAGAGGCAGAGAAGCAGGTCGTTCTGGCCAAAGAGGCAGCACAGAGATGCACTGCAGCAGAACAGAAAGCTCAAGATGTTCTCAGTAAGAATAAAGAAGACATTCTTGCCCAGGAAAAGCTGAAAGAAGAGTTTGAAAATGCCAAGAAACTTGCCCAAGCAGCTGAGAAAGCCAAAGAGAAAGCAGAGAAAGAGGCTGCCTTGCTCCGTCAAAAAGCTGAAGCTGCTGAAAAACAGAAAAAAGCAGCAGAGGATGAAGCAGCTAAACAGGGCAAAGCCCAAAAAGATGCAGAGAGACTGAAGAAAGAAGCAGAGGAGGAGGCCTCCAAGCGAGCCGCAGCTGAGGCGGCAGCCCTAAAGCAGAAGCAGCAGGCTGATGCAGAGATGGCCAAGCACAAACAAGAAGCAGAACAAGCACTTAAACAGAAGTCTCAGGTTGAAAAGGAACTTACAGTGATTAAAGTGCAACTGGATGAGACAGACAAACAGAAAGCAGTATTGGATGAGGAGCTTCAGCGGGTTAAAGGTGAAGTAAATGACGCTGTCAAGCAGAAGGCACAGGTGGAGGATGAGCTGTCTAAAGTTAAGACCCAGATGGATGAACTCCTGAAACTTAAGCTCAAAATTGAGGAAGAAAATCGGCGACTCATGCAGAAAGACAAAGATAGCACACAGAAATTACTTGCAGAAGAAGCAGAGAAAATGAAGAGTTTGGCAGAGGAAGCTGCCAGACTTAGTGTGGAGGCTGAAGAAATGGCCAGACAGAGGCAGATTGCTGAATCTAACTTGGCTGAACAGAGGGCGCTTGCAGAGAAAATGCTCAAGGAAAAAATGCAGGCCATCCAAGAGGCTTCCAAACTGAAAGCTGAAGCAGAGGAGCTCCAAAAACAAAAGAACCAGGCTCAAGAGAAGGCTAAAAAACTACTAGAGGATAAACAACAGATCCAACAGCGCCTTGATAAGGAGACAGAGGGCTTTCAAAAATCCCTGGAGGCTGAGCGAAAAAGGCAGCTCGAAGTTTCAGCTGAGGCAGAGAAACTGAAACTGAGAGTGAAAGAGCTCAGTGATGCTCAGGCAAAAGCCGAAGAGGAGGCTAAGAAATTCAAGAAACAAGCTGATGAAGCAAAAACTCGTCTTCAAGAAGCAGAAAAGCAGACCACAGAAACTGTTGTGCAAAAGTTGGAGACACAGAGGCTACAGAGCACCAGAGAGGCTGATGACTTGAAGAAAGCCATTGGTGAACTTGAAAAGGAGAGAGAGAAACTAAAAAAAGAGGCAGAGGAGCTACACAAAAAATCTAAAGAGGTATTGTGACATGAAGTAACATGATCAGTCAATTTAAACAACCCCTGCAGTTAACACAATCCTTTCAAACACACTAACCACAGAAAAGTATTTGAGGAAACACATGGAACATTTCATGTAAATTGCAGTTCCTTAAATTAACATCCAGCAATTTATATGATTGTCACTGCAAACACAATATTACAGACTTAACATTTTCACAGTAACCGGTTACAGGAGTAGTATGACATTTTGGGGAACACAATTATTTAATTTTGTACTGAGATGAAAACATACGTACCTCTATGTATCCTAAATATGAAGCTGGACCCAGGAGATGGTTAGCTTAGCTTTGCATACAGACTGGTAACAAAAAGAAACAACTAGCCTGACTCTGTTCAGTTTACTTTGATTTTGTGCAGAGTAAACTAACTAAAGATACAATATGTGGCCATTAGGGAGCTACAAGATAGATCCTGGCTACAGCTTCATATTTAACTGAGCAGTCATGAAAGTCATGATTTTTCTCATGGAACTTTTCTCATGGAATTTTATTGACATTTTCTCAAATGTTTTTTCTTATTTTTTCCAAACAGATGGCAAATGCCCAACAAGAGCAAATTGAGCAACAGAAGGCCATGCTTCAGCAGTCTTTCCTCACAGAGAAGGAACTGTTGTTGAAGAGAGAAAAGTCAGTTGATGATGAGAGAAAGAAGCTTGAGAAACAGCTTGAAGATGAAGTGAATAAAGCCAAAACTCTCAAAGATGAACAAGAACGTCAGCGGAAACTAATGGAAGAGGAGAAGAAGAAACTTCAAGCCATAATGGATGAAGCTGTGAAGAAACAAAAAGAGGCTGAAACAGAGATGAAAAACAAGCAAAATGAAATGGAAGTGCTGGAAAAGAAAAGGCTTGAACAAGAAAAACTCTTGGGAGATGAAAACAAAAAGCTCAGAGAGAAACTTCAGAACCTTGAGGTTGCCTCCAAACAGGGTGCATCCAAAACTAAGGAGATCGAAGTCCAGACTGATAAGGTTCCTGAGGAACAATTAGTTGCCATGACAATGGTGGGAACAACAAAGAAAGTTTTTAATGGCTCTGTTGAAGTGGACGGAGTGAAGAAAGATGGAGAATCACCATTAGCGTTTGAGGGAATAAGAGAAAAAGTTCCAGCTGAAAGGCTCCATGACATCGGTGTCCTAACCAAAAAGGAATTTGATAAATTGAAAAAGGGCAAATCCTCTGTGCAAGAACTTGGAAAGACTGATAAAGTTAAAGCATGTCTAAAGGGTCAGAACTGTGTCGGAGGTGTCTTGACTCCAGCTAAAGAGAAATTGAGTGTCTATCAGGCCATGGCAGAGAACAAGATAACTCCTACCACTGCCACAATGCTCCTGGAGGCTCAGGCAGCTTCTGGTTACATTGTAGATCCAGTTAAAAATAAACTCCTCTCTGTTGATGAGGCTGTTAAGGATGAGTTGATTGGCCCTGAGCTCCATGACAAGATGCTCTCTGCAGAGAGAGCAGCCACTGGCTTCAAAGATCCCTATACTGGAGCCAAAATCTCTCTCTATGAGGCCATGAAGAAGGGACTAATAGAGAAGGAGCAGGCTACCAAATTCCTAGATGTACAGCTTGCAACTGGTGGCATCATTGACCCTATCAATAGTCATAGAGTGCCCCTGCAGACCGCCTACAAGCAGGGTCAGTTTGATGAAGACATGAACAAGAAGCTCACTGATCCCAGTGATGACTGCAAATTATTCACTGACCCCAGCACTCAGGAGCAACTCACTTATAAACAGTTACTGGACAGATGCACCAAAGATGCAGAGACAGGCCTGCTGATATTACCAGTAACCGAGAAAGCTGTTCAAACCGAAAGAACATACACAGATTTGGAGACTAAAGACGTGTTCAGCAAATCAAACGTGGATGTACCTTTTGGAAGATTCAAAGGAAAAACTGTAACCATTTGGGAAGTCATCAATTCAGAATATTTCACAGAAGAGCAAAGGCGGGAACTGATTCGCCAGTATAAGACAGGCAAGATCACAGTGGAGAAGATTATCAAAATTGTCATCACTGTTGTGGAGGACAAGGAGAAAAACAATGGAAATGTATTTAATGGATTGAGGGCTCCAGTCTCTGCCAATGAATTGTTAGAGTCTAAGGTTATAAACAAAGACTTGTTTAACAAGTTGAGTAATGGCAAGATAACGGTTAAACAGATCTCTGAGATGGAGCCTGTGAAGAAAGCACTACAAGGAATTCCAAGCATTGCTGGGCTGTTGAATGAACCAACCAAGGAGAAAATGCCTTTCTATCAAGCTATGAAGAAAGAATTACTGTCACCAGAAACTGCAGTGAACCTCCTTGAAGCTCAGGCAGCGACTGGGTTTGTAATTGATCCTGTCAAAAATGAGAGGGTCCCTGTTGATGAAGCTGTTAAATCAGGTCTTGTAGGCCCAGAACTGCATGAACGACTTCTGTCTGCAGAGAGAGCTGTCAGCGGCTACAAAGATCCATATACAGGAAAGACGGTGTCTCTGTTTGAGGCCATGAACAAAGGCCTTATTAAGAAAGACCATGGCATTCGTCTGCTTGAGGCACAGATCTCAACAGGTGGAATCATTGACCCTGTTAAAAGCTATCGCATCCCCCATGAGGTTGCCTGCAAGCGAGGATATTTTGATGAGGAAATGGCCAAGACCCTAAACAAGAACACTGATGACACAAAAGTATTCTATGATCCTAACTCACAAGAAGACACAACCTATGCACAGCTCATGAATAAATGTGTCACAGATAAAGAAACTGGACTCCCACTGCTTCCCCTCTCAAAGAAGGCTGCAAAGCCAAAGGAAGACAAACAGATTACAGAGGCTAAGACAAAAGAGGCTTTGAACCAGACGACCATGGAGCTGGAGTATGGACCTTTCAAAGGAAGAAAAGTCACAATCTGGGAGATCATACACTCTGAATACATCACTGAGGAGCAAAGAATAGAGCTGATTCGTCAGTACAGAATGGGGCAAGTGACAATTGAAAAGCTGATAAAAATTGTGATAACAATGGTTGACGAAAAGGAGGACAAAACAAAGGAAGATGCCTGTTTTGAAGGCCTTAGGGCACCAGTCACTGCCAGCTCATTACTTGATTCCAACATCATTGACAAGACTACATTTGATCAGCTCCAACAGGGTAAAAAGACACCTAAAGAAGTCAGCGAAACTGATAAGGTCAGGAAGTACTTGCAGGGCACAGACCGCATTGATGGTATCACTATGGAAGATTCAAATGAGAAGTTAAGCATATATCAAGCAATGAAAAAGAATGTTTTACAACAAAATACTGGCCTTGCTCTGCTAGAGGCCCAAGCTGGAACTGGTTTCATAACTGATCCAGTCAAAAATCTCAAATACACTGTGGATGATGCTGTGAAGGCTGGAGTTGTTGGCCCAGAGCTTCATGAGAAACTTCTCTCAGCTGAAAAAGCAGTGATAGGATACAAAGATCCATATACAGGCAACAAGATTTCTCTATTCCAAGCCATGAAGAAAGAGCTCGTACTGAGGGAGCATGCTATTCCCCTCCTGGAGGCTCAGTTTACTACGGGAGGGATCATTGATCCAGTCTGCAGCCATCGTGTTCCCAATGACGTGTCCATTCAGCGTGGCTATTTCAGTAAACAAATGACCAAGTCCTTCAATGAACCCTCAGGTGACGTTAAATGCTTCACCAATCCCAACACCAATGAAAGTGTTACTTACAAGCAGTTGCTGGAGAAATGTGTAAGAGATCCCAACTCTGGTCTGTGCTACCTGCCTCTATCTAAGGTTGAAGTTCCTGCTCCTGTCGAGAAATCTTATCAGTACACAGAGGAGCAAGCACAAACAGATCTAGCAAACACTCAAATTGAGATCCCTCATAAAAGTTTTGAAGGAAAGAGCATGACCATTTGGGAAATCATGAACTCAAATATGCTTCCCGAAGAAGAGAGGCGTCGCCTCATGGAGCAGTATCGCTTGGGGCAAATCACAAAGGACAGAATGCTGATCATCATCATTGAAATTATTGAACAAAGAGAGACTCTTAAGTCAGAGCAGGGCATGTCCTGCGACGTCATAAGAAGACGAGTTACTATTGAGGAGCTTTACAGTGCTCGAATTATTGACTTACACACGTACAACCTCCTGAAACAAGAAAAGATGACGATTCGTGAGGCAATGGAAATTCCATCAGTAAAACAGTACCTCTTTGGCACAGGTTGTATTGCTGGAATCATGTCAGACAGCCCACCAAAGATCAGCATTTACCAGGCTATGAAGAATGGACAGATTAAGCCTGAAGTTGCTTTGAATCTCCTGGAGGCCCAAGCAGCAACAGGATTCATGATTGATCCAGTTAAAGATGAACTTCTAACAGTTGATGAAGCTGTGCGCAAAGGGCTTGTGGGCCCTGAACTTCATGACAAACTTCTCTCTGCTGAGAGAGCAGTCACAGGTTACAAGGATCCATACAGTGGAAAAGTGATTTCTCTCTTCCAGGCTATGAAAAAGGATCTTATTCCCGAGGATTATGCTTTGAGGCTTTTGGAGGCCCAGAATGCCACTGGTGGTTTAATGGATCCTGAATACTACTTCCGCCTCCCCACAGATGTAGCTATGCAGCGTGGATACATCAATAAAGAGACACTTGACAGACTATCTGAACCTACTGGGGATGTGCGAGGATACACTGATCCAACAACAGATGAGAAACAGTCCTACGCCCAGCTGCTGAAAAGATGCAGAGTTGATAAAGAAAGTGGTTTGCGGCTGCTTTCACTGGCAGACAGAAGACTTCTCTTCAAGGGTCTCAGAAAGCAAATCACTGTGGATGAGCTGCTTCGTTCACAGATTATCAACCAAAAAACATACAACGACCTCACTGAGGGTATCATTACAGTGGAGGAGGTCAGCAGAGACCTGAAGAAATACCTTGAGGGTACCAGTTGTATTGCTGGTGTGTATGTAGAATCTACCAAAGACCGCCTGTCTATTTACCAAGCCATGAAGAAGAACATGATCAGACCAGGGACTGCATTTGAGCTCCTTGAGGCTCAAGCCGCCACAGGATATGTAATCGATCCTATTAAGAACCTGAAACTAAATGTCACAGAAGCTGTTAAAATGGGTGTTGTTGGCCCAGAGTTTAAAGATAAACTCATCTCAGCTGAGCGAGCTGTCACAGGCTACAAGGAACCTTATACTGGCAAGATCATCTCCCTGTTCCAGGCAATGAAAAAGGGCCTCATTCTGAAAGACCATGGCATTCGTCTGCTAGAGGCTCAGATTGCTACTGGTGGAATCATTGATCCAGAGGAGAGCCACCGATTGCCAGTTGAAGCGGCATATGAACGTGGCCTCTTTGATGAGGAAATGAATGAAATCCTCACTGATCCATCTGATGACACAAAGGGCTTCTTTGACCCCAACACTGAAGAAAATCTCACCTACCTACAGCTGATGGAGAGATGTATGATCGACCCAGAAACAGGCCTTGCTCTACTGCTGTTGAAGGAAAAGAAGCGCGAGAGGAAGACCTCTTCCAAGTCTTCTGTTCGCAAACGTAGGGTCGTCATCGTTGATCCAGAGACTGGCAAAGAAATGTCTGTGTATGAAGCATATCAGAAAGGGCTCATTGACCACCAGACATATCTAGAGCTTGCAGAACAGGAGTGTGAATGGGAGGAAATCACCATCACCTCATCTGATGGAGTTGTGAAATCCATGATCATTGACAGACGGTCCGGGCGGCAGTATGACATTGATGATGCAATCTCTCGGAGCCTGATTGACAAGTCAGCTCTGGATCAGTACCGAGCAGGAACTCTGTCCATCACAGAGTTTGCAGACATGTTGTCTGGAAACATGAGTGGTGTCAGATCACGTTCATCCTCCTTTGGCTCCTCTTCCTCTTACCCCATGAGCCCAGTACCTTCCATAAAAACACCAGCAACCACATGGAATGATCCAACAGAGGAAACTGGCCCTGTAGCTGGGATCTTAGACACAGAAACACTGGAGAAGGTGTCTGTCACAGAAGCCATTCACAGAAACCTTGTGGACAATATAACAGGCCAAAGGTTGCTGGAAGCTCAGGCCTGCACAGGAGGCATCATCGATCCACATACTGGAGAGAAATTCTCTGTTGCAGATGCAATGAACAAAGGGCTTGTGGATAAGATTATGGTGGACCGCATCAGTCTAGCCCAGAAGGCCTACAATGGATTTGAAGATCCTAGAACCAAAACCAAAATGTCAGCAGCCCAAGCCCTAAAGAAAGGCTGGCTGTACTATGAGGCTGGACAGCGATTTCTGGAGGTCCAGTATCTCACTGGTGGTTTAATTGAACCAGATACTACAAGCAGAGTGTCTATCGATGAGGCTGTGAAGAAAGGCACCTTAGATGCACGCACTGCACAGAAGTTAAGAGATGTTAGTGCATACTCAAAATACCTCACATGCCCTAAAACCAAGCTTAAGATCTCTTACAAGGATGCTATGGAAAGAAGCATGATAGAGGAGGGGACTGGCCTGCGACTACTTGAAGCGTCATCTCAGTCTAGCAAAGGCCTTTACAGTCCCTATAGTATCAGTGGGTCAGGTTCTGCTACTGGGTCACGGTCTGGCTCAAGAACTGGATCCAGGTCAGGCTCCAGGAGAGGCAGCTTTGATGCCACAGGATCAAGTTTCACCACAACCTTCTCTTCCACCTCCTACAGTTCACCAAGCTATGGCCGTCGATACTGATGAGTTAAGGAATGATTTTTCTAAGGGAAGGATACACTAAAAATACACTCTAAAGCCACAGTGCTCACCAGATGCCTAATTCTCAGTGGAATAAAGACCTTTATTCTGCTCTGCATGTAGTTGTTACAGGACTTTTAATATTTAATTTTATACAAGATGCATAATTTTGATTTTTGTATATTTCACATTTACCTTTAGTTATGTTTATGCTATCTTATCAGACTTCCTGATTACTGTACTGTAAGCACTTGGAGTACACAACAGCTGTTTATTATTTCCAGTATCTGTCACAAACGCTTCAAGTGTACAATAGTTTTTTTCTTAAAGTTTAATGTCATAAGCATTTCTTGTTCCGCAAAAATGAATTTATTTACTTCCAATATTGTGTTACACTCTAACCGAAAGTGTTCATGACCATTAGTCTAATTGTTAAAGAGAACCAAATTGGGTGTAAAAACACATTTTCTGTACATGTGTATATTTCTGAATATTAAGAAAAGTGGGTTAAAGACAGATAAAAGCCACTCTGCAGAGCAGAATAAGGAGTCTCCTGAAGATGAGTAACACTAAGGGTGTCTGCTTTAAGAATGCCAAGCTTCAAGATCTTTTCTCTCCTGGGCTGCACTGCCGCATATTCTCTGCCAATATCTGAACTCCACTCCATTCCCCAATTGTCTGTCGTAAAACCTGGAATTACAGAAACATGCTAACCTTGTGACATGAACTGCAAAGAGCAAGCTCCCACAAATGGAAGGAATATGCAGCCTGTTATGACCATTAACACCATCTGACAGTTCTGGACACATCCAATCTCAAGACCAACAAGCCCCTGCCTTTTTGGACATTTAAAAAGGTGTGTAAAGACACAGTTTACCTTTTAATCAACTGATAAATTCAGTGGTAATTTCCTTCTTTGTTTTTCTATGTTTGTGTCATTTAGTGTCTGTGAAGTCCTAAAAGGCCTTTGTTTTTGCTCTGTTCCAGGTATTGTCTTCATAGTTAATCTCATCTCCAGCTCTTTTCTCAGATGTCTTCCAGAGACCTGCGGCATAAATCTGGACTGTGACCTTTGCTGTAATCAATAATTTTATGCAACAGTACAGGAACACATTTACTCATACCATGCTCCTTCAGATTTTTTTTTAAAAGTGGACCATTTTGAAACTTGCATCTAATCTTGAACTCATTTAAAGGCCTAAACCATGCTTTGTAAGTGCCTGCAAAATACTGTTTAACACTTTACTGGGATGTTGAGTCTTATAAGATTGTGCAGTGGTTACACTGTAAACTGACTGAGGCATGACTGAAGGAGCAATGCTACCCATAATGAAATGATTACTGTGTTATCAGGTTAGCCTTTTTAACTGTCCGACTACAGTATATCACAATCTAACTTTAAAACAATAACATTTAATTTCAGTGTGTAGTCACACAGGGCTAAAATGTGTGGTTTGAATGTTTAACAGCTAAGATTTGCATTATTTTAATATTTTTCCCTTCACAGACAGATAATGTATGTACTGTATATTGGTGATTATGTAGTGCACTATCGCTGAAAGCCATTAATTAACATTTCTTTGAGAAAGATCTTTAAGCTTTGCCACCAGACCCAGTATTTGTATTTTTCACCACATATATTTGTTTTGATTTTAATTCTCCTTTGTAAAGCAACACATTTGATCTATATCATTTTATTTTCATACTATATTTCTGCTTTGCATGATTTACTAACATTTAAAAGGTGCAAAAATTAAATAGTTGTATCCATTAAAGCGTTTGTTTTACTATTACGTTTCAAAAGGTTTGAAGGATGTATTTTAATGAGGGTTATCAAGCCTTGTTTAAAATGGTGTATTTATAATAAAATGGTGACAAGAAATTTTATTGTAAAACCTTACGCTATGTAAATAAATATGGAAATGATATTTTTTTCTGACATTTATTCATTGGAATTTTGACCAGCCAAGTTGGCTCCGATGAAAATATATCTTTCAGATCAAATCAGATTAATTTTCTATAGTAAAGTTTTGAATATGCTGGGCTGATTTTATTATTAGAGTTAAAATTTTCATAAAAGGTTCATGACCAGTATATATGAGATAAAGATGTTGACACAAATCTTAAACATGCTTTTTGGGCTTCTGGTGTGAACATTTGCTTTTGCATGTTTATACAGCAAAGAGAATTTTCTGGGAATGGCTGCCTCACTTTTTAGTCTCCAGTTGATTTATTTCACAGGAAGTTAATATTATTTTCTTTAAATGCTGTCTGCCTTGTGTTCAGCAGGTGATCGAGGCAGAGGGGTTTTGAAAGGCTATAGAAGACTGATATCTAGAGGCTGCAACCATACACTGATGGTCTGTGTGAAAAAAAATGGAGCTGTCAGGTCCTAAGAAACTGGCTCAGCTAAGAAGCTGCTGGTGAGCATTGGTGGTAGAAATACTCATATCTTAAATTAATAATACCTTAAAATTATAACATGTCTCTTCTCTGACACATTTACACTACATAGTGTTTGTAGCCTAGAGCAGCGGTCCCCAACCTTTTTTGCGCCACGAACCGGTTTAATGTCAGACAATATTTTCACAGACCAACCTTTAAGGTGTGGCGGATAAATACAACAAAATAAAATGATATGGCCGGCATAAAAACTGGTATTTTCTAAATATAATAATAAACGAATGCTTGGTCTCCAAGTGGCGAAGCAGTTTCGAAGGCTTCATTGCCTCATTAGAGAGCCGGTCGCAGCCATAGACTGTATAAGACATGGACGTAGCACCTGTGACGTCACCCATTTGTTTCGGGGAGTCGGTTTTGTGACCAAACCATGGGCATTTGAGATGCGCCATCTTGGATTTTAGTGGAAGTGTACTTTCCATATTTGGCGGAGAGGCGGTTACTGTACGGGTCGAACGCACGACCCTCTGATGTCAGGCCGGTCCAAAGCCGCACTTTTAACTGCCCCGAGTAATAAAGAAAACAAAACGCTAAGTTTTCCTGTCCAGCAGGTGTGGCTTTGTTTCACACTGACTCTCAACAGAGTAAAAGTATCTGAAACTTTCCCACACACCATGATGAGTCTGACCAGTTTGCACAGCAACAAGACAGCTGCTAATGCCTGTAAGAGGCCATTCCGCTCTTGATTGGTCTTTGGTTGTGGTCCAATAATATCAGTCACATCTATTTTCCCACACCTGAAAAATGATAGATTTTTAAACAAAGTGCAGATCGGTCCCCTGCCTTCAAATGTGTGACAAGGCCACCTAGGTGTCCACATAAAGACACATATCACAGACACTGAGGGAACAGCTTCGTGGTGTTTGATTATATCCTTATCTAAAGGACAAAGAACGGTCACCGCCGCGTCTGGGGAACCAAGAACACCAAAATGCACCAGGTGCCGACACCATGGGATCATCGTCCCGCAAAAGGGCCACATGAAATACTGTCCCTTTCTCAAATGCGACTGCTGGAAGTGTTTCCTCATCACACAGCGGACTGGAGGCGCTCGCCCGTCGGCCACATTTGTACTGATGTGTCCCCCATCCCCAAGCGCCCCAGGGAGTGCTACCACCAGCGCCTGGAGCCCTATAGATCTCCGGAGCAGACCTGCCGCGGGTGGAGAGCGTGTGGCCAGTATGGAGAGCAAAGAACGTTTCAGTGAGTAATATTATCATAATGAGTTGACTAAAATGTTTAGCCGGTGGGATTAAAACTCCAAGTAAAGACAGCGGTGTTACTATAAGATAAATATTTAAATTTAGCAGAACTGGTTAGCTAACTTTTTAAAATAACAACACATGAAGAATAAATGGTACTCTAATGAGAGTGTCAAAAATAAAAATGGCTGACAGGACATGAAGACGTTACTTTGCCTGTATGAGCTGAATTTCATTAGTGAATTTCATTTGTCATAGTATAGAAAGGCGCCAAAAAAGGACAAAAAAAGTCAAAAAATTTTTTTGACCTCCAAAAGTCATAAAAAACGTCATAGTATAGTAAGGCGTTTTTTTCGGACAAAAAAAGTCAAAAATTTTTTTGACCTCCAAAAGTCATAAAAAACGTCATAGTATAGTAAGGCGTTTTTTTCGGACAAAAAAAGTCAAAAATTTTTTTGACCTCCAAAAGTCATAAAAAACGTCATAGTATAGTAAGGCGTCAAAATTGGACAAAAAAAGTCAAAATTTTTTTTGACCTCCAAAAGTCATAAAAAACGTCATAGTATAGTAAGGCGTCAAAATTGGACAAAAAAAGTCAAAATTTTTTTTGACCTCCAAAAGTCATAAAAAACGTCATAGTATAGTAAGGCGTTTTTTTCGGACAAAAAAAGTCAAAATTTTTTTTTGACCTCCAAAAGTCATAAAAAACGTCATAGTATAGTAAGGCGTTTTTTTCGGACAAAAAAAGTCAAAATTTTTTTTGACCTCCAAAAGTCATAAAAAACGTCATAGTATAGTATGGCGTTTTTTTCGGACAAAAAAAGTCAAAATTTTTTTTGACCTCCAAAAGTCATAAAAAACGTCATAGTATAGTAAGGCGTCAAAATCGGACAAAAAAAGTCAAAAATTTTTTTTGACCTCCAAAAGTCATAAAAAACGTCATAGTATAGTATGGCGTTTTTTTCGGACAAAAAAAGGCAAAATTTTTTTTGACCTCCAAAAGTCATAAAAAACGTCATAGTATAGTAAGGCGGTTTTTTCGGACAAAAAAAGTCAAAAATTTTTTTGACCTCCAAAAGTCATAAAAAACGTCATAGTATAGTAAGGCGTTTTTTCGGACAAAAAAAGTCAAAAATTTTTTTGACCTCCAAAAGTCATAAAAAACGTCATAGTATAGTAAGGCGTTTTTTTCGGACAAAAAAATCGAAAAATTTTTTTGACCTCCAAAAGTCATAAAAAACGTCATAGTATAGTAAGGCGTTTTTTTCGGACAAAAAAGTCAAAATTTTTTTTTGACCTCCAAAAGTCATAAAAAATGTCATAGTATAGTAAGGCGTTTTTTTCGGACAAAAAAAGTCAAAAAATTTTTTGACCTCCAAAAGTCATAAAAAACGACATAGTATAGTATGGCGTTTTTTTCGGACAAAAAAATCAAAAATTTTTTTTGACCTCCAAAAGTCATAAAAAACGTCATAGTATAGTAAGGCGTTTTTTTCGGACAAAAAAAGTCAAAAATTTTTTTGACCTCCAAAAGTCATAAAAAACGTCATAGTATAGTAAGGCGTCAAAATTGGACAAAAAAATGTCAAAATTTTTTTTGACCTCCAAAAGTCATAAAAAACGTCATAGTATAGTAAGGCGTTTTTTTCGGACAAAAAAAGTCAAAAAAATTTTTGACCCCCAAAAGTCATAAAAAACGTCATAGTATAGTATGGCGTTTTTTTCGGACAAAAAAAGGCAAAAATTTTTTTGACCTCCAAAAGTCATAAAAAACGTCATAGTATAGTAAGGCGTTTTTTTCGGACAAAAAAAGTCAAAATTTTTTTTGACCTCCAAAAGTCATAAAAAACGTCATAGTATAGTATGGCGTTTTTTTCGGACAAAAAAAGTCAAAAATTTTTTTTGACCTCCAAAAGTCATAAAAAACGTCATAGTATAGTAAGGCGTCAAAATTGGACAAAAAAAGTCAAAATTTTTTTTGACCTCCAAAAGTCATAAAAAACGTCATAGTATAGTAAGGCGTTTTTTTCGGACAAAAAAAGTCAAAATTTTTTTTGACCTGCAAAAGTCATAAAAAACGTCATAGTATAGTAAGGCGTCAAAATTGGACAAAAAAAGTCAAAATTTTTTTTGACCTCCAAAAGTCATAAAAAACGTCATAGTATAGTAAGGCGTTTTTTTCGGACAAAAAAAGTCAAAAAAATTTTTGACCTCCAAAAGTCATAAAAAACGTCATAGTATAGTATGGCATTTTTTTCGGACAAAAAAAGGCAAAATTTTTTTTGACCTCCAAAAGTCATAAAAAACGTCATAGTATAGTATGGCGTTTTTTTCGGACAAAAAAAGGCAAAATTTTTTTTGACCTCCAAAAGTCATAAAAAACGTCATATTATAGTAAGGCGTTTTTTTCGGACAAAAAAAGTCAAAATTTTTTTTGACCTCCAAAAGTCATAAAAAACGTCATAGTATAGTATGGCGTTTTTTTCGGACAAAAAAAGTCAAAAAATTTTTTGACCTCAAAAAGTCATAAAAAACGTCATAGTATAGTAAGGCGTCAAAATTGGACAAAAAAAGTCAAAATTTTTTTTGACCTCCAAAAGTCATAAAAAACGTCATAGTATAGTATGGCGTTTTTTTCGGACAAAAAAAGTCAAAAAATTTTTTGACCTCCAAAAGTCATAAAAAACGTCATAGTATAGTAAGGCGTCAAAATTGGACAAAAAAAGTCAAAATTTTTTTTGACCTCCAAAAGTCATAAAAAACGTCATAGTATAGTAAGGCGTTTTTTTCGGACAAAAAAAGTCAACATTTTTTTTGACCTCCAAAAGTCATAAAAAACGTCATAGTATAGTAAGGCGTTTTTTTCGGACAAAAAAAGTCAAAAATTTTTTTGACCTCCAAAAGTCATAAAAAATGTCATAGTATAGTATGGCGTTTTTTTCGGACAAAAAAAGTCAAAACATTTTTTGACCTCAAAAAGTCATAAAAAACGTCATAGTATAGTAAGGCGTCAAAATTGGACAAAAAAAGTCAAAATTTTTTTTGACCTCCAAAAGTCATAAAAAACGTCATAGTATAGTAAGGCGTTTTTTTCGGACAAAAAAAGTCAAAATTTTTTTTTGACCTCCAAAAGTCATAAAAAACGTCATAGTATAGTAAGGCGTTTTTTTCGGACAAAAAAAGTCAAAATTTTTTTTGACCTCCAAAAGTCATAAAAAACGTCATAGTATAGTAAGGCGTTTTTTTCGGACAAAAAAAGTCAAAAATTTTTTTGACCTCCAAAAGTCATAAAAAACGTCATAGTATAGTAAGGCGTCAAAATTGGACAAAAAAAGTCAAAATTTTTTTTGACCTCCAAAAGTCATAAAAAACGTCATAGTATAGTAAGGCGTCAAAATTGGACAAAAAAAGTCAAAATTTTTTTTGACCTCCAAAAGTCATAAAAAACGTCATAGTATAGTAAGGCGTTTTTTTCGGACAAAAAAAGTCAAAATTTTTTTTTGACCTCCAAAAGTCATAAAAAACGTCATAGTATAGTAAGGCGTTTTTTTCGGACAAAAAAAGTCAAAATTTTTTTTGACCTCCAAAAGTCATAAAAAACGTCATAGTATAGTATGGCGTTTTTTTCGGACAAAAAAAGTCAAAATTTTTTTTGACCTCCAAAAGTCATAAAAAACGTCATAGTATAGTAAGGCGTCAAAATCGGACAAAAAAAGTCAAAATTTTTTTTGACCTCCAAAAGTCATAAAAAACGTCATAGTATAGTATGGCGTTTTTTTCGGACAAAAAAAGGCAAAATTTTTTTTGACCTCCAAAAGTCATAAAAAACGTCATAGTATAGTAAGGCGGTTTTTTCGGACAAAAAAAGTCAAAAATTTTTTTGACCTCCAAAAGTCATAAAAAACGTCATAGTATAGTAAGGCGTTTTTTCGGACAAAAAAAGTCAAAAATTTTTTTGACCTCCAAAAGTCATAAAAAACGTCATAGTATAGTAAGGCGTTTTTTTCGGACAAAAAAATCGAAAAATTTTTTTGACCTCCAAAAGTCATAAAAAACGTCATAGTATAGTAAGGCGTTTTTTTCGGACAAAAAAGTCAAAAATTTTTTTTGACCTCCAAAAGTCATAAAAAATGTCATAGTATAGTAAGGCGTTTTTTTCGGACAAAAAAAGTCAAAAAATTTTTTGACCTCCAAAAGTCATAAAAAACGACATAGTATAGTATGGCGTTTTTTTCGGACAAAAAAATCAAAAATTTTTTTTGACCTCCAAAAGTCATAAAAAACGTCATAGTATAGTAAGGCGTTTTTTTCGGACAAAAAAAGTCAAAAATTTTTTTGACCTCCAAAAGTCATAAAAAACGTCATAGTATAGTAAGGCGTCAAAATTGGACAAAAAAATGTCAAAATTTTTTTTGACCTCCAAAAGTCATAAAAAACGTCATAGTATAGTAAGGCGTTTTTTTCGGACAAAAAAAGTCAAAAAAATTTTTGACCCCCAAAAGTCATAAAAAACGTCATAGTATAGTATGGCGTTTTTTTTCGGACAAAAAAAGGCAAAAATTTTTTTGACCTCCAAAAGTCATAAAAAACGTCATAGTATAGTAAGGCGTTTTTTTCGGACAAAAAAAGTCAAAATTTTTTTTGACCTCCAAAAGTCATAAAAAACGTCATAGTATAGTATGGCGTTTTTTTCGGACAAAAAAAGTCAAAAATTTTTTTTGACCTCCAAAAGTCATAAAAAACGTCATAGTATAGTAAGGCGTCAAAATTGGACAAAAAAAGTCAAAATTTTTTTTGACCTCCAAAAGTCATAAAAAACGTCATAGTATAGTAAGGCGTTTTTTTCGGACAAAAAAAGTCAAAATTTTTTTTGACCTGCAAAAGTCATAAAAAACGTCATAGTATAGTAAGGCGTCAAAATTGGACAAAAAAAGTCAAAATTTTTTTTGACCTCCAAAAGTCATAAAAAACGTCATAGTATAGTAAGGCGTTTTTTTCGGACAAAAAAAGTCAAAAAAATTTTTGACCTCCAAAAGTCATAAAAAACGTCATAGTATAGTATGGCGTTTTTTTCGGACAAAAAAAGGCAAAATTTTTTTTGACCTCCAAAAGTCATAAAAAACGTCATAGTATAGTATGGCGTTTTTTTCGGACAAAAAAAGGCAAAATTTTTTTTGACCTCCAAAAGTCATAAAAAACGTCATATTATAGTAAGGCGTTTTTTTCGGACAAAAAAAGTCAAAATTTTTTTTGACCTCCAAAAGTCATAAAAAACGTCATAGTATAGTATGGCGTTTTTTTCGGACAAAAAAAGTCAAAAAATTTTTTGACCTCAAAAAGTCATAAAAAACGTCATAGTATAGTAAGGCGTCAAAATTGGACAAAAAAAGTCAAAATTTTTTTTGACCTCCAAAAGTCATAAAAAACGTCATAGTATAGTATGGCGTTTTTTTCGGACAAAAAAAGTCAAAAAATTTTTTGACCTCCAAAAGTCATAAAAAACGTCATAGTATAGTAAGGCGTCAAAATTGGACAAAAAAAGTCAAAATTTTTTTTGACCTCCAAAAGTCATAAAAAACGTCATAGTATAGTAAGGCGTTTTTTTCGGACAAAAAAAGTCAAAAATTTTTTTGACCTCCAAAAGTCATAAAAAACGTCATAGTATAGTAAGGCGTCAAAATTGGACAAAAAAAGTCAAAATTTTTTTTGACCTCCAAAAGTCATAAAAAACGTCATAGTATAGTAAGGCGTCAAAATTGGACAAAAAAAGTCAAAATTTTTTTTGACCTCCAAAAGTCATAAAAAACGTCATAGTATAGTAAGGCGTTTTTTTCGGACAAAAAAAGTCAAAATTTTTTTTTGACCTCCAAAAGTCATAAAAAACGTCATAGTATAGTAAGGCGTTTTTTTCGGACAAAAAAAGTCAAAATTTTTTTTGACCTCCAAAAGTCATAAAAAACGTCATAGTATAGTATGGCGTTTTTTTCGGACAAAAAAAGTCAAAATTTTTTTTGACCTCCAAAAGTCATAAAAAACGTCATAGTATAGTAAGGCGTCAAAATCGGACAAAAAAAGTCAAAATTTTTTTTGACCTCCAAAAGTCATAAAAAACGTCATAGTATAGTATGGCGTTTTTTTCGGACAAAAAAAGGCAAAATTTTTTTTGACCTCCAAAAGTCATAAAAAACGTCATAGTATAGTAAGGCGGTTTTTTCGGACAAAAAAAGTCAAAAATTTTTTTGACCTCCAAAAGTCATAAAAAACGTCATAGTATAGTAAGGCGTTTTTTCGGACAAAAAAAGTCAAAAATTTTTTTGACCTCCAAAAGTCATAAAAAACGTCATAGTATAGTAAGGCGTTTTTTTCGGACAAAAAAATCGAAAAATTTTTTTGACCTCCAAAAGTCATAAAAAACGTCATAGTATAGTAAGGCGTTTTTTTCGGACAAAAAAGTCAAAATTTTTTTTTGACCTCCAAAAGTCATAAAAAATGTCATAGTATAGTAAGGCGTTTTTTTCGGACAAAAAAAGTCAAAAAATTTTTTGACCTCCAAAAGTCATAAAAAACGACATAGTATAGTATGGCGTTTTTTTCGGACAAAAAAATCAAAAATTTTTTTTGACCTCCAAAAGTCATAAAAAACGTCATAGTATAGTAAGGCGTTTTTTTCGGACAAAAAAAGTCAAAAATTTTTTTGACCTCCAAAAGTCATAAAAAACGTCATAGTATAGTAAGGCGTCAAAATTGGACAAAAAAATGTCAAAATTTTTTTTGACCTCCAAAAGTCATAAAAAACGTCATAGTATAGTAAGGCGTTTTTTTCGGACAAAAAAAGTCAAAAAAATTTTTGACCCCCAAAAGTCATAAAAAACGTCATAGTATAGTATGGCGTTTTTTTCGGACAAAAAAAGGCAAAAATTTTTTTGACCTCCAAAAGTCATAAAAAACGTCATAGTATAGTAAGGCGTTTTTTTCGGACAAAAAAAGTCAAAATTTTTTTTGACCTCCAAAAGTCATAAAAAACGTCATAGTATAGTATGGCGTTTTTTTCGGACAAAAAAAGTCAAAAATTTTTTTTGACCTCCAAAAGTCATAAAAAACGTCATAGTATAGTAAGGCGTCAAAATTGGACAAAAAAAGTCAAAATTTTTTTTGACCTCCAAAAGTCATAAAAAACGTCATAGTATAGTAAGGCGTTTTTTTCGGACAAAAAAAGTCAAAATTTTTTTTGACCTGCAAAAGTCATAAAAAACGTCATAGTATAGTAAGGCGTCAAAATTGGACAAAAAAAGTCAAAATTTTTTTTGACCTCCAAAAGTCATAAAAAACGTCATAGTATAGTAAGGCGTTTTTTTCGGACAAAAAAAGTCAAAAAAATTTTTGACCTCCAAAAGTCATAAAAAACGTCATAGTATAGTATGGCATTTTTTTCGGACAAAAAAAGGCAAAATTTTTTTTGACCTCCAAAAGTCATAAAAAACGTCATAGTATAGTATGGCGTTTTTTTCGGACAAAAAAAGGCAAAATTTTTTTTGACCTCCAAAAGTCATAAAAAACGTCATATTATAGTAAGGCGTTTTTTTCGGACAAAAAAAGTCAAAATTTTTTTTGACCTCCAAAAGTCATAAAAAACGTCATAGTATAGTATGGCGTTTTTTTCGGACAAAAAAAGTCAAAAAATTTTTTGACCTCAAAAAGTCATAAAAAACGTCATAGTATAGTAAGGCGTCAAAATTGGACAAAAAAAGTCAAAATTTTTTTTGACCTCCAAAAGTCATAAAAAACGTCATAGTATAGTATGGCGTTTTTTTCGGACAAAAAAAGTCAAAAAATTTTTTGACCTCCAAAAGTCATAAAAAACGTCATAGTATAGTATGGCGTTTTTTTCGGACAAAAAAAGGCAAAATTTTTTTTGACCTCCAAAAGTCATAAAAAACGTCATAGTATAGTAAGGCGGTTTTTTCGGACAAAAAAAGTCAAAAATTTTTTTGACCTCCAAAAGTCATAAAAAACGTCATAGTATAGTAAGGCGTTTTTTTCGGACAAAAAAATCGAAAAATTTTTTTGACCTCCAAAAGTCATAAAAAACGTCATAGTATAGTAAGGCGTTTTTTTCGGACAAAAAAAGTCAAAATTTTTTTTTGACCTCCAAAAGTCATAAAAAACGTCATAGTATAGTAAGGCGTTTTTTTCGGACAAAAAAAGTCAAAAAATTTTTTGACCTCCAAAAGTCATAAAAAACGACAAAGTATAGTATGGCGTTTTTTTCGGACAAAAAAATCAAAAATTTTTTTTGACCTCCAAAAGTCATAAAAAACGTCATAGTATAGTAAGGCGTTTTTTTCGGACAAAAAAAGTCAAAAATTTTTTTTGACCTCCAAAAGTCATAAAAAACGTCATAGTATAGTAAGGCGTCAAAATTGGACAAAAAAAGTCAAAATTTTTTTTGACCTCCAAAAGTCATAAAAAACGTCATAGTATAGTAAGGCGTTTTTTTCGGACAAAAAAAGTCAAAATTTTTTTTGACCTCCAAAAGTCATAAAAAACGTCATAGTATAGTATGGCGTTTTTTTCGGACAAAAAAAGTCAAAAATTTTTTTGACCTGCAAAAGTCATAAAAAACGTCATAGTATAGTAAGGCGTCAAAATTGGACAAAAAAAGTCAAAAATTTTTTTGACCTCCAAAAGTCATAAAAAACGTCATAGTATAGTAAGGCGTTTTTTTCGGACAAAAAAAGTCAACATTTTTTTTGACCTCCAAAAGTCATAAAAAACGTCATAGTATAGTAAGGCGTTTTTTTCGGACAAAAAAAGTCAAAAATTTTTTTGACCTCCAAAAGTCATAAAAAATGTCATAGTATAGTATGGCGTTTTTTTCGGACAAAAAAAGTCAAAAAATTTTTTGACCTCAAAAAGTCATAAAAAACGTCATAGTATAGTAAGGCGTCAAAATTTGACAAAAAAAGTCAAAATTTTTTTTTGACCTCCAAAAGTCATAAAAAACGTCATAGTATAGTAAGGCGTTTTTTTCGGACAAAAAAAGTCAAAATTTTTTTTTGACCTCCAAAAGTCATAAAAAACGTCATAGTATAGTAAGGCGTTTTTTTCGGACAAAAAAAGTCAAAATTTTTTTTGACCTCCAAAAGTCATAAAAAACGTCATAGTATAGTAAGGCGTCAAAATTGGACAAAAAAAGTCAAAATTTTTTTTGACCTCCAAAAGTCATAAAAAACGTCATAGTATAGTAAGGCGTTTTTTTCGGACAAAAAAAGTCAAAAATTTTTTTGACCTCCAAAAGTCATAAAAAACGTCATAGTATAGTAAGGCGTTTTTTTCGGACAAAAAAAGTCTAAATTTTTTTTGACCTCCAAAAGTCATAAAAAATGTCATAGTATAGTAAGGCGTTTTTTTCGGACAAAAAAAGTCAAAATTTTTTTTGACCTCCAAAAGTCATAAAAAACGTCATAGTATAGTATGGCGTTTTTTTCGGACAAAAAAAGTCAAAATTTTTTTTGACCTGCAAAAGTCATAAAAAACGTCATAGTATAGTAAGGCGTTTTTTTCGGACAAAAAAATCGAAAAATTTTTTTGACCTCCAAAAGTCATAAAAAACGTCATAGTATAGTAAGGCGTTTTTTTCGGACAAAAAAAGTCAAAATTTTTTTTTGACCTCCAAAAGTCATAAAAAACGTCATAGTATAGTAAGGCGTTTTTTTCGGACAAAAAAAGTCAAAAAATTTTTTGACCTCCAAAAGTCATAAAAAACGACATAGTATAGTAAGGCGTTTTTTTCGGACAAAAAAGTCAAAAATTTTTTTGACCTCCAAAAGTCATAAAAAACGTCATAGTATAGTAAGGCGTCAAAATCGGACAAAAAAAGTCAAAAAAATTTTTGACCTCCAAAAGTCATAAAAAAGGTCATAGTATAGTAAGGCGTTTTTTTCGGACAAAAAAAGTCAAAATTTTTTTTGACCTCCAAAAGTCATAAAAAACGTCATAGTATAGTAAGGCGTTTTTTTCGGACAAAAAAAGTCAAAAATTTTTTTGACCTCCAAAAGTCATAAAAAACGTCATAGTATAGTATGGCGTTTTTTTTCGGACAAAAAAAGTCAAAAAATTTTTTGACCTCCAAAAGTCATAAAAAACGTCATAGTATAGTATGGCGTTTTTTTCGGACAAAAAAATCGAAAATTTTTTTTGACCTCCAAAAGTCATAAAAAACGTCATAGTATAGTATGGCGTTTTTTTCGGACAAAAAAAGTCAAAAAAATTTTTGACCTCCAAAAGTCATAAAAAACGTCATAGTATAGTATGGCGTTTTTTTCGGACAAAAAAAGTCAATATTTTTTTTGACCTCCAAAAGTCATAAAAAACGTCATAGTATAGTAAGGCGTTTTTTTCGGACAAAAAAAGTCAAAACTTTTTTTGACCTCCAAAAGTCATAAAAAACGTCATAGTATAGTATGGCGTTTTTTTCGGACAAAAAAAGGCAAAATTTTTTTTGACCTCCAAAAGTCATAAAAAACGTCATAGTATAGTAAGGCGTTTTTTTCGGACAAAAAAAGTCAAAATTTTTTTTGACATCCAAAAGTCATAAAAAACGTCATAGTATAGTATGGCGTTTTTTTCGGACAAAAAAAATAGAAATTTTCTTTTGACCTCCAAAAGTCATAAAAAACGTCATAGTATAGTAAGGCGTCAAAATCGGACAAAAAAAGTCAAAAATTTTTTTGACCTCCAAAAGTCATAAAAAACGTCATAGTATAGTATGGCGTTTTTTTCGGACAAAAAAATTGAAAATTTTTTTTGACCTCCAAAAGTCATAAAAAACGTCATAGTATAGTATGGCGTTTTTTTCGGACAAAAAAAGGCAAAAATTTTTTTGACCTCCAAAAGTCATAAAAAACGTCATAGTATAGTAAGGCGTTTTTTTCGGACAAAAAAATCGAAAATTTTTTTTGACCTCCAAAAGTCATAAAAAACGTCATAGTATAGTAAGGCGTTTTTTTCGGACAAAAAAAGTCAAAATTTTTTTTGACCTCCAAAAGTCATAAAAAACGTCATAGTATAGTAAGGCGTTTTTTTCGGACAAAAAAAGTCAAAAATTTTTTTGACCTCCAAAAGTCATAAAAAACGTCATAGTATAGTATGGCGTTTTTTTCGGACAAAAAAATCGAAAATTTTTTTTGACCTCCAAAAGTCATAAAAAACGTCATAGTATAGTATGGCGTTTTTTTCGGACAAAAAAAGTCAAAATTTTTTTTGACCTCCAAAAGTCATAAAAAACGTCATAGTATAGTAAGGCGTTTTTTTCGGACAAAAAAATCGAAAATTTTTTTTGACCTCCAAAAGTCATAAAAAACGTCATAGTATAGTAAGGCGTTTTTTTCGGACAAAAAAAGTCAAAATTTTTTTTGACCTCCAAAAGTCATAAAAAACGTCATAGTATAGTAAGGCGTTTTTTTCGGACAAAAAAAGTCAAAAAAATTTTTGACCTCCAAAAGTCATAAAAAACGTCATAGTATAGTATGGCGTTTTTTTCGGACAAAAAAAGTCAAAATTTTTTTTGACCTCCAAAAGTCATAAAAAACGTCATAGTATAGTAAGGCGTCAAAATTGGACAAAAAAAGTCAAAACTTTTTTTGACCTCCAAAAGTCACAAAAAACGTCATAGTATAGTAAGGCGTTTTTTTCGGACAAAAAAAGTCAAAAATTTTTTTGACCTCCAAAAGTCATAAAAAACGTCATAGTATAGTATGGCGTTTTTTCGGACAAAAAAAGTCAAATTTTTTTTGACCTCCAAAAGTCATAAAAAACGTCATAGTATAGTAAGGCGTTTTTTTCGGGAAAAAAAAGACAAAAAATTTTTTGACCTCCAAAAGTCATAAAAAACGTCATAGTATAGTAAGGCGTTTTTTTCGGACAAAAAAAGTCAAAAAATTTTTTGACCTCCAAAAGTCATAAAAAACGTCATAGTATAGTATGGCGTTTTTTTCGGACAAAAAAATCGAAAATTTTTTTTGACCTCCAAAAGTCATAAAAAACGTCATAGTATAGTATGGCGTTTTTTTCGGACAAAAAAAGTCAAAATTTTTTTTGACCTCCAAAAGTCATAAAAAACGTCATAGTATAGTAAGGCGTTTTTTTTCGGACAAAAAAATCGAAAAATTTTTTTGACCTCCAAAAGTCATAAAAAACGTCATAGTATAGTAAGGCGTTTTTTTCGGACAAAAAAAGTAAAAAAAATTTTTGACCTCCAAAAGTCATAAAAAACGTCATAGTATAGTATGGCGTTTTTTTCGGACAAAAAAAGTCAATATTTTTTTTGACCTCCAAAAGTCATAAAAAACGTCATAGTATAGTAAGGCGTTTTTTTCGGACAAAAAAAGTCAAAACTTTTTTTGACCTCCAAAAGTCATAAAAAACGTCATAGTATAGTATGGCGTTTTTTTCGGACAAAAAAAGGCAAAATTTTTTTTGACCTCCAAAAGTCATAAAAAACGTCATAGTATAGTAAGGCGTTTTTTTCGGACAAAAAAAGTCAAAAATTTTTTTGACATCCAAAAGTCATAAAAAACGTCATAGTATAGTATGGCGTTTTTTTCGGACAAAAAAAGTCAAAATTTTTTTTGACCTCCAAAAGTCATAAAAAACGTCATAGTATAGTAAGGCGTCAAAATTGGACAAAAAAAGTCAAAATTTTTTTTGACCTCCAAAAGTCACAAAAAACGTCATAGTATAGTAAGGCGTTTTTTTCGGACAAAAAAAGTCAAAAATTTTTTTGACCTCCAAAAGTCATAAAAAACGTCATAGTATAGTATGGCGTTTTTTCGGACAAAAAAAGTCAAAATTTTTTTTGACCTCCAAAAGTCATAAAAAAACGTCGTAGTATAGTATGGCGTTTTTTTCGGACAAAAAAATCGAAATTTTCTTTTGACCTCCAAAAGTCATAAAAAACGTCATAGTATAGTAAGGCGTCAAAATCGGACAAAAAAAGTCACAAATTTTTTTGACCTCCAAAAGTCATAAAAAACGTTATAGTATAGTAAGGCGTTTTTTTCGGAAAAAAAAAGACAAAAATTTTTTTGACCTCCAAAAGTCATAAAAAACGTCATAGTATAGTAAGGCGTTTTTTTCGGACAAAAAAAGTCAAAAAATTTTTTGACCTCCAAAAGTCATAAAAAATGTCATAGTATAGTATGGCGTTTTTTTCGGACAAAAAAAGTCAAAATTTTTTTTGACCTCCAAAAGTCATAAAAAACGTCATAGTATAGTAAGGCGTTTTTTTCGGACAAAAAAAGTCAAAATTTTTTTTGACCTCCAAAAGTCATAAAAAACGTCATAGTATAGTAAGGCGTTTTTTTCGGACAAAAAAAGTCAAAATTTTTTTTGACCTCCAAAAGTCATAAAAAACGTCATAGTATAGTAAGGCGTTTTTTTCGGACAAAAAAAGTCAAAAATTTTTTTGACCTCCAAAAGTCATAAAAAACGTCATAGTATAGTAAGGCGTTTTTTTCGAACAAAAAAATCGAAAATTTTTTTTGACCTCCAAAAGTCATAAAAAACGTCATAGTATAGTAAGGCGTTTTTTTCGGACAAAAAAAGTCAAAATTTTTTTTGACCTCCAAAAGTCATAAAAAACGTCATAGTATAGTAAGGTGTTTTTTTCTGACAAAAAAAGTCAAAAAATTTTTTGACCTCCAAAAGTCATAGAAAACGTCATAGTATAGTATGGCGTTTTTTTCGGACAAAAAAATCGAAATTTTCTTTTGACCTCCAAAAGTCATAAAAAACGTCATAGTATAGTAAGGCGTCAAAATCGGACAAAAAAAGTCAAAAATTTTTTTGACCTCCAAAAGTCATAAAAAACGTCATAGTATAGTAAGGCGTTTTTTTCGGACAAAAAAAGTCAAAAAATTTTTTGACCTCCAAAAGTCATAAAAAACATCATAGTATAGTAAGGCGTCAAAATTGGACAAAATAAGTCAAAATTTTTTTTGACCTCCAAAAGTCATAAAAAACGTCATAGTATAGTATGGCGTTTTTTTCGGACAAAAAAATCGAAAATTTTTTTTGACCTCCAAAAGTCATAAAAAACGTCATAGTATAGTATGGCGTTTTTTTCGGACAAAAAAATCGAAAAATTTTTTTGACCTCCAAAAGTCATAAAAAACGTCATAGTATAGTAAGGCGTCAAAATTGGACAAAAAAAGTCAAAATTTTTTTTGACCTCCAAAAGTCATAAAAAACGTCATAGTATAGTAAGGCGTTTTTTTCGGACAAAAAAAGTCAAAATTTTTTTTGACCTCCAAAAGTCATAAAAAACGTCATAGTATAGTATGGCGTTTTTTTCGGACAAAAAAATCAAAAATTTTTTTTGACCTCCAAAAGTCATAAAAAACGTCATAGTATAGTAAGGCGTTTTTTTCGGACAAAAAAAGTCAAAATTTTTTTTGACCTCCAAAAGTCATAAAAAACGTCATAGTATAGTAAGGCGTTTTTTTCGGACAAAAAAAGTCAAAATTTTTTTTGACCTCCAAAAGTCATAAAAAACGTCATAGTATAGTAAGGCGTCAAAATCGGACAAAAAAAGTCAAACATTTTTTTGACCTCCAAAAGTCATAAAAAACGTCATAGTATAGTAAGGCGTTTTTTTCGGACAAAAAAAGACAAAAATTTTTTTGACCTCCAAAAGTCATAAAAAACGTCATAGTATAGTAAGGCGTTTTTTTCTGACAAAAAAAGTCAAAAATTTTTTTGACCTCCAAAAGTCATAAAAAACGTCATAGTATAGTATGGCGTTTTTTCGGACAAAAAAAGTCAAAATTTTTTTTGACCTCCAAAAGTCATAAAAAACGTCATAGTATAGTAAGGCGTTTTTTTCGGACAAAAAAATCGAAAATTTTTTTTGACCTCCAAAAGTCATAAAAAACGTCATAGTATAGTAAGGTGTTTTTTTCTGACAAAAAAAGTCAAAAATTTTTTTGACCTCCAAAAGTCATAAAAAACGTCATAGTATAGTATGGCGTTTTTTTCGGACAAAAAAAGTCAAAATTTTTTTTGACCTCCAAAAGTCATAAAAAACGTCATAGTATAGTAAGGCGTTTTTTTCGGACAAAAAAAGTCAGAACTTTTTTTGACCTCCAAAAGTCATAAAAAACGTCATAGTATAGTATGGCGTTTTTTTCGGACAAAAAAAGGCAAAATTTTTTTTGACCTCCAAAAGTCATAAAAAACGTCATAGTATAGTAAGGCGTTTTTTTCGGACAAAAAAAGTCAAAATTTTTTTTTGACCTCCAAAAGTCATAAAAAACGTCATAGTATAGTAAGGCGTCAAAATTGGACAAAAAAAGTCAAAATTTTTTTTGACCTCCAAAAGTCATAAAAAACGTCACAGTATAGTAAGGCGTTTTTTTCGGACAAAAAAAATCGAAATTTTCTTTTGACCTCCAAAAGTCATAAAAAACGTCATAGTATAGTAAGGCGTCAAAATCGGACAAAAAAAGTCAAAAATTTTTTTGACCTCCAAAAGTCATAAAAAACGTCATAGTATAGTATGGCGTTTTTTTCGGACAAAAAAAGTCAAAATTTTTTTTGACCTCCAAAAGTCATAAAAAACGTCATAGTATAGTAAGGCGTCAAAATTGGACAAAAAAAGTCAAAATTTTTTTTGACCTCCAAAAGTCATAAAAAACGTCATAGTATAGTAAGGCGTTTTTTTCGGACAAAAAAAGTCAAAATTTTTTTTGACCTCCAAAAGTCATAAAAAACGTCATAGTATAGTATGGCGTTTTTTTCGGACAAAAAAATCAAAAATTTTTTTTGACCTCCAAAAGTCATAAAAAACGTCATAGTATAGTAAGGCGTTTTTTTCGGACAAAAAAAGTCAAAATTTTTTTTGACCTCCAAAAGTCATAAAAAACGTCATAGTATAGTAAGGCGTTTTTTTCGGACAAAAAAAGTCAAAAATTTTTTTGACCTTCAAAAGTCATAAAAAACGTCATAGTATAGTAAGGCGTTTTTTTCGAACAAAAAAATCGAAAATTTTTTTTGACCTCCAAAAGTCATAAAAAACGTCATAGTATAGTAAGGCGTTTTTTTCGGACAAAAAAAGTCAAAATTTTTTTTGACCTCCAAAAGTCATAAAAAACGTCATAGTATAGTAAGGTGTTTTTTTCTGACAAAAAAAGTCAAAAAATTTTTTGACCTCCAAAAGTCATAGAAAACGTCATAGTATAGTATGGCGTTTTTTTCGGACAAAAAAATCGAAATTTTCTTTTGACCTCCAAAAGTCATAAAAAACGTCATAGTATAGTAAGGCGTCAAAATCGGACAAAAAAAGTCAAAAATTTTTTTGACCTCCAAAAGTCATAAAAAACGTCATAGTATAGTAAGGCGTTTTTTTCGGACAAAAAAAGACAAAAATTTTTTTGACCTCCAAAAGTCATAAAAAACGTCATAGTATAGTAAGGCGTTTTTTTCGGACAAAAAAATCGAAAATTTTTTTTGACCTCCAAAAGTCATAAAAAACGTCATAGTATAGTAAGGCGTTTTTTTCGGACAAAAAAATCGAAATTTTCTTTTGACCTCCAAAAGTCATAAAAAACGTCATAGTATAGTAAGGCGTCAAAATCGGACAAAAAAAGTCAAACATTTTTTTGACCTCCAAAAGTCATAAAAAACGTCATAGTATAGTAAGGCGTTTTTTTCGGACAAAAAAATCGAAAAATTTTTTTGACCTCCAAAAGTCATAAAAAACGTCATAGTATAGTAAGGTGTTTTTTTCTGACAAAAAAAGTCAAAAATTTTTTTGACCTCCAAAAGTCATAAAAAACGTCATAGTATAGTATGGCGTTTTTTTCGGACAAAAAAAGTCAAAATTTTTTTTGACCTCCAAAAGTCATAAAAAACGTCATAGTATAGTAAGGCGTTTTTTTCGGACAAAAAAAGTCAGAACTTTTTTTGACCTCCAAAAGTCAAAAAACGTCATAGTATAGTATGGCGTTTTTTTCGGACAAAAAAAGGCAAAATTTTTTTTGACCTCCAAAAGTCATAAAAAACGTCATAGTATAGTAAGGCGTTTTTTTCGGACAAAAAAAGTCAAAATTTTTTTTGACCTCCAAAAGTCATAAAAAACGTCATAGTATAGTAAGGCGTCAAAATTGGACAAAAAAAGTCAAAATTTTTTTTGACCTCCAAAAGTCATAAAAAACGTCACAGTATAGTAAGGCGTTTTTTTCGGACAAAAAAATCGAAATTTTCTTTTGACCTCCAAAAGTCATAAAAAACGTCATAGTATAGTAAGGCGTCAAAATCGGACAAAAAAAGTCAAAAATTTTTTTGACCTCCAAAAGTCATAAAAAACGTCATAGTATAGTATGGCGTTTTTTTCGGACAAAAAAAGTCAAAATTTTTTTTGACCTCCAAAAGTCATAAAAAACGTCATAGTATAGTAAGGCGTTTTTTTCGGACAAAAAAAGTCAAAAAAATTTTTGACCTCCAAAAGTCATAAAAAACGTCATAGTATAGTAAGGCGTTTTTTTCGGACAAAAAAATCGAAATTTTCTTTTGACCTCCAAAAGTCATAAAAAACGTCATAGTATAGTAAGGCGTCAAAATCGGACAAAAAAAGTCAAAATTTTTTTTGACCTCCAAAAGTCATAAAAAACGTCATAGTATAGTAAGGCGTTTTTTTCGGACAAAAAAAGTCAAAAAAATTTTTGACCTCCAAAAGTCATAAAAAACGTCATAGTATAGTATGGCGTTTTTTTCGGACAAAAAAAGTCAAAATTTTTTTTGACCTCCAAAAGTCATAAAAAACGTCATAGTATAGTAAGGCGTCAAAATTGGACAAAAAAAGTCAAAACTTTTTTTGACCTCCAAAAGTCACAAAAAACGTCATAGTATAGTAAGGCGTTTTTTTCGGACAAAAAAAGTCAAAAATTTTTTTGACCTCCAAAAGTCATAAAAAACGTCATAGTATAGTATGGCGTTTTTTCGGACAAAAAAAGTCAAAATTTTTTTTGACCTCCAAAAGTCATAAAAAACGTCATAGTATAGTAAGGCGTTTTTTTCGGAAAAAAAAAGACAAAATTTTTTTTGACCTCCAAAAGTCATAAAAAACGTCATAGTATAGTAAGGCGTTTTTTTCGGACAAAAAAAGTCAAAAATTTTTTTGACCTCCAAAAGTCATAAAAAACGTCATAGTATAGTATGGCGTTTTTTTCGGACAAAAAAAGTCAAAAATTTTTTTGACCTCCAAAAGTCATAAAAAACGTCATAGTATAGTAAGGCGTTTTTTTCGGACAAAAAAATCGAAAATTTTTTTTGACCTCCAAAAGTCATAAAAAACGTCATAGTATAGTAAGGCGTTTTTTTCGGACAAAAAAAGTCAAAATTTTTTTTGACCTCCAAAAGTCATAAAAAACGTCATAGTATAGTAAGGCGTTTTTTTCGGACAAAAAAAGTCAAAAAAATTTTTGACCTCCAAAAGTCATAAAAAACGTCATAGTATAGTATGGCGTTTTTTTCGGACAAAAAAAGTCAAAATTTTTTTTGACCTCCAAAAGTCATAAAAAACGTCATAGTATAGTAAGGCGTTTTTTTCGGACAAAAAAAGTCAAAACTTTTTTTGACCTCCAAAAGTCATAAAAAACGTCATAGTATAGTAAGGCGTTTTTTTCGGACAAAAAAAGTCAAAAAAATTTTTGACCTCCAAAAGTCATAAAAAACGTCATAGTATAGTATGGCGTTTTTTTCGGACAAAAAAAGTCAAAATTTTTTTTGACCTCCAAAAGTCATAAAAAACGTCATAGTATAGTAAGGCGTCAAAATTGGACAAAAAAAGTCAAAACTTTTTTTGACCTCCAAAAGTCACAAAAAACGTCATAGTATAGTAAGGCGTTTTTTTCGGACAAAAAAAGTCAAAAATTTTTTTGACCTCCAAAAGTCATAAAAAACGTCATAGTATAGTATGGCGTTTTTTTCGGACAAAAAAAGTCAAAATTTTTTTTGACCTCCAAAAGTCATAAAAAACGTCATAGTATAGTAAGGCGTTTTTTTTCGGAAAAAAAAAGACAAAATTTTTTTTGACCTCCAAAAGTCATAAAAAACGTCATAGTATAGTAAGGCGTTTTTTTCGGACAAAAAAAGTCAAAAATTTTTTTGACCTCCAAAAGTCATAAAAAACGTCATAGTATAGTATGGCGTTTTTTTCGGACAAAAAAAGTCAAAAATTTTTTTGACCTCCAAAAGTCATAAAAAACGTCATAGTATAGTAAGGCGTTTTTTTCGGACAAAAAAATCGAAAATTTTTTTTGACCTCCAAAAGTCATAAAAAACGTCATAGTATAGTAAGGCGTTTTTTTCGGACAAAAAAAGTCAAAATTTTTTTTGACCTCCAAAAGTCATAAAAAACGTCATAGTATAGTATGGCGTTTTTTTCGGACAAAAAAAGTCAAAATTTTTTTTGACCTCCAAAAGTCATAAAAAACGTCATAGTATAGTAAGGCGTTTTTTTCGGACAAAAAAAGTCAAAACTTTTTTTGACCTCCAAAAGTCATAAAAAACGTCATAGTATAGTATGGCGTTTTTTTCGGACAAAAAAAGGCAAAATTTTTTTTGACCTCCAAAAGTCATAAAAAACGTCATAGTATAGTAAGGCGTTTTTTTCGGACAAAAAAAGTCAAAATTTTTTTTGACATCCAAAAGTCATAAAAAACGTCATAGTATAGTATGGCGTTTTTTTCGGACAAAAAAAGTCAAAATTTTTTTTGACCTCCAAAAGTCATAAAAAACGTCATAGTATAGTAAGGCGTCAAAATTGGACAAAAAAAGTCAAAATTTTTTTTGACCTCCAAAAGTCACAAAAAACGTCATAGTATAGTAAGGCGTTTTTTTCGGACAAAAAAAGTCAAAAATTTTTTTGACCTCCAAAAGTCATAAAAAACGTCATAGTATAGTAAGGCGTTTTTTTCGGACAAAAAAAGACAAAAATTTTTTTGACCTCCAAAAGTCATAAAAAACGTCATAGTATAGTAAGGCGTTTTTTTCGGACAAAAAAAGTCAAAAATTTTTTTGACCTCCAAAAGTCATAAAAAACGTCATAGTATAGTAAGGCGTTTTTTTCGGACAAAAAAAGTCAAAATTTTTTTTGACCTCCAAAAGTCATAAAAAACGTCATAGTATAGTATGGCGTTTTTTTCGGACAAAAAAAGTCAAAATTTTTTTTGACCTCCAAAAGTCATAAAAAACGTCATAGTATAGTAAGGCGTCAAAATTGGACAAAAAAAGTCAAAATTTTTTTTGACCTCCAAAAGTCATAAAAAACGTCATAGTATAGTAAGGCGTTTTTTTCGGACAAAAAAATCGAAATTTTCTTTTGACCTCCAAAAGTCATAAAAAACGTCATAGTATAGTAAGGCGTTTTTTTCGGACAAAAAAAGTCAAAATTTTTTTTGACCTCCAAAAGTCATAAAAAACGTCATAGTATAGTATGGCGTTTTTTTCGGACAAAAAAATCAAAAATTTTTTTTGACCTCCAAAAGTCATAAAAAACGTCATAGTATAGTAAGGCGTTTTTTTCGGACAAAAAAAGTCAAAATTTTTTTTGACCTCCAAAAGTCATAAAAAACGTCATAGTATAGTAAGGCGTTTTTTTCGGACAAAAAAAGTCAAAAATTTTTTTGACCTCCAAAAGTCATAAAAAACGTCATAGTATAGTAAGGCGTTTTTTTCGAACAAAAAAATCGAAAATTTTTTTTGACCTCCAAAAGTCATAAAAAACGTCATAGTATAGTAAGGCGTTTTTTTCGGACAAAAAAAGTCAAAATTTTTTTTGACCTCCAAAAGTCATAAAAAACATCATAGTATAGTAAGGTGTTTTTTTCTGACAAAAAAAGTCAAAAAAATTTTTGACCTCCAAAAGTCATAGAAAACGTCATAGTATAGTATGGCGTTTTTTTCGGACAAAAAAAATCGAAATTTTCTTTTGACCTCCAAAAGTCATAAAAAACGTCATAGTATAGTAAGGCGTCAAAATCGGACAAAAAAAGTCAAAAATTTTTTTGACCTCCAAAAGTTATAAAAAACGTCATAGTATAGTAAGGCGTTTTTTTCGGACAAAAAAAGACAAAAATTTTTTTGACCTCCAAAAGTCATAAAAAACGTCATAGTATAGTAAGGCGTTTTTTTCGGACAAAAAAATCGAAAATTTTTTTTGACCTCCAAAAGTCATAAAAAACGTCATAGTATAGTAAGGCGTTTTTTTCGGACAAAAAAATCGAAATTTTCTTTTGACCTCCAAAAGTCATAAAAAACGTCATAGTATAGTAAGGCGTCAAAATCGGACAAAAAAAGTCAAACATTTTTTTGACCTCCAAAAGTCATAAAAAACGTCATAGTATAGTAAGGCGTTTTTTTCGGACAAAAAAAGTCAAAAATTTTTTTGACCTCCAAAAGTCATAAAAAACGTCATAGTATAGTATGGCGTTTTTTCGGACAAAAAAAGTCAAAATTTTTTTTGACCTCCAAAAGTCATAAAAAACGTCATAGTATAGTAAGGCGTTTTTTTCGGACAAAAAAATCGAAAATTTTTTTTGACCTCCAAAAGTCATAAAAAACGTCATAGTATAGTAAGGTGTTTTTTTCTGACAAAAAAAGTCAAAAATTTTTTTGACCTCCAAAAGTCATAAAAAACGTCATAGTATAGTATGGCGTTTTTTTCGGACAAAAAAAGTCAAAATTTTTTTTGACCTCCAAAAGTCATAAAAAACGTCATAGTATAGTAAGGCGTTTTTTTCGGACAAAAAAAGTCAGAACTTTTTTTGACCTCCAAAAGTCATAAAAAACGTCATAGTATAGTATGGCGTTTTTTTCGGACAAAAAAAGTCAAAATTTTTTTTGACCTCCAAAAGTCATAAAAAACGTCATAGTATAGTAAGGCGTTTTTTTCGGACAAAAAAATCGAAAATTTTTTTTGACCTCCAAAAGTCATAAAAAACGTCATAGTATAGTAAGGCGTTTTTTTCGGACAAAAAAATCGAAATTTTCTTTTGACCTCCAAAAGTCATAAAAAACGTCATAGTATAGTAAGGCGTCAAAATCGGACAAAAAAAGTCAAACATTTTTTTGACCTCCAAAAGTCATAAAAAACGTCATAGTATAGTAAGGCGTTTTTTTCGGACAAAAAAAGACAAAAATTTTTTTGACCTCCAAAAGTCATAAAAAACGTCATAGTATAGTAAGGCGTTTTTTTCTGACAAAAAAAGTCAAAAATTTTTTTGACCTCCAAAAGTCATAAAAAACGTCATAGTATAGTATGGCGTTTTTTCGGACAAAAAAAGTCAAAATTTTTTTTGACCTCCAAAAGTCATAAAAAACGTCATAGTATAGTAAGGCGTTTTTTTCGGACAAAAAAATCGAAAATTTTTTTTGACCTCCAAAAGTCATAAAAAACGTCATAGTATAGTAAGGCGTTTTTTTCAGACAAAAAAAGTCAAAATTTTTTTTGACCTCCAAAAGTCATAAAAAACGTCATAGTATAGTATGGCGTTTTTTTCGGACAAAAAAAGTCAAAATTTTTTTTGACCTCCAAAAGTCATAAAAAACGTCATAGTATAGTAAGGCGTCAAAATTGGACAAAAAAAGTCAAAATTTTTTTTGACCTCCAAAAGTCATAAAAAACGTCATAGTATAGTAAGGCGTTTTTTTCGGACAAAAAAAGTCAAAATTTTTTTTGACCTCCAAAAGTCATAAAAAACGTCATAGTATAGTATGGCGTTTTTTTCGGACAAAAAAATCGAAATTTTCTTTTGACCTCCAAAAGTCATAAAAAACGTCATAGTATTGTAAGGCGTCAAAATCGGACAAAAAAAGTCAAAAATTTTTTTGACCTCCAAAAGTCATAAAAAACGTCATAGTATAGTAAGGCGTTTTTTTCGGACAAAAAAAGACAAAAATTTTTTTGACCTCCAAAAGTCATAAAAAACGTCATAGTATAGTAAGGCGTTTTTTTCGGACAAAAAAAGTCAAAATTTTTTTTGACCTCCAAAAGTCATAAAAAACGTCATAGTATAGTAAGGTGTTTTTTTCTGACAAAAAAAGTCAAAATTTTTTTTGACCTCCAAAAGTCATAAAAAAACGTCATAGTATAGTATGGCGTCAAAATCGGACAAAAAAAGTCAAACATTTTTTTGACCTCCAAAAGTCATAAAAAACGTCATAGTATAGTAAGGCGTTTTTTTCGGACAAAAAAAGTCAAAATTTTTTTTGACCTCCAAAAGTCATAAAAAACGTCATAGTATAGTAAGGCGTTTTTTTCGGACAAAAAAAGTCAAAAATTTTTTTGACCTCCAAAAGTCATAAAAAACGTCATAGTATAGTATGGCGTTTTTTTCGGACAAAAAAATCGAAATTTTTTTTTGACCTCCAAAAGTCATAAAAAACGTCATAGTATAGTATGGCGTTTTTTTCGGACAAAAAAATCAAAAATTTTTTTTGACCTCCAAAAGTCATAAAAAACGTCATAGTATAGTAAGGCGTTTTTTTCGGACAAAAAAAGTCAAAAAATTTTTTGACCTCCAAAAGTCATAAAAAACGTCATAGTATAGTAAGGCGTTTTTTTCGGACAAAAAAAGTCAAAATTTTTTTTGACCTCCAAAAGTCATAAAAAACGTCATAGTATAGTAAGGCGTTTTTTTCGGACAAAAAAAGTCAAAATTTTTTTTGACCTCCAAAAGTCATAAAAAACGTCATAGTATAGTAAGGCGTTTTTTTCGGACAAAAAAAGTCAAAAAATTTTTTTGACCTCCAAAAGTCATAAAAAACGTCATAGTATAGTAAGGCGTTTTTTTTGACAAAAAAAGTCAAAAATTTTTTTGACCTCCAAAAGTCATAAAAAACGTCATAGTATAGTATGGCGTTTTTTTCTGACAAAAAAAGTCAAAAATTTTTTTGACCTCCAAAAGTCATAAAAAACGTCATAGTATAGTATGGCGTTTTTTCGGACAAAAAAAGTCAAAATTTTTTTTGACCTCCAAAAGTCATAAAAAACGTCGTAGTATAGTATGGCGTTTTTTTCGGACAAAAAAATCGAAATTTTCTTTTGACCTCCAAAAGTCATAAAAAACGTCATAGTATAGTAAGGCGTTTTTTTCGGACAAAAAAAGTCAAAAAATTTTTTGACCTCCAAAAGTCATAAAAAACATCATAGTATAGTAAGGCGTCAAAATCGGACAAAAAAAGTCAAAAAATTTTTTGACCTTCAAAAGTCATAAAAAACGTCATAGTATAGTAAGGCGTCAAAATCGGACAAAAAAAGTCACAATTTTTTTTGACCTCCAAAAGTCATAAAAAACGTCATAGTATAGTAAGGCGTCAAAATCAGACAAAAAGAGTCAAAAAATTTTTTTGACCTCCAAAAGTCATAAAAAAACGTCATAGTATAGTAAGGCTTCAAAAAATATTTGAGTTACAAAATAGAAGTAGTTGTTAGTTGAAGTCCTAGAAATATTATCACGTATAGGACCTTGCCATTTTAGATTTAATTGGTGAAGCAAGGAGAATTCTTGAATGCAAATGGGTGCAGGTGAAAACACTCATTCTAAAATAAATGAATTTGGAAGAAGATTTTAACGTTAAAATTTAGCGTCTAATGTTTCCACTTTCCTTTCCGGTGTACCTTACTTCAGTGACACGGGGCAGGCTCCACCTCTGCCTTTTATTCACTTTCTATTTATGTCAGGTCATTGCTCCAGCAGCTACGCTCCACATCCAAACTTCATCTTCCACATGCCATGGATACCACCTATGCCTTCTGGGCTTTACAACAACGGCTTCTGTGGAGCTCAAATAATCCCCCACTTCCAGCAGGGTGCAGTGCATTACCCACCTCCTCCAGAGCCTGGACCTCAGCCTGTAAGTGGCCGTTTCTACAATCTACTGCAGGCCAGCAGTAATAAATTTCGAAAGTTACTATTGCCTTCTAGGTATGTCATGTGATAAACATCCTTGTCTTTCCCTCATTTGCTTAATGTGTCAGGACTGCAGACAGGTTTTCTTTACCCTTCAACCATCCCCACTCCCAGAGGCCTCCCAGGAGGAGCTGATGCCAAGGCAACACCCACAGATCCAGACATCGAGGAGCTGGATTAATGCACAGTCAGCCAGATAATCTTACTATCTTGCAGATAAAGCAAGTTCTTGTAGGTTTGAAAGAATGCTTTTCAACACCAGTAAATCAGTTATAAATGAAAACTGCACTGATGCAGCAGGGCAACATACTTTTATTCAGCATACTTGAGGAACTGAATTTTTTGTTGGAAATAAATTCATCTATATGGAAAAATAAAAGTTAGACTTGTCTTTTTATATTCTTTTAATAATATAACATCAAATTTATGTTTATATTCAAAACATTCTCACAAATAAATCTAACTAAAAGCTCATTAATCATAAACATAACTTTCTTGAAACTGAATATATATGTTCTTTTCTGTTTGCTGTTACTACATTTGTAAGAATACTTTTCACTGAATTTCACATTAATTACTTGTAATATATTGCACTCTTTATTACTGACAAGTTGTATTTCCAGTGTACCTTTTGTTCCCCCCATACAGAGATATCAACTTTTCTTTTTTTAAGGCATATTTTTCAAATAGCAATAATCATAACTCAGAGTTGGAAGCTGGTCTTACTGTAGTACATTTTACTATTTAAGACAGAAAATACTCATCTGGTTAAAAAAAAAAAAAAAGTAAGACGCTCACTACTTTTTTACTTAAAATGTGTTCTGACTGACAGGTGGCTGCTGCAGTAGCTCAGCCACATTGTGGTCTATATATGGGTGCAACTGGTAGCTTGTGCTTCGCTAACTGTTTTTTCCAACAACTGAAACCATAAGTGCAAAATATGAAACATTATTAAATGCAAGGATTTTATACTTTTTTCTCTGTCACATATGATGGATAATTCAATAATTTGAGTTTTGGACTACTGTCAGTGGTGGGGAAAAGTATTCTGATTTTTTACTTGAGTAAAAATGTAGAAATCCGCTGTTACAAGTACAAGTACAAAAGTATTAGCTTCAAAATATACTTAAAGTACCAAGAGTAAAAGTGCTCATTATAAGGAATGGCCTCACTTCAGAGTAATCTTTATCTTATTACTGGATTATTATTATTATTGATGTATTAATCTAAGTATCACTTTAATGTTGCCACTGACAAAGGTGCGATTCATTTTAACTGCTTTATACACGGTTGAGTAGCTTGTGAATTTCCCCCATGATCAGTAAAGTCTTATCTTAACCTATAACACATCATTACTTGTTTGATGATTTTATCTTTGGAATGTTCATCTGAATTTGAAAACTGGTAACTATGCCTGTTGAATAAATGTACAGCAATAAAAAGTGCAATATTTCTCTCCGAAATGGTGTGAAACTGATATACAAAAGTAAGGTAAAGTAAGGTACTTCAAAACTGTAATTAAGTGCAGAACATGAGAAAATGCACTTAATTACTTTGCATCACTGGTGGAGTTCAGTTTCTGAGATTGGAGGTGAGATGTACATTTTGTAATATTGTCCACCAGGGGGAGCAAACACTCACTCCCTCACCATCACTCACTCATCAGTCTGTCTAGAGTCTCAGTTTATGACTCTATGACTCTATGGCTTTAGACTGATCTCTGATCTGCAACAACTTAAGAGATAACATTATTCAAAATGCTAGTTTTTCTGTTCCATTTCTTTTTCTGCTGGAGGATTCTCTATGCCACTCTGTACAAAGTCAGAACAGATGTCCATTATCACTGGTCCAGCATCAGATCACCACTGGGATCAAAATATAAGTGACTTATTAAGCCCTGTATGCACAATAGACCTACATATAAATGTGGAGCAGGTAATACTATATAGCACTCCTATTTCACACTGACCCACTTCCAGTTTACTGCTGGTTACGGATATTTGTCACTAGAGCGTTAGAGCTTTATAAAGAATTTGAGGGGGGTGCATACAGCAGAAGACCGCGCCCTTCTGCCTCCACCATGCAGGTCGCATTTCATCAGACGATACGTGCTGGCATCAACAACTTCAAGTTCACAAAGTGCAACTGCCACAGAGCTGCACAAAGAGGTGAGGATCGAGTATGCTGGCAAGGTGGGGTGGACTTCTGAATTCCTAAGAACTCCTCAGCCAAATGAATCACATCAGCTGTCTTCCTCTGTCTTTCTCTCTCTTTATGGTGGGAAACAAACAGGCAAGGGATCACATGAGGACAAAGCGGTTACGAATCATTCTGCACGAATGTCTGAGCCAAATTACACGGTAATCCATCTAATAGTTGTCAAGACGCGACACTAAAAACTACAAATGTCAATCGCATGGTGGCACTAGAGGGAAAGTCGGGGGATCAACAACGTTATTACGGTTTCATCCTCTGGGAAACATGAATATCTGCTCAAAATTTAATATAATAAGGTATTTCAATTTCAAACTAAAATTGACAAGTGACAGGATGACAATGCCTTTCAAAGAGCCATGCAACAACAATAACAACGCAAACACATCTGGCTAAAACATATGCAGGATTCAATAACACAACCCTTTAAAAGTTTACTAAAACTTGTTCTATAAAGTGGGAAGACTGTAACTGTAATATAATGCTATCACATTTAAGATATGAAATTTGATATAATTTGATAAATAACTTTGTTTCTTAAGTTAGTGAGCAGGAGTAAGAGTGTGGGATGTTTACCTTTAATATTTCACGTTCCCTCTTAGCAGTGTGATGAATATGGGCCCAGGTTTTCACTCTGAGAAAATAAAGAGTCAGGGCAGGGAGTCAGAGTAGGCACAGATGGTACAATACAGCCTTTTTTAAATGTAAAATTAGGTAGCAAAGGGCCGCAGATTTGGTCACACAGTATCTAACAGTGCTGGTGTTCAACTCCAGACAAAAACATTTGAGGTAAAATTTAGGAGGACAAAGACAAGAACTCATATCAGTCAGCACAGACCAAATGCAACATACAGCAAGTCAACACTGGTGCTAGTATGAATGTATGTCTGCAGAACAAGTTCTAGAGTTCAACACAGGCAAACACTGGATACTCTCTTGTTGAAGCATGTGATGAAAGACATCAAAACCACCCTCACCTGCCCTCATCCGGACCTTCAAGTATAACTGTAAGAGGATCTTTGTCATTGCTGGCAGCAATTTGTTCACATAATGTGAGTGAGAAGGCAGCAAGAAGACAAGAGTTCAAGAGTTTTGGGGTCAGATCTGGATCATTATTATAGTGCAGAGTGTTCAAGTCTAAAAATACCTAATGCCAAACTGAAATTGAAACAGCCAACAGCAGCAAAAGGCTGATTGTCGTAGGCTGCCTTGTGAAGGTTTCAGTCAACTTTTGTTGAGATTCCAGATGAGAAACTCATAATATAAAAAAATAATAATTTGTCTGATATAAAAGATCAGATAGGTCTGACGCTCTGGGAGTCGTATTATAGTCTGTTTTTATTTTATTTTATTAAAAAAAGAAAGCAGCATAGATTCTGCACAGTCTTAATAAAAAAAAGTCATCGTGACAAAATCAGGGCTTTAATTGTGCAATATGTTTCCAGTATTATGTTTACAGAATTCGGTTTAAACAAAGCCAGTGAGTGTAAGCTCTCTGTATTCAATGCCACTTAAAATACAGTGCATGACTAAAGAGATACCCTATATGCTTGTCTGACCCCTGAAAGCAGTTCAGAGGATATTCATAACTTCAAAGAGGTTATCTGGCATCTGTAACAGTGAACACATAAGCAGCTTAGAAGATCTGTTTTTCATTTCACCTACGGCTGAAGCTACTGTAATACTCCTAAAATTGTTGGCAAAAATCTCCACCACTTTATTGCTGTGAAGGTTGAACCTTGCCACAGCCGTAGCCCTCCTGAACTCCTGCCTACCCATAAAGCCTCTTCAGTTTTTTGAGACCAAACATCAGTGGTATTTAGATTCATATAATTTTCTTTTCTTTTGTTTTGTCAGCAAAAGAAAAGTAGAAACTAAAAGTACCATTCATGTAGAAAAACGTCCTGTAATTATTATGTTCTTATATTATCGGACTATTAAAAGTGATTTTATTAACACAAAGGCAGCATTTTAAAAAGGTGCCCTATGGAGTTTTCTTGTAAATAGTGTGTGTGTTTACATTCAGTGTTTCTCCAAACCACACACGTATATCCTTGCACAAGATTAAAAATCAAGAGCCACTCATAAAAACATGCTCCACAGTGCGGCTGTCAAAACTCAACTCCACAAGGTACCTTTCATGTTGTAGGTGGTAGAGTTATTTTTTTTTAACTATGTCATCTATATATTCTTGAGTAATATAAATATATATTACATGCTGATAAATGTTTTAACTATAAAATCTTAAAAGACACTGTCTTGTCTTGTCAATTTTAATATTTGTCAAGGGGTGTATGCTAGCTGTCTTTAGCCTCAAGGGCTAGAATGTTTACCGTTGCTGAGCAACACCGTCAGCTGCTCCGGCTCTAACGTTACTGGCTGTTGACGAAGCACTGACGTAATCATCATCGTAATCAGATTCTGACTCCTAAATATCAAACATGTTTGATGTGGTCGGGGCGACCCAGCTGAGTCAAGACCGTATCTGTAAAACCCCTCACATTAACGAATGAAGACCAAGGTTCCACACCAGATTTATCCTCCGACTCTCGGACAGGTGAATCAGGGATAAATCGGCCCAAAACTTTTGTAATCTGAACCCTGCTTTACCGCAAGTGGAAGTCAGTTTCGCTGAAACTTACCGGGGATGGTCCATCCTCGGCGGACCAGGTCTTAGGGCCTCCTTGCTCCATTAACGTCTCGATTCTTTCCTTAGCCAGCGGTACTCGGCTTCGGGAGCTAATGGCGCCTCCCGCACGTGTCTCTGGCCTGGCTTCACCCTGTACTCCTTACTGGGCGTCTGTACACACGGGTCGTAAAGGGCTCTCTCTTCCAATCCACGACCCGTTCGCCGTCCACCTCTTCAGAACTCACGGTGTCCAAATGTCCACGTTTGTCAGCCGGGACCTGACAACCTGTTCCACTAAGCGACGCCAGCTCCAGTAACTTCTTCAGCTCCACCACCACCACCTGTGCTTCCACTCGCGCAAACTCCAGCTCAGGTGGTCAATCACTCGGCTCAGCTGCGTCCATCTGACTCATTAACTCTCCGTTAATTCACATACAGAGTGGAAACTCTGAAACTCATCGTCCTAACATTTTAATTGTTGGAGATCTTTAGACTTGCAAAGCTTCCTGGAGCAGCTGATTTTGTAGAAGTACTCCCGGCTCTCCATGAACCCTCCATCCAAACTTGATAGTGGGGTGGTGGGCACAAAGGACCCGTCCATTTAGTCTGCACCGTTAGCTGCAAAATTCTGCTACTGGGCTTGGTTTTATTTGGAATGTTGGTGTCTGTAAAAAAAAAAGAAAAGAAGGAAAAAACAAACAAACAAACAACAACAAAACAACAACAACAATGGAACAGGAACATTTTCAAATTTTATCAATTATATTGCTTTTGGCTATGACTAGTACTGCTGCTGGTGCTGGTTCACAGAATCACAGTGTGCAAAACCAAAATGTACTCTCCCTCTGTTGAAACCGATCCTTTCTGTTTAATGTAAGGTCCTTTGCCACTGCGTTTTTTTTTTCTGTACTCGCAAAGTAAACGTTGTTTAAGAATCACACAGTCTTAACTGCATTTTCCCACACACTCTAGTTCAGCACACTAGTTCATGTGTTCACTGTATTTGAAGTGACAGCGTTCCACTCTAAAAGAAGCATGTCAACACCGGTGCAAAACTGTGAGTGATGAGAGAAAATGTTTTTCTTCAGAATCTCCACCCTGCTGATTTTTTTCCGCAGTGTGATCACAGGACAAGTATCTACAGCAGTGACAGCAGATGTGGTGATAACACTGATTTAAAGATACAAGAGGCGTCATGTACACAATCCCCGTTGCCTCCCTGGAGAGGATTTTTTTTTAGCTGTGTGTGCAAACATCTGATATGAACCAAAGATATCAGAAACTAGTGTTTTATTGTGTCTGCTTTCTTGACATAACAAAGCTTTTACAGATTTTGATTTCTCCTGAAATTTACTTTAGATGTTTTTTTCACAGACAAAACTAACACTGACACGAGGATATGGGAAAGATATAATGAGTGAGCAGCTCCACGAGCGAACAATGACTGCAGTTTGTTTTTAGGGGGTTTTTGCTCTTCTTCCAAAATCAGAAGTTCCAGGTTGCATCAAATTCTGTCAAACGGAATGATTTAATTGGTCTAATTTACTACATAAGCATCTCATAGGGTACTCATAAGGTCAGTTAAGTTAAGAGGCACACATAAGTGCTTCCACTGTATTTTTAAGATAAATGGGTGAAGTCATAATTGCTCCAGCCTTGTCTGAATTAGCTACTAAGGTGCCAGTATTTGTGGCACTGAGAATGACTTTGAGGGTGTGTTAGTATAACACAAGAAATAATTTTAAATGTTTTTTACTTCCCTGTGAAAGTCCTTACTGTTACAGCTGACTGATTACTGGTTGGGTTGATATCACCTTCACTGAATCTGACAAGATATGTGTAATCTCTTTTGAACAGTAGTTGGCCCTTTCTACCAGTGTAGTCATCTATGATTATACCCTTTTTCCAATGCTTTGAAATGAGGCAGATCACTACAGTTTATTCAGAGATATTGTTCTTCTCATAGATTTATTTGTGGCAGTTGACCCCGGAGGACAGCATTGAACAATTAACTGTAAAACTGTAGTGATGAATTAACATTAAATTCGAGTGACAGAGCTAATCATCAACTAAAAATGAATACCAGCCATTTAACAACACTTTCCTAGGAGATGCAACACATCTGCACAATAGTCTTCTAATTCACTATCTGATCTTGCACCTCTTTTTATTTATTGTAAAGTATGAATAAGCAGGTTTAACTGGGGATAATAGGCATAAGACCTATATATTATATATATCACCTATATATTTAAAAAACCTAGACAGTATGTAAAATAACAATAAAAAGATGTTCTTTAATACAACATGCTTCTCTCACCAAGCCTTTTTAGCTATCTGTCATCAGGGGTGGTAACAGGGCTGATTTTGGAGTTAATGGTTGTAGTTTTACACTCATTCTTCTACAGCTGAGTACTTCTGACATGTGTAGTGTACTGTTCACTGTCTGGCCGCTCAGCCTCGAGAAAAGCTGCCAGGACTTTGGTTCACTACTGATTTAAGTGAAGAGAAAGGCTGGGTGTGCCTAAGATACGGCTGATTAAAACCTGTCCAGTGTGCTCAAGGAATGCAGAGCACACTACATGTTGTTAGAGAACATGCTGCCAAGATTAAAGCACTGAATTACTGCAACAGTCAACAGGTAATGTGTTTCTAAGAATCACGTACGAGAGATTACCCAGTCAAAGTTTAAGATTAACTGTAGAAACAACTTGTGTTATGTCAGTGCAACACTGGGACAGAAGCTACTGAATATTTTGAAAGTGGTTTCAATAGATTTTTTTTTCTCTAGATACATATAATTGACATACTGTATGCGTGTCTGTGTGTGTGTTCTGCAATCTTTCCAAGAAGCAGATTTAACTTTTAGGGTTGTAGAGTCACATTTTTGTGCAGCCAGATTTCCTTGACTGGTTCTCACTTCTTCAAGGGCTGAGTTTCAGATTAAGAACTGGTTTTAGGATAAAAGTAACAATTAGAATAGGGATTTAGTAAGAGGCAGGGTTTGCATACACACAAAAGAGTGGGTCAATGAGAGTGTGTCATCAACAGAGAGAGAGTCTTTATGATTTGAAATAATTGGAACAAAACACTTAATCTCACCAATTTATTTTAAGATGCTTCTAAAGAAAAGTGGACAGACGTTAATGGTGTGAGGCAATCAGGGGCTCTTGGAGCAGAATGCCCTGGGTGTGGTGTTGACATGAGTGGACAATGGAAACTCTATTAAAACATTCCTGGTCTGGTGAATTCGTTGTAGGCAGACTGGGAAGGTCCTGAGCAATATCCTGCAGGGCCTTAAACAATGTGGAGAGCTATGAAAGACATATGACAAGGGTTATGTAGAGTAATCTGAAATCAAAGGGGCAACTTTTAAAAGTGCTCTCACCATCCTTTAATTGGAACTGTACCTGAATTTTCACAGCAGGGAGTTTTTGTAACCTAATGTGGATAACAACAAAACAAAAACCTTCTCTGGGTTTTTAAACTGAAAGCTGTTTCACTCACAACGTAACTTGAGAAGGCCGCTCATTTTCACACCTGCCTTATCGATGCAGAGAGATGCAGAGGTGTGGTCGGTTTCAGTAAGCTGCAAAAATTGGCCAACACAGACCACCCCCTCTTGGCTGAATGCCTAGAAGAAAATTTCACAACTCTCAGGCTGTGTGTGCAGCATTTCTGGGAGTGCACTGGATTGAAAAAAAGAGCTGTGACTGCAAAAAACGGGGTGAAAATCTTTTTTTGTTGTGCAGCTGACAGAATTTTTGTTTAGTCCACATGGTTCAAGAGTCTTTGAAACAAGTGCCATTGACCTAATATTTATTTAGAAACTGATGGTTCGTTCTTTGACTTGAATATAATGTCAATTCATTACAAGCACAAACTGAGGCTTGTGGAGACTAAAACAGCTAAAATGAAAACTTTGGACGCTCAGGTGGCCCAGTACATGCTAATGTTGCTCCTTGTCTGCCAAATATCTAAACAGGAAAACTCTTTACTAACACATCAGGGCCCAAAAAGACATTCCACAAAGGTAATTACGAGCTTTTACCTGAGAAACAAAAAACCTTTTGAAACCTGACCAAACCTGTGTCTCAGAGTTCAGTGGAAGCCTGTAGGGTGCGTCGCAAGTAAAAGTGAGAGGCATTTGCATAGGGGCGGTTCAGTGGCAAAGGGCTACTGCAGACCCGTTTGGGATTGTTAAAAAGAGCTGTACTGGCGTTATGTAAAACTATCAGCATGTAGGAACATGTCACATGACACAGTTAGAAAAAGCTTCTGTTGCTAAGCACTTTAAAGTTTTATTCATTTGTGATTAAGCATTGAATGCTACAGCATGTTCCTCTTTGTGCCACAGTGTGAAACAGCAGCTTGTGGCTTATGTTTATTTAAACCAGCAGGAGATGAGGAGCAGAGGAGTGTGCTTAAGTGTCTGTGTTCAGCTGGATTTAGACTGAAAATGATTAGGAGATGAAAAAAGAAAATATTAGAGAAATTCCACTCCTCGCCCACTCAATCTGTGAAGACACACAGGCTGCCTCTTGGTCTAGAGTTTGTTAGGTCAGAGGTAGTCATGCAGACTTAGTATTATTTAATGAGTTCATTGATCCATCCCCAAAGATTAAATCCCTGTGAAAATAAGGCATGTAATATTACACAAAAGGGCCAAAATACAAAAGAAATGGCCTATCATGCCAAACCTATCTCATTCAAAGCTATCTGTGGCAAAAGCCCAACAGAATAAAGGAAAAAAGGTGGATTTGTGGTATAAATCTTCACTCAGTATGAGCTGATGAGTTTTGACACAACACTTTAATTCAGCTTTCTCCAGTGCCCCTGATCTGTACTGTATAATACAGGCTAAGATTAAGACTCCTTGGTAATATCTCTGAATCACAATGACCAGTTTTGGCTGACATTTTAAGTAAACCACAGATGTGGCATCACTTGATAATTATGCCTAGCAGGTGATCGTTTGTTCCCAACCTTATCAGCAAAGCAAAGCTGTGTTTATCCACTGATTTCCCCTGTGGTCTACAAGATTAATCTTATCAATCTTAATTAATTTAATAACATGCAATCTCTCAAGAATGTGTCAGTCTGGTTCCAAGGCATGTAGAGGTTTGTTTCTACATCTAATCAAAACTTTCCCTTTCCTGAGATCTTCACAAATCTATCTTTCTTCAGAAACATGTGGCTGCCCCACCCAGCTTTAAATAACGCACCATGAGTTTGATATGACAAGACAGGTGAAATGGTAGAGTTTGGCACAGATAAGGATTTTAGGTGTGTAAATAAGTCACTTGGCTGACATTTGAGTCTCTAATAACTATGTACCGTTTAATTACACTGCCAGTCAAACATTGTAAAGAGAAAGTTTTAGAACACTCCCAGTTTTCATTGACATTTAAGCAATTTAAGTCCAGTTAAAAAAAAAAAAAATTAGTTTCTTCAGAATCCATGAACTGGACAGAAAGTGAAAGTAAAGCAACCTCAAAGTGCAACACATTTGTGGGAATGTCTGCAACAAGTTGGGATGAAATTTCTGAACAATATTTGCTTTCCATTGTAGGAAGACTACTGATTTCTGAGTTTTATCTTCAGTGATGAAATATGGCATGGCTGCAAGGGCGATCCACATTTTCAACTGTAAACTTCATTTATTTTAAGTCATCTCCTAAAAACAAACAACCTTGGTCCAGGGAACGTGAATCTTAGTTGCAGTATCAGATGATGAGTTTATTCAAAGAACTATTTTGGAGGACAAACCAAAGTGACTACTTCTGTCCTTTCATACTTTCATACTTTGAAATGCTTTCACCCTTGATAATGTGGATTTTTTTTTAACCTATTGCAGCTTTTACCAGGACAAAATGTTTCCAAACTGTCTGCGCCTCTACACTAGTCACTGAACAATATTAAATGCAAAAGTCGTAATTATAATGTGACTAATGTCTCTGCATCTGGTTTTTGTAGGTAATAACAGATGGTCTCTGTACAGGTTTTGAGGCAATTGATTTAACACATAAGATGTTAACCTTTCAGGATTTCGGTATTCACAGTTGAAAACCTGCCAGACCTGAGGGAAGCTTTTAGACAAAGACAAAGCTCTCTGTAGTCACAGGGCATCCGGCTCTGCTTGTCACAACCTGGATTGTTAGATAAGGAAGCTTAGTGTCTGCATGCACTGCTCTCTTTCAGTAAAGGTATGTGCATGAAAAGAGAAATAATTTACTGTACATCAATAAAAGACAAAAAAGTTTAAGACCCCTGTGTTTGACCAGAAGAAAGAAAGAATCGTTTAAACTTATGTACACATGTAAAAGATTGACAGTTATGTTACAGTACATTATTCAATGTTTGGCTACATGTTTGTCAGTTCTCCTCACCTATAGTACAGTTAGGAAGGATCAATGTTCTTGCCCTTATTGTTTAAGAGCACAATGGACCCACACTAAGGAAATCTAAAGGAATTCCTGGCATCCTGAGTTCAGTGCAAAGAGATCTGCAGACGTTGCTCTGTCACAGTCTAAAGAGAAGGAGGCTGTTCCTCAGAAGGGGAGGGACTTCACAGCTGAACTTGCTTTATATCGGCCTAGTGAGCAGGGAGATCTGCCTCTGAGGTTTTGGGAGCACTTCAAAATCCCAATATCTCTCAGAGCAGCAGAGTCAGACTGCTAACCAGCATAGATTTGGGACTTCAGTTCTCAGGTAAGAGCGTTTTTTTTTTTTTTAAGACTGGTGATGGAAAATGTAATGATTTTTAGAATTGGTTCTAAGTTCTAAAGATAAGTCTTCTCATGGAAATGTTAGTTTTTTCTGTGAAAGCGTGCAAATCCAAAGCAAAGTCACATTTAAACTGTGGCCTTGTTTTCTTTTGAGTGAAACAGCTCTGGCAGAGAAAGTCTTGTCAAAGCCAAATATGAAGAAATGACTGTAGCCTGACTGTCAGCCAACACCCGTCTAATAAAAAGGGAAAACAAACATTCCTCACTCATTACCTTTGACCATAGTTATTGCAATGATGTTTCACATAAAGCAGGCCTGTATGTCACATTTAAGGCAATCCACAAGTCTGAACACCATGTCTACGTCACCCATGCAACAGTAGACACACGTAACGACAATCCTACATTTCCCACAATTACAGTTACAGAAACTGTTATGTAACTCCAACCGATACCTCAGTGCCTCATTCATTCCTCACCATAGTGATAATAGACCTAAACATTATCTGTGTAAAATGTAACCCAAGAGCAATTAGGCACTTAGCACTGTGGTGTGGGTCTTAAGATTGCTCTACAAGTTTTTGTCTTCCAGGCACTAAAGCAGCAGGTTCACTTGGCTCCCAGCTATAAAGTCTTGTCACTCAGACAGATTCACGGCCAAGTTGAGGCAACAATAGGAACATTTATTACTCATCTAGACAAGTGGGTGCAACCTTAATTAACATTAAAAACATATAATTATGCATTCCCCGGGAAAAGATTCACTTTTTTCTACCCCTGTCAATCAGTGTCAATCAATCAATTTTACTCTCTAATCAAGATTTTATATCATCTTATTAAATGGTAAAATGTATTTTAAAAAGTTGTCAGTCATCCATTTATAGATCTGCTGAATGAATCAGTACTGACCTTCATGACCCATTAAATTAGCGGTGACATAATAAGAACTGGAGCTGCAATGATTGGATGAGTGACAGGAAATTAATTAACTAGCTAACTATTTTGATTATTTGTCAAAGTAATTTTACAAGCCAAAAATGAAAAAGGCTGCCAATTTCCAGCTCCCATAATGCGAGAACTTGCTACTTTTCCTTGTTTAACACTATAGTAAATTAAATATCTTTGGGTTTTGGACTGTTTTGGTCAGAAGAATAAGATATTTTAAGAGATGATCTTTGGCTCTAAGAAATAGTGATGAACACTTTTCTTGTTTTCTGATGTTTTACGGACCAAAGAATTAATCAAGAAAATAGTTTAATTGTCAGTCACATCCCTGATTAGACTTTCATTAGTAGTAAACAGATAATGAGGTGTAAACACACTCAGTGGTTACAGTGGTACACCTGAAGAGTCTAATGCAAACCAAGACAACTCTTCTGCCATAAAGTCTACATTTATGATGCCTATAATACTCTGTTTTTATTGATACTGTCATTAGTTCTTCCAGAGACAAAAAGAAGGGCACTAACTGAAGGCAAACCTCCTTTTATTCAAATATGAAACGTCAAAAATTAATTTCAAATTATACATAATATAAATACATACAGCCACTATTGTACTTAGATGACACTATCTCTTTCAAGGCAGGAAGTTAAATTTGCCTAGGTACTAAACGCAGACTGTGAACAGTAAACAGTGAAGCTGCAGTTAACACTATGTGGGAACTATCAAGTTTTACACAGATATTGTATTTGCCTTTACAGTGTGATAAGCAACCAAACACTTTGCAATAAATGTAAAGTGAATGTTCAAGATCTTTAAAAACAGTCAAACGTTTACAAAGTGGGTGACAAACTCAAACAGCAAGTTCAACAGCTGCAGCACCGCATGACTGCTGTTCAAATACAAATAGAAAAGCTTCAAACGACTTTATATGAGCAGAAGCTCGAGTTACCTGGCCTGTAGGTTCTCGTGGTCATGATGTCGTAACTGCAACATTATGACCTTGCAGGCGTTGTACTGCATGCAGTTTAAAAGACTACACACCTTTAGTCCACTGGGATTATAAATGACAGGAGAAAACTCTTTTTAACAGCCTGGTACTCGCAAATATTCACTCTCATGCAGTGAAGCAAATTCAGGTCATTTTTTCGACTATACTCACACAGTAAGTGACATATGGAAATAATAATTTATAGAATGGAGCCTTGTCTACGATTCTGATTTATGCTCTCAGTTGAGTAATAAAACAGAGCAGGTTTGTTAACAGCATGGCTGAGTTCCCCTCCACACCCCTTCTTCTAAGTATATTCACTCCTACGGGCAGGAATGACATCATGTATCACATAAAGCACAACCACTAACCTATCAACAGAAGGGGTGGAAAGAATAACTACTATTCTTTTCACTGTTTTTTTATGTCATCATGTAACAGGACTGGAAGTGTTCAAACTTGAATGTTATCTTTGCATGTCTTTTACTTTTGCTTTCTTTTTTAAAGGATTTTATAGTTTGATTTAGGTTAAACTTCACTGTAGTTTTTGCTACTTTAACAGAGCCTGACAATAACATGCAAAAAAAGAACGTATAAATGTTAGGGTCATGTTATATAGCTTCTGTTAAGTAGTTTTAAGCCTGTCTGACAGTATCATGAATATTCTGTATCATGTTGTTTGAGCTTTCCATTGAAGTTGAGTGAAATATTGAGGCCAAGACTCTGTGTTTAATGGCTACATCTTTGCATGAAAAAGGAAGAATCCTAGGCGTTGTGCATGATTATATACAGATCTTCACAAATTTCAGCCTGACATGTTTGGAAACCTTGGGATATCCACTATGAGCTAAAATCTTTACAAGGTTTGGCTACAAAGCATGAGAAAGAAAGAAGTAAAGAATAACACATAGTTTGTGTTTCAAATATATTCCATGTGCGCTGTTACAACACAGGGCACCTGGCTTTTCCAGTTCTGATGATTGTGAAACATGTTCATGAAATGCCAGAGGTTCATTTCTTTTCCTGTGCGCAGGGACATGATGAAATGAAAGGGTACATTTAATCTTAAAATTTACCCATGCAAACCAAGTACTAATGCATTAATTCACTTGGAATGTAATTACAGATCATAGCACAGATCATTTACTTCTATGGTAAAAAGCATTTGTACTGGATTGAGTGCACTGTATAAAACATGTTTTGTTGTATCAATATCATCCTTGTTATAGTCTTGCTAATTTTGCCATTGTTGATAACAACCACTACTACTACTCTGATATTGGGTGTATGTACTAAATTTTACACTGCAGCATTAAAACAAGTAGGCAAACTATGTAAATACATAGGCAGTGTAAATACTCTGAGTACACAATAAAAAAAAGAAATATTAAATAATGACAATATAAACATGTTTGTGAAGAAGAGACAGAGAAAGACAGAACAAATTTTGGTTGTCTTTTCTCTTCTCTTCAAGGAGTTTCTAGCGCCTGGGCCCTGGGTACCTTTGGTCTTTATCGTGGATTTTGGAAAGGTCCAGAGCATCCAAGGATCTAAGGCTCATCAGGTAACCAAAAGGTTTGCTATGTAGCTGAAATACAGAAAAAGATTGCAAAATTGATCCAAACTGATGTCATTCAAGTTCAGTTCTCTGATTTTTATTTTGCTAGGCTACAAATATTTCAGGAAATTTGAGAAACGTTACATGAAATAAACTGCTTTTTTTTTGTATCTTTACAAATAGGGTAATGATGGGAAGGGGACAATTAATTTTTCAATGTTATGTGCTCAGCTTTGGGCCATCCATTTATGAATCACACCCTTAGTAGTGTACTGCCAGTTTACACACGCATTCCCTCAAAGATGATGGTGTAAAAAATGGTTTTAAATACATCTACATTTACATTCGGTGCTTTTTGATTCTCTTGCAACAGTTTTTGCATTACTTAAAAAAACACAAACAGCAGAAAAGAAAGACTAGTAAATTCTATCATGTATTGGACGACATATACAGTAATTGCAACACTGTAAACAGTGTCTTGATAATAATCTACATATCTATAAAATGTTGGGGTGGACACAGCATGTAATTTCCAAACCCCTTTCAGCAACTGTTTCTGTGTTATAGAGTTCTTTAAGCCAGGATGGACAGTCAAGGTGTGACGCAAAATGGCCACACAGAAGTCCATGGACCTGTGGCTGGCATATTTCTGGAGAACACGAAGGAGAAGATAACCATATATCAAGCCATGAAAAAACGTCTGCTTAAGCCAGGAACAGCATTAGCCCTGCTTGAAGCACAAGCTGCTACAGTGGGCATCGTAGATCCGATAAACAACAGAATACTTCCTGTTGAAGATGCTGTTAAAGAGGGAATAATTGGACCAGAGATGAAAGACAAACTCCTCACAGCAGAGAAAGCCATCAGTGGCTATGTTGACCCCTACACCAACCAAATAATATCTGTATTCCAAGCTATGCAAAAAGATTTAGTCCCAAGAGATTACGGATTGAGGCTGCTGGAAGCACAGATATACACAAAAGGACTGTTTGATCCCACTGAGAAGACAAACATTTCATCTGAATCAGCCATTCAAAAGGGCTACTATGAGAAAGATTTGCTCAATGACCAGATGTCAGAGCTCAAAGTGTTCTACAATCCAAGTTCACAAGAAAATCTTAATTACCAAAGCCTCCTTGAGAAATGCACCGTGGAGCCTGGCACAGGTCTGTTGCTCCTTCCTGTCTGCATCACCTTCAAAGGTCTGCGAAAAGGCATTTCCTCCGCTGAACTCTTTGAGTCAAAGATCATTGGCAAAGAAATATTGGATGACCTACATAAGGGGAAGACCACAACACAGGATGTGATGTTGATGGAAACAGTGAAAGAATACCTGGAAGGCAAAGGCAGTATTGCAGGCATTGTTGTACTCTCATCCAATCAGAGGATGAGCATTTATCAAGCCATGAAATCAGGCATTCTGATGCCTGGAACAGCACTAGTTCTACTGGAGGCACAAGCTGCAACTGGATTCATGATTGATCCTGTAGAAAATAAAAAACTCACTGTGGATGAAGCCATCAAGAACAAACTTGTTGGCCCAGAATATCATGCAAAGCTGCAATCTGCTGAAAGAGCAGTAACTGGATACAAAGACCCATACACAGGCAAAACTATATCCCTGTTTCAAGCACTGTCAAAAGACCTCATCGTTAAGGAGCATGGGATCCGCCTACTTGAGGCGCAAATTGCTACGGGTGGAATAATAGACCCAATCAACAGTCACAGACTTCCCACAGAAGTGGCCTTCAAGAGAGGCTATTTCAATGAAGAAATGAATGCCATACTAGAGGATCCAGGGGATGACACAAGAGGGTTTTTTGACCCAAACACAGAAGATAATCTTACTTATCTCGAGCTGATGGAAAGGTGTGTCACTGATCCTATCACTGGACTGTGCCTCCTCCCACTCCATGGCAAGTCAGATAAGCCAAATTTCAGCTTCATTGACTACCAAACTAAAATGGCCTTCAAAGAGGAGAAGGTGAACGTGACATGTGGGAAGTACACGGGAATGACTGTATCTCTGTGGGAACTGCTGATGTCTGAATACTTTGATGAACATCAGAGGCAAGACATCAGTCAGAAGTATAGAGAGGGGAAGCTTAGTATTAAGGTGATCATTACAACAGTACTGGAAGTCATTGAGAAGTCTGTGAAAACAACTAAAGTTGTCTTTGAAGGTATCAGAGATACTGTCACACCCAAACAGCTTTTGGAGGCCGATATCATAAGTGAAGAGGTCCTGGAGGATCTGGAAAAGGGAAAAAAGTCAGTGAAAGATGTGATGGAAGACGAAAGTGTAAATGTCTACCTACAGGGGAAAGACAGTATTGCAGGTATTTTGCTTCCAGATTCTCAAATCATGACCATCTACCAGGCCAGTCAGAAAAGAAAGCTGATGCCTGGAACTGCTCTGATTCTGCTGGAGGCACAGGCAGCAACAGGGTTCATTATTGACCCGATTGGAAACAGAAAGTTTTCAGTGGATGATGCTGTCAAAGCAAAGATCGTGGGGCCTGATATCTGTCAAAAGCTGCGCTCTGCAGAGAAAGCTGTCACTGGGTACATAGATCCATATGATGGCAAAATAATCTCTTTGTTCCAAGCAATGCAAAGAGACCTCATCCTAAAAGACCATGGAATTCGGCTCCTTGAGGCACAAATTGCCACTGGTGGGATCATTGACCCAGTGAACAGCCATCGGATTCCTGTCCATGTGGCCTACAAGAGAGGATATTTCAATGAGGACATGAACCAGATCCTGAGTGATCCAAGTGATGACACCAAAGGATTTTTTGACCCCAACACCCACGAGAACCTGACATACTTGCAGCTCATGGCCAGATGTGTCACAGATCCCAGTACAGGCCTGTGTCTTTTGCCACTCAAAGAGAACAGTCACAACATTAAGATAGATGACAATCTTCAAGAAGCATTCAAAACGACAGTTACTGTTAAGTATGGCAGGTTCAAGGGCAAGCACACTACTCTGTGGGAGCTCATCAATTCAGAGTATCTGACAGGGGAAAAACGACAGGAGTTTTTCAAGCTCTTCAAATCAAGGAAAATCACAATTGAGCAACTCATCATCACCATTTTGGAGATCATTGAGAACAAGGAGATAAAACAGCAAGCAGAATTAAACTTTGAAAGTCTCAGAGGAGAGGTCTCTGTTGTGGATCTTCGGGAGCTTGAAATTGTGGATGAAGGGACATACAAAAGTTTGATCAATGGACAGCTGACAAGCACTGATGTGATGAAAATGGACAGTGTGAGAGAATACCTACAAGGAAAAAGTTGTGTAGCTGGGGTGATATTGCAACCCTCCAATCAGAAGCTGAGCATCTATGAGGCACAGAGACTTGGTATTCTCACACCTGGCACTGCCCTTTGCCTCCTTGAAGCACAAGCAGCCACAGGTTTCATTGTTGAACCTGTGAAAAACAAAAAACTTACAGTGGAACAAGCTCTCAGAGAAAAGATAATTGGTCCACAGATGTATGAAAAGCTTTTGTCTGCAGAGAGGGCTGTCACTGGTTACACAGATCCATACACTGGTCAAAAGATCTCACTTTTCCAAGCCTTGAAGAAGGACCTGGTTGTCAAGCAGCATGGCATCCGTTTACTTGAGGCCCAGATTGCTACAGGTGGTGTCATTGATCCTTTGAAGCATCTTCACCTACCCCTTGAGGTTGCATACAGGAAAGGATATTTTGATGCAGAACTTAATCAAATCCTGCAAGACCCAACTGATGACACAAAGGGCTTTTTTGACCCAAAGACACAAGACAATCTGACATACTTGGAGATGTTGGGCAGATGTGTAAAAGATAAGGAAACAGGACTGTTTCTCCTGACACTGAATGACACACCAAGAGCTACAGAAGCCAAGGCAAAAATGTATACTGACACAGAAATAAGGGAAGAGTTTGAAAAGACAGCTGTGAGCATTTCAGTAGGACGCTACTCAGGAAAATCAGTTTCACTATGGGACCTGGTTCACTCTGGGTACTTCACTGAGGAACAGCGGCTTGAATTAATTGAAAAATACAGAGCAAAGAAGATTATCACAGAAACCATAATCACACAAGTGATTTCCACCATCGAAAAGCTGGAGAGAACTAAAACTCCCAAAGAGACAATGGGCCTCAGAAAGCCTGTGTCTGCACAGCAACTTCTGGATTCTGACATCATTGATGCAGACACATTCAAACAGCTGAAAGAAGAAAAACTCACTTTTGAGACAGTAACCCAACGTGAATCTGTGGCAGGATACTTGAAAGGAACTGGAAGCATTGCTGGAATTAAGGTTCATCCCTCCCAGAAAGTTATGAGCATATATGAAGCAAAAAAGGAGGATCTATTGACACCTGGAATTGCACTTCTACTGCTTGAAGCACAGGCCGCAACAGGATGGGTGATTGATCCTCTAAAAAACAAGTTATATACTGTTGATGAGGCAGCAAGAGAGAAAGTAATTGGACCAGATGTACATGAAAACCTTATCTCAGCAGAACGAGCTGTCATTGGCTATAAAGATCCATTTACAGATGCAACAATATCACTGTTTGAAGCCATGAATGCACAGCTGATCCAATGCAGTGATGGCTTTCGTCTTCTCGAGGCACAAATAGCAACTGGAGGAATCATTGACCCAAATGAAAGTCACAGGCTACCTGTCCATGTTGCAATTAAAAAAGGATATCTCAATGAAGAAATGAGCAAAACTCTGTTGAACCCAACTAATGATGCAAAGGGATTCTTCCACCCAAAAACCAAAGAAAACCTCTCCTACCTTCAGCTGATAAAGCAATGTGAGACAGATCCTGAAACCGGACTACTTCTTCTACCCCTGTATGTAGAGGAATGCCACGCATTTCACACAGATGAACAAATAGAGCATGCATTCAAAAACAAAACAGTTGCCATAAATGCAGGAAAATTTAAAAACAAGAAGGTGGCATTGTGGGAAGTGCTGCTCTCTGAATACATCTCAGAACAAAAGAGGACACAGCTTCTCCAACAATACAAGACAGGAGCCATGAAAATAGAGGAGATCATTGAAATACTCACAGTTATCATTACAGAGGTATCATCGAAAGAAAAGAAGTTCAAAGGACTAAGAAAGCAGGTCTCAGCCAGTGAGCTGTATGAGTCAAAGATAATCTCAAAGGAGCTTTTTTCAAAGATTATAGATGGAGAAGTAACTGAAGAAAAGGTTAACAATATGGAATCAATTCAAAAGTACCTTGGAGCTACAAACTGTATAGCAGGTGTCAGAGTTGAATCGACAAAGAAAGTTATGAGCATCTATGAAGCAAAAACCAAAGGTCTGCTGACCCCTGGTACTTCTCTTGTACTGCTGGAGGCCCAAGCTGCCACTGGTTTCGTCATCGACCCAGTGAACAACAAGAAACTGTCAGTAGAGGAAGCTGTGGCTCAAGGGGTGGTTGGGAGTGAGTGGAAAAACAAACTGCTTTCAGCAGAAAGGGCTGTTACAGGATACAAGGATCCCTACACAGAAGACACAATTTCTTTATTCCAGGCCTTGAAAAAGGACCTTATTGTCAAGGATCATGGAATTCGTCTCCTTGAAGCACAAATTGCCACAGGAGGCATAATTGATCCAGTCTACAGCCATCGAGTGCCTGTACAAGTGGCATACCAAAGAGGATACTTTGATGAAGAAATGAACCAGATTTTGTCTGATCCTGATGATGACACCAAGGGTTTCTTTGATCCTAACACTCAAGAGAACCTCACCTATCTCCAGCTGGTGGAGAGATGTGTCACAGACCCAATTACAGGCCTTAGCTTACTGTCCATTGTGAGGAAAGGGGAGTTTTATTTCTTTGTTGATGAGACTACAAAATGCATTCTGAAATCTACAACAACAACCAAAGCAGGAGGCAAATACCAAGGAACAACAGTGTCTCTGTGGGATCTGCTCTACTCCAAATACATCACTGAGGAGAAGAGGAGAGAGCTTGTGCAACAGTACAAGTCTGGATCAATCACAATTGAACGCTTCTTAGAGATTATCCTGACAATCATTCAGCAGCAGACTACAACAACCTCATCATCATCAGTCATCACCACTACTACAATCACAGAGACAAGTCAAGTTCAAACATTTCAAGGAATCAGGAAGGATGTCACTGCTACGGAGCTGCTTGATTCAAAAATCATCAATGAGGACCTCTACAAAAATCTCAGCTCTGGAAAAGTCACAGTGACAGAGGTGAGTGAAATGGACTCAGTGCGTAAGTACCTCGAGGGGACCAACTGCATTGCAGGAGTGTACTTGCAGTCCACCGAGGAGACCCTGAGTATCTATGAAGCCAAAGGAAAAGGCCTGCTGACTCCTGGTACTTCTCTGGTTCTGCTGGAGGCCCAAGCTGCCACTGGTTTTGTCATTGACCCAGTGAACAACAAGAAACTGTCAGTAGAGGAAGCTGCGGCTCAAGGAGTAGTTGGCAGTGAGTGGAAAAATAAGCTGCTTTCAGCAGAAAGGGCTGTTACAGGATACAAAGATCCCTACACTGGAAACACAATTTCTTTGTTCCAAGCTCTGAAAAAAGATCTCATTGTCAAGGATCATGGAATTCGTCTCCTTGAAGCACAAATTGCCACAGGAGGCATAATTGATCCAGTTCACAGTCATCGTGTGCCTGTACAAGTGGCATATGAAAGAGGTTACTTTGATGAAGAAATGAACCAGATTTTGTCTGATCCTGATGATGACACCAAGGGTTTCTTTGATCCCAACACTCAAGAGAACCTCACCTATCTCCAGCTGGTTGAAAGGTGCATCACAGATCCCATCACAGGCCTTAGCTTACTGGTCATTGTGAAGAAAGGCGAGTTCTATTTCTTTGTTGATGAGGCTACAAAGCGCATTCTGAAATCTACAACAACAACCAAAGCAGGAGGGAAATACCAAGGAACAACAGTGTCTCTGTGGGATCTGCTCTACTCCAAATACATCACTGAGGAGAAGAGGAGAGAGCTTGTGCAACAGTACAAGTCTGGATCAATCACAATTGAACGCTTCTTAGAGATTATCCTCACAATCATTAAGCAACAGACTACAACAACCTCATCATCATCATCATCATCAGTCGTCACCACTACTACAATCAAAGAGACAAGTCAAGTTCAGAAGTTTCAAGGAATCAGGAAGGATGTCACTGCTACGGAGCTGCTTGAATCGAAAATCATCAATGAGGACCTCTACAAAAATCTTAGCTCTGGACAAGTCTCAGTGACAGAGGTGAGTGAAATGGACTCAGTGCGTAAGTACCTCGAGGGGACCAACTGCATTGCAGGAGTGTACCTACAGTCCACCAAGCAGACCCTGAGTATCTATGAAGCCAAAGGAAAAGCCCTGCTGACTCCTGGTACTTCTCTGGTTCTGCTGGAGGCCCAAGCTGCCACTGGTTTTGTCATTGACCCAGTGAAAAATAAGAAACTGTCAGTAGAGGAAGCTGCAGCTCAAGGAGTAATTGGTAGTGAGTGGAAAAATAAGCTGCTTTCAGCAGAAAGGGCTGTTACAGGATACAAAGATCCCTACACTGGAAACACAATTTCTTTGTTCCAAGCTCTGAAAAAAGATCTCATTGTCAAGGATCATGGAATTCGTCTCCTTGAAGCACAAATTGCCACAGGAGGCATAATTGATCCAGTTCACAGTCATCGTGTGCCTGTACAAGTGGCATATGAAAGAGGTTACTTTGATGAAGAAATGAACCAGATTTTGTCTGATCCTGATGATGACACCAAGGGTTTCTTTGATCCCAACACTCAAGAGAACCTCACCTATCTGCAGCTGGTTGAAAGGTGCATCACAGATCCCATCACAGGCCTTAGCTTACTGGTCATTGTGAAGAAAGGGGAGTTCTATTTCTTTGTTGATGAGGCTACAAAATGCATTCTGAAATCTACAACAACAACCAAAGCAGGAGGCAAATACCAAGGAACAACAGTGTCTCTGTGGGATCTGCTCTACTCCAAATACATCACTGAGGAGAAGAGGAGAGAGCTTGTGCAACAGTACAAGTCTGGATCGATCACAATTGAACGCTTCTTAGAGATTATCCTGACAATCACTCAGCAGCAGACTACAACAGCCTCAACATCATCAGTCGTCACCACTACTACAATCACAGAGACAAGTCAAGTTCAAACATTTCAAGGAATCAGGAAGGATGTCACTGCTACGGAGCTGCTTGATTCAAAAATCATCAATGAGGACCTCTACAAAAATCTCAGCTCTGGAAAAGTCACAGTGACAGAGGTGAGTGAAATGGACTCAGTGCGTAAGTACCTCGAGGGGACCAACTGCATTGCAGGAGTGTACTTGCAGTCCACTGAGGAGACCCTGAGTATCTATGAAGCCAAAGGAAAAGGCCTGCTGACTCCTGGTACTTCTCTGGTTCTGCTGGAGGCCCAAGCTGCCACTGGATTTGTCATTGACCCAGTGAACAACGAGAAACTGTCAGTAGAGGAAGCTGCGGCTCAAGGAGTAGTTGGCAGTGAGTGGAAAAACAAGCTGCTTTCAGCAGAAAGGGCTGTTACAGGATACAAAGATCCCTACACTGGAAACACAATTTCTTTGTTCCAAGCCCTGAAAAAAGATCTCATTGTCAAGGATCATGGAATTCGTCTCCTTGAAGCACAAATTGCCACAGGAGGCATAATTGATCCAGTTCACAGTCATCGCGTGCCTGTACAAGTGGCATATGAAAGAGGTTACTTTGATGAAGAAATGAACCAGATTTTGTCTGATCCTGATGATGACACCAAGGGTTTCTTTGATCCCAACACTCAAGAGAACCTCACCTATCTCCAGCTGGTCGAAAGGTGCATCACAGATCCCATCACAGGCCTTAGCTTACTGGTCATTGTGAAGAAAGGCGAGTTCTATTTCTTTGTTGATGAGGCTACAAAATGCATTCTGAAATCTACAACAACAACCAAAGCAGGAGGGAAATACCAAGGAACAACAGTGTCTCTGTGGGATCTGCTCTACTCCAAATACATCACTGAGGAGAAGAGGAGAGAGCTTGTGCAACAGTACAAGTCTGGATCAATCACAATTGAACGCCTCTTAGAGATTATCCTGATAATCATTCAGCATCAGACTACAACAACCTCATCATCATCAGTCATCACCACTACTACAATCACAGAGACTAGAGAACTTCAGACATTTCAAGGAATCAGGAAGGATGTCACTGCTACAGAGCTGCTTGAATCGAAAATCATCAGTGAAGACCTCTACAAGAATCTCAGCTCTGGACAAGTCACAGTGACAGAGGTGAGTGAAATGGACTCAGTGCGTAAGTACCTTGAGGGGACCAACTGCATTGCAGGAGTGTACCTGCAGTCTACCAAAAAGACCCTGAGTATCTATGAAGCCAAAGGAAAAGGCCTGCTGACTCCTGGTACTTCTCTGGTTCTGCTGGAGGCCCAAGCTGCCACTGGTTTTGTCATTGACCCAGTGAACAACAAGAAACTGTCAGTAGAGGAAGCTGCGGCTCAAGGAGTAGTTGGCAAAGAGTGGAAAAATAAGCTGCTTTCAGCAGAAAGGGCTGTTACAGGATATAAAGATCCCTACACTGGAAACACAATTTCTTTGTTCCAAGCTCTGAAAAAAGATCTCATTGTCAAGGATCATGGAATTCGTCTCCTTGAAGCACAAATTGCCACAGGAGGCATAATTGATCCAGTTCACAGTCATCGTGTGCCTGTACAAGTGGCATATGAAAGAGGTTACTTTGATGAAGAAATGAACCAGATTTTGTCTGATCCTGATGATGACACCAAGGGTTTCTTTGATCCCAACACTCAAGAGAACCTCACCTATCTCCAGCTGGTCGAAAGGTGCATCACAGATCCCATCACAGGCCTTAGCTTACTCCCCTTGCGCAAATAAAGGAAAGGAAACTTTCAACAACCATTTATACTTATGTTTTGTTTGCATTATCATTTTCTTTTTACTCAATATCGTTGTGCTATTTTTTTTCATACAAAACAATTTCACTGCATGTTTTTTACAACAAGAAATAGAGTATAGAACACTTTTTATATAATTATAAGAGGGGACATTTTGGTTAATATCACTGTGAGCACTACAGACCTTTTGAGCCAGCATGCACAAGACCAGAGCCAGGTCACTGATACATCAAATTGGACTTCAGTAACTATTAAATCCCTAAAATGAATCTAACCTGGTAAAACTGAGAATGCACTGGCTGAAAACCTTTCATAAACTGCAGAAAGAAGATTCTAACCATAAAACATAAAAATTCTACACATTGGACGGTTGATGCTATCAGTTATACCTGTGTTTGATACACCAGATGTCTGCTTGTGCTTACAAGGCTGTTACATTTTACTGGTTAACATTGAAAAGTGTAGTCTACATCTGTGGTCTTGGTCTTTTAATGGTTTTCAATCTCTGTTTTTACCTAATGATTTGATTTTCTTTGACAACATACATTTTGGATTCATGACGTGTTTCCCTGGTTTAATGTTGTTTCATGTTATTTGTGGGATCAGTGGTTTGGAGTGTTTCTGTACTGATGTGACTAGATCCATTCAGCAGAGCCTACTTTTACCTCACGCAGCTGAATTTAGTTGTTTACAGAATTTGGGTAAAGCTTTTCTTACTGAAATATGATACCTAAGTAACTGAAATGTGAATACAGTGAATATAGCTTTGCTGGACCTGCTCTGACTTCACCTGGGAGCTAAGCATGCATTTAATGGTTTTAAGTATTTTTGGAAAATCTTTCTTGCTAAAACTACTTAATTGTGGGGCCCAATAAATAAATGAGATATGAACACTATATTGTAGGTTTTTTTCTGGTATGTTTCTTTCAACAGTTCCAAAATTTAAAAACTGTTCTATCATGCTCATCTTGATGTAAACCACATAAAGGACAATAATTTTGTGGTTTCAAGTCCAACTTTAAAAGCCTCTAAAGCAGTCTTGACATTTTAAAATCAACAATAAAGCAAATCAAATATAAAAACTTTAAGCTCTTGAAACAACAAAAAGTGTGAAATGTGTATCTCGTTTATGAACACTTGAATGTACAACACTGCAAGAAAAACCCCATTTGAGGTTTATGTAAATTTAGTTAAGGGTGCAACACTCTCTAGTGGACAGAAAGTATATTAGCAACTTTATAGTAACGATTTTTTTTTATTTCAAATATTTCTTGACAAACATTTCTCTGTAGCAGTTATAACTTGGTATAAAAAAATGTATAAAAAAAAGTCAAAATTGACATCCAAGAAATCCTGGTATATACAGCTGAATGTCCCTGTAGGTTTGTAATTGAGGTGATTCAAATAAATGTATTCACATACAACAAGTTCATGTCACTCCTTACATGTAGACAATGATCTTACTGGCATTAATACAGCTGCAACAGATTTTCTCACTGGATTCCAAATCCTTGGTTTCTGCTTTCTAGCAGTAAGGAGTGCTTTTGCATCTGTTTTGTGTTAACAACATACGCTACTGGTCAAACGTTTTAGAAGTCCTCTATTTTTCCTATCGTTACTGAAATTTGTCTCAGTGTACTCTGAAATTATAACATAGAACAAATAAAATAAACAATTATTAAAGATTCATGGAATCTCACATTTAATATAAATGTCTGGACACTGTGCTGGTCTTCCATCATTTGAAGCCATTGTCCAGTTCTTCAAATGTTTGGGCTTGACACCCCAAATTTCTGGTACTATGCTGCATTCTGTTTTTGATTGTTGGCCAGTTCTTACACATTACCCCTTTAAGGTTATATACTGGACTTGAACTGCTAAACTTTTGAAAGTTGAAAACTGGAAATTCAGTTTAAGATTTCAGGAACTAAATGAATACCACATCTACTCCAATTTGTCCAGCAGCTGGCGAATGTCTTCTTGGCCACGGTAAATTCTCTTAAGTCCTCTAGGAAGATAACGGCAGGATGAAAGGTTGAGGTAGCTAAGAGCAGTCATTTGGCCAATGATTGACCTGCAAAATAAAGATATAGTCAAACTAGTAGTACTCAAGAGTTACCAGTATGAACTCATGATTCATGCTCACTTCAGTATCTGCAGACTGTCTCTTTAAAGTGTTCACAGTTTATTATACTGGAGTGGTAGAGTTAAGAGGAAAAGTCATGCATCAAGTACCTGAGGGCAGGTGGTGTGATCCTCGTCCCACTCAGGTTGAGTGAACGCAGGGTATCCGCCTTAGGTCCCTGAGCAAGGTAATTCATTGCTATCTCCAAGTCCTCCTCAGTAAAGAGCTGATTTCCAATGTCAAGCTGTTGCAAAGTCTGATTCCACTTTTGCGTCACCATGTGAAGTCCCTTCTTAGGTGATGGCAAACCGAAATGGCTGCTGAAATACTGCCCCCAAAACAGACACTCAAGCTCTGTCAAATCATAAAGGAAAAAGAGGCAAGCATCGATTAATAATTGGGTTTCAAATACAAATATACAGCACTGATATTAAAATCAAACAGTAAATTCAAAATAATTATTCTACTTTTACATAAGTATTGGAAAATGAAGCCAAAGTAAGTAGAAGTATAAATCTCATGAGTTAGGCCTACCAAGACAGGGTAACGTTGCGAGACCAGATGGTGTTATTCGCGAACAGCCTCGCAAGTCCAGCACCCGCAGCCTCGTGGAGCCGAAGAGAATGTCCCACAAATCTTTGTCGGTCATGTAGGAATAAGACGTGGTTGCAATACACAGCTCCTCCAATAAGGGGAAGCCTGACGTTGAATCTGCACCATTACGCGTTGTCTTATGCAGAGGTCTGACATTCATTATCCGGAAGGTCTGATGGGAACAATTATAATATATGTGCAAGGCATGCACATACAGTATACTGATTCATCACATATTGGCAAATTCAATGAAAACTCAAGGTTTTGCAAGGTCATGCACAGGGAACACAGTAAGTGTAGGTCATGCACAGAAGACAGATTTTAGGCCTGAGTATTTCCTTGTTTGATCATTGATCAAAATGTCAAAAAAAAAAAAAAAATGTTAAAAGTGAAAAATTATATTTTGCCAGAGCTCAATGTGACATCTTCAGATGTCTTGTTTGGTCCAACCAACACTCCAAAAACCGACAGTAGAGATAATTTCTAATGACATATGATAAAGAAAAGCATTAAATCTTCTCATTTGAAAAGCTGGCATCAGATTAGGTTTGGCATTTTTTCTTAAACAATGACTGAAAAAAAGTATCAGAAATAACTGCTGCTTAATATTTTGTCAATGGATTCATTGATCAATTGACAAAGAAATTAATCATCAATTCAGCTCTAATAGAATTACATTTCATATGCACACTTGAGCTGGAAAATGAATTATTTATAATGATCAGTTTCTACTATAAGCAGCATAACAACTTCAACGTGAGGAAATTAGCGCCAGATAAAACATTAACATACACATAGACATATGTCAAATAGGCACAATAATCACACCAGCAGAGAAAACAGATTTTTTTTTGTTTTTTACCTTGAGCTTAGGACATGCCGTCTGCAGAGCCTGAATGCAAACAGGAAGTTCGCAGTCTTTACTGTCAAGCTTTTTGTTGACCTCCAGCAACTCTAAATCAGGACAGTATCCCCTCTGGAAAATCAAATACAATGTGCTACTGAGTTAATTTGTAATCACTGGCTTTGACAGTGTGTAACTCATATGTTAAAAAGAACTTGGAGAGAAGAGGGAGCTCACGGTTATGGCTGTCAGAAGTTTGTCGCTCTTTAGTCCGTGAGTGAACCAAATTTGCTTGATCTGGCTCCCACAATTTTCAAGATACTCCAGGAGTCCCTCAACCTGAAACTACAGCACAACTAAAGTGAATGGAAATACTGACTTTGGATGGTGAATTATCAACAATTTAAACAATAATTAGCCTTAGTTTAGAGAACATACACCATACTAAGCCCGAGGATGTCAGGTAAAAAGGTAACAGCAGCTAAAAACTTGTAGGATGCCACTATGTTATGACCATAATTTTTCTAACCTTGAATCTTGAACCTGCGACATACCTCTGAATACTGGAGATTTATGCTCTGTAGAAACCGGCTGTGCTGACCAAGGCTATGGAAGGCCCTCACTGTCAGGCCTGTGCAGTAAGAGAGTGTGAGGGAGCGAAGGTGAGGGCAGAACTGAGAAACAACCTAAATTTGACCACAAAACAAACAGGAAAAGAAAACATACAGTAAATTCAAAAGTGTTTGCATGGAAAAGTAGATATATACAATATAAATATACATGCTATAAGATGCCACCTAACTTCAGGTAGTGAATCTGAGACAAAGCTCTTCAAATAGAGCCAGTTAAGACTGAAACATTTAATCAGTTATCAATATAGATCCCAGATTAATTTTCCATTGATCGATTCATCAACTACTTGCTTCAGTTCTAGATCCCTTTGAATAATAACATTGAAAAAGACAACAGTATCAGGCCTTGATGACTTACCTCTACGGCATGGTTAACATTCCGAGTCCAGTGACAGAGAGAAAAGTCTCGTAGCTGAGAAAATCTAGAGAAAAAGAAATACAGCTTTTTACTTGTTTTCCAAAATAACAGTGAAAATATAAGCACAAACAAAATCACAATTCACATAATGTATGTGCCAAACCTGTTCATACAACTAATTAGGCAGACCTGTTTTGCGCCAGCCAGTGTAGAGTGTCCTTAATCTTCTTCTCAGTTTTAGGTAACTGGCTTTTTCCTGGTGCAATCCAGCAGTAACCTACAGTCACCTTACGCCACAGGACTGGACTGGAGGCAGCAGCGTTCCACAGACGACACACTCTCCCCACCCTAGGCCAGAAACACAGGGGAAAAAGGGACACAGTATGTTGATGTGTTTCCATAGTCATAGTGTCACCAAAGTAGCTCACAGTATAAATCTACATCAAATCAAATGTGTGTTTATTACCTGCATAAAAATGGTACAGCACCATCTTGAGTGACCACCATCTGAAAAATATTTATTAGCACCTCTTCAGGGAGACTTTGACCCCATCGGTGGTCCATTTCTTTCTGTGGCACAAACAGAGCCGCATCCTCTTCTGTCTTGGTAACTGGATTATTTACAAGTTTAGGCTTGGCACAGACTGTCTTTTTTTTCTTAATCTGGTTGGATTTCAACTTTCCTTTAGTAAGCTTTTTCTTTTTGCTTCCCTTCTTTTTGGGGGTCCAGGCTGAACTATTATACTGAGAAGTAGAACTTGATATGACAAGAAGCATATCTTCGCCTTGATGGACAGTGTACCCAAGCTTGACAGACCTGGAGACTCTTGCCTTTTTCTTCTTCTTCGCTTTTGCATTTGTTGGCTCACCAGCTTTCCTCTTCAAAGATGCCTTCTCTGACTTTGGTCCATCTTTTCCTTGACCTGACGTATTTGAAGTGCTTGGTGCAGTGTCGTCTTTTCTTTCGCTGTGGGATGAAGCTTCTGCTTCTGTAGAATCCATCTCGTACTATCTAGTCTTTACGATGCGCTTCACTCCAAGAATACCAGACATCAGGAGAGCAGTGACATGAGAGCCTCTGAAAACAGTCAGAAAAAGATCAGTCAGTATCTGTGTGGGTCAAAGAACGTTTGAAAAGTTTGAAATATCTTTGAGCCATTTCTGCTTAAAAATGACTAAAACGATTATTTGATTCCCAGATAAGATGCCGATTATTTTTCTGTAAAATGACAAGTCGAGCAACTAGTATGATGATACTTTTTTAATACATTTTTTCTGTTTTTTAGTTTCAATTCAGGGGAGGATCTGAGTGCATCAGTAGGAACTTGGTTCGGGAAACTGCGGGAGTCCATGGTAGCTAGAAATGGCCGTTTGTTGTCTAGCATAGCATGTTGTTAAAAGTTTTGAAAACGTGTCTCGGACAGATTTACCTCTAAAAGACCTCTAACGTTATCGTTTCCCAGATGTGATTTGTACCGCTAAGTGGTCTGCTGCCCGTCGCTTGTTCGTAAGCGGCAGACCAGATAATAATATGTTAGCTAAACTGAGCAGGCTAGCTGTTCGGTACACATTAACCAAGCTAACCTGTGTTACAATTAGCTACTCAAGAATGTCGACATGACACATAACAGAAAAACGGCACAGTAACTGACGCTACGTTGACAACAGGTACTACTAAAATAATTAAGCATTATTTTCTGAAATAAAACGAGCATTTCCTTCTGTATGTTGCTGTTTTTACATTACCTGCTGCTAGTTCAAGTTAACGTTGTGGTCAAACAATGATTTCCGCATCTCTTCTGTGATTGGTTGAGACATGGACAAGAGCCCGCCTTATACAAAACTGCCCAATCACTGACCAGCTTACTGTTTTGGAGCCATCCACAGTGTGTTGTTGTTGTGAGGAGCGGACACGGTGTAGTCTGTGAGTAGGAACTTATGCTTTTAAAATCTACTTTTATCGCGTGCACCCTTGAGTGTGTTTAGAAGCGCCATAACACACAGCACAGCACCTCTGCTCTGGTATTATTCTTGGAGTATGGTAGTGTATTATGCGCAATTCGCTGCAGGGAAAGTTGGTGCTAACATTAGCACGTTGCTTACTAGGCTAACATTAGCATGCAGAGGTAGTGCAGCATTAGCACTCATGCACGGATGTAGTGTTAAAGCAAGTTCTTATTTCACTCAGAGTCAGTGAATCACAGAGATTGTCTTGTGTTGTTTTGTTTACCCAAATTTAATGGCAAAGAAAGTGCATGTATACAGCATATCCAGGGGTGGTGGGTGAGTGGGGGTTCTCTGCATAGCTTAAACCACTTGACAAAAAGCCTACTCTTATAAAGGTTAGAATGTTCAGGTTTTGTTGTGTGCTGTAATATCCACCTATATATAATTAATAGTGGTAAATAACAATGAACTTAAATGAGCACATTTGATGGATGGTGACAATTAGGTGGTACAAGGGCTCATCTGATATGGCTATGAAGGTACATCAGACAAAAAAGCTGGGAACCACTGGTATAGATTAGATTAGATTCAACTTTATTGTCATTACACATGTAGAAGGACAGGGTAACGAAATGCATAAATGTTAAAAACTTGTTTGATTCAGCAGTATTGAAGATAATTTGAATAACCTCTGAGGTAACAGTAAAACATTGAGAAAAAAAAAACAAAAGAAAAAAACATTCTTTCTTTTTCAGGGAAAGAGACTACAGAGCTTCAGTACGGTGTCTTTTCGAATGCTAATGCCAAGGGAAGGATTTTTCCTGCAGGAGTGCATTCTCCAGGACAACACTGAAAGTATGACACTTGTTCCTGTTCTCTTTCATCTCCTTACTTGTTGAGGCGCACTCACTATATGGAACCTTGAGTGAAAATTATAAGTAAATGTAAATGTTTATTACCTGACGTTAGTGTCCTGATGCAGTCTTGCTTAACAGCATCATCTTTCCTATTGGGATGAATAGATTTGTATTAGTATTCCAGTCTCCATTTATTTTAGGGGATGGAGTGAGAGTGAAATCTCAGTTAATAATAAAGTGATGGTGGGCGTTTAAAAACACATCACAACTGAACTATTGAGTTTTAATCAGACTTTAGGTAGGATAACACAAGCATGAAAATTAGCAGCAGCAAGCAAGCATTGTGTTATGAAGTACATGTTCCCTTTCTTCTTTAAGTGGTGAACTTATTGATACAGAGGATTGAAAGTTTTCTAATGTGTCTTCTCTTTTAAAACAGCACACAATGGAGGAGGGCCAAGATTTCTCCCTCTGTGGAAAAGCAGCTGTGACTGAGTCTAATCTGAGTAAGTTGAAAACAATAAGAAAAATGGCTATGTAGT